>NW_027362763.1:192867374-193467374 GCF_046119375.1 Phyllobates terribilis
CCTGTTGAAAAATAAATGATGGTCCAACTAAACGCAAACCCGATGGAATAGCATGCCGCTGCAAGAAGCTGTGGTAGCCATGCTGGTTTAGTATGCCTTCAATTTTGAATAAGTCCCCAGCAGTGTCACCAGCAAAGCACCCCCACACCATCACACCTCCTCCTCCATGCTTCATGGTGGGAGCCAGGCATGTAGAGTCCATCCGTTCACCTTTTCTGCGTCGCACAAAGACACGGTGGTTGGAACCAAAGATCTCAAATTTGGACTCATCAGACCAAAGCACAGATTTCCACTGGTCTAATGTCCATTCCTTGTGTTCTTTAGCCCAAACAAGTCTCTTCTACTTGTTGCCTGTCCTTAACAGTGGTTTCCTAGCAGCTATTTTACCATGAAGGCCTGCTGCACAAAGTCTCCTCTTAACAGTTGTTGTAGAGATGTGTCTGCTGCTAGAACTCTGTGTGGCATTGACCTGGTCTCTAATCTGAGCTGCTGTTAACCTGCGATTTCTGAGGCTAGTGACTCGGATAAACTTATCCTCAGAAGCAGAGGTGACTCTTGATGGGTTTTGCAACTGCACTTGGGGACACTTTCAAAGTTTTCCCAATTTTTCGGACTGACTGACCTTCATTTCTTAAAGTAATGATGGCCACTCGTTTTTCTTTACTTAGCTGCTTTTTTCTTGCCATAATACAAATTCTAACAGTCTATTCAGTAGGACTATCAGCTGTGTATCCACCAGACTTCCGCACAACACAACTGATGGTCCCAACCCCATTTATAAGGCAAGTAATCCCACTTAATAAACCTGACAGGGCACACCTGTGAAGTGAAAACCATTTCCAGTGACTACCACTTGAAGCTCATCAAGAGAATGCCAAGAGTGTGCAAAGCAGTCATCGAAGCAAAAGGTGGCTACTTTGAAGAACCTAGAATATAAGACATATTTTCAGCTGTTTCGCACTTTTTTGTTAAGTATGTAATTCCACGTGTTAATTCATAGTTTTGATGCCTTCAGTGTGAATGTACAATTTTCAAAGTCATGAAAATACAGAAAAATCTTTAAATGAGGAGGTGTGTCCAAACTTTTGGTCTGTACTGTATACACACACACACAGTGGGGGAAATAAGTATTTGATCCCTTGCTGTTTTTGTAAGTTTGCCCACTGACAAAGACATGAACAGTCTATAATTTTAAGGGTAGGTTAATTTTAACATTGAGAGATAAAATATCCAAAAAAATCCAGAAAATCACATTGTATAAATTGGATAATTTTTTTTACATTTTGCAGTGAGAAATAAGTATTTGATCCCCTACAAACCATTATGAGTTCTGGCTCCTACAGACCAGTTAGACGCTCCTAATCAACTCGTTACCTGCATTAAACACAGCTGTCTTACATAGTCACATGTATAAAAGACTCCTGTCCACAGACTCAATCAGTCAGACTCTAACCTCTACAAGTGTTTCCCAAACCCCATCCTCACGGCCCCCCACAGGTCATGTTTTCAGGATCTCCTTAGTATTGCACAGGTGAGAGAATTCCTGATGCCTTGATGATACTTCAATCACCCGTGTAATACTAAGGGTATGTGCCCACGTAGCGTTTTTCAAGCGTATATGCTGCGGAATTTCCGCAGCGTAAACGCTTGTGAAACGCTAGGTAATCCGCACCCCATGGTCCCCAAGGGGATTCCGCAAGTTCTATGCCCAGTTTTTGATGTGCGGAAAAATCCGCAGCATGTCCATTAATTTTGCGTTTCCGCAAGCGGAATTGCCTTTGCAATGCAATAAAAAACGCAAGGCAATTCCGCATGTGGAAAACGCGCGATAAACGCGTGCGGAATTCCGCATGCGTTTTTCCGGGAGAGGACATGCAGAAATGAAGCAGAAATTTTCTGCTTCATTTCTGCAACGTGGGCACATAGCCTAAGGAGATCCTGAAAACATGACCTGTGGGGGTCCGTGAGGATGGGGTTTGGGAAACACTGCTCTACAACATGGGCAAGACCAAAGAGCTTTCTAAGGATGTCAGGGACAAGATCATAGACCTGCACAAAACTGGAATGGGCTACAAAACCATAAGTAAGACGCTGGGTGAGAAGGAGACAACTGTTGGTGCAGTAGTAAGAAAATGGAAGAAATACTAAATGACTGTCAATCGACATCGATCTGGGGCACAATGCAAAATCTCACCTCATGGGGTATCCTTGATCATTAGGAAGGTGAGAGATCAGACTAAAACTACACGGGGGGAACTTGTTAATGATCACAAGGCAGCTGGGACCACAGTCACCAAGATAACCATTGGTAACACATTAAGCCTTAAAGGTTTAAAATCCTGCAGTGCCCGCAAGTCTCCTCCTGCTCAAGAAGGCACATGTGTAGGCCCATCTGAAGTTTGCCAATGAACACCTGGATGATTCTGTGAGTTATTGGGAGAAGGTGCTGTGGTCAGATGAGACAAAAATTGAGCTCTTTGGCATTAACTAAACTCACCGTGTTTGGAGGAAGAAGAAGGATGAGTACAACCCTAAGAACATCGTCCCAACCGTGAAGCATGGTGGGGGAAACATTATACTTTGGGGGTGCTTTTTTGCAAAGGGGACATGACGACTGCACCATACTGAAGGGAAAATGGATGGGGCCATGTATCGTGAGATTTTGGCCAACAACCTCCTTCCCTCAGTAAGAGCATTGAAGATGGGTCGTGGCTGGGTCTTCCAGCAAGTCAATTATCCAAAACATACAGCCAAGGCAACAAAGGAGTGGCTCAAAAAGAAGCACATTATTGATTTAGAGATGATCTGCAAAGGGGAGTGGACCAAAATTCCCCCCGACATGTGCGCAACCCTCATAATCAACTACAAAAAAAGTCTGACTGCTGTGCTTGCCAACAAGGGTTTTGCCACCAAGTATTAAGTGTTGTTTGCCAGAGGAATCAAATACTTATTTCTCACTGCAAAATGGAAATAAATTTATCTAATTTATACAATGTAATTTTCTTTTTGGATATTCTATCTCCAAATGTTAAAATTAACATTTAACTACCCTTAAAATTATAGACTGTTCATGTCTTTGTCAGTGGGCAAACCTACAAAAACAGCAAGGGATCAAAAACTTATTTCCCCCACTTATATCCCCCCAAAACTTATTTCCCTCTAGAGTCAACCGATAATGTTTATTGGTACCGTTTATGTTAACACCCCTTAGATATGGCAGAAGAAATATTTATTGTGCACTTTCAATTTAAGATGTTTTTTAATTTGTAGAAAAAGCTGAAACACTATTCAGAATGGTGAGGTCCATTTATTAAGACCTCCACCTATCGCTAAAAAAAAAAACTGTTCAGAAGCGCTGCACTCAGGAGGCAGAGGCGCTGCGCTCAGGAGGCTGAGGTGCTGCGTTCAGAAGGCAGAGGCGCTGCGCTCAGGATGCTGAGGCATAAGGGTTGAGCTCATGAGCTCAGAATGCAGAAGCGCTGCTCTGATGAGATAGAGGCGCTACGCTGAGGAGGCAGAGGTGCTACACTGAGGAGGCAGATGCATAGCGCTCAGGAGTCATAAGGGCTGAGCTCAGAATGCTGAAGCGCTGCACTGAGGAGGCTGAGGCGCTGCGCTGAGGAGGCAGAGGCGCTGCGCTGAGGAGGCAGAGGCGCTGCGCTGAGGAGGCAGAGGCGCTGCGCTGAGGAGGCAGAGGCGCTACGCTGAGGAGGCAGAAGCGCTGCGCTCAGAAGGCATAAGGGCTGAGCTCACAATGCAAAAGCGCTGCGCTGAGGAGGCAGAGGCGCTGCGCTGAGGAGGCAGAAGTGCTGCTCTGAGGAGGCAGAGGCGCTGCTCTGAGGAGGCAGAAGTGCTGCTCTGAGGAGGCAGAGGCGCTGCTCTGAGCAGGCAGAGGCACTATGCTGAGGAGGCAGAGGTGCTACACTGAGGAGGCAGATGCGCTGCGCTCAGGAAGCATAAGGGCTGAGCTCAGAATGCAGAGGTGCTGCTCTGAGGAGGCAGATGCGCTGCGCTCAGGAAGCATAAGGGCTGAGATCAGAATGCAGAGGTGCTGCTCTGAGGAGGCAGATGCGCTACACTGAGGAGGCAGATGCGCTGCGCTCAGGAGGCATAAGGGCTGAGCTCAGAATGCAGAAGCGCTGCGCTGAGGAGGCAGAGGTGCTGCGCTGAGGAGGCAGAGGCGCTGCTCTGAGGAGCAGAAGCGCTGCTCTGAGGAGGCAGAGCAGGTACACTGAGGAGGCAGATGCGCTGCTCTCAGGAGGCATAAGCGCTGAGCTCAGAATGCAGAAGCACTGCTCTGAGGAGGCAGAGGCGCTGCTCTGAGGAGGCAGAGGCACTGCGCTCAGGTGGCATAAGGGCTGAGCTCAGAATGTTGAAGCGCTGCGCTGAGGAGGCGGAGGCGCTGCGCTGAGGAGGCGGAGACGCTGCGCTGAGGAGGCGGAGACGCTGCGCTGAGGAGGCAGAGACGCTGCGCTGAGGAGGCAGAGGCGCTGCGCTGAGGAGGCAGAGGCGCTGCACTTAGGAGGCAGAGGCGCTACGCTTAGGAGGCAGATGCGCTGCGCTCAGAAGGCATAAGGGCTGAGCTCACAGTGCAAAAGCGCTGCGCTGAGGAGTCAGAGGCACTGAGGAGGCAGAGGCGCTGCGCTGAGGAGGCAGAGGCGCTGCGCTGAGGAGGCAGAGGCGCTGCACTGAGGAGGCAGAAGTGCTGCTCTGAGGAGGCAGAGGCGCTGCTCTGAGGAGGCAGAAGTGCTGCTCTGAGGAGGCAGAGGCGCTGCTCTGAGGAGGCAGAGGCACTATGCTGAGGAGGCAGAGGTGCTACACTGAGGAGGCAGATGCGCTGCGCTCAGGAAGCATAAGGGCTGAGCTCAGAATGCAGAGGCGCTGCTCTGAGGAGGCAGATGCGCGACACTGAGTAGGCAGATGCGCTGCTCTCAGGAGGCAGAGGCGCTACGCTGAGGAGGCAGAGGTGCTACACTGAGGAGGCAGATGCGCTGCGCTCAGGAGGCATAAGGGCTGAGCTCAGAATGCAGTGGCGCTGCGCTGAGGAGGCAAAGGCGCTACACTGAGGAGGCAGATGCGCTGCGCTCAGGAGGCATAAGGGCTGAGCTCAGAATGCAGAAGCGCTGCGCTGTGGAGGCAGAGGCGCTGCGCTGAGCAGGCAGAGGCGCTGCTCTGAGGAGCAGAAGCGCTGCTCTGAGGAGGCAGAGGAGCTACACTGAGGAGGCAGAGGCACTGCGCTCAGGTGGCATAAGGGCTGAGCTCAGAATGCTGAAGCGCTGCACTGAGGAGGCAGAGGTGCCATACTGAGAAGGCAGATGCGCTGCGCTCAGGAGGCATAAGGGCTGAGCTCAGAATGCAGAAGCTCTGCGCTCAGGAGGCAGAGGCGCTGCGCTGAGGAGGCAGAGGCGCTTCGTTCAGGAGGCAGAGGCGCTGCGCTCAGGATGCAGAGGCATAAGGGTTGAGCTCATGAGCTCAGAATGCAGAAGCGCTGCACTGAGGAGGCAGAAGTGCTGCTCTGAGGAGGCAGAAGTGCTGCTCTGAGGAGGCAGAGGCGCTATGCTGAGGAGGCTGAGGTGCTACACTGAGGAGGCAGATGCGCTGCGCTCAGGAAGCATAAGGGCTTAGCTCAGAATGCAGAGGCGCTGCTCTGAGGAGGCAGAGGCGCTGCTCTGAGGAGGCAGATGCGCTGCTCTGAGGAGGCAGAAGTGCTGCTCTGAGGAGGCAGAGGCGCTGCTCTGAGGAGGCAGAGGCACTATGCTGAGGAGGCAGAGGTGCTACACTGAGGAGGCAGATGCTATGCACTCAGGAAGCATAAGGGCTGAGCTCAGAATGCAGAGGCTCTGCTCTGAGGAGGCAGATGCGCTACACTGAGGAGGCAGATGCGCTGCGCTCAGGAGGCAGAGGCGCTACGCTGAGGAGGCAGAGGTGCTACACTGAGGAGGCAGATGCTCTGCGCTCAGTAGGCATAAGGGCTGAGCTCAGAATGCAGAGGCGCTGCGCTGAGGAGGCAGAGGCGCTGCGCTGAGGAGGCAGAGGCGCTACGCTGAGGATGCAGAGGCGCTACACTGAGGAGGCAGATGCTCTGCGCTCAGGAGGCATAAGGGCTGAGCTCAGAATGCAGAAGCGCTGTGCTGAGGAGGCAGAGGCGCTGCGCTGAGGAGGCAGAGGCGCTACGCTGAGGAGGCAGAGGCGCTACACTGAGGAGGCAGATGCGCTGCGCTCAGGAGGCATAAGGGCTGAGCTCAGAATGCAGAAGCGCTGCGCTGAGGAGGCAGAGGCGCTGCGCTGAGGAGGCAGAGGCGCTGCGCTGAGGAGGCAGAGGCGCTGCGCTGAGGAGGCAGAGGCGCTACACTGAGGAGGCAGATGCGCTGCGCTCAGGAGGCATAAGGGCTGAGCTCAGAATGCAGAAGCGCTGCACCGAGGAGGCAGAGGCGCTACGCTGAGGAGGCAGAGGTGCCATACTGAGAAGGCAGATGCGCTGCGCTCAGGAGGCATAAGGGCTGAGCTCAGAATGCAGAGGCGCTGCGCTGAGGAGGCAGAGGCGCTGCACTGAGAAGGCAGAGGCGCTTCGTTCAGGAGTCAGATGCGCTGCGCTCAGGATGCAGAGGCATAAGGGTTGAGCTCATGCGCTCAGAATGCTGAAGCGCTTATCTGAGGAGGCAGAGGCACTGCGCACAGGAGGCAGAGGCGCTGCGCTCAGGAGGCAGAGGTGATGCGCTCAGGAGGCATAAGGGTTGACCTCATGAGCTCAGAAGCGCTGCGCTGAGGAGGCAGAGGCGCTGCGTTCAGGAGGCAGAGGCGCTGCGTTCAGGAGGCAGAGGCGCTGCGCTCAGGAGGCATAAGGGTTGACCTCATGAGCTCAGAATGCGGAAGCGCTGCGCTCAGGAGGCAGAGGCGCTGCTCTCAGGAGGCAGAAACGCTCTTCTCCTAGATGAGCGCATGCACAGAGTGCTGTACCGACTTATAGACATTCAAATGAGCCCTTACACCGTCCTGTAGTACTAAACACAGCGAATTCCCAAATATGGGGTCTCTAAAGTTGGCAGCAGACTGCACAGAAAGGCATTGCAGGCTTAGTGTCACCCTTGTTAACCTATATTCATAATAGTCAACCCCAAAAACAGTAGCAATCAGTATGATAAAAATTATGCTTTATTAGATTACAAAAAGTTAAAAACAGTAGTTGTGATAAATGGGTATAAGGTGAGTAGTCATTGAAAATCACAGAAGAATAAATACATCAGCTATGCCAACACAATGATATAAATGAATAAATAGTTAAATATATCTCAGCAAGTTAATATTTCAATTGTGTGGGAATATCCTATGAGTTTTGAGAGGCCATACGTCCCATGGGGCAAGTGCACATAAAGGGAATGTCTGGTATAAACCAGGTACCTAATCCTATGGTCCTCAAACTATGAATGGGACTTACCCATGACACAGATGTATAATCTGCTGTGATGAACGCCCCGACGCACGTTTCGCGTGGTGTGCTTCCTCGGGGGGCGGTCAGCAGGTTGTACACCCCTAGTCTAGATGTTGTGTTGCCCACTTGTTGGGCCTGGTGCCCCATGTTATTTTTCCTCTCACAACATCTTCAAATAAAACCATAATTAGAATATTAATATTTACTTGTGGATCTACCCCTTTAATGAGAAGTGTCGGTAATACACCTTGTATTGGTTTTATCCTGCTGATAAAACAGTGCAAATCCTAGCAGGAATCATTTCATTATAGTAATGTCAATTATACAGATTAAATATTAATTCCACTAATTACATAATACAGAAAGTCAGCCCCGCTGCTTTGTGGTGTACATATACGATATATCAGAAAGTCCGACCATGGAAGCGATCTATAGCTGTAACCGGCTGAAAAATCCCAATTCCAGCCAACTGCTTGCAGTACTGAAGTTGGCAGAAGTGGAAGAGAAAAAGAATAGTTTACCTATAATGTTAGAATAAATTAATTACCTGTAAAACATTAACATAAGAAATTATCTGTAGTGTATATTGTATGTAGAGCAATTTCATATGAAAAACTGTTATGATGTTTTAAGAGTAACTGTAATGTACTTAGAGTAACACATTTCATTTTCTTTTCGTTAATTAACAAGTGAATACAAGATACTTCGTAATACTCTTTACTAGGAATAATTGCTCCTTTTCCATCAGTCACTTTTTCTCTCCCTGTATTGATCATTCACTCATAAAACTGCTCAAATCTGTTTACAAATCTGTTTGCAATTCTGGATCATATTTTACCATATTTTAGAAGTCTTTATATAAAGGAAAGGAGGATTTCGGGGAAAGCAGCAGAGCTCACAAAAAGAAGCTACTGCAGATTCTATTGATTAGAACCTGTAGAGGGAAAAACTGCTAAATTATGCAGGTTATAAGTCATATAATCGTCAGAAATGGGGTTATTTTTCATGTGCAAGTCACTTAAAGTGCACGGACTCTGTAACTGAAGTAAGTGGTGAAAAAAAGCAGCCATAGCGCAACAAATAGGGTATGCAACATCTTTAAGGGGAACCAGTCAGTCGATTCATGCTGCCCAAACAACAGGCAGCATGAATCAGAGCCTTATTGTATGATTGCAGCCAGGTATATTATTTTATCTATACATACTTAAATGCTAAAGCGTTTCAGAGAAAATATACTTTGAATTTCTACCCGACTTTTCCTAGCGCTGCTGCAGGTGATTGACACGTCTTTCCCTCGTGTGTACATGGGAATAGAGAAAAATATACCTGGATGCAATCGTGAAGCCAGGATCGGATTCTTGCTGCCTGCAGTTTGGGGGCATGAATTGCCTGACAGGTTCCGTTTGATTTTATTTTTAAACAACATTTAAAAAATGTGCAGTTTCCAAATGCCAGTTGAAATGGGATTTTATAATCTGTCCGATTTTTTTTTTTTTGTACAGATACCCCACGTACGCATTACACCCTATGGTGAACTTCACATGTCCATTTTTGTCCGGCAGCACAGATGACAAAGGCCAATACAGGTCTATGGGTCTGGAAAACAGTTTACAGCACACAGATGGCATCCATGCGCCATGCGATCTGTGTGTGCCGCCATGCGATCTGTGTGTGCCGCCATGCGATTTCTGTGTGCCGCCATGCGACTTCTGTGTGCCGCCATGCGATCTCTGTGTGCCGCCATGCGATCTCTGTGTGCCGCCATGCGATTTCTGTGTGCCGCCATGCGATCTCTGTGTGCCGCCATGCGATCTCTGTGTGCCGCCATGCGATTTCTGTGTGCCGCCATGCGATTTCTATGGGCCGCCATGCGATCTCTTTGTGCCGCCATGCGATCTCTGTGTGCCGCCATGCGATCTCTGTGGGCCGCCATGCGATCTCTGTGTGCCGCCATGCGATTTCTGTGTGCCGCCATGCGATCTCTGTGTGCCGCCATGCGATCTCTGTGTGCCGCCATGCGATCTCTGTGTGCCGCCATGCGATCTCTGTGTGCCGCCATGCGATCTCTGTGTGCCGCCATGCGATCTCTGTGTGCCGCCATGCGATCTCTGTGTGCCGCCATGCGATCTCTGTGTGCCGCCATGCGATTTCTGTGTGCCGCCATGCGATTTCTGTGTGCCGCCATGCGATCTCTGTGTGCCGCCATGCGATCTCTGTGTGCCGCCATGCGATTTCTGTGTGCCGCCATGCGATCTCTTTGTGCCCCCATGCGATCTCTGTGTACCGCTATGCGATCTCTGTGGGCCGCCATGCGATCTCTGTGGGCCGCCATGCGATCTCTTTGTGCCGCCATGCGATCTCTTTGTGCCGCCATGCGATCTCTGTGTGCCGCCATGCGATCTCTGTGTGCCGCCATGCGATCTCTGTGGGCCGCCATGCGATCTCTGTGGGCCGCCATGCGATCTCTGTGGGCCGCCATGCGATCTCTGTGGGCCGCCATGCGATCTCTGTGGGCCGCCATGCGATCTCTGTGGGCCGCCATGCGATCTCTGTGGGATTGTTTTGTTTCAAACCAAGTAAATTTGACTAATTACGAAAAACTGTAAAAACACATAGTTCCCAAACTTTTGTAACTTTCTCAGTGCTTACGCATTAATGTGCTGCTGCCACAGTTGATAGAGTATAGGAAATAGAAATCCAGCCAACAACATGGAGTTCAATAGTCAGACTGAGCTGGAGTTGTCTGTTCTACATCACTTATTATATCGGCTCCGGTTTAACAAGCTGTTTTATCTTTTCAGGTGCTCAGAGCTCATATTTTGCCCCTGACAAATGTGGCATTTAATAAATCTGGATCCAGGTAAGGAGATGAGATGGGGTTATATATCAGTGCTTAAAGGGATGTTTACATCTTCAATCATCAGAGGTGTCCCGCTCCTCAGCCTCTCTGCCTGGTTTCCGGTGGTGGTGCGCTCATAAACTGCGCACTCTCCCATTCTGCTAGCAGAGCCAGTTCAGACTCTGCAGCAATGGGGTGGAGTACAGGACTGAAGCTGGCCAGATCCAGCAGCACGAGCAAGCTGTACACATAGAGCCTGCTCCTTACCTAGGTAACAGGCCTCTCTGAGACCGCAGGGTGGCCGGTAACCAAGGTAATGAGCTGTGAAATAGGAAATTAAAAATTCCTCTTGAGAACGCAGAGGATTTTTAAAACGAGTAAATTGCAAAGATGTTTTTACAAGCGCTTTGCTATTTTACCCATGTATGATTTCAGACAAGCACTTTAAGTGTGTTGATAGCTTAACAATCCATTGACTAATATTTACATAATCTATATCCTATATCTGTCCTCTAAAAGTGGTCCAAACTTGAAACAGACGGTCTGTATATATTATTTGGGCATTAAAAAAGACCTTTCACCAATTTTTTCACGTTGAACTGGACACAGGATGTAATAGTAGCTGCAGAGCGGAATAAAGCAGGGTTTTTTATTTTTTAATTTTTTTATTTCGCCTTTCTGTTGGCACGCTGGTCATAGAAAGTTGAATAAAATGATACCTCGATATCTGCGATTCATTGTGTTATTCCAGAGAAATCCATGGTTTTGTTAAGATGTTAATTAGCGGTTAAGATCTGTTGGCCTGATACCCTCCTAAGCTGTCTATATGGGCATTCAGGTCATAGAAAGTTGAATAAAATTGTAACTGTATATTTGCAATCAGACGTTTTATTCCAAAGAAATCCACAATTTTTTTTACATGTAAACCTATTTGTCTCCATGGGCTAGACACTGTTCTCCATGAGAATCTGCCTCCAGAACTTATTTTAAATGAAATTGCCCATTGCCAGTGTGCGACATGTAATGACTGACAGTCTGCTCTTCTGACCTACATGTCTCACACTGGTAACACCCCCTTTCATTTAAATTAGGCTCTGGAGACAGATTCTCAGGGAGATCTATGTCTGGCCCATAAATACCTTAACAGCTCATTTACATATAAGAAAAACGTGGATTTCTCTGCAATAAAACGTCTGATCGCAGATATCAAGGTATCATTTTATTCAACTTTCTGAATGCCCATATAGACGGCTTAGGAGAATTTATCCTACTGATAGATTATCAGACAGTTTTCACTGGGGGCGTGTACTTCTTCCCTCTGTATTAGGCTGCTCAATCATAAGCAGGCATCAATGTGTGACGCCCAGCTGCGCTTGGTATCACAGATCCTGGAAGGGTGCATTGATGGATTCCTCCACAAGAGGCCCCCATAACCATTCACACATCTCCACCTTCCACCTCAGACCACCAGAGGGAGCCCATTAGGGAGATAAATAGGGAAGGTGGAGCCAGGCAGTTTAGTTCCTGCAGAAGATGAGCCAAAGAGAGGTCAGTCTGCAGTGGAGCTCAGTGATTCAGCAGTTCCTCTGGAGAGTTCAGCTAGTACACATCTGAATACAGAGTCGAGCTCAGTTGAGGAGACAGAGAGACTAATTGCCAAGGAAAGTAAAACGAATCCCAAACTGTTCTTTAACTATATAAACAGTAAAAGGATTAAAACTGATGGCGTTGGCCCATTGAAAAATAACCTGGGTAAAATCATAGAGGGCGATGAGGGTAAAGCAAACCTACTCAATAGCTTCTTCTCCACTGTTTTCACAAAAGAAAACAATTTATCGGAGGAAATGCAGAGTGATAAAGTAAACCCTCCGCTAAATATCACCCACCTAACCCAGGAGGAAGTTCAGAAACGCCTAAATAATATCAAAATAGACAAGTCACCAGGCCCAGATGACATACACCCCCGGGTACTAAAAGAATTAAGTAATGTGATAGACAGGCCGCTGTATCTTATATTCAAGCACTCTTTATGGACAGGGACTGTCCCACTAGACTGGCGCCAAGCAAATGTGGTACCAATATTCAAAAAGGGGTCTAAAAGTGACCCTGGGAACTATAGACCAGTCAGCTTAACGTCTGTTGTGGGTAAATTGTTTGAAGGATTTCTTAGAGATGCTATTGTAGAATATCTTAATGATAATAACTGTCTAACTCCATATCAACATGGATTCATGAGGGATCGCTCCTGCCAAACAAACCTGATCGCCTTCTACGAGGAGGTGAGCTCACAGCTGGACCGGGGAGAGTCAGTGGATGTTGTATACCTTGACTTCTCCAAAGCGTTTGATACCGTGCCACACAAAAGGTTGGTATATAAAATGAGAATGCTTGGTCTGGGGGATAATGTGTGCAAGTGGGTAAATAGCTGGCTGAGTGATAGAAAGCAGAGAGTGGTTATCAATGGAGTAAGCTCAGGGTGTGTCAGGGTTACTAGCGGGGTGCCTCAAGGGTCTGTCTTGGGCCCTATATTATTTAATATATTTATTAATGATCTAGTGGAAGGGTTGCATAGTAAAATAGCAATATTTGCAGATGATACTAAACTTTGTAAAGTAGTTAATACAGATGAGGACAGGGCACAGCTACAGGAGGATTTAGATAAATTGGGGAGTTGGGCCAAAAAAATGGCAAATGGGTTCAATGCCGATAAATGTAAGGTCATGCACATGGGAAAGAAAAACAGCAGTCACCCATACATATTAAATGGGAAACCGTTGGAGAAATCTGACATGGAGAAGGACCTGGGCGTCTTGGTTAATAGCAAATTAAATTGGAGTGCCCAGTGTCAGGCAGCAGCTGCGAAGGCAAATAGAGTCATGGCATGCATCAGAAGAGGAATAGGGGCATATGATGAGAACATTGTTCTTCCTCTGTATAAAGCGCTGGTAAGGCCGCACTTAGAATATTGTGCACAGTTCTGGGCTCCGGTGCTCAGGAAAGACATATTGGAGCTAGAGAGGGTACAAAGGAGGGCGACTAAGGTAATAAAGGGAATGGAGGGACTAGAATACCCAGAGAGGTTGTCAAAATTAGGCCTATTTACATTGGAAAAGAGAAGGCTTAGGGGAGACCTCATAAACATGTATAAATACATCAGGGGGCAGTACAGAGATCTCTCCCATGACCTGTTTATACCAAGGATGGTGACAAAGACGAGGGGGCACACTATGCGTCTGGAGGAAAGGAGGTTCCTGCACCAGCATAGAAGGGGATTCTTTACGGTCAGAGCCGTGAGACTCTGGAACTCTCTGGGAGAGGAAGTGGTGATGTCCAACTCACTTAATGAGTTCAAGAGAGGCCTGGACGCCTTTCTTGAGAGCAATAAAATTACATCTTATGCTTAGTTAATTAATCCAGGGATTTAATCTTACTGCCAGATTGGTGTCGGGAAGTGAATTTTTCCTCAATGATGTAAATTGGCCTATACCGCATGGTTTTTTGTTGCCTTCCCCTGGATCAACGCTGCGGAATAGCTGCAGTGCACAAGAAATAGGCTGAACTGGATGGACGCTTGTCTTTTTTCGGCCTTATAAACTATGTAACTATGTATGAGTTGTAGCTCAGAATAGTGAACTTTAGGTGTTCCGGCGCCATAAGATCGGTGAAGCGCGGCAAGCTGCCGTTAGTGTGAGTAGCCCAGTGAGGGCCCGAGTAGGCCGAAGGCGAGTGGAGAGTTAGTACATAGGGGGCAGAGGAGCTTACCCAGCTCACCCCGAATAATTTACCGGACACCGGGTCCGAAGCTTACCGGGATCTCTATGACCCAGTAAGGCATAACCGGAATCCTTGGAGAACTACAAGTCCCAGGATCGCTAAAGTGCTGATACGTAACAGAGCCAGGAGACACATAGGCCCCGCAAGCTGAGGAGCGTGTACTCCAAGAAAAGGCCCTACCACAAGGTCAGCCAGCGCAGGACAGAGACAAAGTTAGGCCTAGCTCCAGGCAGGTCAGAAACTTACTACGCAGAGGCAAGAAACAGGAGGCCCTACACCTGCTCATTGGGGAGGATCCTGATATGCACCCTTCACCCTACAGTGCTCCGGGATGTGCCTGAATTTCCATCAGTAAAAGGTACTGAAGTGACTACTGTGCCCGTCCCCGTTCTTGCTCTGACCCGGCTGGGTCTCTCCTGTCCTGCATACCCCCCTTCATACGCTGCCCTGAGGCCTAGCTCCACCTGTGGGGAGCTATACCATCGAGCTGCCTTATCATCGGCTTCAGTGGACTGCGCAGCGCTGGTGATTCTCACCAGAAACCACAGGTGGCGTCACGAACTATCATAAAATAAACAAACTATCCCCTTGTTAAAGAGTGACCCCAGGGTACGGGCCCGGGAGCCAACCACCGCGACATCCCCAAAGGCCAGGCAAAGGCCCGGGTACCGAGTCATCCCCATCCCCTGGGCTAGTCAAATGCTCATGGAAAGAAGAGCATGCCCCGCCAATATAGCTTACAGCAGGTTTCTCAGTGTGTGAGATGTATTGTGTCAGACAGTCCTGATCTCCTGGTCTAACCTCCTGCATGAGTCAGTGTGGGGGAAGAGGCAGCACAACTGAGTTTAGCTGTGTCCCATTACAATTGATACTAGCAGCTCTCCTCTTTTCGTAGCACTGTCACCTCTACTTTACTGCTCCTCCCCCCAGACTGTCTGTCGGGAGATGGGCTGCTGCCTGCCTATGATTGGGCAGCACCATGCAGCGTGCATGGTTTTCAATTGAAAAAAGCCTTGGACGGGCTGAAACGTCTTTTGAGTTGTGGAATAAACTAATTAACCACTAACACGTGAGTGCCTTGATTTTCTTTTCGTGGAAACATTATTTTCCATGTGCACCACCCCAGCTGTACGGAGTGCCGACTATATTCTCTTGATACTTATTTCAGTGCCTGACTTACCATCAAGACAGCTCTGCTTCCACGTTGGCCATGAGGACAGAGCTTCCTCACCTTCCCTGTGGTGATGATGCCCTGCCTGTCTGTCTGCTATTGTTCAGTAGGAGCCAGCCTCCTCCATCCCTGTGTGGCTAAGTAATTGAAATGAGCTGCCTTCATAGGCCAAGGCCCCACTATCAGTATTCGGTCAGTATTTTTTCTCAGGAGTGGGGGTCAAAACCAGGTGAAGAACAATCACAGATAAGGTATAATAGAAACAAGTCACCAATTCTGCATTTATCACCCACTCCTGTGAAAAAATACTGACCAAATACTGATAGTGGGGCTGTGGCCTTAGACAGATTGTCATTGGATACCTTCTACATTAGTTTTCATCCTCTGACAAAATACTAATAGCTATCTATCCTGTTAAGTCATGTAGATGTGAATATAGTCAGACTGGAAATCTGTACAAATTAGTAAATTAAAGTGAACCTGTCATGTCCAAAAAGCGCTATTTACCTGCAGATATCAAGGTAATCTATAGTTAAATAGCATTTAAATCCTATCGGGCTACTAATCTGTAACAGCAGCTCCAGGGACACAAGTATCTTGTATCCTCCCTGCAGCCAGTCACTTCCAGTCACTGCCTCACTATACAGTGAGCACAGCTGTACTCACTTCCTGACACTTTGATTGACAGCTCGCTCTGCAGTGTGTGTGCAGAACAGGCTGTCAATCAGAGTGCAAAAAAAAGAAAAATAATTGAATCAGCTCACTACTCCAACAATTCAAGTAGTGATCCGATAAAAACCTTTTCGGATAGACGGTCTGGGTTTTGCATGGAGCATGCACTGGTCTGGCTTTCAGGTCAAATAGCTAAAAAAAAAGTCCAAATAGGATATTCTCCATATAGCACCAAGAAAAAAATGAGTTAAAACGTGCATTTTGTAACCCGAAACGCTAAGCATGAGTCAGCTGCACCAGAAACCAGTCAGGCTGACTTAAACACTATCTGCAGATTAACCCCACATCTGCAGGTAAATAGCATTTTTTTTTACATGACAGGTTCCCTGTAAGTATTTTACTCAATTGCATGTAGATTTTTCCTTTAATACCTCTTTACATGACATTTGAACAGCTTCCATATCAGATAAAAGCTATGGCGGCAGA
Organism: Phyllobates terribilis; assembly: GCF_046119375.1. Classification (NCBI taxonomy): domain Eukaryota; kingdom Metazoa; phylum Chordata; class Amphibia; order Anura; family Dendrobatidae; genus Phyllobates; species Phyllobates terribilis. The sequence continues at coordinate 192,883,746 of NW_027362763.1, forward strand.
GCTTGTGTTATGTTTTAGCCACTGAAGACCCGAGTATTGGATATGGAGTGGTCCCCATTACTACCCTATGCACGTGCTGATCAGAGGGCGAGCGACAGGCATTTTATTTCCTGCCTCCTTACAAAGTGCACAAGGCTGTGGCTACATAAATTGCTTGTCTAGTGGGATGAGTTTGAAAGACACAGCAGGGAAGGTGATTTATGTCTCACAGTCTGGAGGCACATGGGGTGACATCAGAGGACTCCCTCAGGCGAGGACCGCGCAGTAAATAAATTGCAGAACATCTATCCATTCTTTTGTGTGAACATTGGCCTAGTAGTTACATGAACTGTGGTTTATCATTCCCCTATTTCAAGTCACAATCCACACACTAATAAAGAAGATAGAAAAGTCTTAGGTTGTGTGTCACTGTTGTTCATTTGACTATAGAACGAGCTTGGTGCGACCCTTACATTTTAAATTTTTCCTGTATTTTTTATAATTTTTGGATAGGGCTGCACAGAGTCTTTAGCCATTTGCAGTAAAATTGCTACATTATTCTTACTTCTTGGTGAGTAATGAGGATGTTGTTTATAAAACCTAACAACCAAGGCCAGCACATCTGTTAGTATAAGTGTAATGTGTAGGTACTCATACAAGGTGGCCAATAACAGACAAATGTAACCTAGAATGAAAACAATGCATAGGAACACTGCAATAAGTAAATGGTAACACATGAAAAAAATAGGGTAATTAGTTGTCTTTTTTTTTTATCAAAAAAGTGTCAAAGCCACCACAATAAGGTGTTCTAATCAGTATGGTCCCTAACTCTAGTAACTCGCCTCGCTATGTGGCACAGGGCCTCAGAATAGAGGGGGAGAGGACCTGTGCCTGACGGTGTTTGACATCTGCATGAGGAAAGCTGAGGGAATCTGTCAGTAGGATCCACCGTCCTAAGCCGTCTATATGGGCATGTAGGTCATAGAAAGTTGAATAAAATGATACCTCGATTTCTGTGGTCCATTGTCTTATTCCATAGAAATCCATGTTTTTTCTTAATGCGTAAATGAGCTCTTAAGATCTATGGGTGGGACATAGATCTCACAGATAATCTGCCCTGGGATTATTTTAAATGAAAGGGGACATTGCCAGTGTGAGACATGTAGATCATGAGAGCAGACTGTCAGTCATTACATGTCTCACACTGGTAACAGCCCCTTTCATTTAAAATAATCTCTGGAGGCAGATTCCGGTGAGATCTGTATCCCACCCAAAGATCTTAACAGCTCATTTACATATTAAGAAAAACGTGGATTTCTATGGAATAAGATATCAGATCACAGATATGAAGGTATCATGTTATTCAGCTTCCTATGACCTCCGTACAGACGGCTTAGGAGGGTGGATCCTACTGACAGATTCCCTATAAGCTGCAGAGAACAAGGAGGCGGCCACATTCCCAAATGTGCGGAGTACAAGAAACTGAAGCAAAGGTGAAAATATTCACTGGGGATGGTTTTCACGCTTTTTTGATAGAAATAGTGTCAACTAAGTACCCTATGTTTTTTTTACATGCTTTACTATCTATCTACTTACTGCAGTGTGTCTACACTTTGTTTTTTTTATAGTTGATATTTCTCTGTGAAATGCCCACAGTGTGAATGCGCTAAACGTATTAGTGAATCACAGAGAATGTTGCTTTTTGCTTTATTAAAAAATGTAACATAATCTATTTTTTGTGTGTAGTTTTATTACCGGCAGTTATGACCGCACATGTAAAGTCTGGGACACAGCCTCAGGAGAGGAGCTACACACCTTGGAAGGACATCGAAATGTGGTCTATGCCATCCAGTTTAATAACCCCTACGGGTAAGAGAAGAGACCAATTCAGTCTTAAAAATTACAATATTGCAACTTTTGCCAACTTTTTTTTTCTCAATTTTCGCTGATACAAATTTCTGTTATCTCAAGATATCTTAAACATCTTTACTTTTTTGTATACCAATGTTTAACGCTCCAAGGGAAGTCTTGAGTAACCCTGCCTATTTGATTGGATGATCTGGCTACACAGGTTTCTTTGTAATCTGTAACCATGGAGACACATGAACCTGTATGGGAGCTGTAGACACAAAACAGTTGTAGAATAATTTTATTTAAGACTATTTATAAATTTGTGTCCTTTTTTTCTTATATCAGATTATCTGAAGCAAGTGGCATTGAATTTTTCCCCCCTTAGCACAGTAGTTGCCAGGAACTGCTTATACTCTTTAATTGTAGCATATGACCATCTTTCACTTGCATCCATGCATCTATATAGTAGTTGGGGTATTAGCCATTTTTTAGTTTACTGAACAGCAAACCTGGGACTTGGATATAAGAGATTAAACAAGGGTGGGCGACCTCAGGCCCACGTGCCGTTTACGGTCCTCGATGATATTTTATCCGCCCCCCCGGCAGATTCCAGGGGACCGCAATACTTGTGCCCGCAGCTGCATTTTGCCGGCCACCTGACCATTCATTTCTTTTTGCTGAATGAGCATGCGCAGGCAGTGTTCACTACTGAATGTTGAGGCGCGTGCAGTAAAAGATTACGCCCCCCGAAAGATGGTAAAAATATCCAAATGGCCCTTGGCAAAAAAAAAAAAGATTCCCAACCCCTGGATTAAAGGTTAAGCAAATGTGGAAAAGTAAAATCTCAACTTTCTCAACAGAGATAAAATAGCCACTGGATCCTTCGATAAGACCTGCAAGTTATGGAGTGCAGAGACTGGGAAGTGTTATCATACCTTCAAGGGACACACTGCAGAAATAGTAAGTACCCCCCCCCCCCCTAAATTACTTTTCCTCAACATTGATATGTATCAGTGCTGGGCAGAAATGCTTCTAAATGTCAGCTGTCATGCAGATATGCAGTGTCAACCGTTGCCCAAAAAAATGGCTAAAGGGGTTGTCCACTACTCAAACAAGCCCTTCTGAATCCCTATGTTTTCCCCCTGTAAAATAATAACACCTGTACCCGCCTCCAGTCCTGGGGCTGTTTCAGCATTGGCTCTCCCGGAGCTCGCGTGACATAACAATCCCTGCTGACAGTCAGCGCTGACTCCACTCTCCCCGCCTTCGGACAAATGAAGACATCTGGAGGAAGTAAGAGAACAGCCGCAGTCAATTACGTTCGTAGGAGAGAATCCGCGGGAGAGCCAGTGCCAACACCGCTGGAACAGCGCCAGCACTGGAGGAGCGTATAGGTGTTATTATTATGCTGGGGGAAACATAGGGGTTGTCCCAAGCAGTGCCACTACTGCTATAGTGCCAACCTAAACGCACTCCACAATAAAGCAGCTGCTGCTTCCTTGCCAAGGTCCTCTTTCTCACCACACTCCCCTTGGGACAGATACGCACTGCTTCATGTAGCGCTGCTCATTTCTATATATAAAGCATTTTTTATTATCAGTGTAATCAACACGACGTGAAATTAATGAGTCAGTATAATCTTTTCCTATTTAAAGGCATTCACCTGAGGCTTTTTTAAGAAGGCCTTTGCGTCATAGTAAAGATCTGTCAGTATATCAGAATGAATCGTGCAGCAGGCCTATCTTTATTGCTGAGCTGCCTGTCGGTGTCCCCTGAGCCAGATGTGTGTTACACACAATTAAGCCCTATTGCCTTTTCTGCTTCTTTTCACATATATTTTTCGGTATTGATTTTAATATACCTAGGTATAATTTCCCAACTACACAGACCTACTGAACATTTACTAAGTTTTGTTTTTAATTAATATATCAGTCCAACTTAAAGGGAACCTGTCTGCACGTTTTTACTTATGAAGTAGTAGTAGAGCTGTGTAGGTGCTTTTACCCCTACACCTTTTTTGTAGAAATGCGATGTGCCAGTCATGAGAGATCTAGTGTAGAAGACAAGTAGAAATCAGGCTGGAGGTGCACTTGGAAGAAACCGTCCAAGCGCACAGACACGCCCCCAGTGCACTTCCATCCTGATTTGCATATGGCTTCTACACACGTGGTCAAAATTGTTGGTAGCCTTCGTTTAATGAAAGAAAAACCCACAATGGTCGCAGAAATAACTTGAATCTGACAAAAGTAATAATAAATTAAAAATCTATGAAAATGAACAAATGAAAGTCAGACATTGCTTTTCAGCCCTGCTTCCACAGAATTTAAAAAAAATTTAACTCATGAAATAGGCCTGAACAGAAATAATGGTACCCCTGAAAATAATGTGACAAAAGGGACATATTAAATCAGGTTGTGTCCACTAATTAGCATCACAGGTGTCTACAATCTTGTAATCAGTCAGTGGGCCTGTATATAGGGCTACAGATACTCACTGTGCTGTTTGGTGACATGGTGTGTACCACACTCAACATGGACCAGAGGAAGCAAAGGAAAGCGTTGTCTCAGGAGATTAGAAAGAAAATTATAGACAAGCATGTTAAAGGTAAAGGTTATAAGACCATCTCCAAGCTGCTTGATGTTCCTGTGACTACAGTTGCACATATTATTAAGAAATTTAAGATCCATGGGACTGTAGCCAACCTCCCTGGACGTGGCCACGGGAGGAAAATTGATGACAAATCAAAGAGATGGATAATACGAATGGTAACAAAAGAGCCCAGGGAAACTTCTAAAGAGATTAAAGGTGAACTTCAAGCTCAAGGAACATCAGTGTCAGATCGCACCATCCGTCGTTGTTTGATCCAAAGTGGACTTAAAGGGAGACGACCAAGGAGAACACCATTGTTGAAAAAAAAATCATAAAATAGCCAGACTGGAATTTTATCTACAACTACATGTTCATCTACTACATGTTCAACTACTACATTCAACTACATGTTGACAAGCCACAAAGCTTCTGGGAGAATGTTCTATGGGACAGATGAGACAAAAATAGAAGTTTTTGGTAAGGCACATCAGCTCTACGTTCACAGACGGAAAAATGAAGCATATCAAGAAAAGAACACTGTCCCTACTGTGAAACATGGACGAGGCTTTGTTATGTTCTGAGGCTGCTTTGCTGCATCTGGCACAGGGTGTCTTGAATCACGCCTCCTGAAGAAGCCACGCAGGCGAAACGCGCGTTGAGGCACACTATCCTTTCGTCCACAGCAGCTCCTCCACACTTCCGACTAATATGTCCCAAGGTAATGTCTTTCAGGATCAGATCTGTACACATTTGAACTATGTTAAAATATCTTGTACATACTCTGAAAGATCGTTTCTGAATGCCCTTGTGGCTTTTGAGCTTTATGTATATAGCTCTGGTGTCTCTCTTATAAGCAGGACACAGGCTATGTTGTGCATGTCCGAATATATATCCGGGCACATCTAGTGTGGATCACTCTGAAGTTGGTGAAATGGTCTCTTTTTCCTCTGGGTTATTCCATCTCATCCCTAGCTTGGCTCCTCACCTCAGCCGCTAACAATAAGTTTTTACTTGTTGTTCATTCTATAAAATAACTTATGCATAATAAAATGTATTTATTCTTCTCATTAATAGCTATATCTCTGGCTGTTTTTGTTTGAGAGTGGTGTCCTCCAGATATATCTTAGTGGATCTTGGTTACATTCCTCTCTACCCTTTTTTGGTGTTAGATTATGTCTTGAATCTGTGTAGGGTACAATAAAATCTCAAGACTATCAAGGGATTCTAGAGAGAAATGTGCTGCCCAGTGTCAGAAAGCTTGGTCTCACTCGCAGGTCTTGCAACAGGATAGTGACCCAAAACATACAGCTAATAACACCCAAGAATGGCTAAGAGGAAAACATTGGACTATTCTGAGGGGGCCTTCTATGAGCCCTGACCTAAATCCTAATGAACATCTTTGGAAAGAGCTGAAACATGCCGTCTGGAAAAGGCAACCTGCAAACACGAGACAACTGGAACAGTTTGCTCATGAGGAGTGGGCCAAAATACCTGTCGAGAGGTGCAGAATAGTGTTGAGCGAGCACTAAAATGCTCGGGTGCTCGAAGATCGGGCCGAGCTTGCCGTGATACTCGGATGCTCGACCCGAGCAGCGAGCCCAATGTTAGTCTATGGGAGACTCGAGCATTTTTGCGGCGGCTCCCCCGGCAGTCTTTTAAAAGCCTAACAAGTGCCCAAAACGATAGTGACAGTGCTCAAATGACATGGGGACAGCATGGGGATCGCCCCAGGAAGCATTTCTGACCCCCAGGTCACTGCTGTCAACAACGTGGTCAGAGGTATTAAGCCACTTTTACAGGCTCACAATAAAACGTTCAAAAACGAAAGTGAAAGTGCTTTCCTGTGAAATATGTTAAGGATAGTGTTGAGCGATACCTTCCGATATCAGGAAATATCGTATTGGATTGGATCGGACCGATACCCAAAAAGTATCGTATATCGCCGAGTCCGATACCGGAAACCAATGCAAGTCAATGGGACACAAATATCGGAATGAAAATAAACCCTTTCTTTCCTTGTAGGTTAATTCTACATGAAGGAAAAAAAACTAAGAATAATGTAGAATGTATTACACGAAAAGCCGGCAATTCATCAGCGGCATACACCGGTACCCGACAATTTATAACAGAAAGAATAGAGCATCACACATAGATTAGATAGATAGAAACATGTCAGTCACATATATATGAAGTACAGTGACAGTGTTGCTTACTGTACTTGTCATTTAGTGTAAAGGATTTATTTCAAAATATAATAGTGTTTTCATGCACCGTCTCTTTAAAAAAGCCGTCCGGCAATTCAGCAGCGGTACCCGACAATTTAGAATAGAAGGAATAGAGAATCATACATAGATTAGATAGATAGAAACATGTCAGTCACATATATATGAAGTACAGTGACAGTGTTGATTACTGTACTTGTCATTTAGTGTTAAAATAAAGGATTTATTTAAAAAAAAATTGGCGTGGGGTTCCCCATAATTTTAGGCTCTAGCGGAGGTTAAGCAGACGGCTGGGGCAGATGTTTGAAGCCTGGGAAGGGGGTAATACCCACGGAGCTTCCCAGGCTACTAATATCAGACCCCAACTGAATACCTAGCCTTTACTAGCTATTAAAATGGGGGACCCCTCAAAAAAATGACGTGGGGTCCCCCCTAATTTAATAGCTAGCAAAGGCTAGGCAGACAGCTGGGGGCTGATATTAATAGCCCAGGAAGGGTGCCATGAATATTGGCCCCCTCCCAGGCTAGACACACCAGCCGTCAGCCGCCCCAGAAATGGCGCATCCATAGGATGCGCCAATTCTGGCACTTAGCCTCGCTCTTCCCACTGCCCTGTAGCGGTGGCAGTGGGGTAATAGGGTTGGGGTTGATGTCAGCTTATAATGCCAGCTGACATCAAGCCCAGGTTAGTAATGGAGAGGCGTCTATAAGACACCCCCATTACTAACCCCATAGTCAAAGTTAAAAAAAAATACACAAACACCCAGAATAAAGTCCTTTAATTGAAATAAACACACAATTCTTTATTGTTCTAAATTAAACTCTACTTACCGTCACGCCCATTCCAGCTGAAGCCAACGATCTCCTGCAATAAAAGAAAAATAATAAAGCAACCTCATCCTTACCTTTCCATGGTTCCCAGGACAGCTTCAGCTCTGCTACATCGAGATGACAGGCTGGACCGCTGCAGAACGCTGCCATCCAGCCTGTCATCCCGCAGACACTGAGAAGCGCAGGCATACTTCCACTCCTCAGTGTCTGGCTGTGACAGCATAAAGATGAGCCGAGGTCATGTCCAATGAACTCGGCTCACCTCATGCACGTCACTGACAGCGTGGGAGAATTCTCCTGCACTCAGCACTTCAGCGTGAGAATTTTCCCACGCTGTCAGTGACGTGCATGAGGTGAGCCGAGTTCATTGGACATGACCTCGGCTCATCTTTATGCCGTCACAGAGAGACACTGAGGAGCGCAAGCATGCCTGCGCTTCTCAGTGTCTGCGGGATGACAGGCTGGATGGCAGCGTTCTGCTGCGGTCCAGCCTGTCATCTCGATGTAGCAGAGCTGAAGCTGTCGTGGGAACCATGGAAAGGTAAGGATGAGGTTGCTTTATTATTTTTCTTTTATTGCAGGAGATCGTTGGCTTCAGCTGTAATGGGCGTAATGGTAAGTATAGTTTAATTTAGAACAATAAAGAATTGTGTGTTTATTTCAATTAAAGGACTTTTTTCTGGGTGTTGTGTTTTTTTTAAATACTTTACTAGAAATTCATGGTGGTCATGTCTAATATTGGCGTGACCCCATGAATTTCGGGCTTAGGGCCAGCTGATAATGCCAAGCTGGCCTTAACCCCTTTATTACCCAGTGAGCCACCGCACCAGGGCCCTGGATGAGTTGGGTACAGCGCCAGAAGATGGCGCTTCTATGAACGCGCCATTTTCCGGGGTGGCTGCGGACTGCAATTTGCAGCGGGTGGGGCCCAGAAAGCTTGGGCCTCCCTGCGCTGCGGATTCCAGCCCCCAGCTGCCTAGTTGTACCTGGCTGGACACAAAAATAGGGCGAAGCCCCACGTATTTTTTTTTTAAATTATTTCATGAAATTCATGAAATAATTAAGAAAAAAAGGGCTTCCCTATATTGTTGTGTCCAACCAGGTACAAATAGGCAGCTGGTGGTTGGGGGCAGCCCGTTCCTGCCTGCTGTACCTGGCTGGACACAAATATAGTGCGAAGCCCCACGTCAATTTTTTTTTAATTATTTCATGAATTTCCTGAAATAGTTAAAAAAAAATTGACGTGGGGCTTCGCACTATATTTGTGTCCAGCCAGGTACAGCAGGCAGGAACGGGCTGCGCCCAACCACCAGCTGCCTATTTGTACCTGGCCGGACACAACAATATAGGGAAGCCCTTTTTTTCTTTATTATTTCATGAATTTCATGAAATAATTAAAAAAAAAAATACGTGGGGCTTCTCCCTATTTGTGTGTCCAGCCAGGTACAACTAGGCAGCTGGGGGATGGAATCTGCAGCGCAGGGAGGCCCAAGCTTTCTGGGCCCCCCCCGGTGCAAATTGCAGTCCGCAGCCACCCCGGAAAATGGCGTGTTCATAGAAGCTGGATGCTGTACCTGGCTGGCATACAAAAATATGGCAAAGCCCACGTCAAAATTTTTGGGAAAAATTAATTAAAAAATAAATAATAATTTAGGGACTGCATCTTTATTAACTCCTCAAATGTCATTTAGTGTTAAAATAAAGGATTTATTTAAAAAAAAAATTGGCGTGGGATCCCCCATAATTTTAGGCTCTAGCGGAGGTTAAGCAGACGGCTGGGGCAGATGTTTGAAGCCTGGGAAGTGGGTAATACCCACGGAGCTTCCCAGACTACTAATATCAGCCCCCAGCTGAATACCTAGCCTTTACTAGCTATTAAAATGGGGGACCCCCCCCCCAAAAAATGACGTGGGGTACCCCCTATTTAATAGCTAGCAAAGGCTAGGCAGACAGCTGGGGGCTGATATTAATAGCCCAGGAAGGGTGCCATGAATACTGGCCCCCTCCCAGGCTAGAAACACCAGCCGTCAGCCGCCCCAGAAATGGCGCATCCATAGGATGCGCCAACTCTGGCACTTAGCCTCGCTCTTCCACGCTGCCCTGGTGCGGTGGCAGGGGGTAATAGGGTTGGGGTTCATGTCAGCGCCAGCTGCCATGAAGCCCAGGTTAGTAATGATGGGCGTCTATAAGACACCCCCATTACTAACCTACAAAGTGTTAAAAAGAAAAAACACACACTACACCAAGAAAAAAATAATTTATTTGAAATAAAACACACAATTTTATTTAATTCTTAGTTTACTAAAAAAAATAGTTACCTTTCCACGTTCCTGCGCTGATCTCCCATGCACAGCTGTCACATCTGGAGATGGTGACAGCTGTGCATGGCTGCTGTAAGCTCACGCTGCCGGGAACACATCCGCTCCCGGCAGCGGGAGCCACTGACTGAGGTCACCGGAGTGCATTCAGGGAGCGCAGCTCCGGAGACCTCCTTTACGGCACTACTGTACCGTGGGAATTTCTCACGATACAGCAGGGCCGTAAAGGAGCTAACCGGAGCTGCGCTGCCTGAACTCCGGCGAACCCGCTTATGCAATGACGGGGCTGCTTTACGGCCCCATCATTCTAGCGGCGGCGGCGGTTCAGAGCGGTCACATTCTATGTGGCTGCTCTAAACTGGAGATCTTCGTGGGACACTCGTGGACTACTACGGAGGGGTAAGGATAAGGTTGTGGTTTATTATTTTATATTTTATTACAGGAGATCGATGGCTTCGGGGAATTGGGTGTCTAGGTGAGTATAGGTGTAGTTTTTTATTTTTTACTTTATTTTAGGTGGCGATCGGCGGGGACAGGTAATGTATGAACTAATTTATTGTAGGTAACCACTGGCCACCAATGACATGTATTTAAAATTTATTGGGGACACAGTAGGGCAATTTAAATAGCAGGATCAGGCTGATGGGAACTACTGCTCCCATCGAGCTGATCCTGCTGGCACGAGTGGACGGGGGACAGACATAGGCCGATGGGAGTAGTAGTGTCACATCGGCCTATGTCTGCCTGCACGCACACACCCGCAGACATCGCACAGACACCGCACACACTCGCAGACATCGCACAGACACCGCGCACACCCGCACACATCGCACACACCCGCAGACATCGCACACACTCGCAGACATCGCACAGACACCCCGCACACACTCGCAGACATTGCACAGACACCGCGCACACCCGCACACATCGCACAGACACCGCACACACCCGCAGACACACGCACAGACACCCACACACACCAATCATGACGGGCTGATCGTCTGGGAGGTGACTGTGCGGCCAGCCAATCACTGTAATGCCCACAAACAACATGGCTGCGGCATTACAGTGACTGGCTGGCAATCCCTGCATGTTCATTGGCTCTGTAAAGAGCGACAAACATGCAGGGCGGAGACCCGAGCTCCCGCCCGAGTAACCCGGAAATGCTCGGTGCTCGCCGAACATCCCGAGTAGCGTGATGCTCGGGCGAGTACTGAGCAGTGTCGAGCATGTTCGCTCAACACTAGTGCAGAAGTCTCATTGACAGTTACAGGAATCGTTTGCAGTGATTGCCTCAAAAGGTTGTTCAACAAAATATTAAGTTAAGAAGAACCATCATTTCTGTCCAGGCCGATTTCATAAGTTTAATCTTTTTTTAAATTCTGTGGAAGTAGGATTGAAAAGAAATGTCTGACTTTCATTTGTTCATTTTCATAGATTTTTAATTTAGTACTTTTGTCAGATTCAAGTTATTTCTGGGACCATTGTGGGTTTCTCTCTCATTAAACAAGGGGTACCAGCAATTTTGACCACATGTGTATATTAGGTTTCTCATGACCCTTCTTTGCAAAGAAGTTATCATCTTTATAGGGGTACAAGTGCCTGTACAGCCATACCACTTATTCACATGTAAAAATATGCTGATAGGTTCCCTGTAAATTGTATTACATTTTACATTGTAAAACCATTAAACGTTCTATAAGTGCCAGTACATTATACAGTAAATACAAAGTTTAAAAGTCAATTGACTTTTTCTTTTCATTTGAAGGTACATATTAAAGGGGTTCTTCAAGACTTTGACATTGAAGGATTATACTTATGGTAAAACACCAATATTAGATTGATGGGGTCTGACTAATGTACTTATGGAAGGAGCTGCTGCGCTTCAGTGTGTTCTTCATTCATTTCATTGATTACTGAGCACAACTCAATACATTTTCTAGTGCCTGTGCAGCTCAGTCCTATTAAAATGAATGGGATTGGGCTTCGATTCAAGGCACAGGCGCATCAAAATGTAGAGAGTTGGGTCTGGTAAATGATTAAAGAGAATTTGTCATCTGGTTTTTGCTGCCCCGTCTGAAAGTACAGACTGAATAGTGTTTCCTGCTCACTGGGTTTCTGCTCACTGCTTTATCTTCTAGTCCTTTCAATGTTAAAGGGGTTGTCCACTACTTGGACAAGCCCTTCTGGTTCCCCATGTTTGGCCTCATTAAAATAAAAATCTTATCCTCCCCTCCCGTGCCCGCGCCATTCCAGCGGTGTCGGCAGCACTCTTTCTCCTGGGGCTCTCGTGAGGTTGTTAGGTCACATTGAGGCAGGGCCGGCGTCAGCACCCGAGCAAGTGGGGGGGCCCACTCGCCGTCGGGCACCCCGCCACGCTATGGGACCCGTGAGCGGAGGAGAGCGGTGCCAGCGCCCGCTCTCCCCCGCTTGCTCAGGGCTCCGGCACCCTGCACAATACTTACTTTTACCCGTGCCTCCGCTGCAGCTCCGGTCTCTTCCGCAGCTGCTGCACTGTGACGTCTCAGGTCAGAGGGCGCGGTGACGTCTTTCTACCGCGCTCTCTCCTGAGCTGTCACAGTGCAGAGCAGGAAGCCTCCGGCGCTCGTGAGGAGTCCGAAGCAGCGGCAGCAGGTGAGGAGTGAGGTGAGTATTTGATTTTGGGGTTGGGAGGGTGTGATATCCTGCATGGGGCATTATAAGCGAGGGGGGTGTGACATCATGCATGGAGCATTATAAGGGGGGGGGGTGACATCCTGCATGGGGCATTATAAGGGGAGGTGAAATCCTACATGGGGCATTATATGGGGCGAACAGCCTGTGTGGGGCATTATGTGGGGGGAACAGCCTGCGTGGGGCATTATGTGGGGGGAAATGCCAAGAGTGTGCAAAGCAGTCATCAAAGCAAAAGGTGGCTACTTTGAAGAACCTAGAATATAAGACATATTTTCAGTTTCACACTTTTTTGTTAAGTATATAACTCCACATGTGTTAATTCATAGTTTTGATGCTTTCAGTGTGAATGTACAATTTTCATAGTCATGAAAATACAGAAAAATCTTTAAATGAGAATGTGTGTCCAAACTTTTGGTCTGTACTATATATATATATATATATATATATATATATATATATATATATATATATATATATATATATATATATATATATATATATATACATATATATATATATATATATATATATATATATATATATATATTTATATTTCTCTGCGGTATCTGTGCATCATGAATCGTGGTATGTGTTAAAGGGGCCCACTGAGACTCTTTCGCCCAGGGCCCACAAAAACGTGGAGCCGGCCCTGCATTGAGGCCTGCGCCCAATCATTGTCGGCTTCACTGTCCCCGCCTTCAGACATATATGTAATTAACAGGAAGTTTGCGGCCAGCCGCACCTCTCACTTACTGTTGATTACTTATATGTACGAAGTTGGGGACAGTGAAGCTGATAATGATTGGGCGCTGGGATCGCGTAATGTAACACCCTAACGTGAGCCCCAGGAGAGAGAGTGCCGAGTGCCGGAATGGCGCCAGCATGGGAGGTGAGAATAAGCTTTTTTATTTTAAAAGGACCAACCATGGGGAATCAGAGGGCGGTGTCCAAGTAGTGGACAACCCCTTTAACCTCTTGTTATGTAATCCTCAATATTCATGAGCTTTGTATAACTCCACCCCAACACTGATTGTCAGCTTTCTGCCTATGCACAGTGTACACAGAAAGCTGTCAATCAGTGGTGTAGGTGGGGTTATACAGAGCTTATCAACGAGAGGACTAGCAGAGCTGCAGCAGATAAAACAATTATTGTTGCAAAAGAGCATCATTCAGCCCAGTAAGTGACCCAAAGCCGTGTTTTACTATTAGATACATGTTCCAGACTGTCCTAAAATAGCATGTAGTCTATCATAGGGCAATAGACAAGCCCTCTTCTCGTCTTCTAATGTATATAAATACAGTAACTTCAGATAATCCTGGCCTCAGAATTATATTTTGGACGTAGAAAACAGTAAGGCTATGTTCACGCGTTGCATTTTTGCTGCATTTTTTTTCTGCAGGCAAAACCTGCTTTCTTGCCAATAAAGAAACTGCTTACAAAAAGAAGGGTTTACTGCATGTTTGCTGCATTTTTTGATTGTCTCTTGTGCATGCTGATAAAGTTTAGTGAACCAAAAAAAAAGCTGATACAACTTCCTTAGGTTTTTGCACCAAAAACGCAGCAAACCTGATACCTGCATTTTCTGCTCTGTTTTTGAACTTACCCATTGCTTTCTGTGGGTGAAAATAACGCTGCAAAAGAACTGCAAAATGCTTAAAGTGACATGCTGCATTTTTCAAAAACACAGCAGTTTTCCAAATCAGTCAGAAAAAAAACTCAGTACGTGTGCATGAGATTTCTGAAGTCTCATAGCTTTTTCTGGTACTGTAAAACGCACTTACTTACTTTCCTTGCACCCAAATGGGTATCACTCAATGGTCTTGTGCCCTTGTTCTCCTACAGTTTTTTTACCACTCTAGATATCATCACATTATTATTACACATTTTAATGCTTTTTTATTATTAAATATCAGAAAGTTATTATCAGGCATGTGACAGCTCTTTAATTTTCTCTACATTTTCATTGTCTCAGACTATTGTGGTTCAGACAACAGAATACTTGTCATCTATATTAACAGGGAGCAAACCTAAAATCAAATATTTTATGTTTTGTTTTTTTTCTTTTTATAGTCTATCAAATATTTTCTATGTTTTTTAGAATGTGAATGTGCTCTCTGAGAAACCATGACACAGATATCTCTTTGCCAGGCTATTATCCATTTAAGTCAACAATAGATGTTACAGTAACACAGCTAATCCATGAAACAGATGAGTCTGAATGGGAACCAGCGCTCGACACATTCATGTATTTTATCTTTGTCACAATTGAATCAGATAACCAGCTGTAGAAATTACAAATCACATCGGAAGAATGGCATTATAAATCACATCTACAATAGCTAGAGATCACATTTTGAGAGATAGTGTTAGCGCTTTTATATTGCGGATCAGCTTAGGCTGGGTTCACTGCACAAAAGTGCATTCGATCAGAAAGACAGTCACTGACGAAACTTATGCCAGACAGAGCGCAGAGTGACTCCCAGATGCCTCATTATGGCCTCCATGGTGATTCAAATCCTGTTTTTCAGGGCTTCTGATGGAGGCTCCATTAGAGCAATTGACATGTCAAAAACACAATATGGACATAGCCCTCGAGTTCCAATAAACTGTGCTGGCAGCTCCTCACTAAGTAACAGCATTGGCAAAGCATCCATCATAAACAGTGCGAACATAGTGTCCCTCGTAATCTATACTGCCAGAGCTTCCATTATAAAGCATGCTGGTGGAGCGTCCCACATAGCTTGGTGTCAGCAGAGCATCCTTATAGGTGGAGAATCCCTCATGGGTGGTGCATCCCTTGTAAGTGGAGCGTCACTTGTGGGCTGTACTGGCAGAGAATGCTTTGTATGTGGAGCGTCCCTCGTGGGCTCTGCCAGCATTGCGTATATTGTAAGTGGAGTGTCCCTCATTGGTGGCGCATCCCTCGTGGGCTGTGCTGGCGAAGCATCCCTCATAGGAAGTACTGGCAGAGCATCCTTTGTAGGAGGAGCATCGCTTATGGGCTGGTGAAGAGTCCCTCGTGGGCGGTACAGACATTGCGTCCCTTGTAGGTGAAATATTCCTCATTGGTGGCACATCCCTCGTGGGCAGTACTGGCAGAGCATCCTTTATAGGTGGAGCGTCCCTCATGGGCATTGTCAGTATTGCGTCCCTTTTAGGTGGAGTGTCCCTCATTGGTGGCGTATCCCTCGTGGGCTGTGCTGGCATAGCATCCTTTGTAAGAGGAGCGTCTCTTGTGGGCTGGCAAAGCGTCCCTTGTGAGCAGTGCCAGCATTGCATCTCTTGTAGGTGGAGTGACCCTCAGTGGTGGTGCATCCCTCGTGGGTGGTGCTGGAAAAGTGTCCCTTGTGAGCGGTGCTGGCAGAGCATTCTTTGTAGGTGGAGCTTCCCTCGTGGACACTGCCAGCATTGCATCTCTTGTAGTTGTCGTGGGTGGTGCTGGCAGGGCATCCCTTGAAGGAGGAGCATCCCCCGTGGCTAGTACAACCCTCATTGGCGGAGCGTGCCTCGTGAGCTGTTCCAGCAGAATGTCCTGTCATCACTCACTTCTATTTGCTGCCACATTTCCAGGGCATACTTGCAGGGTTTTCAGTGAGTCCTGTTCACCAGCTGTGACTTTTTGGTCATTATAGGGACTCAGTGACTGTGTTTAGTCCAGCCTTGTTTTAATGACTGCTTTATAACCTATCTGATGAAGGATATCTGATGATGTAAAACCTTCCTTTTTCCAGGTTTGTCTTGCATTTAACCCTCAAAGTACCCTGGTAGCAACTGGAAGCATGGACACGACAGCAAAACTGTGGGATATAAAGAGCGGAGAAGAGGCGCTCACCTTAAGTGTAAGTTCAGAGCCGAGTTGACGGCCATATTTTCTGGCACATAATGGCCCTGTCAGTGATGCATTATAGAACAGACGGACATGGAGTACAAGTAGTAGTTGTTATTTCCAGACACCAGGGCAGTCTTCATTATATACAACTTCCATTACAGGAGCATAAAAACAACTTCTTTACTTCTGTTCTCCCCTCAAGTGTTATTTAGGTGAAGGTTTCCAGCTGAACACCCACTTGCCTCTTATCTGACAGCAGAGATGAACGTCTGAAATACTTTTCTTTTACGTCGCCTTCTTTTGTGTCGAGTACTCCGTCCATAAGAGCAATTAAACTTCTTATTGCTGTTTTCGTGTGGTACTTTATGGACACTGTAACTTGGCAACACAGGCTGGGATGGTAGATTTGTGACAGCGCGGTAGCAGGCGGTGCAGTCGCTCTGTGGTTATACATTTATATTACTTCCACTGAAAGTATACAGTGTATTCTGCGAGCTCCAACAATTTGGGTTGAATGTGCTTTACATAAAATATTGGGAAATTGTAGAAATAAAAGTTAATAGCGTATGCCCATATGAAAGTTTTACTATTTTATCCACAAGGTATGTACAATAAATGCCTTTGGGCACAAGAGATAATATATGTACCTGTTCCTAACACTTGTTTGCCAATGCAAAGTGGTCACTTGCTGCATCGGCTTCAGTGGAAGGATTGAGCATTTCATATTCAGATTTTTCTGTAAATCCCATAGATGTTCATGGGAAGAGATTTATGTCCTGTGAGTAGAATTATAGTCAATGGGAAGAGAGCTAATTTCTAATGCAAAGCAGCTACTGGTAGGTCAGGGGATCACTGACCGGAGCCCTGCTCCTCTTACCTGCCGGTATCCCGGATGCCCCTTCTGAATAGGATACCTGGTGTGATGTCACCATTTTACTGTGATGTACGCCTGATGAAGCACCAGGGATACCGGCAGGTAAGAGAAGGTTCGCAGGGCTCTGAAAAGGAATGGATGCCAGCTCACCCCTGTGGATGCTATTGAGAAATTCTCGGCACAGAGAAAGCCATTCCTAGTTGAGTGAAGATTCAAGGAAAAGGAAGGTCGAGCCCTTTTCCAGTTAAAATGGTAAACTTTATTCCAACATTAAAATTGTGACTCATGTTCATCCATGAATAAGTTATGGTCTGAAACGTGTAGGAAAACGATGCAATCTATTTGGAAATACTGGAGAATTTTAAAGATGTTGGAATAAAGTTTACCATTTTAATTGGAAAACAGCTGGAGCTCCCTTTTCCTTGAATTTTTGCAGGGCTCTGGCCTGGTGGTCACAGACTACTGACATGGCTGCTAAACCAGGGTTCTACCAATCTTTTTGCCATGACTTGGTTCTTAAAGGGGTTGTCCTCTCATCGCGTGCACTGCAAGGATTCTCCAGTGCTGGAAATGGCCATAAGTATGCGATATGCATGCTCCCTGTCGCATTCCTACTAGACTACTTCCGGCCACGCTCAGTACACTTGCATTGGGCGAGGCTGCTCATGTCTAGTCGGAATGTGGCACCGGAGAATCCTCATAGTGCACGCGATGTGAAGATTCACAAGTCTGCAGTCATATAGAGTGACTGCAGACTTGTAGCTTAAGCCTGGACAACCCCTTTAAAGCTGTCTTTTTCCGGTGTTGGGGACAATTCAATGCTGTCTTAGCTATTGGTGTAAAACAGAGGCATGAAATATTTATCGAGACAGTCCATTGGATCTCCAAACATTTGACTTCAGTAGTTGAGAGACATTTGGGAAGGCGCAGACTGCTGATGTCCTCTCCACCTTCATATGTAGCCCTAACACAAAACCTCTAGGTACAAAATAACATTTTGGATAGATGGTGAAAGCCGAGCTTGTTAATGCTGTCCTATTGTTACTAAACCAGAACACAGGTTTTGTGTATACCTGTGCACATAGCATGCTGTTCACATGCGAATAAAGAGAACGAGGGCAATCTCCAGGTCTTTACTGAGAAGGAACATTGCTATTCTAATGCGTTCACACTGGCGTCCAATTCCACATTAGTTATCAGGATACTCTGAGCTCAGACCTCTAGGGCAGGGTTCCCCAACTCCAGTCCTCAAGGCCCACCAACAGGTCATGTTTTCAGGATTTCCTTAGTATTGCACAGGTGATGGAATTATTGCCTGTGCAGGTGATGCAATTATCACCTGTGTAATACTAAGGAAATCCTGAAAACATGACCTGTTGGTGGGCCTTGAGGACTGGAGTTGGGGAACCCTGCTCTAGGGAATAACCACAGATAAATGCAATAGGTCCACTCAGAGCATTTTATATATGTACTGCAGGAATACCTTGTGACGGAGCTGCCGACATTGCTTAGGATTAATATATAACTTTTTTGCACAGCTATTTAATATTTGGTTCTCTTCATTTTTTTTCCTCTCCAGGGACACTCAGCAGAAATAATTTCTTTATCATTTAACACAACCGGCGACCGGCTGATCACAGGCTCCTTTGATCATACAGTATCGGTATGGGACATTCCTTCCGGCAGGTACAGTGCTATGTGGGCAGAATCTCGATTACACGTTGGGCAATGACGGCTGGTAGAAATTGAGAGACTGCTGTGAAATAGCCAGCAGTATTGGAGCTGCAGATGTAGCAATCATTGTATATCATTGTTTTATGTGTCCTTAAAGCTGGTGATACTGAAGGTTCTTTAAAGGGAATTTGTCATCAGGTTTTTGCCACCTAATCAGCGAGTAGCATAATGTAGAGAGAGAGACCCTGATTCCAGTGATATGTCACTTCTAGTTCTGTCAACTTCAGTGTTTATCAACAGGAGATTATCACTAGAAGACTAGTAAACCTGCTGTCATGCAGTCCTACATATTCATGAGCTCTGTGTAAGCCCACCCACACCACTGATTGGCAGCTTTCTGGCTATGCACAGTGTACACAGAAAGCTGCCAATGAATGGTGTGGGCGGTATTATACAGAGCTCAGCATTTAGAGAACTGGTAGGACTGCAGCAGAGAAAACATGAATTTTATCAAAACTGCAGCAAGCAGCCGAGCAAATGACTCATCACTGGAATTAGGGTCCCTGTCCCTACATGATGCTGTTCTCTCCCCAATTCACCCAACCAACACTAAAGGGCCTGGCTGCATCCTGCAAAAAAATGTTCAATAAAAAGATGAAAATAATGTATAATATAAATACATAACGTGAGGTATTGGTCGATATTTTGGCGAAAATACGCAAGCTCACAATCGGCGTCAAGGCATAAATTAAAAAAAACATCACAGAAAAGATGTTTTGATCAACCCAGATTACCATTACCCTGATTGCCACCACACCAGGGCAATTCGGGAAGAGCCGGGCAAAGCGCCAGAATTGGCACTGCCCGATAACCAGGGACCTTCCTAAGCCCACAGCGGTCTGCTTTACTTTGGCTGACTATCAAAAATAGGGGGGGACCCCACGTAATTTTTTAAAAATTATTTATTTATTTAATAAGTTAAATAAGGCTAAACACCCTTTAGTGCCACATGAAAGGCACTAAAGGGTGCAAGTTTACTATATGTAGGAGTCTTGTGACATTAAATATCTGCTGGACATCTATCCTATTTATTTTGATGGTTCAGGCTGTGAATTTGCTGTACTTGGGTGATGAAATGTCAGGTTTCCTTTTCAGATGTGTGCGTAAAAATCGGGCGGCACACGCATAGGTCGTATGGCATCTGATTTTTTATTTCTCGCACCCATTGACCTGCATTGGCGAGTGCAATCCGATTCTCGCATTCACTCACAGCATGCCGCGATTTCTTCCTAAAAACTTGCAGATGAGCAGTGGCTCATTTACTAACATTGGTCAGAGTGCAATGTGATGTTTCCTCACATTGCACTCCTCCGTATTATAGGCCAGTGTGAACGAGGCCTCAAGCTGAATTGTCTCCTAGCATATAACAGTAGATGTGCAGCCAGACAGGTGTCAAACCATGCCCTCCTCCATATTACTTTGCCTTACTCCCAGTCTTTTAACTACCTTGATGTCAGACTATGTTTGTTTCTTGTACTCAGGAAAGTTCACCCCCTCATCGGACATCGTGGAGAGATCAGCAGCGCTCAGTTCAACTGGGACTGTTCTCTAATAGCCACAGCCTCAATGGATAAGACCTGCAGGGTAAGGGCATTTATTATTCTACACTCATATCGCCATATAATGGAAAAATAATCCAAATACTGCAGATTATGGGGTTTTTCGTACACTATATCCACAGGTTAAACCCCTATTAGTTAAATGCTATCGACATTGATTTGCAGCTTGTAATATTTCCAGTCCAGCGTTACGGCTGCTTTGCTGTCATTGCTTCAGATCTCAGCACCTGTCCCAGCGACGTACCTTATAAATAAGTAAAATGCAATATCCTGTGCATAACTGATGTGTTTACTGCTATGAGTGCACATCAAAAATGTTCTATTCATGTATCGGAGGAGAAGCCAGGACAATTTACATGTTAGTGTTTGATTTGCTAGAACGCTTACCATATAAATGTATGCACATACCCATATGGATTTACCACGATGGCGAAGAAAACATATGATATCCAAGGATACAGCGTTGCACTTGAAGTATGATTTATAGGATGCCAACTTAGTTTCTTTTGCAGAAATAGCGCAACTCCTATCCATGGGCTGTGTCTGGTATCGCCGTACAGATCCATCAGCTGAAATACCAGATGGAGCCCTTTAACAAGAGTGAAGCTTTTTCTGGAAGAAAATACCATATTTTTCTAATCTCTATAATGAAATCTGGATATTAATAGTTATTGACATTCAGTCAGAATTGAAGCAGAAACCTGATTCTGAAATCCTGATTGACACGACTTTATGCAATATCATGAAACTTTATAGCTCGCTTAATTTACCGAAAAATACAATTTGGTTCTGAAGCAGAACAGGACTGAAGGCTGGAGTTCTTATTGAGGTTTCAGTCAATACTAATAGTAACAGCATTGACTACAGTTATGGCGATGGGGTCAATTTATGAAGTGCAACGATAAGGCTGCAACATAGGAAGTCAATTTCAGGTGATACAAGTGGATATTAATATGGACCACAGAATATATTTCAGGGACATATCCAGGGTCCTTGTCTTTTTCCATTTTACTTAAAAAAAATAATATTTTTTTGGAATAACCTAAAAAAATGATGAAAAAGTGGTGGCTTAAAGGGAATCTGTCAGCAGGTTTTTCTATGTAATCTGAGGACAGCTTGAGGTAGGGGGTTAAAACAATGAACTCAACGATGTGTCACATGTCCAGCTGTGTGGTGTTGTTTATTTAGATTGAAGGTTTAATCACATTGTGATCACATTGCTGTGACTAGCTGCACCCTGTGAGCTCTGGTCTGACTCTGCCCCCGTCTGTGATAAGCACCTCACTGTCTATAGAGAGAGTCTGGTGTGGGCGGGGTTAGCTTCCTCAGCTCTGCTGCATTGCTAAATCTAAAAATTCTGATTGTATCGCAACTGCTGCACCCAGTAATCTAAGTGACACATCGTTGGATTCAGAGTCTCTTTGCCTACATCAGGCTGCTCTCAGATGAGGTAGCAAAAACCTGCTGTCAGATTCCCTTTAAGGGGTTATTCATTGAAAAAAAGTAAAATAAAAACCTGTCCCCTGCACATCAGATAGGAGAGGACTTGCTGATCACTGAAGAGGGGTTCCAACCCCTGGGACCTCCAGCAATCCTGAGAACAGCGCTCTGCAGCCCCTCCTCGAATCGTCAGGAGGTGCACATGATCGGCCTCCACTTTATTCATTATCAATGGGACTAGACTACCAGAAATAGCTGAGTGGAGCGCTCCACTTTGTCCAGCAGTCCAATAGGCGATGAATGGAGTGGACACCAAGCATGTGAACCTCCTGCCTATTCAAGATGGGGCTGTAGACCTTTGTTCTTAGGATCGTAGAGTAAGCAGTCAAATCCCCAGTTATTAGCAAGGTATTCACTATAATGTGGATAGCCTGTTATATTTGGGGGAGCCTTACGTTTTCAAGGCAAAGACTTAGCACTGGCGTATATATAGAAAATTCTGCTGCCTTAAAGGAGTTGTCTCATCAGAACAGTCTATTTCAAAATTCAGCTGCCAACGCAACCAGCTGATTGCACTGGGTCCTGATCTTGGCCCCCAGA
This sequence comes from Phyllobates terribilis, assembly GCF_046119375.1. Classification (NCBI taxonomy): domain Eukaryota; kingdom Metazoa; phylum Chordata; class Amphibia; order Anura; family Dendrobatidae; genus Phyllobates; species Phyllobates terribilis. The sequence continues at coordinate 192,906,249 of NW_027362763.1, forward strand.
CAACAGCTGATTTTAGCCACAGGTAGTCAGTCCTGTAGTATTTATATGGCAGCCGTGTAGTAGAGTGATTGTCTGAGGGATTGAGTAGGAATTCCAATCTCTGACGTCCTTCTGCCCTAATAGAGCTCCTTCTGGGACCTCCTATAAAGGGCATTTTCTATGCGGTATGTTTAGCCCATAGGGGATGTTGCAATCTTCAAAAGATTGTGTGGGTCACTGAAATATGGTCCAACTAAGACTGTGTGTATAAGGGCGCGTTTGCATGGAGTGTGGAAAATAAAGTTCTCTGGAGAATTGCAAAAGATGTGAAAAAAACAGCGTCATTTCCATTATAGGGTAATTTTCTCATTGAAATCAATAGAAAGCTTATTCAAAGAACATTTGAAGCAGTTTTTGATGCAAAATCCTCGCCAACATTCACGTTGTAAAACTGTATTTTTATATATATTTTTGATTCCAATATGTATATTAAAGAAAATCCCAGAATCATCTTGCAATTTTTACACTGATTACGAGACCTAATGCTAGACTCCTGCTTCCATTTCTTCACATGGACACTAGGGGCAATAGACTGACTCAGATCCTCATTGTTTGTATAAAAGCATTATCTGATCCTGCTTTAATCTGGGCAAAATGAAGTTGTGATGGGTGGAGGTGATCTGTCATTGTAATCCTGTCTGTGATGATAATGAGACTGTTGAAAAATATTCTGTACAGAACAGGAAGTATGACTCTAGTAAGATGGAAAATATGATATAATAAACTTTAAAAAAGAAAAACTTTAAAAAAAAAAAAAATATATATATATATATATATATACATACATACATATATATATATAAAAACCTTTTTGCAGCTGAATTACATAGTATGTCATTTTCCGAAGACATAATCCCTTTAAAACAAAAATCTCCCACCAGTCTAAGATGGCATGAGAGCTAAAACTATGCTTAAAGTGGACCTGTTACCAAATTAAAAGTGGGCAGGTTTTGCTCTTATTTTATTCCCACTGCTCCCGTCTTCTTCTTCTTTTTTTTCCTATCCACTATACAGTTCCAGAGATACGGGCCTTTTTTATTTAGTGCTCATTTTTATTGTCTTCTCTGGGGTGGGTCTTTAGGCTGCATTGGCATTATTACCTTGTGAGCACCACCCCCTTGTAAAGACCATACAAATTTATTGTATATGGCATAATTATTTAAAGAAAAAAAATGGAATACATATAGGCGCAGCATGAATAAAATAAGAGTAAAAACTGGCCACTTGATCTGGTGGCAGGTCCTCTTTAAAGGCGTATTCCTATCTCTAAGATCCTATCCCAATATGTAGTAGGTGTAATAATAATAATATTAGCAAATACCTCCAATTAGAAATGTAGTATAGTTGTTCTGATTTACTATGTATCTTTCCTCATGTGCAAGCATTACAGGACCTTATATATCCATGGATACGACCACTAGCAACTAGCTAACTGTCAGTATATGAGTGGTCGTAACCATGGATACCTAAGGTTTGGCAATTCCTGCACATGAGGAAAGAGACATAGCGAATCAGAAAAACTATCCTACATTTCTAATTGTAGGTATTTGATAATTTATTATTACACCTACTACATATTGGGATAGGATCTTAGAGATGGGAATACCCCTTTAAGTGTACTGTAATGGATATACGTGTCCTGACTGATCTTCCTTTCTCAGTGGTCTTTTGTCCTAACATTATTCTATGTTTGTTTGCTCTAGTTTAACAATTTTTGTTCTTTGTATGTTTGAGAAAGATACATAAATACAACCATAGTTCAATTGGATTTACCAGCATGTTGACTTATTGAGAAGTAATAAATCTGGCACATGATCCTTCAAATTCATGTCAGAATCCACATTAAAGGGAATCTACCACCACATTTTTTCTACCCCATCCGAGAACAGTAAAATATAGGAGCAGAGACCCTGATTCCAGCGATGTGTCTTTTATTGGGCTGCTTGCTGCAGTTTTGATAAAATTACAGTTTTATCTGCTGCAGATCTACTCATTCTCTGAATGCCGAGCTGTGTATAAACTCGCCCACACCACTAATTGGCAGCTTTCTGTGTACACTGCATAGGCAGAAAACTGCTGTGCATTGGTGGGGGCGGGGTTACACAGTGCTAATGAATATGGAGAACTACATGGCAGCAGGTTTACTAGTCCTCTAGTGATAATCTGCTGCTAATAATACAATGATTCTAAACTGCAGCAAGCAGCCCAGTAAGTAACACATCGCTGGAGTCAGGGACTCTGCCCCTACATTAAGCTGCTTTCAGATTGGGCAGCAAAAACTTGGTGACAGATTCTTTTTAAACACATGTTGATTTTGCATTAAATTAGTTGTAGATTCATGGAGAAATCTGCAAAAATCACATCTAGGCATTATCCCATTGTTTATATTGTTTGTTACTGATACATTTCTGTCTCCTTTATAGCTGTGGGACGCACTGAGTGGAAAATGTGTGGCAACCCTGACTGGTCATGAAGATGAGGTTTTGGACGTTGCATTTGACTCCACTGGACAGCTGCTTGCCACGGCCTCTGCTGATGGTAAGGTTTATTCATTTGCAGAAGAGAGATTGTATGAGTTAAAAAGTATGCTGAGAAACCTCAGTAATATGTCCAAGACCTTTAGCCTAAGTTCACACAGAGCGTTTTGTTTTGAGGCTGCCAAAAATCCTTAAAGCGTTTTGCAGCCTTTTGATTTGACAGTGCCTAGATTCTAGCAGATTTCATAAGGATGTGCTTCAAAGAAGTGACACACACTTTTCTTTTTACACCGGTCATTTTTAAGGAAAAAAAACTTCCTAAAGGGGTGGTCCGAAGGCAAAGTAATTTTGCTCCTAACTCCCTATCTCTTTACTCCCATAATCTAAGCTATTTTCTAATATACTTGCTTTAAAAACTCCCTATCATTCCCTAACTACACTGTCTAACAGCTAATGTATTTTTTTTTCTATTTCCTGTTTAATGATGATTTGTGTGAGTATCACCAGTGCATGCTGGGATACTCAAACGTAGTGTCATCTGGGGGCAGAGGCTGCAGTCACTGTCGCAGCCCCTGCCCCCTCCCTGAAATGAAGCGTCATCAGTGACGTTTGTTTCAGAGGCTGTGCTGTCCTTGCCCTTTCTCCCCTATGAATAGTAATAAGCCGACAACAAAGCGGTGTCGCTATACCCGGCGGTGCAGGAGACTAGTGCCGCCCCCTCAGATGACGTCACTGGTCTCTGCCGGGTATAGTGACATCACACTGTTGCCGGCTTATTATTATTCCTAAGACAACAGAGCGGATGCTGTGCACAGGGGAGACATCACAGGGACAGATCAGGGACAGTACAGCCCCCGAAGACAAGCATCACTGATAACACTTCATTTCAGGGAGGGGGCAGGGGCTGCGACAGTGACTGCCGCAGCCTCTGCCCTCTGATGACACTTTGTTTGAGTATCCCAGCATGCACTGGTGATACTCAAATGAAGGGTCATCAGACTGGAAATAGAAAAAAATACACTAGCTGTTAGACAGTGTAGTTAGGGAACGGTAGGTAATTTTTAAAGCAAGTATAATAGTAAATAGCTTAGATTATAGGACTGAATACATAGGGAGTTGGTAGCAAAATTAATTTGCATTCGGACCATCCCTTTAAGCAACTCCCCAGTTGAACATTAAAGTGTATTTCCCATAGAAATGGGACTGTCGGCCACTACCAACTGCAATTACCTACATATTTTTGGTTAATGCTTAGACAGTAAATTACCAGAAAGATTTGACTTAGAGTCAAACATACACTGTAATAATCTTATACAGTGTTAATTTGTGGTCTGTGCACAGTTTTCTTTATTAATTTTAATATGAGCCCCCAAACTACAAGAACGATAGCTGAAGAGAAAACATAATGTAACCATCAAATTATTTTCTCTGATCTCACTTTCACGCCACTGCAGTAAGTTGGAAAAGGATCCCGTCTCTGCATTATAGTGCTTCCCCTGTGCTCTTAAAGGGGTTTTCCAGGCACATAGACTAATAAAACATTTAAAGGCTATTAGAAATGAATAAACTTTATAATTTACTTGCTGTTAAAATTCTGTTCTGTTGTTGAGCTGTGACACGTGATGAGTTACCTCCAGGTCCTTACGCCCTACTACGGTCCGATCAAAGAACAAAGCATTGATCGCCTGTCTGTGCGTTAAGCGGCTCAGCCAGCAGCTCTGCCGTGTGCTCTGCAATGTGATGCCATGGGGCATCGTCAATGATCCTTGGCAAGTTTCAGAAAGTTGGAGATCACATTGCAGACTCAACACAGAACAAATGATCTTATCAGCTTGTGATTTTAGCCAGAGGGGATGGTGCTGGTTGTTCCAGAGTGTTTTAAATACTTTATACATTATGTGACGCTTAGTGTTAGCACATGTAGCCTTACTGACTGCAGTAGATTGTTAGAATAGCACATGCTAGGTGAGGTTGGAGGAATACGAGGAAAGCGAAACTGTGTGCAGCGATTTATCCATCTTGAGACTGTGTAGAGTCTCAGGATGGTGCTTTGTTGTAGGTGGAGTGGGATCGGCACAGAGGGTGATAATTTGTGGGCTGTGGAACAGATGAAGATCTGCCACATGGGAAATGTAATCTAGAGGCACAGAGCGAAAACTGGCAGGAAGTTCAGGATGTGAACAGCAACAAACCACAAGGATGGCTGCAGGGGGCTAAAAAAACAAAAATAAATGAATTTCGGGACTCATTAAAAGGGCAACCATATCGTTTATTTCATTTTGTGCCCAGGAAATCCTCTTAAGTTGTGACAAACAGTACATCAGGAATCGTAGATGCTTATTACAGAGCCGGTTCTGTTGCGGGCCACCTGCGTGGGAGTGAAAGTGAGTTCAAAGGCTAACCCCCATAATGACAAATGGACATCATAGAGCAAGTGCCCTTGTTAAGAGCAGTTGCTCTTGCTCTGGAGGTTACTTATTCAGTTTATTCACTGCATGTGGCCACGCTTTTCCTCCTCATCATCTCTGAAGACTTGATTTACTCCAGCAGCGCAGCCCACTTACGTGTTCATCCAACTAGATCCATGTGGCCACGCTAACACCTTCTTCCAGCTAAAGCAGCCGACCAGCAGCCAGCTACTCTGATCATGTCACCATCAAGGGACCTGCCTCAGGAAAGGAGGACAGCTTCATAAAATCTCTTTGTCTATTGCATTCAGTAGAATTGTCCGTCTTATCATATTACTGTAGGCTGGTCGCATTGTGAATGTATCGCAGTGTATGGAATTCTGGGCCACAGATGCCCCAGTCTGCAGATTCATCATCGTCTATGTACAATTTAATTAAGTGCCACGACTTACAAGGACAGGCTTAAAATATACCCGATACCTGCAATGGGAGCAGTGCTGTTATCTCACCGAGCCAGTGTGCACGGTGTCCAACATATATCACTGTGAAAACAAGGTCACAAACTGGAGCAGTTCACAAAAGAGCTGATGTCTGTGCGTAGGTGGAGGCTGAGCTGTAAGAGAAGTGCGGCAAGGCAACGTACAAGTGAACCAAGTGCCCATTTATCTCTCCCTCTGTGCCTACATATTGGAAATGTTTTACACTTATGAACAGTGTAAAGTTAAAGTTCAGAGAAAAATGTCAGAGTAATTTAAGTTTTGTAAAACTTTGTCAACAATGTAATATTAATATGCGCCTCCCTCTCCCTATAGTTATATACAGTGTGTGCGAACAGCACGATTCATGTTTAGGTCTCTGCATTTACTGTATCTGTCTCTGCTAAGTGCTTTTCCAATGTTTTTATGGTGATTAAATACAAGTTCCGGCACTTTGCTGATAGCAGAACTAGGAAAGCTTTGTCAGGGATTCATTTGTTCTGTTGGTATTTAGCTAAAGTCTGGAATTATTTGATATAATCGTCAGCCGTGGGAATAAGTGACATCTGAGTTTATTAGTCGTGACAGTGTACACCAGTCTGTTTGCCTTGCATTTCTGTCTAATACTTCTGCTTTCAACAGGGACGGGCAGAGTGTACAATGCAGCGAGCAGGAAGTGCTTAGCCAAATTAGAGGGGCACGATGGAGAAATTTCCAAGGTAATCACTTAACGTCAGCCTCCATTGGAAATGTAGTTCTTCCCAAGACTCCAACTACTGGAATCACAACAATTTAGATAGAGGTGTGTCTACCCTTGACCCCTTTACAGCCCATGACGTATTAATACGCGTCTGTGCCCTGGGCTTTAAGAGCCTGACCCGTATTAGTACGTCATGGCGATCGCGCGCGCACACAGGCTGTGCGGGCGCGATCGCCGCCGGGTGTCAGCTGATTGTCACAGCTGACACCCGGTACTATGTGCAGGGAGCGGTCCCGCACCGCTCCTGGCACATTAACCCCCATCGCATCGCAGCATTGCGGTGGCAAGGGGAGGTGATCGGTATACTCACCTCCTCTTCCAGCCTCCAGCGCTGTCTGCCGCGGCTTCCCGGGTGTTGCCATGACGACCCGATGTCGTCATGACAACATCCGGGTCACCAGGCAGCAGGAACATTGTTTGGTCATGCGCAGTGCACGACCAAACAATGTTCTCACTGTGCAGCGCTGACTGCCTGCATGTCACAGGGATGGTGCTCCATCCCTATGCTGTGCAGGCGATCAGAATAAAAAAAGTTAAAGTCCCAGAGTGGGACAAAGTAAAAAAGTGTAAAAACTCCCAGAAAGTGAAAAAAAAAAAAAAATAAAATAAAATAAATCCACCAAAAATAAAAATATAATGTACCCATCAATAAATATTATTATGAAAAAAAAGCAAACAAACAATAAAAGTACACATATTTGGGATCGCCGTGTCCGGAACGACCTGACCTATAAAACTGTCCCACTAGTTAACCCCTTCAGTGAACACGGTAAAAAAACAAAACAAAAAAACAATGCTTTATCATCATACCGCCAAACAAAAAATGGAATAACACGCAATCAAAAAGACGAATATAAATAAAAATGGTACCGCTGAAAACGTCATCTTGTCCCGCAAAAAACAAGCCGCCATACACCTCCATCATCCGAAAAATCAAAAAGTTATAGCTCTCAGAATAAAGCGATGCAAAAAAATAATGTTTTCTATAAAATAGCTTTTATTGTGTAAAAGCGCCAAGACATAGAAAAACGATATAAATGTGGTACCGCTGTAAACCCGAAGAATAAAGCTACCTTATCAATTTTACCACATGCGGAGTAGAATAAAAAAAAAAAAACAATTCCTGAATTGTTGGTTTTTGTTTATTCTGCCTCCCAAAAATCGGAATAGAAAGCGATCAAAAAATGTTACGTGCCTGAAAATGGCACCAATAAAAACGTCAACTCATCCCGCAAAAAACAAAGCCGTCACATGACTCTGTCTGCCAAAATATGGAAAAATTATAGCTCTCAAAATATGGCGATGCAAAAACTAGATTTTACAAAAAATGCATCTTTTAGTGTGTGACAGCTGTCAATCATAAAAACCCCATATGATTCTAGTATCACTGTAATCGCACCGACCCGAAGAATAAAGTCGTCTAATCACTTATACCACACGAGGAACGGTGTAAAAAATAAACTCTCGGGTTAGGGTTGGGCTAGGGTTAGGGCTGGGGTTGGGGTTAGGGTTTAATGGGGTTGGCATTTTTTTCAAAAGTAAGAAAAAAAGATGACGATATGGCGACTAGTGTTGAGCGCAAGTGCTCGCTACTTGAGTTTGCATCGGGTGCTCTGGTATGCATTGAGTATCGTGGGTATTTGAGTGACATGCTCGAGTCTCCGCCCCATATGCTTTGCGGCCAAAAGAACTTTGCGGGGATTGCCTGCCATGCACGAGCGATCCCCGCATGTTTTTTTTTGGGTGTCTAATAACCGTGAAACATGCGGGGCACGGACTCGATCATGTCACTAGAGCACACGCAGTACATGGTGCATACCGGAGTACCCGATTTAAACTCAAGTAGCGAGCACTTGTGCTCAAGACTAATGACAACTTATTCAATATGATGACCTAATGTTATCAAATTCTGTGTCGTACCTCTGGGTTCAAAATGTTCACTATACCCCTTGATAAAATCCTTGAGGGGTCTAGTTTCCAAAATGGGGTCACTTGTGGGGGGTTTCCACTGTTTAGGCACACAGGGGCTCTCCAAACGCGACATGGTGTCCGCTAACAAATTGAATGGAAAATCGGCTCAAATTGTTAGCGGACACCATGTTGCGTTTGGAGAGCCCCTGTGTGCCTAAACATTGGAGCTCCCCCACAAGTGACCCCATTTTGGAAACTAGACCCCCCAAGGCACCTATCTAGATGCATAGTGAGCACTTGGAACCCCCAGGTGCTTCACGGATTGATTCGTAAAAAAGAAAAAGTGGAAAAAAAATGCTTTTTAATTTTTACGGATTAATTTGTGAAGCACCTGGGGGTTCAAAATGCTCACCACCCATCTAGATAAGTTCCCAGTGGGGTCTAGTTTCCAAAATGGTGTCACTTGTGGGGGGTTTCTACTGTTTAGGCACATCAGGGGCTCTCCAAACGCAACATGGCGGCCGCTATTTATTGAAGCAAATTTTACAATCGAAAATTCAAATGGCGCTCCTTCCCTTCCGAGCCCTGCCGTGCGCCCAAACAGTGGTTTTTCCCCACATATGGGGTATCTGCTTGCCCAGGGGAAATTGCACAACAAATTTTGGGGTCCATTTTTTCCTGTTACCCCTGCGAAAATAAAAAAAATTGGGTCTAAAGTAACATTTTTGTGAAAAAAGTTAAATGTTAATTTTTTTCTTTCACATTCCAAAAATTCCTGTGAAGCACCTGAAGGGTTAATAAAGTTCTTGAATGTGGTTTTGAGCACCTTGAGGGGTGCAGTTTTTAGAATGGTGTCACTTTGGGGTATTTCCTGTCATAAAGGCCTCTCAAAGTGACTTCAAATGTGATGTGGTCCCTAGAAAAATGTTTTTGTACATTTTGTTGGAAAAATGAGAAATCTCTGGTCAACTTTTAACCCTTATAGCTCCATAACAAAAAAAAATGTAGTTCCAAAATTGTGCTGATGTAAAGTAAACATGTGGAAAATGTTATGTATTAACTATTTTGTGTGACATATCTCTCTGATTTAAGGGCATAAAAATTTAAATTTTAAAAATTGCAAAATTTTCGCCAAATTTCCATTTTTTTCACAAATAAACGCAAGTGATATCGAATAAATTTTACCACAATCATGAAGTACAATATGTCACGAAAAAACAGTCAGAATCAGGGGGATCCGTTGAAGCGTTCCAGAGTAATTACCTCATAAAGTGACAGTGGTCAGAATTGTAAAAATTGGCCTGGTCATTAACGTGCAAACCACCTTGGGTTGTAAAGGGGTTAAAGGGAATCTGTCAGCAGTTTTTTGCTACCTCATCTGAGAGCAGCATAATGTAGGCAAAGAGACCCTGAATCCAACAATGTATCACTTAGTTTACTGGGTGCAGCAGATGTGATACAATCAGAGCTTTTACATGAAGCAATGCAGCAGAGCTGAGAAAGCTAACCCCGTCCACACTAGCTATAGTCTTAACCACACCGCTGCATCCTTGTGAATAAAGACCGGGAGCAGTGATGTAGAAGAAACGAAGGAGTGGCATGGTGTAAGTAGGCTCAGTTTGTTATATTAAAAAAATTGAAAGTGGTCAATCTGTGTAGCTCATAGGACCCATGATGCTTTTTAACTTTTCACATGACCTTTTTACATGATTATTCAAGTATTCTAGTAATATGTTTTGTTCTGGAATTGCTCACATTTGAGAAAAATCAACTCATACTAAGCAACTCGCTGTATACTAATGATCAAGGACTACGTTGGAGAGGGGTTTACTCACTGACTAGCCCAGGTTCAGTATCTGCAATCATGCCCCCTGGATGTGATTGACAGTCCCTGTCACAGTTTGTGTTACTCCCGTCATCGCACTTCTGTCACAGCTTTTCTAACAGCCCCCTTCAAAGCTGTGACAGGTGAGGAAACTCTGAAGATTGGGCAGTGCTGGGACTGTCAATCACACCCAGGCTATGTGTTTCCATCTCTGTGCTTGGGCTAGTGTCAGTGAGTAAACACCACTCTGGACTAGTCCTGGATCATTAGTATGCTGCAAGGTGCTGAGTGTAAGTCGATTTTTCACAAATGTCTGCAGATCCAATATACAATAAACATACTACTGGAATACATGAATATCGCTAGGTCATAGGGCAGTTTAAAAGTGTCAGGGGTCCCGATAGGTTCCCTTTAACGCTATTCGAAACAGGTCTTATAATGAAACTGTATGTGCCAAGTGTGAAAAACTTAAAGCAGGATTGTGCTCAGTAAACTACATACACTGTCAGGTGGGTGACATTACACTAATTAATATGATATCTTGGTTGATGAAATCCATCCTGTGGTTCTTGCGTAATCTTTACTTTCAGTGTTGAGATAATGATATGCCCTTGCTTCGGGGTGGCCTATGGGGGGTGCTCTATCTGGTGCTCTGCCTACATATTCTTCTGTATGCTCTTATGACAGATCACTGATCCTTCACTGACCTGCCTCCTACTTTACATAATGCATCTAGTAGTGAGGGGCTAGGTAAAATAGGAGGCAGGTCAGTGAAGGATCAGTGATCTGTCATAAGAGCATACAGAAGAATATGTAGGCAGAGCACCAGATAGAGCCCCCCCCATAGGCCACCCCGAAGCAAGGGCATATCATTATCTCAACACTGAAAGTAAAGATTACACAAGAACCACAGGATGGATTTCATCAACCAAGGTATCATATTACTCAGCGTAATGTCGCCCTCCTGACAGTGTATATAGTTTACTGAGCACAATCCTGCTGACAGGTGCGCTTTAACTTTGACCTGTAAAGCCATTTACCATATGTGCGTTTGTCATCGCTTTTCTCGAACTGTAGGGTTCACCTTGCAGCCCCTGTCTGTCTGTTATGGGATTTTGTAGCGCTCTGTGATTCATTTTTAGGATCACTATGCTCTGTGCATTGTTTATCACAGCTGAACTTGTAGACTGCGGTTTTCCTAAGCGCTGGTGATTAAATATGGATGTGCGTAGAAGTGATGTTGGCACTTGTCCAGTCTGCACAGCTTTCTTACATGCGTTCTGGCCCAGACCCACTGCTCTCACCACACCGTTATCAATAATTCACACAGCCTGCCGGCTCCCCCTCCTGATTAGTATCCGCCGCACATGTCAGACAGCGCTCCTCTGCTTGTATTGCTAGTAAATGTGCTGTGTGCAGGAGTGAGCGTCGCCCCGAGGACGTGCAGGCAGCCGTGGAGCCTCGGCGGAGATCTGATCATAAAAGCTGTGTCTGATTGCTTTTTTCCTGAAGCAGGGCTATCCTCGCTTGTTGGTGGTTTATTATGTCAAGTGTGGAAATTGCTTACTTTGTACAGCAGTAAATAAAATATTAGGAAATACCCTGGAAAGTCGTTATCCCACTTACGACTCCTGTGCTACAATGCCAATATCAATTCATTTAACAGCCTAACTAAATGTTCGACACACTGTATGGACACAAGTATTGGGACACCTCCACATTACTCCTACAGGGACTTCCATGAATTCCCAATGTACATCCCTAGACATTAATATGGAGTTGGTCCCTTCACAGCTATTCCACTATAATGTGAAGACTTTCTACAAGATTTTGGAGGTGTCGGTGTGAGTTTTTTCCCATTCATCCAGAAGAGCATTTGTGAGGTCAGACACTCATGTTGGATAATTTGGCCGAACTCACACTTTCCATTCTAGTTCATCCCAGAAGTGGATGATTGAGTTGAGGTCTGTGCTCTGTGTGGCCGGTTATGTTCTTCCACACCAACCCCATCAACCATGCCTGAATGGACCTTACTTTTGTGGAACAGTAAAGTCCTTCCCCAGGTGTTCCTAAAAAGTTGGAAAAATACAATTGTCCAAAATGTCTTTTATGCTGAAGCATTAAGATTTCCCTTCAGTGGAACTAAGAATTAAGGGGCCTAGACCAATCTCTGAAGAACCCCATAGTATTACAACTCCTCCACTAAAGTTTACAGTTGGCACAATGTAGTCAGGCAGGTAACGTTCTCCTGGCATTTACCAAACCCAGACTCGTCCATCAGACTGACAGAGAACACAGAACACGTCTCCACTGCTTCAGAGTCCAGTGGCGGCTGCTTTACACCACTCTCTCCAATGCTTGGCCTTGTGCTTGGTGATATAAGGCTTGCATGCAGCTGCGTGGCAATGGAAACCAATTCTATAAAGCTTCGGTTTTATGCCCGATCAGAGTGTTGGTGACTTTTACATGTTGCATCTTTCACTTTGATGAGACCACTTGTATGTTACATTGCTATTGTGTCACATCATATTGTGCTTTGGCTTTTGCATGACTTTTTTCTACTTCTTAGACCCCTATACAATGGCTCTTTGTTCCAGATTTGCTTTAATGCTCAGGGCACCCGTATTTTAACGGCCAGCTCTGATAAGACGGCCCGCCTCTGGGATCCGCACACAGGGCAGTGTGTCCAGGTGCTGGAGGGACACTCAGATGAGATTTTCTCCTGTGCTTTCAACTACGAGGGAAACACCATTATTACAGGTAGGATCGCCTACAAACCCAGTACACATATTTCTACATAATGAACAATGTTTCTTATCTCACTTACCTTTATTTAATACTGCAGGGGTCATTTTACCATGAACTAGATTTAAAGGGTAAAATGTAAAAATAAAATATAGAGCATTATTAAAATGATATAGGATTGGGAAATACAAAAATATTGTCAGCTTGCTATCCATTGATATTTCAGAGCCACATTTAAAGATAATTTGGTACTAGCTGGAAATATTAAAGGGGTTTTCCTATCTAGGACCTGGGATCACTTGTTTATATGCTGCAAACAGAAATGGCTGGGATTCTGGAAACCGTAACTAACATACTAGTAGGAGAATCTTCTAGATGTTTTTTGGGAAATAATGATCGATTTACTTTAAAGAGTCGACATTTGCAAACTATATCAGAGTGCAGACATGGCATTGGATTGTCCTGCAGTATTTACCTCTGCCATTGATGTCCTTTTATTTTTTTAAATAAATGAGGTTATCCAAGGACAACCTTTTTTATAACCCATGTACGGTTTCTTGATAGAGGGGGATCTAAACGCTGTGTACCCCTCTGTTACCATGAACAGGCAGCCTCCAATCCATACAAGGTGAACATGTGCTCTTCATGGAGATTAAGGTTGGGAATATATGGTGACTCTGGTCACTATACAGGTTGCAAGACCAAAGATTTCTGTATGCTGGTTAACATCATGACATAATGCAAATGATAGGATTGCATCCAAGCCTGTAAGGTACTGTGGTCGTGCGGAAGGGTGAGATGTTTTCTTTAGCTACTCCGCTTAATAGGTCCCAGGGAATCCTGCGCCTTCAACCCATATACAGGTATTTGAACTTGCCGTCCCCTGAGTTACGTCTGCGTAGATGCTGCTGGATGGTGGAGAGAGCTGCTAGAGGAGGGTGGTACAGGAGGGTAAAAACTAAGAAGGGCAAAGTCTAAGGCAAAATATTCAGACACAACATGGAACAAAACAATCTGAGGTCAGAAACGATACAACATGCAGGATGAAGAAAGCAAAGGCACAGGATGATCGACAGGTGAGACCACAAATATCAGCTATACTAAATATAAATCAGAAACATGCTTGCATTGCCCAGTGGCAACTGGAATAAAAATATGGTGCCACCTGGCAACAGAATCAGAGGCAGTAGGAGCATGTTCAAACATGGAAATGACTTCAACAAGCAAGTTTCAAAAAATCCAACTTGACATTTTGCAGCATACAGTGGTCTTTGGCCGTAACACAGATCTCACAGACAAAGTCGCTGTGGTGCGCATCACAATCTGGCTGTTTCCGATGTTCCCACTCTTGCAATGCCGGCACCATTATAGTATATTGGCGCATACGTCCAAATCCCATTTTGCAGGGGGTTATTATTATTATTTATCTATAGAATCCATTGATTCCATGGTGGTGTACATAAGAAGGGGTTACATACCAAATACAGATATCACTTACAGTATACACACTAACAATGATAGACTGGTACAGAGGGAAGAGGACCCCGCCCTTGCGGGCTTGGGGGTTCAGACGTAAGCCCCGGCGGGGTCACCGAACGCCTTAGCACAATGTGAAAGCACAATAAGCAGTCAGCTCATTCACTCTGCATCGACATGGACAGTGATACTAAATAGCTGCATTTTTGAACTCTGGATATAGGATCTAGGTGTAAATTATTGTTACAGTCTTTACCAGTTACAATTTAATGTGACTTAAGCTTTGTCTTATAGGAAGCAAAGACAACACCTGCAGAATATGGCGCTAGTTCATTAGTCACTCCATGTGGACGCTGTTGGATTATATAATGGAGTGGCCAAATGTGGTGGACATAAGCAATGTTACGATAACTCACTGGCTGACCTCTCCGTTAATTGTATCACACTCACATTCACAAAGTATTCCAATGATTAGCCTCTGTTCATAGAGCAAACGTCCCAGTTGTACTTAAAAGATAACTAAACTTTTTTTAAAAAATTTTCATTTAATTATCCTACAGGCATTGCCGAGTTATGAAGTTTTGTAATATACGTCATCATCTTATTTTTTTTTCATTCTCTCCCATACACTATGCTGCAGTTCTGGTACAATTCCCAGATCACGCTCCTTTAGAAGCTGCTTTGATCTGCTGCTCCGCAAAGATCCGTACATTATATTCAAATCCAAGAGTAGAGAATTGTCCCAATCTAAGCCTCTCTGCTTTCCATCCCTGGACTCGGACAGGAGACTTCTTATATTATAACTTTGCGATGCCTGAAGGATAATTAAACAAAACAAGTTTTGTAACTTTATTGAAATAAGTTTTTAGTTGGTTATGTTTTTTATATTGACTTTGTGGTTTTACATAGTTCCCTGTTTTATTTATTAGCAATAATAAACATTTTTAAAGAAATCATTAGTATTTGATTTTGTAAGCTCCAGAATTTATCACAAATGATTTACAAATATGGAAAATGTAGCTGAAAAAATATCTTGTAAGATATGCTGAGATCACCATGTGCATTAACCCTGTCCTGTGATATTACTGTGTGCAGAATAAAAGCGTAGGAGTAATGCACAGTGACATCATGGTGTGCATTCCCTCTACTGTGACATTATAGTATGACTATCCAGCAGTGAAATCACTGTGCCTGCTAATTTTATTCTGTAAATCCTTATTCCTGTACAGTGACATCAGTATGTTCATCATTGTACTGTGGTATCTTTGTGTGGCTCTCCGCCCCAACTTTATAGTAGCTGGAAAATAACCAAAACAATCATAGGGGCTGTGTCCAGGGGTGTAACAAGAGGGAATGCCCTAGGGAGTTGTGCTCAAGCCATGCCATCTAAAGGCCCCATCACACTAAGCGAGATCGCTAGCGAGATCTCTGCTGAGTCACAAGTTTTGTGACGCACCAGCGACCTCATTGGCGATCTCGCTACGTTTGACACGTAGCAGCGACCAGGCCCCTGCTGTGAGATCGCTGGTCGTGTCGGAATGGTCTGGACATTTCTTTGATCGTTGAGGCCCTGCTGGGCAGCATGCATCGCTGTGTTTGACACCTTACCAACGACCTTGTTGACTACTCAGACACAGAAACACATAGGCGTGCATCGTTATACAGATCGTTACGGGTCGCCGCATCGTTGCTGCGTCGTTGGGAAGATCTGACTGTTTGACATCTCACCAGCGACCACATAGCGACGCAGCAACGATCCCTCACAGGTCGTATCGTTGTCGGAATCGCTGTAGCATCACTAAGTGTGACTGGGCCTTTAAAGGACCCACAGCCCCTCTGAGGCATAAGAAGATAACAGCACTACAATGGGTTGTGTGGAGGTGCGGGGGCATATTATAATGTGGTAACTGAGCTATCTTACTACACTAGCGTAAACTTTGCTGTACAGCCTGTATACTCAGATACAATGTCTATGAATAGTATAAGCAAATATGAGACACTTTATAAGTATGCTATCAGAAAAGTTTGCTTCCTTCTCCATTTATGAGCCACTTTCTCTTCTCCACCTGCCTCCTGAACTGACCATTCACTCTGAAAAACGGATAAAATTTTTCCTGGTCATAAAAAGATGGACTGTATGCTAATTGAGAAATCAGATTACAGATGCATATTAAAGTCTGTAAAGGAACAAAGTGAAAGAGAGAATGTACTGCTGTTGCTTTCTACGCTGAACAAAAATAAAAGGCCACTCTACGATGTGCAGTTTTACAGTAGTGGAGGTCAGGGGGGTCAGAAAACCAGTCCGTATGCAAACCGATGGTTGAAGCAGCTGTCCGGGTGGCTGGTCTCAGATGATCTTGGAGGTGAAGATGCTGGATGTTGAGGTCCCGTGCTGGTGTGGTTACACGTGGTCTGCGGTTTTGAGGCTGGTTGGATGTCCTGCGAAATTCTCTGAAATGCTGGAGACGGCTTATGGTAGAGAAATGAACATTTAGTTCACAGGCAACAGCTCTGGTGGACATTCCTGCAGTCAGCATGCCAATTGCACGCTCCCTCAAAACTTGCGACATCTGTGGCATTGTGCTATGTGATAAAACTGCTCATTTTACAGTGGCCACTTATTGTGGCCGGCCTAAGGCACACCTGTGCACTAATCAGCTGTCTAATGAGCATCTGGATATGCCACACCTGTGAGGTGGATGGATTATCTTGGCAAAGAAGTGCTCACTAACACAGATTTAGGCCTCTTTCACACATCTGGATATTTCCGGTACTGGAAAAACCAGTACCGAAGATATTTGTGTGTGTGATACGTATGGTAACCGTGTGCAGCATCAGTATCACACGTACCGACGCCTGGGAATCAGCGGTACTGTTTGCGCTGTTCCCAAGTGCCGGGTACTGAACGCTGCCCTCATCATTGTTCCCTGCTTGCGCTGTGATCAGCATCAGCAGGGGACAATGTTGAGAGTAGTATTCTGCTCCCGCTGTGTCCAAAGCCTTTAAAAATAAGAATAAAATAAAAAAATCCTTATACTCACCTGTCCTAAGTGTCCCATGCTGTAATCCATGTGACCGCACATGCTGAGGAGCAGAGAATGACTCACTGCAGCAAGCGCGCCCGGACCTGCGCTGAGCTCACTGAGTGACAGGACACCGCTCGGTTAGCTTAGCACTACATTTTACTACATTCAGTGCTTGCTGAGATTTTGTAACAAGTGGTAACTGTAGTCGTCCAGAACCATGTCTATGTAAAAGCATGTTGCAATATGTGAAAAAGCAAAACACTGCGTTGCTTGAAGTCATACAGTGTGCAGCCACAGTAAACTTTTTTTTTTAATCTGGGTGCTGACAAAAGAAGATAAAACTGTGTCTGTATATAATTATCCTGGCAAAGAGAAATTTGTAAAGCTCAAAGATGAATGCAGTTTGCCAATGGCTGCATTTGTTGTGCTTTCTGTGTGCTGTTGTGATGTGTGACTGCATTTGCAGGTTTGCATGGCGGGTTTTATACTTCATCCTTTATCTTTTAGCTAATATTCTATTTAGATGGAGATGGGTCTGGAAGGCAGTGATATAGTTAATATACAGGCTGATTTCACAATAAATGCCATGCACCACTGCTCACACTTCCGCTCATTACTAAATGATGGCATTTATTCATGCAAACCGTCTTACAACACAAGTAATCTAAATTGTGATAGACCAGTCAGCTGGAACATTCGTTGAGGCTCGCCAGGTCTCGTCCTTTATGGAGGTCTTTCCATACCATTAACATTCATAGTTGCCTTCCAGCACAATGGGAGAAACGTCTTAGGGACGGCTGGACACAACTTGTGGCTTTCCAGCTGTTTAACAGTGTACATCCCAGGAGGCACACTATGGTTTGTAATAGCCTTACATCAATGCAGTCATTGTCTTCAAAGGCAGGTATCATGGATGCATTCAAGAAATACAGGAATAGTGAATACCCCCTGGAAACATGTGGAAACATTAAGGCATTTGCACAAGAGATACATGCATCTACTATTTAGGAGGAGTCCCTGTTATTTATAGGAAAATACCATGTCGTACATACACTTGTCATCAGACGTCTGTGCCAATCGGGCCGAGCATGGACTGATAATGCATGGACTGGCATCTATTCTCCCGTCCCAAGTGTGACAGCTTCATATATTTCTATGAAGCTGTCACGCTCAGGTCAGGGACCCACAGCCAGTCCGTGCATTAACGACCGGTGCTCTTACCGATTGTCACAGACGTTTGAATGAACCCTGAAGTGGAATCTGTCAGCCTAAAATGATGGTATAAACCAAACACATAGCTATGTAGGGGATATAGCACCTATAAAAATCACACCTTTAGTGCTCTAATAGCTGCCTCCATTCTGCAGAAACAGAAGATGCATCAAATATGGTGATTAGTGTTCTCGGTGTACCCTTGGTGTGACCAAGAGGCTCAGTGCACCATCCCACTGGTATTGCATGTCAACATCTCCCGCACTGTTCAGTGAGAGCACTGGCTTGCCTGAGCTGTTTATGCAGACAGTGCCCCCTCCAGAAAAGCCAACGCTGGCAACCACCAATGAGGGGGTGGGAAATGCGAAACGGTGCACTGAGCCTTTTAGCCACGTTAAGGGTGCACCGAGCACTCTAATTCATATATTTGATTAAACTTCAGTTTCTGCAGAACTAAGGCAGGTGCGATTTTTTTAAAGAGGTTATATTCCCTACAAGGCTATGTGCTCAGTTTATAATGTCAGTTTGGGCTACCAAGTAACAAAGAAAATGACGGCACTTCCACTACAAAAACTAGGTGTGAACAGGTGCTTACTAAGAGCAGCTACCTCCATATATAATGAACAAATAAAGTAGCACACTGTAACACTGAGTATATAGATATGAAATATGAAATATGAATAGCTTAACTGCTGTAGAAAATAGAAATAAATGAAAAAAATTTTTTGAAAAATTTTTTTGCGCATATAAATATGAAGTATGGAAAATGAATAGCATTACTGCTGTAAATAAATGAGAAATCTTAGCGCATAAATTGGCCAATTCATGTGTACCTGACAGCCGCGGTAAGGCGTTTCTCGATGTCAGGACCTATAATGTGAATACCTCTCTAAGAGACCTCCGTCTGCTTATGTGTGGGAAAGACAGATCCTGATGCATTTAAAACCACCTGCGGCATGGGGGTGGGGGTGGAGTGCTCAGTCAACGCTAAATCTAGTAACAAAGAAAATGACGGCACTTCCACTACAAAAACTAGGTGTGAACAGGTGCTTACTAAGAGCAGCTACCTCCATATATAATGAACAAATAAAGTAGCACACTGTAACACTGAGTATATAGATATGAAATATGAAATATGAATAGCTTAACTGCTGTAGAAAATAGAAATAAATGAAAAAAATTTTTTGAAAAATTTTTTTGCGCATATAAATATGAAGTATGGAAAATGAATAGCATTACTGCTGTAAATAAATGAGAAATCTTAGCGCATAAATTGGCCAATTCATGTGTACCTGACAGCCGCGGTAAGGCGTTTCTCGATGTCAGGACCTATAATGTGAATACCTCTCTAAGAGACCTCCGTCTGCTTATGTGTGGGAAAGACAGATCCTGATGCATTTAAAACCACCTGCGGCATGGGGGTGGGGGTGGAGTGCTCAGTCAACGCTAAATCTAGTAACAAAGAAAATGACGGCACTTCCACTACAAAAACTAGGTGTGAACAGGTGCTTACTAAGAGCAGCTACCTCCATATATAATGAACAAATAAAGTAGCACACTGTAACACTGAGTATATAGATATGAAATATGAAATATGAATAGCTTAACTGCTGTAGAAAATAGAAATAAATGAAAAAAATTTTTTGAAAAATTTTTTTGCGCATATAAATATGAAGTATGGAAAATGAATAGCATTACTGCTGTAAATAAATGAGAAATCTTAGCGCATAAATTGGCCAATTCATGTGTACCTGACAGCCGCGGTAAGGCGTTTCTCGATGTCAGGACCTATAATGTGAATACCTCTCTAAGAGACCTCCGTCTGCTTATGTGTGGGAAAGACAGATCCTGATGCATTTAAAACCACCTGCGGCATGGGGGTGGGGGTGGAGTGCTCAGTCAACGCTAAATCTAGTAACAAAGAAAATGACGGCACTTCCACTACAAAAACTAGGTGTGAACAGGTGCTTACTAAGAGCAGCTACCTCCATATATAATGAACAAATAAAGTAGCACACTGTAACACTGAGTATATAGATATGAAATATGAAATATGAATAGCTTAACTGCTGTAGAAAATAGAAATAAATGAAAAAAATTTTTTGAAAAATTTTTTTGCGCATATAAATATGAAGTATGGAAAATGAATAGCATTACTGCTGTAAATAAATGAGAAATCTTAGCGCATAAATTGGCCAATTCATGTGTACCTGACAGCCGCGGTAAGGCGTTTCTCGATGTCAGGACCTATAATGTGAATACCTCTCTAAGAGACCTCCGTCTGCTTATGTGTGGGAAAGACAGATCCTGATGCATTTAAAACCACCTGCGGCATGGGGGTGGGGGTGGAGTGCTCAGTCAACGCTAAATCTAGTAACAAAGAAAATGACGGCACTTCCACTACAAAAACTAGGTGTGAACAGGTGCTTACTAAGAGCAGCTACCTCCATATATAATGAACAAATAAAGTAGCACACTGTAACACTGAGTATATAGATATGAAATATGAAATATGAATAGCTTAACTGCTGTAGAAAATAGAAATAAATGAAAAAAATTTTTTGAAAAATTTTTTTGCGCATATAAATATGAAGTATGGAAAATGAATAGCATTACTGCTGTAAATAAATGAGAAATCTTAGCGCATAAATTGGCCAATTCATGTGTACCTGACAGCCGCGGTAAGGCGTTTCTCGATGTCAGGACCTATAATGTGAATACCTCTCTAAGAGACCTCCGTCTGCTTATGTGTGGGAAAGACAGATCCTGATGCATTTAAAACCACCTGCGGCATGGGGGTGGGGGTGGAGTGCTCAGTCAACGCTAAATCTAGTAACAAAGAAAATGACGGCACTTCCACTACAAAAACTAGGTGTGAACAGGTGCTTACTAAGAGCAGCTACCTCCATATATAATGAACAAATAAAGTAGCACACTGTAACACTGAGTATATAGATATGAAATATGAAATATGAATAGCTTAACTGCTGTAGAAAATAGAAATAAATGAAAAAAATTTTTTGAAAAATTTTTTTGCGCATATAAATATGAAGTATGGAAAATGAATAGCATTACTGCTGTAAATAAATGAGAAATCTTAGCGCATAAATTGGCCAATTCATGTGTACCTGACAGCCGCGGTAAGGCGTTTCTCGATGTCAGGACCTATAATGTGAATACCTCTCTAAGAGACCTCCGTCTGCTTATGTGTGGGAAAGACAGATCCTGATGCATTTAAAACCACCTGCGGCATGGGGGTGGGGGTGGAGTGCTCAGTCAACGCTAAATCTAGTAACAAAGAAAATGACGGCACTTCCACTACAAAAACTAGGTGTGAACAGGTGCTTACTAAGAGCAGCTACCTCCATATATAATGAACAAATAAAGTAGCACACTGTAACACTGAGTATATAGATATGAAATATGAAATATGAATAGCTTAACTGCTGTAGAAAATAGAAATAAATGAAAAAAATTTTTTGAAAAATTTTTTTGCGCATATAAATATGAAGTATGGAAAATGAATAGCATTACTGCTGTAAATAAATGAGAAATCTTAGCGCATAAATTGGCCAATTCATGTGTACCTGACAGCCGCGGTAAGGCGTTTCTCGATGTCAGGACCTATAATGTGAATACCTCTCTAAGAGACCTCCGTCTGCTTATGTGTGGGAAAGACAGATCCTGATGCATTTAAAACCACCTGCGGCATGGGGGTGGGGGTGGAGTGCTCAGTCAACGCTAAATCTAGTAACAAAGAAAATGACGGCACTTCCACTACAAAAACTAGGTGTGAACAGGTGCTTACTAAGAGCAGCTACCTCCATATATAATGAACAAATAAAGTAGCACACTGTAACACTGAGTATATAGATATGAAATATGAAATATGAATAGCTTAACTGCTGTAGAAAATAGAAATAAATGAAAAAAATTTTTTGAAAAATTTTTTTGCGCATATAAATATGAAGTATGGAAAATGAATAGCATTACTGCTGTAAATAAATGAGAAATCTTAGCGCATAAATTGGCCAATTCATGTGTACCTGACAGCCGCGGTAAGGCGTTTCTCGATGTCAGGACCTATAATGTGAATACCTCTCTAAGAGACCTCCGTCTGCTTATGTGTGGGAAAGACAGATCCTGATGCATTTAAAACCACCTGCGGCATGGGGGTGGGGGTGGAGTGCTCAGTCAACGCTAAATCTAGTAACAAAGAAAATGACGGCACTTCCACTACAAAAACTAGGTGTGAACAGGTGCTTACTAAGAGCAGCTACCTCCATATATAATGAACAAATAAAGTAGCACACTGTAACACTGAGTATATAGATATGAAATATGAAATATGAATAGCTTAACTGCTGTAGAAAATAGAAATAAATGAAAAAAATTTTTTGAAAAATTTTTTTGCGCATATAAATATGAAGTATGGAAAATGAATAGCATTACTGCTGTAAATAAATGAGAAATCTTAGCGCATAAATTGGCCAATTCATGTGTACCTGACAGCCGCGGTAAGGCGTTTCTCGATGTCAGGACCTATAATGTGAATACCTCTCTAAGAGACCTCCGTCTGCTTATGTGTGGGAAAGACAGATCCTGATGCATTTAAAACCACCTGCGGCATGGGGGTGGGGGTGGAGTGCTCAGTCAACGCTAAATCTAGTAACAAAGAAAATGACGGCACTTCCACTACAAAAACTAGGTGTGAACAGGTGCTTACTAAGAGCAGCTACCTCCATATATAATGAACAAATAAAGTAGCACACTGTAACACTGAGTATATAGATATGAAATATGAAATATGAATAGCTTAACTGCTGTAGAAAATAGAAATAAATGAAAAAAATTTTTTGAAAAATTTTTTTGCGCATATAAATATGAAGTATGGAAAATGAATAGCATTACTGCTGTAAATAAATGAGAAATCTTAGCGCATAAATTGGCCAATTCATGTGTACCTGACAGCCGCGGTAAGGCGTTTCTCGATGTCAGGACCTATAATGTGAATACCTCTCTAAGAGACCTCCGTCTGCTTATGTGTGGGAAAGACAGATCCTGATGCATTTAAAACCACCTGCGGCATGGGGGTGGGGGTGGAGTGCTCAGTCAACGCTAAATCTAGTAACAAAGAAAATGACGGCACTTCCACTACAAAAACTAGGTGTGAACAGGTGCTTACTAAGAGCAGCTACCTCCATATATAATGAACAAATAAAGTAGCACACTGTAACACTGAGTATATAGATATGAAATATGAAATATGAATAGCTTAACTGCTGTAGAAAATAGAAATAAATGAAAAAAATTTTTTGAAAAATTTTTTTGCGCATATAAATATGAAGTATGGAAAATGAATAGCATTACTGCTGTAAATAAATGAGAAATCTTAGCGCATAAATTGGCCAATTCATGTGTACCTGACAGCCGCGGTAAGGCGTTTCTCGATGTCAGGACCTATAATGTGAATACCTCTCTAAGAGACCTCCGTCTGCTTATGTGTGGGAAAGACAGATCCTGATGCATTTAAAACCACCTGCGGCATGGGGGTGGGGGTGGAGTGCTCAGTCAACGCTAAATCTAGTAACAAAGAAAATGACGGCACTTCCACTACAAAAACTAGGTGTGAACAGGTGCTTACTAAGAGCAGCTACCTCCATATATAATGAACAAATAAAGTAGCACACTGTAACACTGAGTATATAGATATGAAATATGAATAGCTTAACTGCTGTAGAAAATAGAAATAAATGAAAAAAATTTTTTGAAAAATTTTTTTGCGCATATAAATATGAAGTATGGAAAATGAATAGCATTACTGCTGTAAATAAATGAGAAATCTTAGCGCATAAATTGGCCAATTCATGTGTACCTGACAGCCGCGGTAAGGCGTTTCTCGATGTCAGGACCTATAATGTGAATACCTCTCTAAGAGACCTCCGTCTGCTTATGTGTGGGAAAGACAGATCCTGATGCATTTAAAACCACCTGCGGCATGGGGGTGGGGGTGGAGTGCTCAGTCAACGCTAAATCTAGTAACAAAGAAAATGACGGCACTTCCACTACAAAAACTAGGTGTGAACAGGTGCTTACTAAGAGCAGCTACCTCCATATATAATGAACAAATAAAGTAGCACACTGTAACACTGAGTATATAGATATGAAATATGAAATATGAATAGCTTAACTGCTGTAGAAAATAGAAATAAATGAAAAAAATTTTTTGAAAAATTTTTTTGCGCATATAAATATGAAGTATGGAAAATGAATAGCATTACTGCTGTAAATAAATGAGAAATCTTAGCGCATAAATTGGCCAATTCATGTGTACCTGACAGCCGCGGTAAGGCGTTTCTCGATGTCAGGACCTATAATGTGAATACCTCTCTAAGAGACCTCCGTCTGCTTATGTGTGGGAAAGACAGATCCTGATGCATTTAAAACCACCTGCGGCATGGGGGTGGGGGTGGAGTGCTCAGTCAACGCTAAATCTAGTAACAAAGAAAATGACGGCACTTCCACTACAAAAACTAGGTGTGAACAGGTGCTTACTAAGAGCAGCTACCTCCATATATAATGAACAAATAAAGTAGCACACTGTAACACTGAGTATATAGATATGAAATATGAAATATGAATAGCTTAACTGCTGTAGAAAATAGAAATAAATGAAAAAAATTTTTTGAAAAATTTTTTTGCGCATATAAATATGAAGTATGGAAAATGAATAGCATTACTGCTGTAAATAAATGAGAAATCTTAGCGCATAAATTGGCCAATTCATGTGTACCTGACAGCCGCGGTAAGGCGTTTCTCGATGTCAGGACCTATAATGTGAATACCTCTCTAAGAGACCTCCGTCTGCTTATGTGTGGGAAAGACAGATCCTGATGCATTTAAAACCACCTGCGGCATGGGGGTGGGGGTGGAGTGCTCAGTCAACGCTAAATCTAGTAACAAAGAAAATGACGGCACTTCCACTACAAAAACTAGGTGTGAACAGGTGCTTACTAAGAGCAGCTACCTCCATATATAATGAACAAATAAAGTAGCACACTGTAACACTGAGTATATAGATATGAAATATGAAATATGAATAGCTTAACTGCTGTAGAAAATAGAAATAAATGAAAAAAATTTTTTGAAAAATTTTTTTGCGCATATAAATATGAAGTATGGAAAATGAATAGCATTACTGCTGTAAATAAATGAGAAATCTTAGCGCATAAATTGGCCAATTCATGTGTACCTGACAGCCGCGGTAAGGCGTTTCTCGATGTCAGGACCTATAATGTGAATACCTCTCTAAGAGACCTCCGTCTGCTTATGTGTGGGAAAGACAGATCCTGATGCATTTAAAACCACCTGCGGCATGGGGGTGGGGGTGGAGTGCTCAGTCAACGCTAAATCTAGTAACAAAGAAAATGACGGCACTTCCACTACAAAAACTAGGTGTGAACAGGTGCTTACTAAGAGCAGCTACCTCCATATATAATGAACAAATAAAGTAGCACACTGTAACACTGAGTATATAGATATGAAATATGAAATATGAATAGCTTAACTGCTGTAGAAAATAGAAATAAATGAAAAAAATTTTTTGAAAAATTTTTTTGCGCATATAAATATGAAGTATGGAAAATGAATAGCATTACTGCTGTAAATAAATGAGAAATCTTAGCGCATAAATTGGCCAATTCATGTGTACCTGACAGCCGCGGTAAGGCGTTTCTCGATGTCAGGACCTATAATGTGAATACCTCTCTAAGAGACCTCCGTCTGCTTATGTGTGGGAAAGACAGATCCTGATGCATTTAAAACCACCTGCGGCATGGGGGTGGGGGTGGAGTGCTCAGTCAACGCTAAATCTAGTAACAAAGAAAATGACGGCACTTCCACTACAAAAACTAGGTGTGAACAGGTGCTTACTAAGAGCAGCTACCTCCATATATAATGAACAAATAAAGTAGCACACTGTAACACTGAGTATATAGATATGAAATATGAAATATGAATAGCTTAACTGCTGTAGAAAATAGAAATAAATGAAAAAAATTTTTTGAAAAATTTTTTTGCGCATATAAATATGAAGTATGGAAAATGAATAGCATTACTGCTGTAAATAAATGAGAAATCTTAGCGCATAAATTGGCCAATTCATGTGTACCTGACAGCCGCGGTAAGGCGTTTCTCGATGTCAGGACCTATAATGTGAATACCTCTCTAAGAGACCTCCGTCTGCTTATGTGTGGGAAAGACAGATCCTGATGCATTTAAAACCACCTGCGGCATGGGGGTGGGGGTGGAGTGCTCAGTCAACGCTAAATCTAGTAACAAAGAAAATGACGGCACTTCCACTACAAAAACTAGGTGTGAACAGGTGCTTACTAAGAGCAGCTACCTCCATATATAATGAACAAATAAAGTAGCACACTGTAACACTGAGTATATAGATATGAAATATGAAATATGAATAGCTTAACTGCTGTAGAAAATAGAAATAAATGAAAAAAATTTTTTGAAAAATTTTTTTGCGCATATAAATATGAAGTATGGAAAATGAATAGCATTACTGCTGTAAATAAATGAGAAATCTTAGCGCATAAATTGGCCAATTCATGTGTACCTGACAGCCGCGGTAAGGCGTTTCTCGATGTCAGGACCTATAATGTGAATACCTCTCTAAGAGACCTCCGTCTGCTTATGTGTGGGAAAGACAGATCCTGATGCATTTAAAACCACCTGCGGCATGGGGGTGGGGGTGGAGTGCTCAGTCAACGCTAAATCTAGTAACAAAGAGAATGACGGCACTTCCACTACAAAAACTAGGTGTGAACAGGTGCTTACTAAGAGCAGCTACCTCCATATATAATGAACAAATAAAGTAGCACACTGTAACACTGAGTATATAGATATGAAATATGAAATATGAATAGCTTAACTGCTGTAGAAAATAGAAATAAATGAAAAAAATTTTTTGAAAAATTTTTTTGCGCATATAAATATGAAGTATGGAAAATGAATAGCATTACTGCTGTAAATAAATGAGAAATCTTAGCGCATAAATTGGCCAATTCATGTGTACCTGACAGCCGCGGTAAGGCGTTTCTCGATGTCAGGACCTATAATGTGAATACCTCTCTAAGAGACCTCTGTCTGCTTATGTGTGGGAAAGACAGATCCTGATGCATTTAAAACCACCTGCGGCATGGGGGTGGGGGTGGAGTGCTCAGTCAACGCTAAATCTAGTAACAAAGAAAATGACGGCACTTCCACTACAAAAACTAGGTGTGAACAGGTGCTTACTAAGAGCAGCTACCTCCATATATAATGAACAAATAAAGTAGCACACTGTAACACTGAGTATATAGATATGAAATATGAAATATGAATAGCTTAACTGCTGTAGAAAATAGAAATAAATGAAAAAAATTTTTTGAAAAATTTTTTTGCGCATATAAATATGAAGTATGGAAAATGAATAGCATTACTGCTGTAAATAAATGAGAAATCTTAGCGCATAAATTGGCCAATTCATGTGTACCTGACAGCCGCGGTAAGGCGTTTCTCGATGTCAGGACCTATAATGTGAATACCTCTCTAAGAGACCTCCGTCTGCTTATGTGTGGGAAAGACAGATCCTGATGCATTTAAAACCACCTGCGGCATGGGGGTGGGGGTGGAGTGCTCAGTCAACGCTAAATCTAGTAACAAAGAAAATGACGGCACTTCCACTACAAAAACTAGGTGTGAACAGGTGCTTACTAAGAGCAGCTACCTCCATATATAATGAACAAATAAAGTAGCACACTGTAACACTGTGCTAGATTTAGCGTTGACTGAGCACTCCACCCCCACCCCCATGCCGCAGGTGGTTTTAAATGCATCAGGATCTGTCTTTCCCACACATAAGCAGACGGAGGTCTCTTAGAGAGGTATTCACATTATAGGTCCTGACATCGAGAAACGCCTTACCGCGGCTGTCAGGTACACATGAATTGGCCAATTTATGCGCTAAGATTTCTCATTTATTTACAGCAGTAATGCTATTCATTTTCCATACTTCATATTTATATGCGCAAAAAAATTTTTCAAAAAATTTTTTTCATTTATTTCTATTTTCTACAGCAGTTAAGCTATTCATATTTCATATTTCATATCTATATACTCAGTGTTACAGTGTGCTACTTTATTTGTTCATTATATATGGAGGTAGCTGCTCTTAGTAAGCACCTGTTCACACCTAGTTTTTGTAGTGGAAGTGCCGTCATTTTCTTTGTTACTAGATTTAGCGTTGACTGAGCACTCCACCCCCACCCCCATGCCGCAGGTGGTTTTAAATGCATCAGGATCTGTCTTTCCCACACATAAGCAGACGGAGGTCTCTTAGAGAGGTATTCACATTATAGGTCCTGACATCGAGAAACGCCTTACCGCGGCTGTCAGGTACACATGAATTGGCCAATTTATGCGCTAAGATTTCTCATTTATTTACAGCAGTAATGCTATTCATTTTCCATACTTCATATTTATATGCGCAAAAAAATTTTTCAAAAAATTTTTTTCATTTATTTCTATTTTCTACAGCAGTTAAGCTATTCATATTTCATATTTCATATCTATATACTCAGTGTTACAGTGTGCTACTTTATTTGTTCATTATATATGGAGGTAGCTGCTCTTAGTAAGCACCTGTTCACACCTAGTTTTTGTAGTGGAAGTGCCGTCATTTTCTTTGTTACTAGATTTAGCGTTGACTGAGCACTCCACCCCCACCCCCATGCCGCAGGTGGTTTTAAATGCATCAGGATCTGTCTTTCCCACACATAAGCAGACGGAGGTCTCTTAGAGAGGTATTCACATTATAGGTCCTGACATCGAGAAACGCCTTACCGCGGCTGTCAGGTACACATGAATTGGCCAATTTATGCGCTAAGATTTCTCATTTATTTACAGCAGTAATGCTATTCATTTTCCATACTTCATATTTATATGCGCAAAAAAATTTTTCAAAAAATTTTTTTCATTTATTTCTATTTTCTACAGCAGTTAAGCTATTCATATTTCATATTTCATATTTCATATCTATATACTCAGTGTTACAGTGTGCTACTTTATTTGTTCATTATATATGGAGGTAGCTGCTCTTAGTAAGCACCTGTTCACACCTAGTTTTTGTAGTGGAAGTGCCGTCATTTTCTTTGTTACTAGATTTAGCGTTGACTGAGCACTCCACCCCCACCCCCATGCCGCAGGTGGTTTTAAATGCATCAGGATCTGTCTTTCCCACACATAAGCAGACGGAGGTCTCTTAGAGAGGTATTCACATTATAGGTCCTGACATCGAGAAACGCCTTACCGCGGCTGTCAGGTACACATGAATTGGCCAATTTATGCGCTAAGATTTCTCATTTATTTACAGCAGTAATGCTATTCATTTTCCATACTTCATATTTATATGCGCAAAAAAATTTTTCAAAAAATTTTTTTCATTTATTTCTATTTTCTACAGCAGTTAAGCTATTCATATTTCATATTTCATATCTATATACTCAGTGTTACAGTGTGCTACTTTATTTGTTCATTATATATGGAGGTAGCTGCTCTTAGTAAGCACCTGTTCACACCTAGTTTTTGTAGTGGAAGTGCCGTCATTTTCTTTGTTACTAGATTTAGCGTTGACTGAGCACTCCACCCCCACCCCCATGCCGCAGGTGGTTTTAAATGCATCAGGATCTGTCTTTCCCACACATAAGCAGACGGAGGTCTCTTAGAGAGGTATTCACATTATAGGTCCTGACATCGAGAAACGCCTTACCGCGGCTGTCAGGTACACATGAATTGGCCAATTTATGCGCTAAGATTTCTCATTTATTTACAGCAGTAATGCTATTCATTTTCCATACTTCATATTTATATGCGCAAAAAAATTTTTCAAAAAATTTTTTTCATTTATTTCTATTTTCTACAGCAGTTAAGCTATTCATATTTCATATTTCATATCTATATACTCAGTGTTACAGTGTGCTACTTTATTTGTTCATTATATATGGAGGTAGCTGCTCTTAGTAAGCACCTGTTCACACCTAGTTTTTGTAGTGGAAGTGCCGTCATTTTCTTTGTTACTAGATTTAGCGTTGACTGAGCACTCCACCCCCACCCCCATGCCGCAGGTGGTTTTAAATGCATCAGGATCTGTCTTTCCCACACATAAGCAGACGGAGGTCTCTTAGAGAGGTATTCACATTATAGGTCCTGACATCGAGAAACGCCTTACCGCGGCTGTCAGGTACACATGAATTGGCCAATTTATGCGCTAAGATTTCTCATTTATTTACAGCAGTAATGCTATTCATTTTCCATACTTCATATTTATATGCGCAAAAAAATTTTTCAAAAAATTTTTTTCATTTATTTCTATTTTCTACAGCAGTTAAGCTATTCATATTTCATATTTCATATCTATATACTCAGTGTTACAGTGTGCTACTTTATTTGTTCATTATATATGGAGGTAGCTGCTCTTAGTAAGCACCTGTTCACACCTAGTTTTTGTAGTGGAAGTGCCGTCATTTTCTTTGTTACTAGATTTAGCGTTGACTGAGCACTCCACCCCCACCCCCATGCCGCAGGTGGTTTTAAATGCATCAGGATCTGTCTTTCCCACACATAAGCAGACGGAGGTCTCTTAGAGAGGTATTCACATTATAGGTCCTGACATCGAGAAACGCCTTACCGCGGCTGTCAGGTACACATGAATTGGCCAATTTATGCGCTAAGATTTCTCATTTATTTACAGCAGTAATGCTATTCATTTTCCATACTTCATATTTATATGCGCAAAAAAATTTTTCAAAAAATTTTTTTCATTTATTTCTATTTTCTACAGCAGTTAAGCTATTCATATTTCATATTTCATATCTATATACTCAGTGTTACAGTGTGCTACTTTATTTGTTCATTATATATGGAGGTAGCTGCTCTTAGTAAGCACCTGTTCACACCTAGTTTTTGTAGTGGAAGTGCCGTCATTTTCTTTGTTACTAGATTTAGCGTTGACTGAGCACTCCACCCCCACCCCCATGCCGCAGGTGGTTTTAAATGCATCAGGATCTGTCTTTCCCACACATAAGCAGACGGAGGTCTCTTAGAGAGGTATTCACATTATAGGTCCTGACATCGAGAAACGCCTTACCGCGGCTGTCAGGTACACATGAATTGGCCAATTTATGCGCTAAGATTTCTCATTTATTTACAGCAGTAATGCTATTCATTTTCCATACTTCATATTTATATGCGCAAAAAAATTTTTCAAAAAATTTTTTTCATTTATTTCTATTTTCTACAGCAGTTAAGCTATTCATATTTCATATTTCATATCTATATACTCAGTGTTACAGTGTGCTACTTTATTTGTTCATTATATATGGAGGTAGCTGCTCTTAGTAAGCACCTGTTCACACCTAGTTTTTGTAGTGGAAGTGCCGTCATTTTCTTTGTTACTAGATTTAGCGTTGACTGAGCACTCCACCCCCACCCCCATGCCGCAGGTGGTTTTAAATGCATCAGGATCTGTCTTTCCCACACATAAGCAGACGGAGGTCTCTTAGAGAGGTATTCACATTATAGGTCCTGACATCGAGAAACGCCTTACCGCGGCTGTCAGGTACACATGAATTGGCCAATTTATGCGCTAAGATTTCTCATTTATTTACAGCAGTAATGCTATTCATTTTCCATACTTCATATTTATATGCGCAAAAAAATTTTTCAAAAAATTTTTTTCATTTATTTCTATTTTCTACAGCAGTTAAGCTATTCATATTTCATATTTCATATCTATATACTCAGTGTTACAGTGTGCTACTTTATTTGTTCATTATATATGGAGGTAGCTGCTCTTAGTAAGCACCTGTTCACACCTAGTTTTTGTAGTGGAAGTGCCGTCATTTTCTTTGTTACTAGATTTAGCGTTGACTGAGCACTCCACCCCCACCCCCATGCCGCAGGTGGTTTTAAATGCATCAGGATCTGTCTTTCCCACACATAAGCAGACGGAGGTCTCTTAGAGAGGTATTCACATTATAGGTCCTGACATCGAGAAACGCCTTACCGCGGCTGTCAGGTACACATGAATTGGCCAATTTATGCGCTAAGATTTCTCATTTATTTACAGCAGTAATGCTATTCATTTTCCATACTTCATATTTATATGCGCAAAAAAATTTTTCAAAAAATTTTTTTCATTTATTTCTATTTTCTACAGCAGTTAAGCTATTCATATTTCATATTTCATATCTATATACTCAGTGTTACAGTGTGCTACTTTATTTGTTCATTATATATGGAGGTAGCTGCTCTTAGTAAGCACCTGTTCACACCTAGTTTTTGTAGTGGAAGTGCCGTCATTTTCTTTGTTACTAGATTTAGCGTTGACTGAGCACTCCACCCCCACCCCCATGCCGCAGGTGGTTTTAAATGCATCAGGATCTGTCTTTCCCACACATAAGCAGACGGAGGTCTCTTAGAGAGGTATTCACATTATAGGTCCTGACATCGAGAAACGCCTTACCGCGGCTGTCAGGTACACATGAATTGGCCAATTTATGCGCTAAGATTTCTCATTTATTTACAGCAGTAATGCTATTCATTTTCCATACTTCATATTTATATGCGCAAAAAAATTTTTCAAAAAATTTTTTTCATTTATTTCTATTTTCTACAGCAGTTAAGCTATTCATATTTCATATTTCATATCTATATACTCAGTGTTACAGTGTGCTACTTTATTTGTTCATTATATATGGAGGTAGCTGCTCTTAGTAAGCACCTGTTCACACCTAGTTTTTGTAGTGGAAGTGCCGTCATTTTCTTTGTTACTAGATTTAGCGTTGACTGAGCACTCCACCCCCACCCCCATGCCGCAGGTGGTTTTAAATGCATCAGGATCTGTCTTTCCCACACATAAGCAGACGGAGGTCTCTTAGAGAGGTATTCACATTATAGGTCCTGACATCGAGAAACGCCTTACCGCGGCTGTCAGGTACACATGAATTGGCCAATTTATGCGCTAAGATTTCTCATTTATTTACAGCAGTAATGCTATTCATTTTCCATACTTCATATTTATATGCGCAAAAAAATTTTTCAAAAAATTTTTTTCATTTATTTCTATTTTCTACAGCAGTTAAGCTATTCATATTTCATATTTCATATCTATATACTCAGTGTTACAGTGTGCTACTTTATTTGTTCATTATATATGGAGGTAGCTGCTCTTAGTAAGCACCTGTTCACACCTAGTTTTTGTAGTGGAAGTGCCGTCATTTTCTTTGTTACTAGATTTAGCGTTGACTGAGCACTCCACCCCCACCCCCATGCCGCAGGTGGTTTTAAATGCATCAGGATCTGTCTTTCCCACACATAAGCAGACGGAGGTCTCTTAGAGAGGTATTCACATTATAGGTCCTGACATCGAGAAACGCCTTACCGCGGCTGTCAGGTACACATGAATTGGCCAATTTATGCGCTAAGATTTCTCATTTATTTACAGCAGTAATGCTATTCATTTTCCATACTTCATATTTATATGCGCAAAAAAATTTTTCAAAAAATTTTTTTCATTTATTTCTATTTTCTACAGCAGTTAAGCTATTCATATTTCATATTTCATATCTATATACTCAGTGTTACAGTGTGCTACTTTATTTGTTCATTATATATGGAGGTAGCTGCTCTTAGTAAGCACCTGTTCACACCTAGTTTTTGTAGTGGAAGTGCCGTCATTTTCTTTGTTACTAGATTTAGCGTTGACTGAGCACTCCACCCCCACCCCCATGCCGCAGGTGGTTTTAAATGCATCAGGATCTGTCTTTCCCACACATAAGCAGACGGAGGTCTCTTAGAGAGGTATTCACATTATAGGTCCTGACATCGAGAAACGCCTTACCGCGGCTGTCAGGTACACATGAATTGGCCAATTTATGCGCTAAGATTTCTCATTTATTTACAGCAGTAATGCTATTCATTTTCCATACTTCATATTTATATGCGCAAAAAAATTTTTCAAAAAATTTTTTTCATTTATTTCTATTTTCTACAGCAGTTAAGCTATTCATATTTCATATTTCATATCTATATACTCAGTGTTACAGTGTGCTACTTTATTTGTTCATTATATATGGAGGTAGCTGCTCTTAGTAAGCACCTGTTCACACCTAGTTTTTGTAGTGGAAGTGCCGTCATTTTCTTTGTTACTAGATTTAGCGTTGACTGAGCACTCCACCCCCACCCCCATGCCGCAGGTGGTTTTAAATGCATCAGGATCTGTCTTTCCCACACATAAGCAGACGGAGGTCTCTTAGAGAGGTATTCACATTATAGGTCCTGACATCGAGAAACGCCTTACCGCGGCTGTCAGGTACACATGAATTGGCCAATTTATGCGCTAAGATTTCTCATTTATTTACAGCAGTAATGCTATTCATTTTCCATACTTCATATTTATATGCGCAAAAAAATTTTTCAAAAAATTTTTTTCATTTATTTCTATTTTCTACAGCAGTTAAGCTATTCATATTTCATATTTCATATCTATATACTCAGTGTTACAGTGTGCTACTTTATTTGTTCATTATATATGGAGGTAGCTGCTCTTAGTAAGCACCTGTTCACACCTAGTTTTTGTAGTGGAAGTGCCGTCATTTTCTTTGTTACTAGATTTAGCGTTGACTGAGCACTCCACCCCCACCCCCATGCCGCAGGTGGTTTTAAATGCATCAGGATCTGTCTTTCCCACACATAAGCAGACGGAGGTCTCTTAGAGAGGTATTCACATTATAGGTCCTGACATCGAGAAACGCCTTACCGCGGCTGTCAGGTACACATGAATTGGCCAATTTATGCGCTAAGATTTCTCATTTATTTACAGCAGTAATGCTATTCATTTTCCATACTTCATATTTATATGCGCAAAAAAATTTTTCAAAAAATTTTTTTCATTTATTTCTATTTTCTACAGCAGTTAAGCTATTCATATTTCATATTTCATATCTATATACTCAGTGTTACAGTGTGCTACTTTATTTGTTCATTATATATGGAGGTAGCTGCTCTTAGTAAGCACCTGTTCACACCTAGTTTTTGTAGTGGAAGTGCCGTCATTTTCTTTGTTACTAGATTTAGCGTTGACTGAGCACTCCACCCCCACCCCCATGCCGCAGGTGGTTTTAAATGCATCAGGATCTGTCTTTCCCACACATAAGCAGACGGAGGTCTCTTAGAGAGGTATTCACATTATAGGTCCTGACATCGAGAAACGCCTTACCGCGGCTGTCAGGTACACATGAATTGGCCAATTTATGCGCTAAGATTTCTCATTTATTTACAGCAGTAATGCTATTCATTTTCCATACTTCATATTTATATGCGCAAAAAAATTTTTCAAAAAATTTTTTTCATTTATTTCTATTTTCTACAGCAGTTAAGCTATTCATATTTCATATTTCATATCTATATACTCAGTGTTACAGTGTGCTACTTTATTTGTTCATTATATATGGAGGTAGCTGCTCTTAGTAAGCACCTGTTCACACCTAGTTTTTGTAGTGGAAGTGCCGTCATTTTCTTTGTTACTAGATTTAGCGTTGACTGAGCACTCCACCCCCACCCCCATGCCGCAGGTGGTTTTAAATGCATCAGGATCTGTCTTTCCCACACATAAGCAGACGGAGGTCTCTTAGAGAGGTATTCACATTATAGGTCCTGACATCGAGAAACGCCTTACCGCGGCTGTCAGGTACACATGAATTGGCCAATTTATGCGCTAAGATTTCTCATTTATTTACAGCAGTAATGCTATTCATTTTCCATACTTCATATTTATATGCGCAAAAAAATTTTTCAAAAAATTTTTTTCATTTATTTCTATTTTCTACAGCAGTTAAGCTATTCATATTTCATATTTCATATCTATATACTCAGTGTTACAGTGTGCTACTTTATTTGTTCAGTTTGGGCTACCAGACTCGCTTTTAAAACTGAACTGAATATCCAAAATCTCTCAAGACTTTGGAAACTAAGCAGTAATGTAATTCATAATGACTTGTATATTCAGTGCTGACATATGATGCATGCTTGTTGAGTTCTGCTTTATCTTTAGTGTTTGATTGCTTTTGCATTTCAGCCATAGTATCCTGCATTTGCATGCTGCTTGGAAGTGCTGGGCTTCTCTGTAATCCAAAAAAAAAAGTTATAATAGCGTAATTTTCTGAAAGAGAATTTAGATTGTGTGCCCCAATGGGGACAATGATGAAAAAATATCTGTAAAGCGCTGTCGAATCAATGGCGCTGTAGAAGTGAATAAAATAATAATAATTTTGCTTCATTTCTGTATAGACAAGCCCATGCAGGACTCCTCTAACTACATTGTTACTAAACTGGGGCATGCGTGCGGCTTTCTTCACCCACGTCATTCATTGCGCCTCTGAAGCTGGGTGTGCGCGGCCCGGCTTCAGAGACGCACTACGCATGTTCGGAAGTGCAGAAGATGGCTTCCTCTCTTCCACACGCGCAGTGCACCATTGAAGCTGGGAAGCGACACCCGGGAATGACGTGGGCGAAGAAAGCCGCACACATGCGCAAGATTTTCAGAGAACTGGTGATGACGCCGGCTCTTACAAATCATGTTATCACGCCCACAGGGCCGACTAGTCTAGGGAAAACAGAGCCCCATGACATACCAACAAGAGACAAAAAACGCAGTGCCAAAAAATGTGATCATAAAGGAATGTAAAAAAATGCAAGTAGCCTAATGTGCCTAATAAGTGCAAGAAA
This sequence comes from Phyllobates terribilis, assembly GCF_046119375.1. Lineage (NCBI taxonomy): Eukaryota > Metazoa > Chordata > Amphibia > Anura > Dendrobatidae > Phyllobates > Phyllobates terribilis. The sequence goes on from NW_027362763.1 coordinate 192,943,441, forward strand.
TGCTGCAGAAAATCTGCAACATCAAAGGCTCAAGAAATACTCCTCTTGTGCTTGCAGCTGTAAGCAGGAGGAGGTCGATCCAGCAGCTACCCTGAGATAAAACCATAATCCATCCATGCATAAAGGTTCTACAGGCACCAGAAGGTGTTGGTGTACTCCTTACATGGATATCATTTGGGTTTATAGCATTATTTTAAAATGAACAAATAACTCCGTGATGCTGGATCTACCTCCACCTCCTTACGTGTTGCCCGTCTTCGGCAGTGACTCTGCTCCGTGCTCCAGAGGATTGCAGGCTGTGTGGGTGAGCTGGCCACTCTCTTGTTAGTTTGCTGGTGTATCTTGTGTTTTCTTGCTTTTACATTTCACCCATAGCATCCTCAGCTGTATATTTGCATGTTGTTTGGATTTGGATTGTAAAAAAGAAAAAATTATGGCAGAATTTTGCTTCATTTTGCATACAGAAGAACCTGCGTAAGACTTCCTGATGCAGACTCACTGTATTCTTACCAAACATCAGCAGTAAACAAGGAATAAAAATGGGGAAAAAAAATCCAAGCCTTTATGTCCTGGTTGGCAGGGAAGAATGATGAATTATTTTTGACAAGTTGCCATTGAAATAATAGTCAGTACATTGTCACTACATTACGTTATGTTTACAATCACCAAAAAATTCTTAATTTGCTTCAAATACTCCTTGGTATTCTGGTTGCCAGTTTTTGAAGATACAGTATTTGTGGAAATTTCCACTCATGGCTTCTGTAGTTTTAGGGAAGGGCTAGATGGTACTACACTACTTAACTTTATATTGAGCTTCATCCTGCAAGAGTGCCATAAGTTTGAGGTCTCGTAATTGTGCTGGCCCGTCTAAGAATAGCATGCAGACTACTTCATCAATTATGGATTATTTTGCTGCTCCATGATGAGGTTTGCCCTGATCAAGTGCTGGTTATATTGGATGGCATGACCCAAGGCTTTTAGATTCGATATTCCTTGTACTGAATGTAAATTTTCCAAGCACCTTAACAGCTGAATATGACCTGTGGTGCCATGTAGCCTAATATCTGGTGTCTAGATGGAAGAAACATCTTATGCTAAGTCAACTTGGCTATCGAGCCAGTGTGGCAATAGACGCTAGGACATATGAAATTCACTATGTAAAATGGGCACTGCCATCATGTAGCTCTATGGCATATCCACACGATTAGCCATTACTGTATATTAGATGCAGGTCCGCCAATGGGACCCTGACACGATCGCTGTCAATGGAGTGGTGGTCGGGGATGCCATTCATTTGTATTGGAATTCCGACCACTTCGCCACTAATAGCAGCTCCCATTGGTCGGACCTCATGTATTATACATTTATGGCATATGGTTATGTACAAAATTGGAATACACTTTTAAAGGGGTTGTCCAGGACTATTTATTTACGTTTTTTTTTACTCTGTGCCTAAGAGCTAACAGTTAGGTAATTGATAACTACCTGCCTGTTGTGCCTGGTGCCGATCTCTGCTGGCACACAGCAGTCATGGATTCAGTGGATTTCGCTGATATCATGTCATAAGAGCAGCTCTTCTTCTACTCTGCACTGTTGATGAGGTGTGACTAACAACGCCATGCTGATTGACAGTCAGCTCCCTGCTGCTTAACTGCGGGGAGCCGGCTGTCAATCAGCATGACGTTGGAACTCGTGCCCCGTTGATAGAGCAGTCCTGATGAAGAACTGCTTTCTTGACGTGGAGCAGCTAAATCGCCGGCAGGAGAGGTCGGTGACCACTCTGAGCCAATGCCGGATAGAACAGGCAGGTAGTTGCCTCTGTTAGCAACTTGCTACTTGTTAGTTTTTAGGATCATAGTAAAAAATATATAATAGCCCTTTTAAACATTATTTTCTAGTAATAAGTTTCTTCAGCCTGTCGGCTTGCACTAGGTTGAAATAGTGAAAAGAGCTATTACTCACCGTCTGAGTTAAGATCAGTGATTGGTTGCAGCAGTCACATGCGCTAGTAGAAGGACATCACCACTGCAGACTAATACCAGAGCAGCTCAGAGAGGCGTCGCTGGTGCAGCAGAGGGGAACAGTTCTTTTTACTACTATAGCCTAGTGCCTAAGAAACTTATTCCCAGAAAACCCAATTAATGATGTCATCATTTGTCTCTTTCAAACAGTTTTGTATGGCACTTTTGTATGAAGACTGGGCTTTTGCTGAAATGTGCCTCTGCAATTGCATTGCTCGATAGTGTGTCCCTATGGAAAATCTGCAAACTTTCCACTTCCTAAAAATTTTAGCCAGTTAACAAGAAACATTTGTGTTCCTAACAAATTCCAGTGCTCCAGTGCACACACCATATGTAATATGTTCTATGCAGTCCCGGCAACCGGATTATAAAGTCATACACACATATTAGTTACACAACATTTATTTATTACTTTAGCATCATCAACAGCACTCTGAAGGGAGTCAGCAAAACCATGAAGAATCAGATCCAGTTTTCTGTGAAATGGACACAAATAATAATAATAATTAATAATAACTAGTGATGAGCGAGCATGCTCGTTACTCGAGATTTCCGAGTATCTTCAGTGTGCTTGGGTGTTATGTTTTAATACATGTGAGAAATGCCTGTTTCTTAGGCATTCCTCATATGTATTACAGCTGTCAAACAGTCCAAATCATGAGCACAGGGTGACGAAAACATAACACTCGAGCACTCTGAAGATACTTGGCGAGCACCCGAGCATGCTCGCCGAAAGGGTTAACAGAACATACTCGCTCATCACTAATAATAACCTTTAGCTGCCAGATCAGAGTTCAGATGTTTGACAAATGTGTATCAGGAGTATATAGTATTATGTGACCAGGTTTGTGGATCTTTGGTCTTCCATCTTTTCAGTTTGCTGAACAGAAAATGGGTTCTATACATTATACAAACAGGTTTATACAAAGCGTTCAATACTTTTACACACATCCATATATCAGCCTATTTAGACATAGGGGGGAATTCATTGTTAGAGAAATGTTTAAGTTACTTTTGCTATTTCTTGGCATTCTATTATTTTATCCAAATTTATCAAATTATCACACAATGGCCCCGATTCATCAACACCGGCATGAACAATGATAGTCTTGATGAGAAAGCATGTCGGGAGTCAGATGCCCCTGATTCATTAAGAGGCTCATGCCTCTTAATTAATGAATCTGGTGCGTCTAACAAGTGGCCGTGCAGCTCTGTGCGACTCGCCACAAATCTTACTCCAATCAAAGGTGATCTGTGGTATCATGCCCCCCTTCTGCCCCTTGCCACCCATTTTGGTAGAGCTGGGCAAAACTGAAAAAAACTAAAAAGATGCTAACTTTTTATGCAACTCGCCATTGTTCAAAAATTTTGCTACTTGTCAAAGAGATTTACTTCAAAATTCTGGCGTAATCGCTTTGATGAATTGGTGGTATATACGATATTTTAAATAGATATAACACTTTTATCTAGAATTGTTTTTCCGCTATTTATTCCAAGCCCCTACTGCAGCCACAACTGTGCATGAAGCTCACATTTGTACAGTGCTTTCTGTTGGATGCATACACCTGAATTGCAAAAAAAACTATTCCGACGTATATGGCACTTTACTTATGGACTCAAATGGGTAAGACGGAGGCAAATTAACATCCAGATCTTTAGCCCAGGTTCACATTTGTACATCTGCAGACGTACAAATGTGAACCTGGGTTAAAGATCTGGATGTGGGCCTTCTGTGCATGTTTGTTTCTGATAAGTCAACGATTATAGATATTCAAGGCCAGTGGTCACTAAACAATGTATAATTATGTGCCTTTTGTTGTGTTTCGTTGCCCCTTCAATAATCAGATCTGGTATTAATAACCTGTCCTAAGGCAAGGGTCACACCACCAGAGCTTGATCATAGTGTGATCTGATTTTCTCGGATGCGGAGAAGATGGAAAAAAAAATGTCTCCATCTTCTCCATTCTGTTTGTCCATGGAAATAACACCGCACTCTGATCTCTGGAATCCCCCTGAAAAAGCATTGCAAAACTACCACAAAAAAATGAGCATAGTGCACCTCAATGAAAAAACAGCATTGCTGTGCACATGTTCAGTCTTTTGTTACTTCTTTTACCTGCTTCAGTGTCGGAAACCATAAAGCAGTTAAAAGAAGCAAATGTTCATCCTTTGGTCGGTTTCCGCTCAGAAGCCACTTCCTAGTTGTAGTTTAAATAAGAGAAAAAAAACACCTTCCACAAAAATGACAGCGAAAGCGCTTCAGGATCAAGACCCCAGCTTTTTCCTCAAATGGCTTTACCTAGGAAAACCTCAGTAGGTGCATTGTTGTCATAAACACATCATGTGCACATGCCCTAATGAAGCATTACATAGTTCTCATTTAAATAAATGGGTTGTCCATGTAATATATGGATGAATTGTCCTCCAAATTGAGAGCTGCCCTGTGTACTTAGTATCTATGTAGGGTAATAGGTGCAGGTCCAGAATAGTCATAATTCTACAGTAGGATATTTGGAAACATGTTCTTTGTATATTTTAAACCCATAAACTGCCTGGAACCCCCAGAATATTTATAGTTTATGGATACCTTTCTTATCTGTGCCAATCCGAGTAGGAAAAGAAGACCTATGGCTACGACAAGTTTCCACATGAAGCACCATATGCAACTATGACATAGAGCCAGTGGAGCAGAGCGGGGATGTTATCTGATGGGCTCCGTTAAATCTAGAATGGAACACTATGAATGTAACACCATGCCCGTATACGAAGTACAGAAAGAAACATTTACTAGCACACTTACATTTCATTATTTGGTTGGAGATGGAGATGTGCTTTAACCTGTTGTGCTTTGTAACTAGGAGTTTTAGGTTGCAACATTAAAGGGTTTGCCTCCTCTTCAATGTTCGGCAGGGCACCGCTCCTCTGCTTTCCTACTTGAAGATTGACAGTTCGGACCAGTGTCATAGTCACGTGGCTGGGTTGAGCTGTGCGCTCTCCCATGCTGGTAGCAGAGGCAGTTTTGCCTCTGCAGCATTGAAGAAGAAAAGGGGACCTGAGAATCCGGCCAGCTTCAAAGCAGCACTTGCATCCTCTAAAGCAGGGCTAGCCAACCTGTGGCTCAGGAGCTACATGTGGCTTGTGGGCCCAAGAAGTGTAGATCGTGACTGTCTGATAGCTTGGTGCATTACCACCAGGTCTAAGAGCTTGTAGCTTGATGGAATAGTGTGGTGAGTGTGCTTGATACAAAAATACCGAATAAGGGTAAAGTGGGAACCCTTATAATTATACAACCTATACGGGAGAGGGGCACAAGGTCTCTGTGGAAAAGCTATGGCTGTCATCGTACCGTTACTGGTGAGCTCTGAGATTGACTACTGGGAAGTGGGGCACTGGATGTGGCTCGAGACTATCTCTCAGAGTTGAATGTGGCTCTCCAGGTAAGAAAGGTTGGGGACAGCTGCTCTAAAGCATAGCCTGCAAGCGGCACCCACTTCTTGGCTAGGTAACCGGCCACTCTGAGACGGCAGGATGGCTGATAATCTAGGCAACGAGTTGTACGCAATAGAATTAAAATCCCTCCATCCTGGAGAACAGGATAATTAGAGGTAAGTTACAAAGTTGCTTGTTTTTAGGTTAAGTTCCCATGATGAGTTTTTAACAATGAGCAAAAAACTTAGCGTTTTACAGTTCCAGCCAAGTGGATGGGATTTATAGAAATCTCATGCCCACTGTGCTTTTTTTAATGCAGTTTAATTTGATCTATCAATTTCACTTGCGGGTATACGGAGTTTTATCTGTGGATTTTCCCCATAGACTTGCATCTGATGCAGAAAAGCCACAGGTAAAAAATGCACAGTTTTAGTGCTTTCCATTGCAGAAGCGCACTAAAAAAATTCATATCATCCACACGTGACTGTATCAATAAAGTTTTGTCAAAGCCAAATACCAGGAAGTATCAAAAACAAAGCAGCTTTATTTGAAACATGACATACCAAAAAGAGACAAAAAGCCCAATGTCAAAAAACATGAAAAAAAAAACCCACAAGTAACTTAATTTAGCTAATCTGCAACATCAAAACTCACCAAAATACTCATTGTGGGAACGTAGCCTTACAAGCATTTTGCCAGTCTACCTATTAATAAAGATGAGACAACCCCATTAACCCCTCTGGTCTATTTCCCAATATGAGTTCCCTCATACCTGAAGGTAATATATACTGTAAAAACAGTTCTCTTTTTTTCTAAAATTTCCTGCTGGTTTAGAAGAAGAAAATATGGCTTATTAAGAAGAAGGCAAAACGGTACCAGATGACGTCTGGAACAATTTAAATATATAAGTGAAGATAATATATAGTTCTCTTATATCACATCTGAAGATGGGTTATACAATTATTAGCAACACAATTTATAAAGTTTACAAATCCAATTACAGGAAAGAGCTAATGATAAACTGTTCTACGTATCATTGATGAATTGTCACATCTGCTGCCTCGGTCGCGCTATGCGCAGCGGAGGAGTATCGGTTACACATGGCAGTATATCTACAGAGACGTCCTCATCATTTTAGGACATAGTACTACACATGACGTTCACATTGTCAATCACTCAAACGATTCCCAATAATCAACACTTGTTTTCAATGACAACACAAGACCTCACATATCTAGAAGTAGTGTCTGGAGTGAAGGTTTTTTTGTACCACAGGATATTTTTTTTCTACGAAAACCATCATAATCCTACACAAAAAAAGTTAAGTGCCCATGTCTATATGCCCTTGACCAATAACAATATTATCATAGCTCAGCTTTATTGTTTTATACATAACAAAAACATGAAATAGGACCGGGGTCATCGCTAACTTGTCACTTTTAGGAAACTATTGTTTTACCTATAAAATACCAATTCTGGATCAAATTTACTCTTTTTTTTGCATTGTTTCCTGTATTCTGCATTTTGCTGTTCCTTTGTTGTTTCTTCTGAAAATGTATGAATAAGTCAACAACTAGGCCTTACCATTTGGGTGGTGTAGCTGCCTCTTCTGACACTACTAGCACTGAGTGTGTATGGGAAGAGTCAAATGGCTGTATAACTCGGATGAGGATGTCAACGCAATGCTCGGACGCAGCCGTCGGCTCTCCCGACCCGAGTGTGACAGCTTGTATTTCTATGCAGCTGTCAAGCTTGGGTCAGGAGAGCTGATGGCCAGTCCGAGCATTGCGTTGTGATCCTCTTCCGAGTTATACGCCCGTCTGACCCTAGGCGTATCTAGCGGGGTGAGGTGGGGCATGTGCCCTGGGTGCAGCCGGCAGGGGGGCGCAGTCGGGCTGCCTAAAGCGGAGATCCGAAGTGTCTCTCCCAGGGTCTGCATTCTGCCACCCCCCGGACTGGGAGTCGGCAGTTCTCTGAACCGGCTGTCATGCAGACAGCCAGCTCACAGATCATGCAGCACGCTGGCTCCCAGTGTTCAATTGTACTCGTGTCCAGCTCTATTCCCCGCCTCCTCCTCCTTGACTGATGGCTCCTATGCCTGAAGTCACACAGCCTAGAGGCTGTCAGTCAAGCAGGAGGGGAATAGAGCTGGAGTGACAAAGGCTTCAGATCCACAATAGTTCTTCAGCCTCATTTGCATATCGATTCAAACGCTGATTTCTCAGTAGCGGAGGAACAGACTGCCCGAGTAAAGGTATTTCTGGACTTCTCTATGAAAGAGCTACATGAACATAATAATCATTTGGAGAGTGAAATCCTGCTGGGAGACTTAAGAAGATAAATTCAAGAGAATGCATTTCTAGGCTGCAGATACCTAACACGTGCTTTTATGGACACATCGATCTGATCTGGTACACAGCCTTTTCAATAATGTAAAATACAAAGGAGGAAAGGATTTTGTTTTGTGCTATAACATAAGTTACCACATTTGTCACATCCATCCACAATAGTGTGCTTTCTCAGTTCCGGGACTGTACCAATATATACTATATACCTCGTTCATAGTTCATGTACTATAGACCTTACAAAATACTCACACAGTCCAACTAAACTCTGCACTAAACATGTTCCACCTGATATATATACATATACATACATAATTATATATGTATACTAGAAAAATATTAAGCATGGCCGACATGCCTAAAAAAACTGTATCTATTACATTCTAAATTTACAATCTGTCGATCTCCTCCCAATACCGGTATAAAATAAAATGGAGTCTGTTTGCGTTGTAACATAGGCTGGTGGGTTCAGACCGTGGTGAACCTCATGACTGTCCTCGAAGTCGCTGTGATGGATCCTATCCCAGTTCTAGGAGCCAGTCAAAAAAGCTTGGTGTAGCCTCTCTCCTCTGCTCCCGGACCTTGCAGTGAAGAATGAGGGCGCTGAATATATCCCCAACTTTCCAGGACTTTGCTTGGACGAGCTGTATGACCTCCAGGAACTTAATAGAAAAACAAGATTTATTGAAATGATTGTATATTCAATAATGTTTATTTGAAACATTAGTGTAAATCCAGCACTTTATTTTCAGTGTGAATAAAAACAAAAACTCTTATTGAAATTAAAAATCAGGACATCATGGAGATGGTAAAAGGGGGAGACAAAAAGAAGCGGCACTGAGGACCTGGTCAGCGGGCGGCATAGATGGCGGGATCGGTTAGCGGTGAGGGGAGTATTAAAAGGGTTGTCCACTACTAGGACAACCCCTTCTCATTCTTCATGTTTGGCCCTGTTAAAATACAAACCAGTGTTGGCGCTCACATTCCAAGGGCTCATGTGATGTTGTGACATCACGAGCCCTGCACCCAGTCAGCACCGGCTTCACTTTCCCCACCTTTGGATATATTGAACATCAACAGGAAGCCGGGGCTGCGGCTGCTCTGACCTCCTCTTGATGTTCGATTTGTCTGAAGGTGGGGACAGTGATGCCAGCGCTGATTGGGCACAGGACTCACATGACATAGCAACATCACCTGAGCCCCGGGGAGAGTGAGTGCCGACACCGCTGAAATGGCGCTGGTACGGGAGGTGAGTATAAGTGTTTTTATCCTAACAGGACCAAACATGTGGAATGAGAATTGGTTGTCCTAGTAGTGGACAACCCTTTTAATCTTTTTTTTTTTTACATCCTACGTTTATTATGCTCTGAACTCCAGAGCATATTAAGGAACATTCAATTTGCATCGAATAACTTCGATGGAAATCAAATTTCCCTCATAAATTCGAGAGATTTGCCGAATTTGGATCTTTGCAGGTTCGATCACATCTAGCCTTTTACCAGTCTAAGGACTCATGTATTCAACAGCATCATCAATTCTGTTACTAAGAAGTTATGCAAAGTCGATAAACTCCATTAAATTAGGTTCTCAAGTTTATAAAACTAGATATTTGTTGGTAAATTCTAAATTTTTAGAATGGTACTTCTGTTCAGAATTCTCATTTTTTTTGGCAAACGTGAAGAGCGGTTACAAAGAGCCTATTGCGCTGTGGAGGACTTCTCCTGTCCTGTATTAGGCCTCGTGCACACGTTCAGTATTTGGTCAGTATTTTACCTCAGTATTTGTAAGCCAAAATCAGGACTGGAACAATCAGAGAAACACGTCACCACTTCTGCATTTTTTACAAACTCCTAGTTTTGGCTTACAAATACTGAGGTAAGAAAAACTCAACAAATACTCAACGTGTGCATGTGGCCTTACATAGGCAGCTCATTGATTCGCATGTGCTCTGTGTAATGCTTCATTTCCCTTGTGGTGGCGCTGTAGGAATATTAAACTATTTTTGACCTGAGGCCTTAATATACAATATAAATTGGAAAAACACTTTAAGATGTATTAAATCCATCAAAAAATTGGTTTCTGTGGTGCACATAGCTTATAAATTAATTTTCTTCCTAGCCAAGTATACAATATTTTTTTTATAATAACCTCCTGGATTTACAGCTCAGTACGTTGCATGTAATATCTAATTTTAACAGTAAATTCACAGCAGTTTGTTTTCTTCCTGAAAGTATTTTCAGCTATTTTCTCACTTGTTGCTGGTCCGCCCATCCCTTGTGATAAAAGAAGAGGTGTAACGGGGCTCAGGGTGGCAGTCATGGGCGAACATCGCTTCTTTGACACCCCGGCCCGCTACAGGAAATAGTGTACTGTGTGGCTGCATTTGCAACGATGCTTTGAGATCTGAGATCACCACAATCCCTGTTAATGCGCTGGGTGCAGAACTGTCCCATTTAACCCTCTCAGTCAAGAAGCCAAACTAGCTGTTATAAATAGTGTTCTTTTTATGCACAGTCAAACAGGTGAACATAGAGTAACAGGTTATGCATTCTTCATCACTTGCCACACAGTACTCAGGCTCCATTCTCAGAGTTACAGTCTGCACTTTGTTTCTGGCAACAGGTACTGCACAGTAGTGAGGAGAGATCTTAAATGCCTGCATTTTCTTAGGGGTAGAGTCATATGGGTCCTGATCCCCTGTGTCCTTGCTTATATCAGTCCCAGGGGCCGCTCATAGAGACGTGTTCCCTGTTTCAGTACCCACAGCAGGGCGATGCCTTGTCCCAAGGTCCCTTTCACGCTGGACAGTACGCTTCAGTACCCACAGCAGGGTGCTAGCTCATCCCAAGGTCCCCTTTCTCGCTAGACAGTACACTTCCTGGACTTCTAAGCTTTTCTGCAGGTTTCCCCACTTGCCTGTGTCGTCCTGCTGCCTCTGTAACTAGATCCTTGTCCTCATGAGCCTTGTAGTTCCACACCAGGAACAATCTGTCTTTCCCCTTTCTCTTACTTTTCTAGACTGACTAAAATGGATCCCTTCTCTCAGAATCCAGAAAACTCCCTCCTACTATGGGCTGTACTTCTAATTAACCCTCAAACTATCTTTGTGCCTGATGTCTGTATCTGGGCAGATTTCACATACACTCTATACTAGAGTGAAAAGAAAGAGAGTGACATCTTGTGGCCTCCGGTCAACACTGTAGCCCATAGGGAAATAACCATTAAATACATAGCAGTAACATGCATGTAAAATACATTCAACCAACAGAAATATCAGAGGAGTGACATGCCATCCTCACCACCCTTACATCCCCCTATACTTTAATTATGGTCATCCTCGACCATACAGGACCTAAAAGCAAGGGTTAATACAAAATCAAACATTTTAATACATTTAGATGGAAGTCTTCCTTAGACGTCTTCTCCTCACTGGACATCCGGCCCTTCTAGGTTAAGGGCCACCAGAAAAACCAACACATTCCATAACTTTACCAGCACCGGTCCTTCTTAGTAAGGACCCCGGAATAAAGTGTCCATGTCCATACAGAGGCCCATGGGCCAACACAGTGGCAGCCCTTCCTGTCCAAGGGTACAGTCCTCAAAGTTCCTGACCTGGCATCAGGGTGTCCGTCACACCTCCCCCCAACAACAGTCCTTAGGACCAGGGTGTCAGTCCTTTCATCATACAGAACTTCCTACGTGGCAAATACACAGTCCCTTGGGGGGGGCAACGTCCTTTTATGGTATTGGGCACAGTTCTCAACAAAGGGTGTGCAACCCTCTCACAGCTGCAATATCCTCCAATCCAGTAAGGGGGCAAAACAAACAACTTGAGCTGTCCGCAGCTACTACAGGCCCAACCGGCCTTGAGGGTATCTCCCTCTGATTCCTTTTAGGAAAAAAAACACACACAGGCCTTCTGGCCATGAAGGTATCAACAGTTCTTCCAAGGATTACAAAGGCGAGGCGCCTTAAACTTAGTTTCCTGAGACTCAACTGGTCTTCAGCCTTTAAATAGGGGTCCCTCGGAACTCGACCCCTCAAAATAGCCTGCTTGACAATTCGAGTAACTGCAACTGCCCAGAGGTCACCTTGGTCACTGCTCAGGTGTCTCGTGGAATTTCTCTATCTTCTTCCAGGCTTCTCTCAGGCAAAGTCAAGCCACTTCCAGACGAAGTCATCACTGGAACTACCTGCACATCTGCATCAGGTTCCCGTAGTGAAGTCAAAGCCCAAAATCCTTCCCGGAGCTCCTCAATCATCTTCATTCCCTCGGCATACCACTGCTCAATGTTTCTGAGGAATTCACCACAGCTCCTTTGGGTTGACAACTGAGCACAATGTAATAGTTGCTGGATTGTGTCTGGCCTTACTGGACGGGATGGAGCTGAGGCTTGCATACCTTCTGCTGTGGGCTCTGCTTCTTCTTGGTACTCTGGAGGTATCACGTACTCTCTGGTCCCCCGAGCGATGTACATTGAGTTTCTCCCTTCAGGCTGAACCACGAAAATTGGTGATGGTGGCATCTCTGGAACTTCTTGATCATGGTAATCTGGGCCCCAGGGCAGGCAAAAGACTCCAAACCCCTGCCAGTACTCGCCCACTGCATACGGGTCCTAATATTGACTCTCACCGTTCATGTCCTCAACCTCCTCATCATCACCACCAATGCTCATTAGCCATGTAGACTGTGCTCTTGCCTCGCGGTCACTGTGTGCCATCACGACTACTGTTTTCCTCAGCTCCTCTCTCTCCAGAAGCTGCAGGGCAAATGGCGCTGGCCTCTCACTCACCATACATTTCCGGTGGCCCTTGGCTTGCCTCTTCCTGGGCCGGACTTCATACACGTCTGCTGCATCACACCACTCCCTGAAACTCTGCTTTCGGCCACGCCTCCTGCATTCGCCATCTTCCACTCGACGGCAGCTCCTTGCACTGCGCCGCGCCCTCCTTAGGTATGCACCTCCCACTCCGGGCTGGATCCTAGCTGCAGGGCACATCCTTCTTCTGGCCGAAACCCTTGGGAGCTGGACACATTTTCGTGCTCTCGGGCGCCATCCACGCTCATGATAGGCGGTCTTTCTTCTTCTCTTCACCGCCGCCGTTGCCATCTTGGAGTCCATGCTTCTGGCCGCCATCTTGGGCCGCATGTATTCAGGCGCCCTCTCATCTGTGCCACGGGTCTTCTCTAACCCACTCTCTTCATGCGAGGAACTCACATCCTGCCGACTATGCCAAATGTAACGGGGCTCAGGGTAGCAGTCATGGGCGAGCATTGCTTCTTTGACACCCCGGCCCGCTACAGGAAATACACTGTGTGCAGAATTATTAGGCAAGTTGTATTTTAGAGGATTATTTTTATTATTGATCAATAACTATGTTCTCAATCAACCCAAAAGACTCAAAAATATCCAAGCTTAATATTTTTGGTAGTTGGAGTGTTTTTTTTTTTTAGATTTGGCTATCTTAGGAGGATATCTGTTTGTGCAGGTAACTATTACTGTGCAGAATTATTAGGCAACTTAATAAAAACCAAATATAATCCCATCTCACTTGTTTATTTTCACCAGGTAAACCAATATCAGTGCACAAAATTTAGAAATAAACATTTCTGACATGCAAAAACAAACACCAAAAAAATTAGTGATGAATATAGCCACCTTTCTTTATGACACTCAACAGCCTTCCATCCATAGATTCTGTCAGTTGCTTGATCTGTTTTCGATCAACATTGCGTGCAGCAGCCACCACAGCCTCCCAGACACTGTCCCGAGAGGTGTACTGTTTTCCCTCCCTGTAGATCTCACATTTTATGATGGACCACAGGTTCTCTATGGGGTTCAGATCAGGTGAACAAGGGGGCCATGTCATTATTTTTTCTTCTTTTAGACCTTTACTGGCCAGCCACGCTGTGGAGTAGTTGGATGCATGTGATGGAGAATTGTCCTGCATTTAAATCATGTTTTTTTGAACGACACCAACTTCTTCCTGTACCACTACTTGAAGAAGTTGTCTTCCAGAAAGTGGCAGTGGGTCTGGGAGTTGAGCTTCACTCCATCCTCAACCCGAAAAGGTCCCACAAGTTCATCTTTGATTATACCAGCCTATACCAGTATCCCACCCCCACCTTGCTGGCGTCTGAGTCAGAGTGGAGCTCTCTGCCCTTTACTGATCCAGCCTCTGGCCCATCCATCTGGCCCATCAAGAGTCACTCTCATTTCTTCAGTCCATAAAACCTTTGAAAAATCAGTCTTAAGATATTTCTTGGCCCACTCTTGACGTTTTATCTTATGTTTCTTGTTCAAAGGTGGTCGTTTTTCAGCCTTCCTTACCTTGGCCATGTCCCTGAGTATCGCACACCTTGTGCTTTTTGATACTCCAGTAACGTTGCAGCTCTGAAATATGGCAAAACTGGTGGCGAATGGCATCTTGGCAGCTTCACGCTTGATTTTCCTCAACTCATGGGCAGTTATTTTGCGCCTTTTTTGGCTAACACGCTTCTTGCGACCCTGTTGGCTATTTGCCATGAAATGCTTGATTATTCGGTGATCACGCTTCAAAAGTTTGGAAATTTCAAGACTGCTGCACCCCTCTGCAAGACATCTCACAATTTTGGACTTTTCAGAGCCCGTCAAATCTCTCTTCTGACCCATTTTGCCAAAGGAAAGGAAGTTGCCTAATAATTAAGCACACCTTATATAGGGTGTTGATGTCATTAGTCAACACCCCTCCTCATTACAGAGATGCACATCACCAGATTTACTTAATTGGTAGTTGGCTCTCAAGCCTATGCAGCTTGGAGTAGGACAACATGTATAAAAAGTATCATGTGAGCAAAATACTCATTTGCCTAATAATTCTGCACACAGTGTAGTGTACTGTGTGGATGCATGTGCAACGATGCTTTGAGATCTGAGATCTCCACAATCCCTGTTAATGCGCTGGGTGCAGAATTGTCCTGTATAACCCTCTCAGTCAAGAAGCCAAACCAGCTGTTATAAACAGTGTTCTTTTTATGCACAGTCAAATAGGTGAACATAGAGTAACAGGTTATGCATTCTTCATCACTTGCCACACAGTACTCAGGCTCCATTCTCAGAGTTACAGTCTGCACTTTGTTTCTGGCAACAGGTACGGCACAGTAGTAAGGAGAGTTCTTAAATGCCTGCATTTTCCTTAGGGGTAGAGTCATACGGGTCCACATGTATCGCTATGCCCTGATCCCCTGTGTCCTTGCTTATATCAGTCCCAGGGGCCGCTCATAGAGACGTGTTCCCTGTTTCAGTACCCACAGCAGGGCGATGCCTTGTCCCAAGGTCCCTTTCACGCTGGACAGTACGCTTCCTGGACTTCTAAGCTTTTCTGCAGGTTTCCCCACTTTCCTGTGTCGTCCTGCTGCCTCTGTAACTACATCCTTGTCCTCATGAGCCTTGTAGTTCCACACCAGGAACAATCTGTCTCTCCTCTTTCTCTTACTTTTCTAGACTGACTAAAATGGATCCCTTCTCTCAGAATCCACAAAACTCCCTCCCACTATGGGCTGTACTTCTAATTAACCCTCAAACTGTTTTTTGTGCCTGACATCGTTATCTGGGCAGATTTCACCTACACTCTATACCAGAGTGAAATGAAAGAGAGTGACATCTTGTGGCCTCCGTTCAGCACTGCAGCCCATAGGGAAATAAAATAACCATTAAATACATAGCAGTAACATGTATGTGAAATACATTCAACCAACAGAAATATAAGAGGGGTGAGATGCCATCCTCACCACCCTTACATCCCCCTATACTTTAATTATGGTCATCCTCGACCATACAGGACCTAAAAGCAAGGGTTAATACAAAATCAAACATTTTAATACATTCAGATGGAAGTCTTCCTTAGACGTCTTCTCCTCACTGGACATCCGGCCCTTCTCGGTTAAGGGCCACCGGAAAAACCGACACATTCCATAACTTTACCAGCACCGGTCCTTCTTAGTAAGGACCCCGGAATAAACTGTCCATTTCCATACAGAGGCCCATGGGCCAACACAGTGGCAGCCCTTCCTGTCCAAGGGTACAGTCCTCAAAGTTCCTGACCTGGCATCAGGGTGTCCGTCACACCTCCCCCCAACAACAGTCCTTAGGACCAGGGTGTCAGTCCTTTCATCATACAGAACTTCCTACGTGGCAAATACACAGTCCCTTGGGGGGGCAACGTCCTTTTATGGTATTGGGCACAGTTCTCAACAAAGGGTGTGCAACCCTCTCACAGCTGCAATATCCTCCAATTCAGTAAGGGGGCAAAACAAACAACTTGAGCCGTCCGCAGCTACTACAGGCCCAACCGGCCTCGAGGGTATCTCGAACAGTCCCTCTGATTCCTTTTAGGAAAAAAAACACAAACAGGCCTTCTGGCCATGAAGGTATCAACAGTCCTTCCAAGGATTACAAAGGCGAGGCACCTTAAACTTAGTTTCCTGAGACTCAACTGGTCTTCAGCCTTTAAATAGGGGTCCCTCGGAACTCGACCCCTCAAAATAGCCTGCTTGACAATTCGAGTAACTGCAACTGCCCAGAGGTCACCTTGGTCACTGCTCAGGTGTCTCGTGGAATTTCTCTATCTTCTTCCAGGCTTCTCTCAGGCAAAGTCAAGCCACTTCCAGACGAAGTCATCACTGGAACTACCTGCACATCTGCATCAGGTTCCCGTAGTGAAGTCAAAGCCCAAAATCCTTCCCGGAGCTCCTCAATCATCTTCATTCCCTCGGCATACCACTGCTCAATGTTTCTGAGGAATTCACCACAGCTCCTTTGGGTTGACAACTGAGCACAATGTAATAGTTGCTGGATTGTGTCTGGCCTTACTGGACGGGATGGAGCTGAGGCTTGCATACCTTCTGCTGTGGGCTCTGCTTCTTCTTGGTACTCTGGAGGTATCACGTACTCTCTGGTCCCCCGAGCGATGTACATTGAGTTTCTCCCTTCAGGCTGAACCACGATAATTGGTGATGGTGGCATCTCCGGAACTTCTTGATCATGGTAATCTGGGCCCCAGGGCAGGCAAAAGACTCCAAACCCCTGCCAGTACTCGCCCACTGCATACGGGTCCTAATATTGACTCTCACCGTTCATGGCCTCAACCTCCTCATCATCACCACCAATGCTCATTAGCCATGCA
The DNA here is from genome assembly GCF_046119375.1 of Phyllobates terribilis. Lineage (NCBI taxonomy): Eukaryota > Metazoa > Chordata > Amphibia > Anura > Dendrobatidae > Phyllobates > Phyllobates terribilis. The sequence continues at coordinate 192,960,401 of NW_027362763.1, forward strand.
GACTGTGCTCTTGCCTCGCGGTCACTGTGTGCCATCACAACTACTGTTTTCCTCAGCTCCTCTCTCTCCAGAAGCTGCAGGGCAAATGGCGCTGGCCTCTCACTCACCATACATTTCCGGTGGCCCTTGGCTTGCCTCTTCCTGGGCCGGACTTCATACACGTCTGCTGCATCACACCACTCCCTGAAACTCTGCTTTCGGCCACGCCTCCTGCATTCGCCATCTTCCACTCGACGGCAGCTCCTTGCACTGCGCCGCGCCCTCCTTAGGTATGCACCTCCCACTCCGGGCTGGATCCTAGCTGCAGGGCACATCCTTCTTCTGGCCGAAACCCTTGGGAGCTGGACACATTTTCGTGCTCTCGGGCGCCATCCACGCTCATGATAGGCAGTCTTTCTTCTTCTCTTCACCGCCGCCGTTGCCATCTTGGAGTCCATGCTTCTGGCCGCCATCTTGGGCCGCATGTATTCAGGCGCCCTCTCATCTGTGCCATGGGTCTTCTCTAACCCACTCTCTTCATGCGAGGAACTCACATCCTGCCGACTATGCCAAATGTAACGGGGCTCAGGGTAGCAGTCATGGGCGAGCATTGCTTCTTTGACACCCCGGCCCGCTACAGGAAATACACTGTGTGCAGAATTATTAGGCAAGTTGTATTTTAGAGGATTATTTTTATTATTGATCAATAACTATGTTCTCAATCAACCCAAAAGACTCAAAAATATCCAAGCTTAATATTTTTGGTAGTTGGAGTGTTTTTTTTTTTAAGATTTGGCTATCTTAGGAGGATATCTGTTTGTGCAGGTAACTATTACTGTGCAGAATTATTAGGCAACTTAATAAAAACCAAATATAATCCCATCTCACTTGTTTATTTTCACCAGGTAAACCAATATCAGTGCACAAAATTTAGAAATAAACATTTCTGACATGCAAAAACAAACACCAAAAAAATTAGTGATGAATATAGCCACATTTCTTTATGATGACACTCAACAGCCTTCCATCCATAGATTCTGTCAGTTGCTTGATCTGTTTTCGATCAACATTGCGTGCAGCAGCCACCACAGCCTCCCAGACACTGTCCCGAGAGTTGTACTGTTTTCCCTCCCTGTAGATCTCACATTTTATGATGGACCACAGGTTCTCTATGGGGTTCAGATCAGGTGAACAAGGGCACCATGTCATTATTTTTTCTTCTTTTAGACCTTTACTGGCCAGCCACGCTGTGGAGTAGTTGGATGCATGTGATGGAGAATTGTCCTGCATTTAAATCATGTTTTTTTTGAACGATACCAACTTCTTCCTGTACCACTACTTGAAGAAGTTGTCTTCCAGAAAGTGGCAGTGGGTCTGGGAGTTGAGCTTCACTCCATCCTCAACCCGAAAAGGTCCCACAAGTTCATCTTTGATTATACCAGCCTATACCAGTATCCCACCTCCACCTTGCTGGCGTCTGAGTCAGAGTGGAGCTCTCTGCCCTTTACTGATCCAGCCTCTGGCCCATCCATCTGGCCCATCAAGAGTCACTCTCATTTCTTCAGTCCATAAAACCTTTGAAAAATCAGTCTTAAGATATTTCTTGGCCCACTCTTGACGTTTTATCTTATGTTTCTTGTTCAAAGGTGGTCGTTTTTCAGCCTTCCTTACCTTGGCCATGTCCCTGAGTATCGCACACCTTGTGCTTTTTGATACTCCAGTAACGTTGCAGCTCTGAAATATGGCAAAACTGGTGGCGAATGGCATCTTGGCAGCTTCACGCTTGATTTTCCTCAACTCATGGGCAGTTATTTTGCGCCTTTTTTGGCTAACACGCTTCTTGCGACCCTGTTGGCTATTTGCCATGAAATGCTTGATTGTTCGGTGATCACGCTTCAAAAGTTTGGAAATTTCAAGACTGCTGCATCCCTCTGCAAGATATCTCACAATTTTGGACTTTTCAGAGCCCGTCAAATCTCTCTTCTGACCCATTTTGCCAAAGGAAAGGAAGTTGCCTAATAATTAAGCACACCTTATATAGGGTGTTGATGTCATTAGTCAACACCCCTCCTCATTACAGAGATGCACATCACCAGATTTACTTAATTGGTAGTTGGCTCTCAAGCCTATGCAGCTTGGAGTAGGACAACATGTATAAAAAGTATCATGTGAGCAAAATACTCATTTGCCTAATAATTCTGCACACAGTGTAGTGTACTGTGTGGATGCATGTGCAACGATGCTTTGAGATCTGAGATCTCCACAATCCCTGTTAATGCGCTGGGTGTAGAATTGTCCTGTTTAACCCTCTCAGTCAAGAAGCCAAACCAGCTGTTATAAACAGTGTTCTTTTTATGCACAGTCAAATAGGTGAACATAGAGTAACAGGTTATGCATTCTTCATCACTTGCCACACAGTACTCAGGCTCCATTCTCAGAGTTAGTCTGCACTTTGTTTCTGGCAACAGGTACGGCACAGTAGTAAGGAGAGTTCTTAAATGCCTGCATTTTCCTTAGGGGTAGAGTCATACGGGTCCACATGTATCGCTATGTCCTGATCCCCTGTGTCCTTGCTTATATCAGTCCCAGGGGCCGCTCATAGAGACGTGTTCCCTGTTTCAGTACCCACAGCAGGGCGATGCCTTGTCCCAAGGTCCCTTTCACGCTGGACAGTACGCTTCCTGGACTTCTAAGCTTTTCTGCAGGTTTCCCCACTTTCCTGTGTCATCCTGCTGCCTCAGTAACTACATCCTTGTCCTCATGAGCCTTGTAGTTCCACACCAGGAATAATCTGTCTCTCCTCTTTCTCTTACTTTTCTAGACTGACTAAAATGGATCCCTTCTCTCAGAATCCACAAAACTCCCTCCCACTATGGGCTGTACTTCTAATTAACCCTCAAACTGTTTTTTGTGCCTGACATCGGTATCTGGGCAGATTTCACCTACACTCCATACCAGAGTGAAATGAAAGAGAGTGACATCTTGTGGCCTCCGTTCAACACTGCAGCCCATAGGGAAATAAAATAACCATTAAATACATAGCAGTAACATGTATGTAAAATACATTCAACCAACAGAAATATCAGAGGGGTGAGATGCCATCCTCACCACCCTTACAGAGGCAGCGATCTGACAATACCTTCTGAATCCTGCTTTCCTGAGATCTTCTGAAGTAGACAGCCGGAATTCCCAGCTCTGAAGCGGCGATCCACTGCAAAGTTATGCGCAGTTCATAATCAGCGCAGTCTGAATCCAGGTCAATGTTTAAGACAGAGACTTCATGCTGACAGCTGATGGTACCGACCGATAACCCAGAGGTACATTCTGAAAAGAGATGCAATTAGTCCCTGCTCCAGGTGTGGTATAATTGGTATTATGCTAGATTAGAAGGTGTTCTGCTTCAGAAGGAAGAATGTCTATTTCTAATGGCTGAATGGAGCAGTCTTTGCACCTTCTCATTGCTTACCATGGGTGAAAGAAGCTAAAAAAAATTGACATGCTCGAGATTTCAAAACACGTATACAAGCTGCTGCAACCTGAGGGTCACGGACCTAGAAGGTAGTGGTTGGGAGATAGGCGGCTTTTCCCGCACTGCTGGCGAAATCCCACGAATGGATTAGAGAGATCAATTATTATTATTATCCATATTGATCTCTCAAATCCATACGTGGGATTTGGCAGAAAAAGCCGCCTATCTCCCAACTACTAGAAAAAAAAAATAGGTGTGTGCATGAGGTTTCTGAAATCTCCTAGCTTTAGCTGTTATCGTAAAAATCAGTTTTTAAATTGCATTAAAAAAGCAGTAAAAACACTGATGTAAGAAACTCACCAAATACTCAACGTGTGCACGTGGACTTGGTCTGGAGATGTTCATTGACATCTAAGGCTACGTTCCCATAATAAGCTTTTTGGTGACTTTTTGATGTTGCAGATTTTCTGCAGTATTTCCACACCCATTAACTAAGATAGATTGCTTGCATTTTTCAAAAAACCCGCAGAGTCAAATACTCAGCAAAAACTCATCTTGGGAACGTAGCCTAGGCCACCTGCAGACATTGAGTATTTGAGTTTTTTACCTCAGTCTTTGTAAGCCAAAGCCAGGAGTGGGTGATAAATACAGAAGTGGTGACGTGTTTCTATTATACTTTTCCTCTGATTGTTCCTCATCTGATTTTGGCTTAAAAATACTGATGTATAATACTGACCAAATACTCAATGTGTGTACATTAGTGGCCTAAAGGGTAAGGCCGGTTTCACATGTCCGTATATTTCCGATACCGGAAAAACCGGTACCGGAGATATCCGTGTCCCATGTGTCCGTGTGTGGCAATCGTGTGCTGCATTAGGATCACACGGACCAGCGCCTGGGAATCAGCGGTACAGTTAGCGCTGTTCCCAACCACTGGGTGCTGAACACTGCCCTCATCATTGTCCCCTGCTGGCGCTGCGATCAGCACCAGCAGGGACAATGATGAGAGTAGTTGTAATCTGCTCCCGCAGTGTCCCTGTGTATAAATAAGATTCAAAAAATAAAATCCATATAATCACCTGTCCAGAGATGTCCCCCGCTGTAATCCTCTGACTGCTGACGCCGGGGAGAATGACTCCTGCAGCGAGCGGCCCTGGAGCTGCGCTCAGTGAGTGACAGGACACTGTTCCTGAGCTCAGCTCTGGGGCTCGCTCGCTGGAGCGGCTCATTCTCCCCGGCTTCCCGACGTCAGCGGTCAGAGGATTACAGCGGCGTACACTTAGGACAGGTGAGTATATGGAGTTTATTATTTTATTCTTATTTGTACACAGGGACACTGCGGGAGCAGACACTACTACCGTCATCATTGTCCCTGCTGGTGCTGATCGCAGTGCCGGCAGGGAACCATGATGAGGGCAGTGTTCAGCACCCGGCGCTTGGGAACAGCGCTAACTGTACACTGATTCCCAGGCACCGGTACGTGTCACACTGATGAAAAATGGATGTCATCCGTGTGTGTTCAGCGTGAGACAATTTTGCAGACCGTGCATCCGCAAACAAACCGACATGTCTACATGTGGATCACATGGACACACGGTCCATGGAAACATGTGCACAGACCCATTCATTTGAATGGGTCGGCGTATCTCAGTGTCTCCAGTACGTGTGGAAACTGTCACCACACGTACTGGAAACAGGGATGTGTGAATGAGGCCTTACTGTGCTTTCAAGTAACTATTCTAAAAAAGGTGTCCTGTGTGTGTACATGTGGCATTAGACCACTCCTATCTCAGTAATGTAACATCTGTCTTCATTGAATACAGATTTTACCTATGAAATGAGAATTTTGAGAATGAAAGATTAGTCCAGGAGGAGAAAGAAGCAAATTTTACATGTCAAACTCTGGCCAGTGGGCCAAATCTGGCTCGTGGGGTGATTATATATTTGGCCCGCGACACCAGAACCACCACCCCTATGTGGGGCCATTATTCTGTATGGAGGACTATGTGGGGCCCATTATACTGTATGGAGGACTATGTGGGGCCCATTATACTGTATGGAGGACTATGTGGGCCCATTATACTGTATGGAACACTATGTGGGGCCCATTATTCTGTATGGAGAACTATGTGGGACCCATTATACTGTATGGAGGGCTATATGGGGCCCATTATATTGTATGGAGGACTATGTGGGCCCATTATACTGTATGGAGGGCTATGTGGGGCCCATTATACTGTATGGAGGGCTATGTGGGGCCCATTATTCTGTATGGAGCACTATGTGGGGCCGTTATACTGTATGGAAAGCTATGTGGGCCATTATACTGTATGGAGGACTATGTGGGGACCATTATACTGTATGGAGGACTATATGAGGCCCATTATACTGTATGGAGGACTATGTGTGACCGTTATACTGTATGGAAAGCTATGTGGGCCATTATACTGTATGGAGGACTATGTGGGGACCATTATACTGTATGGAGGACTATGTGAGGCCCATTATACTGAATGGAGGACTGTGTGTGACCGTTATACTGTATGGAAAGTCATGTGGGGCCATTATACTGTATGGAAAGCTATTTTAAGCTTATTTAGCTGAACACTAAATACGAAACTTTCAATATTACATTGTGACAATGTGGATTTAAATAATAAATCCCGGGCCCCATGAATTTAATGAGGCTCCTGGTGGGCAAACTGGTTTTCAGTTGTTTTGTGCATACAGTAACTCACCATCTGGATTTTCCTCCAAATCTTTAGCTACTGTCTTTTCTGGTTTTCTTGTAAAAAAAAATAAAAATAAATAAGGTTATATAAGCAATGCAAAACCTAAGGGATTAGATTAGGTTGGGCTGTTAAATGATCTGCTTTGTATTCTAAAAAAACGAGATGTGTAAACAGCAAAGAGTAGGAATCTAAAACGTAACCTTCAATAGGTCATCTTAAAAGATATAGCCTGATCAACCACCAGACTAAATATAGACAGACATGTGTAATGAACCATCAACACCTCACCAATAAAAAGATGCATTAAAATCCAAAATAGCTCCCCCTTCCATAACACATTCCACATTCCCCCTGCTATAACACATTGGGGTGGCGATTGGCGGAATACTCTGTCCCTATACTCAAACTGATGGCACATGAAGACTACCTAGCTGCAGTGGTGCACCAGCGGGAGCTTTTTCTACACCCTTGGATATGGGTATCTGCACCCCCAGTGGAATCATTGATGAGAAATTCACTTAAAATGACAACAGAGGCCTCTGCATACTTTGGGTGAGACCGTTTAATCTATTTATTATAGAGCCTCCGTATCGTACACAATCCCATTGGCGCTTATTTATACACATACCGTACTTAACCAATCGAGGGGATAATGTTGGAATGTAGCAGAGGGAGCTATTTTGGCTTTTAATGCATCTATGTGTTGGTGGTTTATTACACATGTCAGTCTTTGTCGTGTTTGTAGTGGTACTAGTGTAGCTGTTGACCAGGCTATATCTTTTTAGATGAGGTTACATTTTAGATTCCTACTCTTTGCTGTTTATACATTTTAGGCAATTTTGACACATTGGTTTATTTGCATTATTTATTATCTAAAACCAAGACCACTCTTGTCCATGGCCTGTGTCTCTCACCCATGGATATGGGCAGGTTCATCCAACAGTCTCATGTATAAGGGAGTCCCTGACAATTTATTGTCGAGGAAATATCAATGCGCATGTCTGATTTTGGAATGCCAATCATAGTGTCTCCTGGAGATAAACCATTACCAGATATGTCTGACGACAGCTCTCTCATAGAGAACGCAGGAGCGCTCGGCCGATTGAGCACTCCGGTGTATGGCGAGCGTTGGCTTAGATGGCTACCGGCCGAATGATCAACCAAAGCATCGTTAAGCCAACAGTCAGCCAACATCTAATGTATATGGCGGCCTTTAGGCTAAGTTCAAACAAAGTTTTTGAGGTGGACCAATCCAAGACTTTGCGTATGTGTATACGACATCTTTTAGCTACCGGTGTAAAAAGACTGAACATATGATCAGCAAGTTGTTTTTTCATTGCAATGTATATGTTTATTTTTTATAACATTCATTGAGCACTTTTTCAGATGGGTTACTGAGCACGGCCACCTGAAAAAGACATCTTCAGGAAACTCCTTTTTGGGGGAGTTTTCTTTAGGAATTTTAATTCTCCTGGCTATGTGCACACAATGTCTTTTTCAGGTGGATTCCTCAGTGTAAACTACCAGTAAAACCTATAAGAAAAAAAACATTCAAAAGAATGAACATGTGGATTTCCGTGTAAAGAAGAGTTGCTATAGATATGGTCAGGCTTTTGAATGTTTTGTAACGACTTCAGGCTTCTGAAAACGCCCAGAGGTTAAAAGTAGTGACATGTCCTTTCTTCTGCCATTTTTCCACGATACAGGCTCTCTACTTTACAATACAAGTCAATGGGAAAGCTCAAAAGTCACTCTAAAGACGACCAGAGTTTTTTTTTAACATTAACCATTGTTTGTCTTTAAAAAAATGACAGCGGTTTCTACATTCAATGGAGAAAAAAAAAAGTTGAGAAAACAACAATAAAAAAGTCGACTCTAAAAACATGGGAAAAGCCTCCAAAAATTCCAGCTAAAAAACAATGTCCAAAAATATGCTCAAGAAACAAATGAAAAAACTGCACAAAAGATGCTTCAGGAAAAAAAAAACTTGATAGTTTCCAGAAGTCTTCTGCTTGGAAAACTCGTCAGGTTTGCCTGAGTTTAAAAGACGGTGCATGTACATAGGCCCTGAAATGTTTCTTGAAGAATTTTGGAAGATTGCAAAAAAAAACTTCAAGAAAAACAGTCTTTTGATTTGTCAGTGCCTAGTTTCAGGATCTTCTTCACATAAGTGGCATGAACTTTTTCTTTCTCACCAGGTGTTTTTCATAATCTCTTCAGAAAAAAGCGTATGCGCACACAGGGAAAGTGCGCGCAGCCTTTTTGTTGAGTTTTTAGAGCAGAAACTGAGAAGAACCTCCAAATTATTGAGGCGTTTTAAGTCTTTCAGGAGAATTTGGAGAGTTTCCGCTCAGTTTTTGCTCCTAAGGCCATGACCCTGCTATCAGTATTCGGTCAGTATTTTTTCTCAGGAGTCGGTGATAAATGCAGAATTGGTGACTTGTTTCTCTTATATCTTTTCTCTGATTGTTTCTCACCTGGTTTTGGCTCCCACTCCTGAGAAAAAATACTGACCGAATAATGAAAGTGGGGCCGTGGCCTAAACCTCCTCATCAAACTCTGTGTGCACATGCCCCAGAAGAGTTTTCCAAGCGTTTCTATCAGGAGGAGTTTGGAGCTGATTAGCTAAAAAAAAATCATAAAAAGTTTGTGAACATGGCCTTATTCAGGTGAATTGAGATGAGCTGAAAAGCAGACCATTTTTCCTAATTCTGCACAACCTCTTTAAATTAGGTGACTATGTTAAATTGCAATAAAGAACATAGCCCTGAACATAGTCATTAGATGTAATTTGTAGAGATTTCATATGACCAGGTCTCACCACTGTAATTTATTTTATATTCTGGTATACTTACTTTCCTTGAATTGAGAATGACTAACATGGTTAGTGAAAATACAAGCTTTTAAGTGCCACTTAAAGAGGTTCTTAGTGGCTTCATAAATAGAGCTGAAATAACAGAGCACTGGAAAAGCTCTAATTTTCCAATACATGCTCAGCTACAGTCTGGTCCCACAAGTGCTGATCACAGGAGCCGTGGCTGAGCAATATGTTTAAGACGTGTTATATAAGTTGATTAATATATATTCTCATCCATGGATGAGATGAAATTTACCAATTATTTCCCTCTGTTCTTAGTACTGAATTGTGATAGCAAATATAGTAGGAAACTAATTTTCAGCCACTATATGTAAAGTCTGACTCACATCTTGATCCCATTTACTCCAATCAGCACAAGCAGGGAACCCTGATGAGAGTAGTAGTCTGCTCCCGCTGTCTCTAACTGTAAAAATAGGACATGTAAATATAAGGATTTTTTATTTTATTCTTATTTTTACAGTTGGAGACAGCGGGAGCAGACTACTACTCTCATCATGGTCCCCTGCTAACTGTACCGCTGATTCTCAAGAGCCGATACATGTCACACGGATGTCATTCGTGTGGCATCAGTGTGGGATTTTTTGCGGTCCATGCAGTGGGTAAAAAAACGGACATGTCAATGTGCTTTTCGCATGGACACACAGTCCGTGGAAACACACTGAGATGTGCACATACCCATTCATTTGAATGGGTCTACGTGTGTCAGTGTCTCCGGCACGTGTGGAAACTGCCACCACTTGTACCGGACACACTAACATGTGAAAGAGCCCTTAGGGTGTATTAGCACACAAAAAGGTTTCTTATGTATATTTCCACAATTGAAACTCAGTTCTATTGATTTGAATTGAGATTTTCAGCACGTGGGTTGCTGCAAACCCTATTCAACTCAACTGGACAGTTGCAAATCTGCCACGTGCCACGTGTGAATATCTCCCCAGGGAGATGATTAATTAAATTAAGCTTATTGGTGTTTCTAACCTGCCACTTGGCCTGCTGATCCCTTGACTACAGCAACAATCACTTTAAGGCCACGTTCACACGTTCAGTATTTGGTCAGTATTTTACATCAGTATTTGTAAGCCAAAACCAGGAGTGGAACAATCAGAGGAAACGTATAATAGAAACACGTCACCACTTCTGTATTTATCACCCACTTCTGGTTTTGGCTTACAAATACTGATATAAAATTCTGACCAAATACTGAACGTGTGAATGTGGCCTAATGGTCCGCACAGACTAGCGTATAAAAAAAATCACTCCCATTCTCATCCAGGAGAGTGGTATGATTTTTCCTCACTTGTCATCCGTATACAATTTGTTTTTTTACTCAGCAGCTATTAAATTAATCTTTTACAGGAACATTTACAGTTTCCTATGCTACAGAATTGTAATGTATCCGTAAAAATCGAATGCAACTTTGATAATCCGTATGGCATGCGTTTTTTTTTTTTCTCGCATACATCAAATTTCAGAATGAAATCACAGCATGCTGTCATTTTTTTCTCATGCCAAATACAGCTGAGAAAAATATGCAGATCTGCACTGCCCCATTGAATAACACTGGTCTGAGTGCAATCCCTTTTTTTCTCGCATTGCACTCGTTCGATTTATACAGTAGTGTGAACGAGCCCTAAACTCTACCCTTACTCAACAATTCGTATTCCTGTGTATATATAAATTATGAAAAGGAATGCAAATTAATAACGTTTTCTAAAACCCAGTAGTTTAATTTCTACTTACATATCGGGAGTAATGCCAGGTGGAACCATCTCCAGGAACGCGTCGAGATCTACAGCGCCCATACTGCTCCTTGTGCTGCCATTGCCATTAATGTAAGAAATGAACAGACACTAAGATTTCTGGCACAATTCTGCTTTTGGTTCCTACGTTATTTAATTATATTTATTCTTTTTCTAGAAATACATCTACTGCGCTCCAAGGAAGAATAAACCAGTCGTGGAGTTGTAAAAATATACACTGTGATAATAGCTATTATGTTCTATAATGATACCTCCGATTGAAGGTTTCACTGCGTACCCGATCCGTCACCTGAGCTATTTCAGGAAGGAACATAGATCACAGCCATGAATGCAGCACAGCTCAGTGATGGTAATCAAATGCTTTACACACTTGTCTATCTGCCATTCAACCTTTCTGATTAAGGATGAGGACTCGAGTAGACGACCATATGTTCAGTCCGAGTCCGATCTTGTTATTCTTTGGGGCCGTGTACATGTCCGATTTTCCCCTTGGACCAACTATATCCGAGGAAAATAATCGCAGCATGCACAATTTGCATCTATAAATCGGATCGCTCTTCGCCATGCAGGTCAATGGGTCGTCAAAAAAAATTGCAATTGGATGACATCCGAATGCGGTACAATTTTCATGGACTGACAGATTGGAGGGGATGGAAACATTTTTTTTTACATCTTCTCCACATCTGAGAACATCAGATCACACTCTGATAAAACTCTGACCAGAGTGTGATTAGCATAATCAGCCCTATTTTCTCACACAAGAGGAAATCGATTGTGCGACTTTAGCCTTAAAGTGATAGAACTCCTAGACTGACATATAAATCGCTGGTTTCATTAGAAGCCTCTCCTGCCGATTGGGCCACATTTCATGGAAGAATTAGCATAGCTTGCCATACGGTTTTTATGGTGGCGCTCTGTCTGACAGATCCTATTATACGTCAGTGGGATCTGCTTGGCACCACTGATGTCCATCATGTGACAGCTCTTTCATGGTTTGGATTCCATTTTTCCAGTGGCATAAAGAAAAAACAGATTATGGAACACAAAGGTGAACAAAACCTAAGGACTCATTTAGACGTCTGTTTTTCACATACGTGTTCTATCCGAGTTTTTCACAGATAGAATACGCACCCATTAAAATCTATGGGGCTGTTCACATGTCCATGTTTTTTTTGCGAACCGAGTGTCCAGAAAAAAAAAATCTTTGTCTATTTTTTATCTGAGATATGAATAATAACTCACCAATACAAGTCAACTGGTCCATGGGGAAAAAAAAGGATAACATATGAGTGCCTTCTGTGTTTCAACCACGTGATGTCTGTTTTTTACTATTTAATGGATAGGAGAAGCTTGGAAAAAATTATTTTGCATAAGAGAAAAATGAATGTCACACTGATGGTAAAAGTGAACTCAAAGACCAAAAAAATGGATGAAAATTGGATCCAGCACATTGTATACTGTAATGTCTGCCATTAATGCCTGGACTCCAGCATGTTTCCTAACTAGGAGACCAAGACTTCACGCAAAAGTAGAATATATTTCCAGGTATTTTTCATTTTAGAAATGTTATTTGCACTGTCCATATATAAAAGTTTTATAACATAAAACATGGGATGTTGAATGCTTCTATTCTTACCTTGTGGATCGTTCACTCAGATGAAGAAAACTGCTGGTGTCCTCTAGATTTTCCTCGTCATTCACAAGTTGCGACCAGCTACCTGTGCTGTCTTCACTGCTGCTCAGAGGAGTTGGGAGTTCAGGTCTTGCCTTCGTTTCTGTAGACCTCTCAATACCCTGCTTTGCCTGGCATGGCCTGGATTTAAAAAAAAAAAAAAGCATGGTATCAGTCTGTACATTGCAACGAAATGTAATGACATTGACCTAAATGTTCTGGGTTAGGGAAGGTCTATCTTTGCAATATTTTTTTAAATTCTACGATGTATTTAAGGCTGGACTACACAGTGACTTTGGCAGCGACACCTGTTGCCTAACCAAATTTTGCTAGATGTCGTTGCTATATTGCAGCACAAAACAAGGGAATAAGGGTGAAAAGGATACTGCGACAACCAAGTCGCAAAAAATCAGGTGTGATTGGACTTCTTGTGACTTGCTTGTCGTGGGCGCAGCAACATCAAGGTTGGAATGCGACCCCATTCAATTGTATTGCACTGCGATGTGGCAGCGACACCTAACCAACTTTGTTCGTGAGACAGGTATTGCGGCCAAGGAAGCAAATTTGCAAATGGCCTTAATTAAAAAAAATCACCTATTGTTTTGTGCCTACAGCTTTTATGGACAACTATGCATTTACAGTATATGATAACATATAAATCATATATTGCCTGGTTTTGTGGTTGCTTTCCTTTTCCTGTCCCCTACATCTTTCAAATTCTCTGGTGCTAGGTTAGCACAAAGAAAAGACAGATCGGTACCCATAGATATCCATCGATATACAGTCAGGGGCCAGAGTAGATTTTTATGTGATTTATGCCACTAAAGCGGTGTAAATTTTCATGATTTTGCTATGTCCCTTCCCACCCATGTTGCACTCCTTTTGATAAAACTGGCTGAGACTGATGTAAATTTTGAGACATTTGAAGACGGTTTACACCAGAATCTTTTACATTGTAATACATTTTCTACATGTATGTATAATGTATTTTTTCCCACAGGCCAGAAGGTTCTATAGTGGCATGGATGTATGGATTTGGAAGAAGTGAAGACAGGCAGTGGATTCAGCCACATGATGTAAATGTAAATTGTTCAACTGGTGAGCAGGCTCAGGCATCACCAGTCAGAGCCTGCAAGTGGGGAGTATGCAGTGCCTGCTAAAATTGCTGCTTTCCTGTCAAGTTAATAGGCCTAGACACCAGTCCACCTGAAGGTGTTGACACGATATGGAGGCCAGTGCTGGTTTGGTCATTGGAAATTCTGACGGCCTGGAGGTAGTACCAAAGAATAACAGTCGTGCCTGACACCACACATAGAGGAGCATTTCACCTGCTTCTTCTCATCATAGCCCTGGGGGTGTCACAGAAGCAGGTGAGTAATCTAGCAAAGTAAATACTGATATACCTAGGACTAGGCAAGTGGTGGGGTTGATGTATGGATCGAAGTACAGTGAGGTTGAATTATAAGATCATCCTAGGTGGAATTAACTCTAGATATGAGTCTGTCCATTAAGAGAACCAGAGGTGATTGATGGTGATGTGTTCAAATGACGCGCCCCCTGGGCAGTGGGGTACTCGGTGCTGGGCCGGTCGTTGCTAGGGGTGATGTCACAGTGGCGGTGACCCGGTCCGTGACCCAGGGCGGTCAGTAAAAAGGGGATATTTGCAGGGGATTTATAGTTTTTATATACAGTTCGTGACGCCACCTGTGGTATGCGGCTATATGGAGCCGCCGCTGCGGTGCAGATCCTCTGGAGCTGGTGTGAATGCAGCAGAGTTGTTTCAGCTCTCCGCAGGCAGAGCTTAGCTCCAGGGCAGTGTAGATGTTGCCGTTATGAACGTAGCACTCGTGGTGCAGTGTAGTGCAGAGGATGGCGCAGTTAATAATCAGTCCACAATTTAATGGCGGTTTCCTCTTATCTTTACTTGCGGTGGTTAGGCAGACCGGGGCACGGGTACTAGCTGGTAGTAGAGGTCCGGGCGGCCTGGAAGCAAGTTGGGGGATCCACCTAGCCAGGTGGAGTTGTAGGCCTTCCCTTTGCGCTACCTCTTTGGCCCTGCTGCGTATAGCTATGCTGCGTCCCTGGTCCCTGCGTAAAACGTCTTTGTTCTCACCCATATGGCAGGCAGCTCGGGCCTTCCTGGAGTGTCACTCCCACGTGGCGGTGCTGGGCCCTATCGTGCTGCTGAGCCTCCGGGCGTCTGATGGGGCCAGGAGACCTGCAGTCTCCTGCCCTCCGGTTTCTGCTGCTGGGCCTTCGGTGCCCCACAACCTCGGACTCCGGCGTCCGGTTCTTCTGCGCTTCCTCTGGGGTGAATTGCCGTGCAGCTCCACTCCCTAGGTCCTTCCTCGTCGACGTACTGATTTCAACTCCTGTCTGTTCTCCTCACACTAACTAACCCCGCCTCCAGATCCCAGTTGCTAAGGGGAGGAGCTCCCCTTGCTGGTCTGGAGTCAGGAAGTGTTGCATGCTAGTATACCTGATTAGGGGACCCCTGCTTGCTTCCAGGCATGGCATCACCCCCTTGTGAGGGAGGCAATGCCACTGTGGCAACCGGACTCCTGGGGTGCCACACAAACCTATGAGAAACTGTAGTTAGGTCCTATTTGAGACTGAGGAAGATTTTCATGCTTGTAGATCAGAAGAATAACTGCAGCAAGGGGTGGTTGCCCGGAATGACTGTGGCCTTGACTGGTGGTAAAGTCCTGAACTTTTACTTTTACTGAAGTAGACGGGGAGCAATGCTTCAGTAGAAAGCCAAAGCTGAAAGGTTGGTCTACAGTCACTATCCACAGAGAGAGAGAAGTAGACCTAATGTGCGGCCTAGTTGTCCTGTAATGAGATGACCCAATGGGTGGTAACTTTATAACGAACAAATGAGGAGACAGAAAAGCAGGTCTCGGTCAGAGAAGTAGTGCCCTTGAAAGCAGAGTCTGGGAGAGAAGAAATTGTCATCAGATAAATGACAGAGACCGCGATATTAGTGTAGGACTGTGTAAAGCAACACAGTTTGGGTTTCTTTGGGTGGACTCTGTGAGCAGAACAGACACCTGATAAAAAGTTACATAAACTGTTCTGTAGCATCAACATAAAAATAGTGCCACTTTGTGCCAGTATGTATGTGAACCACCAGGATGGTGTATCTCACACTGTGTGATTGCTAAAACCAACAAGAATAGAAAGTCTTTTTGGAGTGACAATACGTACACTGATGATACGGTGACAGTACAGTGCCACTCATCTATACATGTGTTCAGTAAAAATTCAGCTGCTTGAATGGCATTAGCTTGCGGTTATCAGCTTTTTAAGTGGAATCTCTTGAGAAAACACGACGTTACATACTGTATGTAGTGTGCGTGTGTGTATATGTAGTGTATAGGAACGTGTGTTTATGTATGAGATCATGCATGTTTGTGCAAGAGTGCTAGTTTTTTTTTATAAGTTATCTAAATGGAATCATTTCCTGTACCATGTGTGGAGCTATTATGCTGGCAATGTATATATACAGTACAGACCAAAAGTTTGGACACACCTTCTCATTTAAAGATTTTTCTGTATTTTCATGACTATGAAAATTGTACATTCACACTGAAGGCATCAAAACTATGAATTAACACATGTGGAATTATATACTTAACAAAAAAGTGTGAAACAACTGAAAATATGTCATATTCTAGGTTCTTCAAAGTAGCCACCTTTTGCTTTTATGACTGCTTTGCACACTCTTGGCATTCTCTTGATGTGCTTCAAGAGGTAGTCACCAGAAATGGTTTTCACTTCACAGGTGTGCCCTGTCAGGTTTAATAAGTGGGATTTCTTGCCTTATAAATGGGGTTGGGACCATCAGTTGTGTTGTGCAGAAGTCTGGTGGATACACAGCTGATAGTCTTACTGAATAGACTGTTAGAATTTGTATTATGGCAAGAAAAAAGCAGCTAAGTAAAGAAAAACGAGTGGCCATCATTACTTTAAGAAATGAAGGTCAGTCATTCCGAAAAATTGGGAAAACTTTGAAAGTGTCCCCAAGTGCAGTTGCAAAAACCATCAAGCGCTACAAAGAAACTGGATCACATGGGGACTGCCCCAGGAAAGGAAGACCAAGAGTCACCTCTGCTTCTGAGGATAAGTTTATCCAAGTCACCAGCCTCAGAAATCGCAGGTTAACAGCAGCTCAGATTAGAGACCAGGTGAATGCCACACAGAGTTCTAGCAGTAGACACATCTCTTCAACAACTGTTAAGAGGAGACTTTGAGCAGCAGGCCTTCATGGTAAAATAGCTGCTAGGAAACCACGGCTAAGGACAGGCAACAAGCAGAAGAGACTTGTTTGGGATAAAGAACACAAGGAATGGACATTAGACCAGTGGAAATCTGTGCTTTGGTCTGATGAGTCCAAATTTGAGATCTTTAGTTCCAACCACGGTGTCTTTGTGCGACGCAGAAAAGGTGAACGGATGGACTCTACATGCCTGGTTCCCACCGTGAAGCATGGAGGAGGAGGTGTGATGGTGTGGGGGTGCTTTGCTGGTGACACTGTTTGGGATTTATTCAAAATTTAAGGCATACTGAACCAGCATGGCTACCACAGCATCTTGCAGCGGCATGCTATCCCATCTGATTTGCGTTTAGTTGGACCATCATTTATTTTTCAACAGGACAATGACCCCAAACACACCTCCAGGCTGTGTAAGGGCTATTTGACCAAGAAGGAGAGTGATGGGGTGCTACGCCTCCACAGTCACCAGACATGAACCCAATCGAGATGGTTTGGGGTGAGCTGGACCGCAGAGTGAAGGCAAAAGGGCCAAGAAGTGCTAAGCATCGCTGGGAACTCCTTCAAGATTGTTGGAAGACCATTTCCGGTGACTACCTCTTGAAGCTCATCAAGAGAATGCCAAGAGTGTGCAAAGCAGTTATCAAAGCAAAAGGTGGCTACTTTGAAGAACCTAGAATATAAGACATACTATCAGTTGTTTCACACTTTTTTGTTAAGTATATAATTCCACATGTGTTAATTCATAGTTTTGATGCCTTCAGTGTGAATGTACAATTTTCATAGTCATGAAAATAAAGAAAAATCTTTAAATGAGAAGGTGTGTCCAAACTTTTGGTCTGTACTGAATGTAGTTTTGAATAAAGTAAAAATAAAACCCATTGACCAAATTGGAAGTTTTACTATTCAAACAGATTAGGGATTATGGTAAATAAGAAACATTTATAGCAATTTTTTATTTGTGAAATCTATTAAACATTATACTTTTGAAAGAAGCTCTCCCATCAAAATTTTTATCCTCTTAATATATTGTAATCACCATATTATATGGCACTGTGTACTTACAATTCCTCATTTTGCCTTTCTACCCAACTAATTCTTCTCTTTTCCATTATTACATCGCATGATTAAAAACTGACTAGCTGACTCTTTCTAAGCGCTATGTAGGTCTAAGTGGTAACATTTCTCCTTGTGGAGAGTGACATACCGGCTCTGGTATGTCAAGGTAAGGAATCTTATTCGCCGTGCAATGCTCCTCTGGGAAATTTAATATGCAAATTGCCTCTTCAGAGAGAAAGAGGACTTGAACTGTATAGCGCCACCTATTGGAAGCAGCAATCCTACAAGTTACAATTTCCCAGAGGAGCATTGCACAGTTAATAAGCCTCCTTACCTTGACATGCCAGAGCCGGTATGTCACTTTTCACAAGCAGAAATGTTACCCCTTACACTGCAGTCCAGAGCCTCTCACCTAGCCAAATCAGTTATGTAGCATCGGCGTCTCTGCCCCCTGCCAGGCAGAGACGCCGTTCCCCTTACCGCCGCAGTCCTGCTCTGGCGTCTTCCGGCCTCCCTGCAGCTGCTGCTGGTGCACGCAGCTTCCCTGGCTCTGTGCTTAGGGCACGCGCTCGCTCCCTCCCTCTTTAAGGGGCTGAGTGCCGTCTTAAAAAGTCCCCGGCCAATGGCCGAAGGACTTTCCCTATATAAGGCACCTCCTCCAATATGAAGGTGCCTGTGCAAGGTTGTTGCTCTGTGATACTTACTTTGCTTCAGCCCTCAGGTCCTCTGCAAGTCAGTCTTGTCCGCCAGTCTGATCTTCAGTCCAGTCCGCCAGTCTGACTACTTTCCAGTCTGACAGTCTGCCTTCAGTCCAGTCCGCCAGTCTGTCTATGGGCTCCGCCCGCCTGCTTACCTGGAAGCACCAGCCTGTTACCTGCCGTGCCTGCCAGCTTGCTTACCTGGAAGCACCTGCCTGTTGCCTGCCGTGCCCGCTTGCCTGCCTTTACCTGCCGTGCCCACCTGGCTGCTTACCTGGAAGCACCTACCTGTTATCAGTTGCGCCCGCCAGCTTGCCTACCCGGAGCACCTGTCTGGCTTTCAGCCGAATCAGCCTGCCTTACTACCTGGACCACCCGTCAGCCTGCCTGCCGTGCTCTTCCGCTCTACCGGCCAGTTCCCACCTTCTGACCCGTGGGAGTCACCTGTTCTGATACAAGGTCGGTCCCAGAGTGGCACCTGGTCCCTCTGCTCGGTCCCTCCCTGGTTCACAGAGTCGACTGAGCCGCCGTGCGACCCTGGTCAGGCCGAGTAGATACTTAGTCATGCCCCTCTGGTCCCTCCTTGCACCGCAGCACAGAGGTTCCACCACCCGGATCCGTAACAAGTTCTCATACTTTGCACTGATGAGGGCCAATAGCCCGAAACACCATGTCTGCAAATTAAGATTCTGATTTGGCTTTCATCCTAAGTCATATTGCAAGACTTGTTAAAGGCTTGATTGTGACTTGTAGGATTGCTGCTTCCAATAGGTGGCGCTATAGAGTTCAAGTCCTCTTTCTCTCTGAAGAGGCAATTTGCATATTAAGCTTTAATGTAGAAACAGGAAGTCTCTTTTCCCTGTATGAGTCATAACTTACTGCAAAACTCCCTGGCATAGGGAAGAGAGAGCAGCTGAGTCAGGAGTTGAAGAAGGGAATGATAAATGCAGGGACAAGAGACTTCCTGTTTCTACATAGAACAGAGAAAAGAGAAGAATTAGGTGGGTAGAAAAGCAACAAGAGCAACTGTAAGTACACAGTGTTTTATAATATGATGATTGCAATATATTAACCCCTTTGCAACCCATGACGTCTTAGTACGCACAAGTTGCAATCCCCCCGTTCAGTGAGGGCTGCTGCACTGAGCCCGCACTGAACCGAGCACATGTCAGCTGATTCTTACAGCTGACATGTGCCCGCAACAGCCGCGGGTGGAATCGCGATCCACCCACGGCTGTTAACCAGTTAAATGCCGCTGTCAATCTCCGACAGCGGCATTTAACGCGCGCTTCCGGGAAGCGAGTCCTAAGCCCCGCCCATGGGCGACCCTGTCACGTGATCGCGGGTCACCGATGGGTGGGCATGACAACCCAGGGTCTGCAGCAGATGCCTGTGGTTGTTATGAGCTGGTCGCTATGAGCGCCACCTAGTGGTCGGCGCTCATAGCACAGGACCAATTCTGCTATATGCCGGGGATCTGCTGATCATCTGTATGTAGCAGAGGCGATCGGATGGTTGCTGCTTCTAGTCTCCTATGGAGACTATAGAAGCATGCAAAAAGTAAAAAAAAAGTTTTTAAAAATATAAAAAAAATTAAAAAAATATAAAAGTTTAAATCACCCCCCTTTCGCCCCATTCAAAATAAAATATAAAAAAAAAAAACCTACATAGACATATTTGGTATCACCGCGTTCAGAATCGCCTGATCTATCAATATAAAAAAAGAATTAACCCGAACGGTAAACCGCGTAACGAGAAAAAAATTCTAAACGCCAGAATTATGTTTTTTGGTTGCCGCAAAATTGCAATAAAATGCAATAACGGGCGATCAAAACATCGGATCTACCCCAAAATGTTATCAATAAAAACTTCAGCTTGGCACGCAAAAAATAAGCCATCACCCAGCCCCAGATCCCGAAAAATGGAGACGCTACAGGTCTTAGAAAATGACGCTATTTATTTATTTTTTATTTTTTTTTTAACAAATTTTGGATTTTTTTTTCACCACTTAAATATAAAAGAACCTATACATGTTTGGTGTCTACGAACTCGTAATGACCTGGAGAATAAGAATGGCAGGTCAGTTTTAGCATTCAGTGAACGTGGTAAAAATAAATAAATAAAAAACAACTGTGGTATTGCACTTTTTTTGCAATTTTACCGCACTTGGAATTTTTTTCCCGTTTTCCCGTACACGATATTGTAAAACTAGTAATGGCGTTGAAAAGTACAACTCGTCCCGCAAAAAATAAGCCCTAACATGGCCATATTGACCAAAAAATAAAAACGCTATGGCTCTGGGAACAAGAGGAGCAAAAAACGAAAAAGCAAAAACGGAAAATGCTCTGGTCCTTAAGGGGTTAAGAGGATAAAAACTTTGATGGGAGGAGTGCTTCTTTAAGAACAAACAAAACATTCTCTTTCTGAGATCCAGTCACATAATATATATACATTATAATAAATATAATTGGTCTGTTGTTATATGTTACACATCTTATAGATTTTCTCATAACTAGAGTTCAAGATAACATTATTCTTAAATGGGCTGTCCACTACTTGGTCAACCCCTTCTTAAATGTTGTAGAGCCCCATGTAAAATATAAAAAACGTTATACTTAAATCCCACATCAGCTTCGTTCCAGGAATGACTTTGTTACGCTACATGAGCCCTGCTGCCCATCAGCAGCTGCTCATGGGCTGCAGCGTTCAAACTTCCCTTGGACAAAGGCAGGATTTCCGATGAGAATGTGAGCAAAGCAACCAATTAGAAGGAGAACCAGCGCCAAAATCACTGAAACTGCGCCAGTGCAGGAGATGGGTATAATATTTTTTTATTTAGCACGGGAGATGACAGCATTTAAGAAGGGATAGTGTAAATAATGCACAACCACTTTAAACAACTGCAAAATAATATGGGATCAAACTCCGCAATACTGCTGCAGGACCAAGACCTGTCTGGACCTATGTAAAAAGTGTCTTTAAAGTTGTCTCATGAGGGACTTTTATGGCATTTCCATAGTTTATGCCATAAATTTCTGATAGATGCATTTCTGGGACCTGCATCTATCTTCAGAACGGGAATCCCCTCATCCCCCATGTCTGATCTGTGAGTGGACAAGTGGCAGCACATGCTATGAGAACTCCAAATTCCGCTGAGATTATTTACTTGGCTGTATTTGGAACTCTTATGGCAATGAATGGAGAGAGCACATGTATACACCGCCATCTTTTTACTCACTGGTAGTCTGAAATAGGCTGGAATGAAGGATTGGGGACCCCCTGTTTTAGAGATTGATGCAGGTCCTAGAAGTGAGACCTGCATCAATCAGACAATTATTGGATATGCCAACAATGTCTCTCGCATGACAACCCAATTAATGCATGTAAATTCGTCAAAGCTCTGGTCTAGTTTTACAACAGGCATATTTTCTTTACATGCTTTTACCATTATTAGCTGTTCTTTACTTTTAGAAGACAAAATCCAAGTTTGAAATATACTAAATCTCTTGGATATAATTTTATCCCTTATTTTTGAAACATGGTATGAAGTTACCTTATAATGAAAGAAAATATGGCAGCT
This sequence comes from Phyllobates terribilis, assembly GCF_046119375.1. Lineage (NCBI taxonomy): Eukaryota > Metazoa > Chordata > Amphibia > Anura > Dendrobatidae > Phyllobates > Phyllobates terribilis. The sequence continues at coordinate 192,982,501 of NW_027362763.1, forward strand.
GACATTCTCCGGCTTCATAATAAATTCTCAGTTACAATTCAGTGAATGATTCAAAACACAAACAATTTATATTCTTTGTTTATATCTTTTATCCTAACTTAGAAAAGTTGAGTCAAGCCATCAGTGTAATTCACCCCCAAAAAACAAGTTTCTCATTGTCAGTGGGACTGCCAGAAAAAGCTGAGTACAGCGCTTGGCTTTCTCCAGCAGTCCCATAGATATTGCAGGAAGAGAAGGTCGATCCATGTGCCATATTGGTGAGTGAGCTATTAAAGAATGGTCAATGAGATATACTACTCTGACAATAAATTTGGATTGTATCATCCTGCGTGAAACACTAGAGGACTACTTCATTGGTAAAAGAGAAAGAGACATAAATAAACATGCTTTCACTACTCTATAGAACAGGGGTCCTCAAACTTTTTAAACAGGGGGCCAGTTCACGGTCCCTCAGACCAGGAGTGGATTAAGAGTAGCAAGGGCCCCGGGCAGTTTAGAAGGCGCGGGCCCCCCACCCCACACACACACACACCTGATGTATCACGTGACATGTCACATGATCCCCTGTGATAGATCATGTGATAGTTCACGTGAAATTAATTTGGCACAATATTAATTATAATAGCCTAAATAAAATTATGTGCCCACTACGCGTTTTTTAAGCGTTTCCGCAGCGGCAATTCCGCTGCAGAAACGCTTAAGAAACGCTTGGTAGAAGGTCTGCCATGTTCCCCAATGATAATCCGCATGTGCTGTGCACATGCTGCGGAAATTTCCGCTGCGGATTATCATTGCGGAAAAATCCGCAGCACTAGCAATTATTTTGCAGAAGCGCAGCGCTTTCGCCACCATTGACTTGCATTGGAACACATGGAATCTGCATCACTGCATCTGTACATGCAGAATCCATGTGTTTCAATGTGCGGATGGTACCCGGGTTTGGAGAAGAGGAGATTCTCCTCCGGACCCCGGGTACCATAGAACCTGTAAAAAAATAAATAAATAAAAAAAAAATATTATACTTACCTTCTGATGGCCCCCGGTGTCTTTATCCGATGCGTCCTGGCTTGCCGGCAGCTCGCGATGGTCTGAAAAGGACCTGCCGTGACGTCATTTAGTCATGTGACGGGTCACGCGACCGCTGACGTCAGCAGGCCATCAGAAGGTAAGTATATATTTATTTTTTACCATTCTTTTACGGTCACACTATATAAATCCATGCCGGTTGCATGGATTTATATAGTGTGACCAAGTTGTCAAGCACTTTCCAAGTGATGCTAAAATCGCTTGGAAAGCGCTTGTCAACCCGCATGCGGAAATGCATGTGAAGAACGCTTCACATCCGCATGTCCCTGGCAGGAAAAACGCATGTACAATCCGCATGTACAATCCGCATGCGTTTTTTCTGCCAGGGAGATGCAGAAACGCTCAAAAAAAATCCGGAGCATTTCTGCATCGTGGGCACATAGCCTTACATTAATTGTATGACTCAATATTGAGCACACGTAGCCATCTATACACAGCAGGAGGCCGCACGTAGCCATCTATACACGGCAGGAGGCCGCGCGTAGCCATCTATACACGGCGGGAGGCCGCATGTAGCCATCTATACACGTCAGGAGGCCGCACGTAGCCATCTATACACGTCAGGAGGCCGCACGTAGCCATCTATACACGGCAGGAGACCGCACGTAGCCATCTATACACGGCAGGAGGCCGCACATAGCCATCTATACACGGCAGGAGGCCGCACGTAGCCATCTATACACGGCAGGAGGCCGCACGTAGCCATCTATATACGGCAGGAGGCCGCACGTAGCCATTTATACACGGCGGGAGGCCGCACGGAGCCATCTATACAAAGCGGGAGGCTGCACAGAGCCATCTATACACAGCGGGAGGCCGCACGGAGCCATCTATACACAGCGTTAGGCCGCACGGCGCCATTTGTACACAGCGGGAGGCCGCACGTAGCCATCTATACACAGCGGGAGGCCGCACGTAGCCATCTATACACAGCGGGAGGCCACACGGAGCCATCTATACACAGCGGGAGGCCGCAAGGAGCCATCTATACACAGCGGGAGGCCTTACGGAGCCATCTAGACACAGCGGGAGGCCGCACCGTGCCATCTATACACAGCAGGGAGCCGGCACGGAGCCATCTAGACACAGCGGGAGCCGCACTGTGCCATCTATACACAGCAGGGAGCCGCACGGTGCCATCTATACACAGCGGGAGGCCGCACGGCCCCCCCTCCAGAGACAGCAGGAGGCCGCACGGCGCCATCTATACTCAGCAGGGAGCCGCACGAAGCCATCTATACACAGCAGGGAGCCGCACGGAGCCATCTATACACAGCAGGGAGCCGCACGGAGCCATCTATACACAGCAGGAGGCCGCACGGAGCCATCTATACACAGCAGGGAGCCGCACGGAGCCATCTATACACAGCAGGGAGCCGCACGGTGCCATCTATACACAGCTGGAGGCCGCACGGCGCCATCTATGCTCAGCAGGGAGCCACACGGTGCCATCTATACACAGCGGAAGGCCGCACGGTGCCATCTATACACAGCAGGGAGCTGCATGGTGCCATCTATACACAGCGGGAGGCCGCACGGCGTCCCCCCCCAGAGACAGCAGGAGGCCGTACGTAGCTATCTATACACAGCAGGGAGCCGCACGGTGCCATCTATACACAGCGGGAGGCCTCACGGAGCCATCTATACACAGCGGGAGGCGGCACGTAGCCATCTATACACAGCAGGGAGCCGCACGGTGCCATCTATACACAGCGGGAGGCCGCACGGTGCCATCTATACACAGCAGGGAGCTGCATGGTGCCATCTATACACAGCGGGAGGCCGCACGGCGCCCCCCCCCAGAGACAGCGGGAGGCCGCAAGTAGCCATCTATACACAGCAGGGAGCCGCACGGTGCCATCTATACACAGCGGGAGGCCGCACGGAGCCATCTATACACAGCGGGAGGCGGCATGTAGCCATCTATACACAGCAGGGAGACGCACGGTGCCATCTATACACAGCGGGAGGCCGCACGGAGCCATCTAGACACAGCGGGAGGCCGCACTGTGCCATCTATACACAGCAGGGAGCCCGCACGGAGCCATCTAGACACAGCGGGAGGCCGCACTGTGCCATCTATACACAGCAGGGAGCCGCAGGGTGCCATCTATACACAGCGGGAGGCCGCACGGCCCCCCCTCCAGAGACAGCAGGAGGCCGCACGGCGCCATCTATACTCAGCAGGGAGCCGCACGGAGCCTCTATACACAGCAGGAAGCCGCACGGAGCCATCTATACACAGCAGGGAGCCGCACGGTGCCATCTATACACAGCAGGAGGCCGCACGGAGCCATCTATACACAGCAGGGAGCCGCACAGAGCCATCTATACACAGCAGGGAGCCGCACGGTGCCATCTATACACAGCGGGAGGCCGCACGGCACCATCTATACTCAGCAGGGAGCCGCACTGAGCCATCTATACACAGCAGGGAGCCGCACGGAGCCATCTATACACAGCAGGGAGCCGCACGGTGCCATCTATTCACAGCGGGAGGCCGCACGGAGCCATCTATACACAGCTGGAGGCGGCACGTAGCCATCTATACACAGCAGGGAGCCGCACGGTGCCATCTATACACAGCGGGAGGCCGCACGGAGCCATCTATACACAGCTGGAGGCGGCACGTAGCCATCTATACACAGCAGGGAGCCGCACGGTGCCATCTATACACAGCAGGAGGCCGCACGTAGCCATCTATACACAGCGGGAGGCCGCACGGAGCCATCTATACACAGCGGAAGGCCGCACGGAGCCATCTATACACAGCGGGAGGCCGCACGGAGCCATCTATACACAGCGGGAGGCCGCACGGAGCCATCTAGACACAGCTGGAGGCTGCACGGAGCCATCTAGACACAGCGGGAGGCCGCACGGCCCCCCCTCCAGAGACAGCAGGAGGCCGCACGGCGCCATCTATACTCAGCAGGAGGCCGCACGCAGTCACGTACACAAACATATACATACACATACACGCATAAACACATTTGAAACACAAAAATACATATAAACAGACATCACACAATGATATCTGCCTGCACACACATACATACATACACATACACACACACACACACTCACTCTCACACATACACACTCTCTCACACACCCACACTCACCATCCCCCGGCTCGCCTCCAGTCCTCCTGGCTCCTGCTCCTCTCCGGTGGTAAGTAGCAGTGCAGGCCGGGCACGCACTGCATGACGTCACAGCTAGGAGACACGGCCGCGCACAGGGCAGTGTCTCCTAGCAGTGACGCGCCGGGCCAGCACAGGGAAGTTAACTGCTGCAGTGCTGGCCCGGCCGAAGAAGAAGCAGCGGCCGTGCACCGCTGCTGGGGGAGTGGTCCGGGGGCCCCCCCGCCACTGTCTGCCGGTATGTGCCGCGGGGCCACACATATAATGGGGGCAATCCGGCCATAGCCGAGGAGACCCGAGGCCCCGGGCGGTAGCCCGGATTGCCCTCATTATAATCCGCCTATGTCTCAGACCATTGGAGGGCCGGAATATAGTTTTTAAAAAAAACTATGAACAAATTCCTATGCACACTGCACATATCTTATTTTGAAGTAAAAAAAAAACAATACAGGAACAAATACAATATTTAAAATGAAGTAAAGTTAAATCAACCGGTATTTCAATAGGTAGGTAACTGTACCCAATAGGCAGGTAAATGTACCCAATAGGCAGCATAGGTCCCCAATAGGCAGGTAAATGTCCCCAATAGGCAAGTAAATGTCCCCAATAGGCAGGTAAATGTCCCCAACAGGCAGGTAAATATCCCCAATAGGCAGCATAGGTCCCCAATAGGCAGGTAAATGTTCCCAATAGGCAGGCTGTTTCCCCCTTATAATGCCATATGCAGGCTGTTCCCCCCCTTATAATGCCCCATGCAGGCTGTTCCCCCCTTATAATGCACCATGCTGGATGCCACCCCCCATATAATGCCCCATGCAGGATGTCCCTTTCTCACACCATATAATGCCCCAAGCAAGATATTACTCCCCTGTCTTTATAATGCCCCATGCAGGATGTCCCTTTCCCCCCATATAATGCCCCATGCAGGATGTCACCCCCCCATATAATGCCCCATGCAGGATGTCACCCCCCCCATATAATGCCCCATGCAGGATGTCATCCCCCCATATAATGCCCCATGCAGCATGTCACTCCCCCATATCATGCCCCATGCAGGATGTCACCCCCCATATAATGCCCCATGCAGGATGTCCCTTTTCGCCCCCATATAATGCCCCATGCAGGATGTCACCCCCCCATATCATGCCCCATGCAGGATGTCATCCCCCCATATAATGCCCCATGCAGGATGTCACCCCCCCATATAATGCCCCATGCAGGATGTCACCCCCCCATATAATGCCCCAAGCAGCATGTCACCCCCCCATATAATGCCCCATGCAGTATGTCACCCCCCCATATAATGCCCCATGCAGCATGTCACTCCCCCATATCATGCCCCATGCAGCATGTCACCCTCCCATATCATGCCCCATGCAGCATGTCACCCCCCCATATAATGCCCCATGCAGCATGTCACTCCCCCATATCATGCCACATGCAGCTTGTCACCCCCCCATATAATGCCCCATGCAGCATGTCACTCCCCCATATCATGCCCCATGTAGGATGCCACCCCCCCATATAATGACCTATGCCTCCAGACATAAAAAAAAATAAAAAAATCCAATACTCACCTCACTTCTCACTTGCTGCCGCTGCTCTACTCTGGTCCGGACTCCAGCGTCGCGGCGGCGTTGTCCCGCTCTGCGCTGCCTGTGACGGCACTCGGGAGGGAGCAGTGTAAAGACGTCACCGCGCCCTCTGACCTGAGACATCACAGGAAGCGCAGAGCAGGAAGACAGCGGATCTGCGGAGGCATGGGGAGAGGTAAGTATCCGCCTGCCGGGGCCCTGAGCAAGCGGGGGGAAGGGCGGGCAGTGGCACCGCTCTCCTCTCCGCCCATAGCCCGTCGGGCCGGATAAAAGTCCTCCGCGGGCCGCATGTGGCCCGCGGGCCGTAGTTTGAGGACCCCTGCTATAGAACATTACAGATCTGGTGCCTATATAGCTTCCATAAAAGAAAAAAGAGTCCCTAGTTCAGTTTTCCGTAGACTTTTACTGATATATTAAAATGAATAAGGGGCACTTGAAATCTGAATTGTAAGACAATTGTTTGATTTCTAATTAAAAGGATATGGAGGAGTAATTTTAAGGTGTTCTGCAAATGCAGACTATGGCAAAACAATAGGTTACATGCAACCTTGTTAAACCCCAAACAGCTGATTTTCCAGAGGAGGCCATGACCATGCATTTTCCATGCAGTTGTCAAATGTAGTATAACATGGCAGAGATTAAGATGACCGTCCATGTAATACAATATAAGTCCAACAAAACAGTGCAGCTGTCTATTCTCGATCATATTGAGGCTGCCAAGTAGCCATATTGAGTCGTCTCCTGCGTGACATCCATATGTCCTAACAGAGTTTCTTACCTCACTGGTCTTTGGTCTTAACCATCTGTGTTTTCAGGTTTAAGCCTAGTACAACCAGATCTGTAAATGGATTGTAAGGAATAGACACGATAAATAAAGAAGAACTAGTACCTGATGCCTGATACATGGCAGATGATTCTTCCTTCATTCTGTCTAGGAATGTCTTCAAGACAACTGATCTCCTTGGTTAAATGGACATGGTCCTCTCCATCAGTCTCTTCCCTTTGCTCTGTTTCTATTTGAATTAAAGGCACCTCCATAGGTCCGCTGGAGGAACCGAGCTGGTGAAGTTTAGATTTATTTACAACTATCATTTCTTGAATGTCTATAGATTTGCATCCATTATTATTTTTAAAGCTTCCCTTACTTGTGCTCTCATATGAGTCCTGATGTTGGACTAGCAGAGATTTTCCACTCTGAACAATGTCCACGGCCAGCTTGTTGGCATATCGGTCCACATGTGCTGGTGAACCCTTGGGTGATGAGGACGCCTCTGCGTCTATACTGTCCGTTCTGTCTGCTATGATTTTATTCTTGCGCATTAAAGCCTCAATGGAACTGGACCAGGTTTCATGGATTAACACATCTGTAACTTGGTCAGTCTGGCACCTTTGGTATAGACAAGAGTCTGATTTGCAGAGGTTTATTGATGAGATGGAATTGACAGGTTGAATGTTGAGGAAATCACGTGAACTACTTCTTGAAAACCCATCGAGAGAGTTTGCTTTAACTGGTGCATTTACAGTGAGACGGGAGCTAGATGACCTGGTGCAAGGCATGGAAGATTGGCGGAAACAGAAAGGTGTGCGAGAGGAGGGGGGCATTAAATTATTTGTCCATTCTGCGGTATTTCTGCTTGAATACGTTTCCTTGCTTTCCTTGTCTATTTCCTTTAACATGAATCGGTAAAACTCTTCAGTAATACTCTCGGTGCTAGACTGTTTGGAAAGGCAGGTTGGTCTCACATTCAAGTGACTGTTTCTCCTGGAAATCTGTTGTAAAGCAGAATTCAGAATACTGTTTGCATTTTTCCCAGCATAATAGTCTAGCAACAACTCAAATTCTCTTCCTTCATTTTCCATCTGATTTACCATAAATCTAGAAAATTCATCAGTAATGCTTTCACAGCTGGACTGTTTAGACATAGAACTTGTCCTACTGAATGGCTGTCCTAACATATTCCAAGGGCCCAAGGTGTTGACAAGACTTTTGGCATCCAGATCTTCCTCGGGGATGCTTTCATAACTAGATGCTTTACCTCTGCTCCATCTGTCACAGTGTAATCTGTTCTTTGACAAGTTCTGTCCCTGCCATAGAGGATCTGCAACTGATGACTCAGTTAAATTCATTATTTTAGAGGCCACTTCATTGGCGAAAGCACTGACAGGGTCCGGGGCATCATCAAAATTGATGGACTCATCCACCACTCGGTTCATTAGCCGTTCTTTAAGCTCTGGGTGCTCATCTGTTTTCTTTTTTATTTCACTGAGTCTTGGAGGCCTGTGCCTTCTCACTACTGACCCACCTGAAGCAGGATCTTTTTTTCTTTTCACTGTCCTACAAGGTGCCAGCAAGCATTCACTCCCTTTGGCCCATGCACAAAACCAAGGTTGCTTCCCGTTGGAGTTCTCTAGACAAATAGCGGCTATTTCAGTGGCCATAGAAACCACAGTTTCTGACAAATCATCTGCAAAGTCTGTTAAACAGTAATTACTGACAGGGTGCTTTACAGTAAGTATAGCCTGAGAAGGGTGCAACATGTTACTACTCCCTAATGGTAGGTTCAGAGACAATTCTTTGGCTACATGCATCTCACTGTGGAGCTTTTCTTGACTTCCTGAATTCATATCCACATCCATGGATCCTTTGTCTGACACACAATATCTGCAGTCATCATCTACAAGTATACTTTCCCTGGCTCTTTGATCATTGTGGTGTCGTTTGTAGCGTTCCCTCCTCAGACATTGCTTACTGCATGGCGTTTTAATCTGGGCTTGACTACTTGTTGTGCAGTAAGTGTCTGCTGGGAGGATATTGTTTCCACTCACTTCATTTGGAGGCAATTCGAGAGGAATTGGTTCAGTTTTTGGCTCAGGGCTGCTATATGATTTGGTTAACTGGCTTTTATTCCTATGAGCCGGTTCTTCCACTTTACTATTTCTCCTTTCTAAAGCTACAGAGTTAGGACTGTCAACAAATGCATTAGAAGGCAAGTCTCCGCTTTGCACAAGATCGCTCATCTTTTTACAAGTGAAATGCATCACATTGAAGAGAAGTTCAGTAGTAGTTGCTACAAAATCACTGGATGTAGTAGCACGAAGTTGATCTTCCACACCTTGCACTGACTTCTCAGCTGAGTGCCTTAAGATGGTATCAGATAAATTGTGAGCTAGGTCATCATTCACCACGTCACCTACATGGGCAAGTTTAGCAGAGCTTATGCTGCTCAGGATCTTCTGGTTTATAGACTCAAGAAACTCCCCTACATTCTTATATTTGCAGGGACTGGTCAGGACAAGAGCTGCCTCTTTTAAGAGGATTTTAGCAATATTATCTTTGAGTTTTTCCATACTAGTTCCCAATGCAATGCTGCAATGTAGAGCTACAGCTGTCGATGCATCAGCTGCCAGCAAAAGTCCACTAGATGTGGCAGGATAATGAGTTTGTCTTTGTTCCCCTAGGCCACAAACCGCTATGGCACTTGCCATCTTTGTCATCTCGCACAAAGCAGATGGAACAGAAAATTCAACACTTTCTATATTACTGGGATATCCTACCATGTCCGTGATGTGTTCTTCCACTCTATAATTCTCCTCTACATAAGCGTTTTCAGCATATTCTGAATTATTTCGATCAGGAGGCTGCGGACTTGAAAGTGTGCCTATGACAGATGCTGCACATGCTAACGCTACTTCTAAAGTACTCTGTGTGGAGCTAGTGTCTTCATCCATCCAATGATCAGAACTGTTTGCAAGGTTCTCCTGCTCGGGCCAATGCGATTCATCAACCCATTCTGTTGGGCTGTCACAACTATCAGGGCTCTGCACTATAACAATTTTTGGAAGATCGTTCCATGACCGAGATGTAGCTGGAGAATCTTCTTGAGAAGCGAAACCAGAAAGTGTGCAGTCACCAGCCGAAATGGAAAGAGCAGCCTCCTTGGGGAAAGAGTTGTCTGACTGAGACAGTCTAATAAATGCATCCTGTAATACACATTCTGCCAAATTGGTTGCATATTGGCCTGTAGTTGCAGGGTCTTCAAAAGATTCTGTGCAGTGATCAGCTTCACACAATGAGCTTTGTAGTCCAATACTTTCCATACATTGAAACTCCTTTCTTTCAGTTTTACACTCAAAGTTGATTCCCACTAGAGAAGCTCTTCTTCCATCAGAGTTTCTTCTCATTTCCTCTTTCGACTTAACTATCACATTAAATTCTTCTCTTCTAAGATCCATCCTTCCAATTTTTCTGTTGTGAGAATGTTCAGCTGCTTTTCTTTTTACTTTCTTGATATCATCTGGAGGTTCTACAAGAAGAGTGGAAAAATGTAGGTCAGAACTTGACTTAGTGGATCGTCCATGAAGACGGGTAAAATCACAAGACACATAAAGCACCCAAAATATATTTCACCATGTGATAACTGTCCTACTAAAATCAACGCTATCACTGACAATAGTCCCCCTCTGCTCTTAACTTTTAGATTGCCGATATTTTGGAGAAGACTTTAAGTCACTTGCAAAATTCCATATTTTATTTTAGCTCTTCAAGCTGAATTTCTGAAAAGATGAACACCAGAATGATGAATAATATATATTCTACATGAAAGGAATACTGGAATCTACACATGGAAAAATAAATGAATCATGAAAGTTTGGAAGTTGGAACCCATGAAAAGTAATTGAATTATGTATTCCCATGTCCTAGATTCAATAAATAATACTGCTTTATAAGTGTAATGATTCCTGCATTTCCGTGGTGCAATGGTTTCATAGGAAATGAGTTTTACTAGGTAAACAAAGTGAATTTTAGATTTTACATTTTGGTCTTCCTTTGATAAATTACAGAAATGTATAGCTTTGTATTTCATGTTCATGACATTATTAAAAAAAAGTGAACATTTGCACTGTCATGTTATTCTAAGTATAATCATATATGATCTTAAAGGGAATATATTATTCTATTAATTAAAATCAGCAATTTTCAGAGTGTAGATTTTTTTTTTAATGGGGGCACCCATCTTTCCTCAGCTATTGTTAAAAGCATTTAGTGATATGCTTTACAGCAGCCGCATGAACCATACACAGCAAAAGTCTGGCAATGGCTCTCTGATTCTAGAGTAGTGTATTCTAGGCATGCTCTGTGATTTGAGCAGAGGTCACGTGTGCAGGATAGGAGGAGGAGGTGAGCTGTGATATTGCCTATTGTGAAAGGTGGATTTAGTGCTTTAACATTATATAGAAGTGTTACCTCTCATTGCAATCCTGCTGTAATGATAAAAGGTAGCAGCTGAAAAGTCATCTATAGTGTGAATCTGATTTATAGGCTGAGCATCCAGATTGAAAATTCCAAGATTTTAGGATTTAGAAACTTTTTGTCTGATGATCACTTTAAAAGTATATGCAAGTTCCTCCTTGTTCCCTGATTGGTTGCTTGTTAGACTTATTCAATTTGACCACATCTTGGACCTATTGGGGCATTTTAATGTCAAGGAGGGTGTCCTTTTGTTTGCAACCTCCCTCTCTTAGCCAAAGAAGAGAGGAGAGGCATTGCACTGAGCAGCTCTTGCTATAAAAGACACATCACGATCATGTATTATATTGTCACATACTTATTTAGATGTGTTATATACCGTAATACATTTCTCCTGTAGATGACTATTTGACTGCATTTTCCTCAGCTATAACAGCTTGTTAACAACAGAGTATTCCTTTACAGCTAGTGGGTAACAAAACCCCTCCTGTTTCAGAGACATAGGCTGTCATTCCCATTAGTCACTGATTACTAGACATTAATCTTATTGTAGATTTCCACAGCAAAGAGCAAATTAAGCAGTACATCATCTGCATACAAATAAAAAAGCTAATGATACAGTGGTGCTTGAAAGTTTGTAAACCCTTTAGAATTTTCCATATTTCTGCATAAATTTGACCTAAGACTGCATTAGATTTTTACAAAAGTCCTGAAAGTAGATAAAGAGAAGCAAATCAAGTACCGGTAAATGAATCCAAAATATTAGACTTTGTCATTTTTAAAATGAGAAAAATTATCTAATATCACATATCTGTGAGTAGCAAAATTATGGGAATCTTTAGGATTAACAGATAATTTGAAAGTGACAACAAATAATTGAATGACAATTAGACGTGAGTGGGCGACATGTTTTATTTACAGAACGGGGCTCTATCAAAGTCTGAGCTTCACAACACGTATGTGGAAGTGTATCATGACAGGAACAAAGGGGATTCTGTGGACCTCAGAAGAAGAGATGTTGATGCTTACCAAACTGAAATATGAAACAAAACCATCTCTAAAAAGTTTGGACTCCACCAATCCAAAGTCAGACAGATTGTGTACAAATGGAGGAAATTCAAAACCATTATTACCATCCACTGGAGAAGTCAGCAATAAAGATCACTCCAAGGGCAAAACATATAATATTCCACAAGGTCACAAAGGAATCCAAGGTTACCTCTAAGCAACTAAAGGTCCCTCACATTAGCTAATGTTCATGTTCCTGAATCCACCATCTGGAGGACATTTAACAACAATGGTGTGCATGGTAAAGTTGCAAGGCGAAAGTCATTGCTCTCCAAAAAGAACATTGCTGAAGTTTGGTAAAGAACACCTGGACAAGCCAGAAGGCTACTGGAACAATGTGTTGTGTATGAATAAGACCATAATAGAGATTTTTGGTATAGATGAGAAATGTTACATTTGGAGAAACAAAAACACTGCATTACTACATAAAAACCTCATATAACCTGTGAAACGTGGTGGTGGTGGTATCATGGTTTGGGCTAGTTTCTGTCACGCCAGGTGTAGAAAAGACTTAGTGCAACACAGAGGGAAGAGGGAAAGGGAGCCCAGACACTAGGGAAAGGGGGATGTGGAGACCTCTTAGTCTGGTCTAGTGTCACCCTGTCTAAACTACCATTCCTATATTGCCGCCTCAGCAATCGCCGCACACGTGCCTCGCCCTGTCTTTCCCTGGCGAATAGCTAAGGCTAGGGATGGGAGGAGATGAGCACTAGTCGATCTCCAATAAACTCTATAGACAATAAGGGTAGACAAATAGGGGGAGAATGCTTAGCTTTAGACGAATCCAGACAAATGTGAACTCGGTCTCAAGCTCCAGAGAGGACGAAGTACTGCTCTTGCTAAAGCCTCACAAGTAGAAATGAATATAGCTGGCACCTCCCTCTCAGACACACCAGGTATATATACACCCAGGCCAGCCAATTACCAGAGGGAGGTAGCCGCTAGGTCCTAGAGATAGCCTCTCATCTAAGAAGATGTCTGTAATGCCAAACGTAGAGATATCCTGCAACCATCTGCAGGGCGACTGTCTGTCACCTCTGATATACCCGTGACAGTTTTACTGCATCTGGCCCAGGACAGTTTGCCATCATTCAGGGAACAATAAATTCTGAAGTATACAATGAAGTATACTAACAAATTCTAAAGGAAAATGTCACCATGTCTGTCCATAAGTTGAATCTCAATAAAATTGGGTCATGCAACAAGAAAACGATCCAAAGTGCCCAAGTCGTTCCACAAAATAATGGTTAAAAAAGAATAAAATTAAAGTTTTTTAATGGCCAAGTCAAAGTCCTGACCTTAGTCCTATAAAAATGTTGTAGAAGGACCTGGAGTGTGCAGTGAATGGAAGAAAAGTCATCAACATAATAGAGTTGAAGCAGTTTTGCAGGGAGGAATGAGCTAAAATTCCCCCAAACTGATGTGCAGGACCACTCAGCAATTACCAGAAACGTTTAGATGCAGTTATTGCTGCACAAGGGGGTCACTGAAAGTAAAGGTTCACACACTTTTGCCACTCGCATTGATGTGATATTTGGATAATTTTTCTCATTTAAAAAACTTCTTTTTATGCACTTTTTTATGTGAAAATCTGATGTAGTTTTAGAACATATTTATGCAGAAATATGGAAAAAAAGGGTTCACAAATTTTCAAGTACCACTGTACATTATAGTGAGAGAGGTAGTACCTAGTGCCAAACATAAAATATGCAGAAATATATTTCCCCTGGTGACATCAAGATATACCTGGGCCCAATTCATCTTTCCTGCGCCTCTTTTTTTGGGTAAAAGTTTGGATTGCAGGCAGTTTTATTTTTGCATCTAATTCAATACGACTTTTATACATTTTTTACATTAGTTTTTCAAGCCTCATAATTTTTTTTGGGTGGGGTGGGGGGAGTTTGCTCGACAATGTGGGCATGATTTTCATTATTCAGATGTCTTCAGCTAATTCATCTATTACATTTTTTAAAAATGGTACACTATTCTTTTTTCTTGCTTTCTTTCTCCTTCTCCTGAACTTACTTGCCGTATATGTTGCTGTTAGATCACTTTGACTATGAGACTATGTTTAGGGAATTAATATTCTGCCTTCAATATCTGTTCTATGTTAAGGTTCTAGACTGTGCAGGATCCTTGGAATTGATAACACTGTACTATGATTATTACTCTCTCATGGTGATTGTCTTTTATTTTGGCACGATTACTGCCTTGTCATTTCGTTTCTTTTATAAATCAATGAATAAAATTACATTTAAAAAAACAAATACATTTTTGCATAATGGTACTCTAGTACGCTAACGGAGAACAAATGCCGTCTATTTATTTTTTGTGCAGTTGAAGACTAACGTGCAACATTTTAAAGCGTGATATTTTACTCTAAAAAGGCACAAAAAAGCATCTTTTAATAAGTGGAAAATTCATCAATCATTATACTCCATTTTGATAAGATTGGTGTAAAGTCAACCAGCAGAAACAGAAAGACAAATCAGAAAAATGCAATTGCTCTGTTGACTGTATAGTAGCTGCGGCCGGGTCCTGCACATCTGACCCCATTCAAATCACTATTCCGTCGACAGAGCTGTGCTTGCAGCTTTGTAACTGAACAATTCTGGCCGTCACCAACCCCGGGAACAGCTGATGAGCGGGGATGCCAGGTGTCGCAACTGTGGCGCCCCTGAGGGTTCAGTCGCCACAGGGGTACTGCACTTCAGAATGAGGTGTGGTATCTCCTCTCCCAGGTAAGGATGGAGTACTACACAGGACCCCAACCACACACTCAACACTACACCACTCCAGTTCTGAAGGGGGCCTAAAGCACCATAGTGCTGTCCCGGGCCTGAATGGAGGAGTTGGGGGGAACCAAAGTGAGGGGGAACCACGTAGTGAGTGAGGGTGGAGGAAGCATTTACCTAAGCACTTTACTAGAATTCTATATAACTGGAGGCCATTTTAATAACAAGGTCTTTGGTCGTGGGTCTTTGGGACGGCAAGTCAGCACAAGGCTGCAGCCGGCTGAGGGTCCACGGTCCCCGGTCTCAGGCCTCGAGACGGGGAGCGGGGCAGAGTTATAACCGGCTCTGTCCCCGGTCAGGGTCCAAGCAAGAAGGCCCAGGTGGGGAGCAGAGGAGATAGGCTCCACAGGCGAAAGGATCTCAGGGGGGTGCGGACGGAGCGGAGTCACCATCTGCATACCTTATTCTGGCCTAGCCATAGGGACCCTGCCGCAAGGGGGGCACCGATCCTCGATTATCTGACTTTGCACTTTATGTCTCTGTCGGAAAAGTCCGGAGGCTTATGTGGATCCTAGGGGGATACGGACGGAGCGGAGTCGCCACCTGTATGCCCTAATCTAAGTTTATCCAGAGGGACCCGGCCTTACGCCACGTTCTCACCACAAGTCACCAAAAAGGGCACCCAGTCGGTCCGGAAACTACACGTTACCCACAAGGGACATCGCACTACCTGTACGGGACTCAGTGGAGGACACAAGGCGGGAGAAGTTGAGCAAGAGAGGAACACACTGGAGCGGGGTCCTGACAAGTGCTCCTGAACAAGTTGGAGAGTGCTGAACCCCACCCTGGCGGCCGCAGCTTGCCGTGTGACAGAAGAGAGAAGCTCTGAGCTGACTAAACAACTAAGTGAGTAAAGACTTGGATGACTTCAACTACCGCCTCTGTCCGCTCTTTCCTACGCGGCTCTGCACCCGCCAACGCTCTACTCTACACCCTCTCTACACTGCCCTGAGGCCCCGCTCCACCTGTGGGGAGTCGTACCAACTAAGCTGCCTAAACACCGGCCTCAGAGGACTGTCGCAGCGCTGGTGATCCTCACCAGACACCACAGGTGGCGTCACAAACATCCCTATCCCATACAACTTCCCCCCTTCTTTTAAGAGTGACCACAGGGTACCGGCCCGGGAGCCGACCACCGTGACATCCCCCAAGATCAGGCAACAACAAGGCCCGGGCGCCGAGTCGTCCCCATCCCCTGGGCGCGTCACAACCCCACTGATCAGACATAGATGAGCTATCCAAAGGATAGGTCATCAATGTTAAAGTCCCTAACAATCCCTTTAAAATTGCAAAGTGCTTGTAAAATCATATTTTGCAACTTACATCTTATTAAAAATCCTATCTGTTCTCAAGAATGGAGGGATTTTTAATTATTCACTACTTGTTGCCTATGTCACTGCCCACCTTAGAGTGGACGGTCTCCCCGGCAAGGAGTTTGCTATAGAGCTTGCAAGTGCTGCTCTGAAGCTGGCTGGCTTTCTAAATCTGGTGTGGTGCTACTCCCATGCTGCAGAGGCAAAATTGGCAGTATCGAAGCATATAGCTCAGATCAGTAGCACAACCATACCGCTGGTCTGCACAATCAGTCTTCGGGAGTGCACTAAGTCCCAGAAAGCAGGAAGCTAAGAGGCAGGAGAGCCTTGCGCTCCTGAAGACAGAAGATGAGAACACTCCTTTTAGGATACTTGCCTCTCTTGTAGACTTCTCCTTCGCTATCGTCTTCTAACTGTTCAGAGGCCGTCAAAAAATCCTCTTCTATGGATGAAACTGAGCAGTTGGTGTCGTCCTCGGCTCGGAGTGGGCTTGTGTCTGGTTGTAGATTGTTCTCTTGTGCCAACTCCAAACCCAGAAGAAACTTGTTCAGTTCCAGTATGATGGCATTCGAGGTGTTCTCCATTTTACCTTGTAGCAGTAGACAAACTTCACCTGGCTGCCAGACCTCAAAGACAATAGGGAATACTTGTGTCACTAATGCTTAAACCACAATTTATTTTTTTATAAACTAACATTATTCAAGTATCAATTTATCTATTAGTTATCAATTTATTTATCAATGAAGCAATACTTTTTTTCCACAAATCGTGGCAGCACAGGGACGTACTTGAAACTAACTGGGACATATTTTATTAGAGAAAATGGCATTACCTTCAGCTTGTAATTCCTTTTTCCCGCCTGCAGACTCTCTGTAAATGCTTAGAAATATCTTAATTAATCAAAAATCAGTCTAGGACAAAACAGGTGAAAAATTTCCAAGGGGGAAGGGTTACGTTGCTTCAGTATCTCTCTTTAAAGCCGTGTTCACTCGTTCAGTTTTCACCTCAGTGTTTGTTAGCCAAAATCAGGAGTGGAGCAGGAAAAGTATAAGGATATGTTCACACACCTTGGGTTTTTCAGCGTATTTTGCTGCAGATTTTTATGCAAATTTTCAGCCGTGTTTTGCAGTGCCAGCAAAGTCTATGAGAAACCAGAATTCTGTTCACACATGTTGTTTTTTTTAGTTGCGTATTTTGTGACTTGCTTGTGGTTTTGGAAAATAGAGCGTGTCACATCTTTCAGCGTTTTGCACCAAAAAACGCACCAAAACCTGCATTTTTAACGCAGCTGTTTTCCTGCCAGAGAAAAGTTAGCAGCAGAAAAAAAACACAATGTTTGTGAACATAGCCTAATAGAAACAAGTCACCACTTATCACTCACTCCTGGTTTTCTCTTACAAATACTGAGGTAAAAAACTGACCAAATACTGAACCGGTGGATGTGGCCTCAGTGTCTTTGTGAGGCTCTATGTTATAAGAGGGTAGGAAGAGGAATAGGATTGATCATAATGTAGTCTGCCTTAGGCCTTTTTTCACACATCCATAAAAAAATGGTGCCAGTGTCATCAGTCTTTTTCATCAGTGTGTTCTCAGTGTGCGGTCCATGTATCTGTGTTTACCATCAGTGTGTCCTCAGTGTGCGGTCCGTGTATCTGTGTTTACCATCAGTGTGTCCTCAGTGTATGGTCCATGTATCTGTGTTTACCATCAGTGTGTCCTCAGTGTGCGGTCCGTGTATCTGTGTTTACCATCAGTGTGTCCTCAGTGTATGGTCCGTGTATCTGTCTTTACCATCAGTGTGTCCTCAGTGTATGGTCCGTGTATCTGTCTTTACCATCAGTGTGTCCTCAGTGTATGGTCCGTGTATCTGTGTTTACCATCAGTGTGTCCTCAGTGTATGGTCCGTGTATCTGTCTTTACAATCAGTGTGTCCTCAGTGTATTGTCCGTGTATCTGTCTTTACCATCAGTGTGTCCTCAGTGTATGGTCCGTGTATCTGTGTTTACCATCAGTGTGTCCTCAGTGTATGGTCCGTGTATCTGTGTTTACCATCAGTGTGTCCTCAGTGTGCGGTCCGTGTATCTGTCTTTACCATCAGTGTGTCCTCAGTGTATGGTCCGTGTATCTGTGTTTACCATCAGTGTGTCCTCATTGTATGGTCCATGTATCTGTGTTTACCATCAGTGTGTCCTCAGTGTATGGTCTGTGTATCTGTCTTTACCATCAGTGTGTCCTCAGTGTATGGTCCGTGTATCTGTGTTTACCATCAGTGTGTCCTCAGTGTATGGTCCGTGTATCTGTCTTTACCATCAGTGTGTCCTCAGTGTATGGTCCGTGTATCTGTGTTTACCATCAGTGTGTCCTCAGTGTGCGGTCCGTGTATCTGTCTTTACCATCAGTGTGTCCTCAGTGTATGGTCCGTGTATCTGTGTTTACCATCAGTGTGTCCTCATTGTATGGTCCATGTATCTGTGTTTACCATCAGTGTGTCCTCAGTGTATGGTCCGTGTATCTGTGTTTACCATCACTGTGTCCTCAGTGTATGGTCCGTGTATCTGTGTTTACCATCAGGGTGTCCTCAGTGTATGATCCGTGTATCTGTGTTTACCATCAGTGTGTCATCAGTGTTTAGTCCGTGTTTACCATCAGCGTGTCCTCAGTGTATGATCCGTGTATCTGTCTTTACCATCAGTGTGTCCTCAGTGTATGGTCTGTGTATCTGTGTTTACCATCAGTGTGTCCTCAGTGTATGATCCGTGTATCTGTGTTTACCATCAGTGTGTCATCAGTGTTTAGTCCGTGTTTACCATCAGTGTGTCCTCAGTGTACGGTCCGTGTATCTGTGTTTACCATCAATGTGTCATCAGTGTTTAGTCCGTGTTTACCATCAGTGTGTCCTCAGTGTACGGTCTGTGTATCTGTGTTTACCATCAGGGTGTCTTCAGTGTATGGTCTGTGTATCCGTGTTTACCATCAGTGTGTCCTCAGTGTACGGTCTGTGTATCTGTGTTTACCATCAGTGTTTCCTCAGTGTATGATCCGTGTATCTGTGTTTACCATCAGTGTGTCATCAGTGTTTAGTCCGTGTTTACCATCAGTGTGTCCTCAGTGTACGGTCTGTGTATCTGTGTTTATCATCCAGGTGTCTTCAGTGTATGGTCTGTGTATCCGTGTTTATTATCAGTGTGTCATCAGTGTACGGGCCATGTGTCCGTGTTTACCATCAGGGTGCCATCAGTGTACGGTCCGTGTATCTGTTTTTACCATCAGTGCGTGATCCGTGTGTCAGTTTTTACCATCATTGTCATCAGTGTTTTTCACAGATGGATAAATAAATACATTATAAAGTTTCTCCTATTCTTTGTAATTTTAAATACAGGCTGTAGACGAATGGCACATGGATGCCATACTTGTGCTGTACGTGTTTATTACAGACCCATAGACTTGTATTGGCCCTTTTCATCCATGATACCGGAGAAAAAGGACCTGTCTCTGTGAGGTTTGCATGGACATATGCGGTCCATGATACCACACAGACATGTGAGTAGCACCATAGATTATTATGGGTATGTGAAAAAGACGGATAGAAACCGCACATACATATACAGATGACTGAATGAGGCCTTAGGCTGTTTTCACACTTCAGTTTTTCGCTAGGTGTGCTATCAGCTCTTTTATACTGATATCACGGATGCATTATATTCACTATGCCTTTTCATGTGTCTTTGTTTTTATTGTGGATCGTTTATCTGCAAAACAACGAAAAGCAGAGACATCCTACTTAGATCTGTACAGCAGATCAAACTCACTAATGCAAGTCAATAGCCCTGTAAAAAAATGGCTGGCATGCAGCTATCATCTGTGTGCTGTCTGTATTTTACTGTTTCATGGACAGGAGAAGCTAAGATTATTTTTTTGTTTGCATACGTGAAAAATGGATGCAACAAGTATTGTAAAAACTGACACACGGAACAAAAATGGATCCAGCACGATGAAAAAAACACGGACTATTTTTCATGAAAATGTGTATTTACAGAAACTTGCAGCATATAGTAAAAAGTCCCAAAATATACAGGTTACAGTCAACATTTATGGCTGCACCTTAGCTAATACACATCTTTAGCTGCCTATACAGTGATTGTGTTTTTTTTGGTGTCATGTTAGATCTGATTGCAGCATGATGTAGGGGCTGAGACCTTGATTCCCGTGATGTGTCATTTATTAGGCTGTGTGTTGCTATTTCAATAAAATCAATGTTTTATCAGCAGATTAGAGAGCACTATGGGACTAGGCGTCTCGTGCCTCCTAGTCCACTGCTGTGTGTAACCCCGCCCCCACCACTGATTAGCAGCTTTGTGTCAATGTACAGTGCACACAAGAAGCTGAGAATCAGTGGTGTGGGCGGGGTTACACCGACCATTCTAAATGCAGCAAGATCAGCAGCAGAGAAAACAGTGATTGTATCAAAATGACAGGATGCAGACCAGTATGTAACACATTGCTGGAATCAGGGTCTCTGTCTCTACATCATGCTGTTCTCAGATTATATATCAAAAACCTGATGATAGATTCCATTTAAAGATTGTCCTTTAGGATACGTTCACACATACTGAATTAGCTGCTGGTATTCTGACTACATTTTCAGGCAGAGTATCTGGAGTGGAAAACTTTCAAAGAGAAAGATTCAAATACATTTCAAGTCGCATGTCAATTAATGTTGCAGTTGCAGATTTTATGTGGATTTTCCCCATTAAATTAAATGTTTTAGAGAAGTAAAAAGCCTAATTCTTTCTGCATATTTTGCTGCAGGTTACCCGTGGATCAGCAGAAAAAATTTTCAAGTCATGAATAATAAAAATAATCTCACCAAAGTATGAAGAGGACCTGTCACCAGTTCAAAACTGGCAATTTTTGCTCTTATTTTTTCCATTTTTTTTTGTTCTTTTTTAAATCCGTCATAAGGGTCCTGAAATATGGTCCTTTTTATTTAGTGCTGATTTTTATGGTCTTTACCAAAGGTGCAGTGCTCACAGGGTAATAAAGCAGAGCGGCCTAAAGACACAGCGCAGAGAATCCTGAGTCACAACCCCTTGGAAAAGTCCATAAAAATCAGCACTAAATAAAAAAGCCTATCTCTATAGAACCGTATGGTGGAATTACAAAAAACAAAAAAAATAGAAAATGGAATTCCCTGGGGAGCAGCAGGAATAAGACAAGATCACTTTTAACCTGATGACCAGGTCACTTTTAAAATAGAAAAACACCGCTGGCCTCTACATACACCCGACCTTCAGCAATGATATCTTGCCACATGGGACGAGACATTATTGCAGGAGTGAACGTGTACAGATATGAGCAGAAGACAAGAGAAAGGAGCCATTGAAGCACCTGGAGAGTTAAATGTAATGTTGTTTTTTTCATTTCTTACATGGTGCTGTTTTCTGCAGGATAATCAACATTGTTCACCCTGATTCGGTCTTCAAGCGCCTGCTCTGGCCTGCATCATTTTGTCTTTGACTAGTTCTCAAAATGTCATTATGTCGGAGGGAGGGGAAGACGCAGGTTATATAATCACAGCATGATATCATGATGTCTTGAGGCCTAGTCAAGCGAGGACTGGAGATGTTGGAAAGCAGCAGGCTTGACTGGAGCGGACACCTGAGGACTGACCAGAGCGCGGCTGCGCAGCAGGACAGGTAAGGGTCAGGGTGGGTAAGTAGAATTACATTTTTTTTTTAGCTATGATTATTATGCTCTGTGGTATGGGGAGGCCTCAGAGCATAATAATACTCACTCAATTCACATCAGAGAAATTTGAAGCAAATCAAATTTTTGGCCAAATTCGAGCGGATCTGTCAAATAGAATTTCAGCTTATTCACTAATCAGTATCCGCCAATCTTAACTGATTGACAGTTCTTCAGGGTCCTCCTCCCTTTTTTTTGCTGAGATCTCACGCTGCTCAGTACATGCTGCAGCTGTCTTTCAGCTCAGGAGGGTAGAGGCTAAACACAGTTGGACTCTATCACTTTTTAGAATAACGCTTCACAGAAGTAGGAAAGTACTGTATAACTGCATACCGCGTAGAGGAAGGACACTATGGAAAGCACAGATGACCAGCAAATGGAAAGGATGATATACAGGAATTCCTTTATTGGTGTAGTTACAGCACTCAATAGTGAAAAAAGACAAAGGACACAAAGAAAATACATATATAATGAAGACTGCGAACCCACAACTTTAAAGTTTTAAAACATGATGATGATGGTATTTATGTCTATTGTACTTGATAAAGAGACCTGTGAGCCTCACAACGTGTTAGTTAGTGGAGACTATACCAATAAAGGAATTTCCATTTATCATCATTTCCATCTGCTGGTCATCTGTGTCTTCCATAGTGTCCCTCTGCGTGCTATTCAATTATACCTTGCTATTCCTGGGTAGCAACATCAGTATCTCAGTAGGGTCTAGCAAAGCTAACTAAAGACCCTGGATGTCGGCAGCGATTACTTCCAGCGATTTGTCTTAATGGCCTCATTAGAGTTGTGCCCACTGTAGCACAACCAGACAAGGTAAGCCTTCATCTGCCTTTCTTTATTCTCTTTTTACTAAACATATTAACACTTTCAGCACCTTTTTTCTGGTTTTATGCCCTAACGCTTTAGAATAATACAAGATAGAGGATAACTTACTGATCACTGTGGATCTGACTGCTAAAACCTCTTGCGTTTCCAAGAACCGGACTCTGGAACCTGGGAACTAGGCTCTGTAGAGCCCTGTCATGAATGGAGTGGAGGTGCACATGCTCAACTACTGCTCCATTCATTGTCAATATGTTTGCCAGGTAAACCCAAGCACAGGGTTCCACTATTTCATGCAATGTCATAGACAGTGAATGAAGATGAGGTTAAGCATATGCACATCTGCTCCATTCAAGACTTGGGCTCAGTGATTCCTGATTTCTAGGGTTACGATCTGAGGATCAACACCCAGCATGTAAAATTTCCATAAAATATCCTGAAATATATGGATAGTTGATATCTTACTATTTTGAGAAGAATCCTTTAAGGCACCGGTGGCCAACATTTAGCTCTCCAACTCTAGAGAAACTACAATTCTCAATATGTCCTGGTGGCCACTTGCTATCAAGGCATGCTGGAAACCAGAGGTCAACAACACCAGACAAACCAGATTTTGGGGACCATAAAATCTCAGACTGTCATTGATTATGCTTCAAGTAATTATGCATCAAAACTGAAAAATTCATCTTACGATGCAATCACTGAGAGTTACTATACAATGCGCCTAAATAAACAAGGAATATTGCTACAAAAATGTCTATACGTATTATCGAAATAGAGACAGTTACTTTACATAAAACGGGTTAATGTTTTGCCCATTTTATTACATTTTCTTGTTTAGAAGATGTCTCAAATTTTTTTTCCCTAATTATATATGTAATGTAATCAAAGTGTATTGAAATGCTTGCCAATCGCTGTCTTCCTTGTATCCAGCTTCCCCCATGCCTCTTCTGACCAATGTGACCACTCTGCAGTTTTGCCCATTCACACACCGCCTACTGTGTGGAGCGGTAGCTGCTTTCCCAATATAAGTCTAAGAGACTTAGAACAAGGATCCATAGGTTTCCATTATAAAAATGACTTCAGTTTAACACACAACTCCCCGTGTGACCCAGCTAGTCTAAATTCAGGTCACGTGGGCAAGAAGAGGACCAGTGCAGCGCTGCAAACTGGGAAACACGGCGATCAGTAAGAATTTTAATATACTTACACAATATTACATACCTCATTAGGGGGGATTAGTGAATACAAATTTTGCTGAGACTTCTTTAAATCTGAAAGTTTCCCTTTTATGGAATATAAGAGCGACTGACACATTATTTCTGATGTAAGGGGCCTATTGTGAGGATATGAGTACAATGCTTTACAGATAGATGGATAGGTGCAGGGTGTACCATGCTGGTGAATAGCAGGAGCTATTTAGGGAATTCACTTTTGTTTGATGTGATGACTCGGTTGCACTGTGGGACGTGTAAGTGGGCTGTAATGGTCTGTTTCTGGCATTAATATAAATAACGTTGGTAATGATGGGAAATTGCAGAGCATGAAAAACAGATTCCGCTGGAACAGAATAGGAGAAATTATTGGATCTAACTGACATGTTTGTAGCAGATAAAAATATACTCATGAATTGTCGCAGACATCGCAGGACGGGGAGAAAATTATAGTAGATACAGTGCTGAATTCTCCTCAGCTACAACACTCTGGAGAACGTATCTCTCTCTTTATGGAGAACATGTCTGAAAAACAACAACACTGTTAGTTCTCTTCCTGCAGTCTCCAAAGATCTCCTTACTAGACACCATCAATGGCCATTTTGCTAAAATTTAAGTTAATGCCCATTTGTATTGTAGGCCAGTTAGTTCTATCCAGTCATGCAGATGGAAGACTGCAGTGTTGAGCTGTCCACACCATATTATTGCCGTAAATGGTTTGATTAAAGTCCCTAATGACATAAAATGTCACCACAAGCTCTGTCTTCTGGCTTGTCAATCAAGCCATACAAGGTGGGCATAAGGCATGGACAGCTTGACTTCACTCCACCTCTTTAAATAGATATGCAAGCAGTCATTAAACTCAGTTTCTGCTCTTTTTGAAACTGCTTTCAACTGCTGCTCAGCAAAAATTTGGAAATCCCTTGTCTGAGTATGGAGGTTGGAGCAGAGAGGCTCAGACAAGGAAAGACCTGTATACAGACAGTTATAGAGCAACTGCACTGCAGCATGGTGTTTCGGTATCTTCTCCCTTTTAGTTTCATTCCATTGCTTCTTGTCTTTCCATGTGCAATAGAATCATAGAAGGAACAAGTAGGATGCCAGGAGTCAGAATCCCACTGATCCTACCCTAAGGATAGGATGTAATCTTCTACAGTAGACAGTTTATACCTACTTGTTGGATCTCTGGAATCGGTCCACACTTCTTGTTAGATAATCCACTCAACAACACAATCTCATTTTCTGCCAGTTCTTGTGATCGCATGGAGTTTATCAACTTTAGTAGGTCTGGAGACACTTCATCCAACTTCTAAAATTCAAAGTATTTGTGGTTTAGGTACATAAAAAAGTAGAAAATGCCTATGAATTAGTAAGAGTTACAATAATATATAATGACTAGATGGCGGCCCGATGCGATCGCATCGGGAGGGCGGTAATGTCTCGATGGGGGCAGGCTTTGCAGCGTTGAGAATCTCTCCCCACCATGTGCTCATCCACCTATCCACTCTCTCTTTCCCCCATGTGCAGACTTCTCCCGTCTGTGCTCTCTTCTTTGACCTGTCTACCCCATGTGCTATCCCCCTTGTCTGCGGTCTCTCTTCTCCCTGTGCTTTGTTCTCCCCTCGTGTGCTGTCTTGTTTGAGCTCTCTCCCCCCTGTGCTCTGTCTCTCTCTTCCCCATCTGCTGTCTTATCTTCTCATGTGATCTCTTCTTTGACCTGTGTACCCCATGTGCTCTCCCCCTTGTCTGCTCTCTCTCTCCACCCCTGTGCTGTCTTCTTCCCGCATGTGTTCTCTCGTTTGAGCTGTCTACCCCTGTACGTCGTGCATCTGCCGCCGGGATCAGCCAAATGATTCACTGCGCCTGCATGGAATTTGCGCAGGCGCAGTAAATCAGACCGCGCCATCTTTGTGCAGGCTGATAGCGGCGGTCACATTAAAACTGCGCTCCTCCTGTACAAAGATGGCGGCGGTCAGTGAATGATTCGGCTGATCCTGGTGGCGTGTGCGGCGTGTTTGCGACGGAAATCCTTGGAATTCCCCGAATTCCAAGTTGCGGAAGTTCGTTGACCGCCATATTGGGACACTCAAGTGATGGGTGTCTCAATATGGAAACCGCTGGTGGTACCAGCCTCTTGCGCGGTACCACCAGCGGTTTCCATATTGAGACACCCATCACTTGGGTGTCCCAATATGGCGGTCGACGAACTTCCGCCACTTGGAATTCTGGGATCTGGACACATCTGGATGGAACCGGATGTGAAGACATTACAAGGTAAAGATATATTAGATAACCAGAACCAGAAACAAAATAAATTATGTCAAGTGAACCTTTAGAGTTGTATAGAGTTAGTGTTATGAGTACAGTGCTGTTTGGCCTTTGAATCTTTTTAGATTATACCTATTTCAGATCAATTTGGAAAGTGATCGTACCATGACTGCCATAAAAGTCTGTGCTTGTGTAAGGTGCCAGCTAGTTGTTGAGGTGGTGATGGAGGGCAATTTTCATACAAGTGATTATATCAGCACAGTATTTTCTATTGTTATAGCAATATTTCGTTTCTCAACACAATTGGCTAATAATCTTCATACCATTCATGTACAAGATATTGAACAAAAAAAAAAGTTCAACAAAAAAGTTTTAGGGGGAGATTTTTTTAGTTGGCTTGCACTAGGTTTCTGGTGATAAAAAAAAATCTCAAATTTTGGTACATCTGTTATGAGCAGAAAAAAATTACAGATTGTTGTTGTTTTTCTGACAGTATCATCAGAGACAGGCATAGCTTAGCTGGGGGGCATTGCATGTTAGGTTCAATGCCTGAACCTGGCATTGTAGCACAAATCTATCCCTATATTTGCTATTTTGGGGAATGCTGAAAAAATGGTACAACAAATTTAGGACTATGCCTCCTATTAAATTTGTTGCATTTCGCTCCATCTTACTCTGTACTAAGACAATGGTATCAAATGTCGGACTTTGTAAATGGCTCCTTAGTCTTTAAACTGTGAATAATGGACAAGTTCTTATATATTAAATCAGTTTGCATGTAGGTATCTCTAGAACTTAAAAGCAAACTGAGCAAATACATTGTAGTAAGTAAATAAATAGTAATAATACATGTAAATAACATAGAGTAGTTAGTTAACATTGTTTTGATCAAAAAAACGTAAAAGCCATACCACCGCAAAAAGATGTTCCCCAATTGTGATGGTATCTAATTCTTCAGTTCACCTCACTATGTGTCAGCAGATGCAAAAATAGATAAGGGCAGAGTAGGGTCCCGACTGTTCATACCACCTGCCCACTTACTATAGGGTATTTGCTCATTTTGATTTTTATCTTAGGTTCTGCTTGTGGCTTGTGGCCAGTGTGAATGCACACCTATGCAGTGCACTTATACCAACATGTGCTCTGGCTCAAATTTATTTTGGTTTTATCCTTGAATCTGTGTAAAAAATGCATATAGAGTAGTATTAACAAGATGTTAGCACCAGTCTATAAGAACACCCCACAGAAATGTAATAAATTGTGTATACTGGGCATAATACAGTATATGGATTTTGGTAAGGCTCAGGCTTTAGTCCTGTTAATGTGGTAAATATCAGTTGCCAATACAAGTCATAAGCATGAGTGGTGATATCACCACATAATACAAATATTCATCTATATATCCTATTAGAAGGCTCTTTCCAGGCCATACATGTTACTATATTGAGGAATGTAGGTCATCAAAGAAATCTATTGTACATTTGTTAATGTACTGCAGCGTGTATGGAGAATGTGACTTACCTTTCGGAAACCTTCATAGCTTGAATTCTCTTTAAGGCTGACAAAACATATCTAGAAAAAAAATCAAGAGTCACTTTATAATTTTCATGTAGTCAGACAGAGATGAATACAACAATTAAATCTGTTTCTATAATGAAACAACCACCCTGCTATCTATATATCCATCCATCAATCTATCTATCATCACTTAATAAAATGTTTTTACGGTCTCAAGGGATATTGTTATATTTGACTATAAATAAATAAAGTTCTTGTGATGTTTTCTATTACTAGGTTCAGTAACTTCTGTCTCCTGCTTGTAAAAGTTGACAAGAAGAAACTTATCACAAGCAGGAAGTAGGGTGATGCTGCATCTCTGGAGTGTGAGTTCTCTTAAACATCAGAGCAGAGCATGTGCAGAGTCAGAGAGGTGTCATAGGAAATCAAGATTGTATTTGGGTAACTGTATTAAAAGAGAAGATAAAATCAAAATGGCAAACAACCTAGAAGTGGCACTTCAACTAAGACTGATATACACAAACCATGGACAGCATAAGAATATTAAAGCAATTGTTCTACTAGAGTGGAGTGGCCATTAATATACAGTATTTCTCACTGTAGTGGAGTTGGAAAGGCAATGTACTACAAAAATTGTGTACAAACCAAGAAAGGTGCAACATAGCTTTATTCAATTAAATAGAAATAACACAAGATAGACAATGATTTAAAATAGGGGAAACACTAGAGGGTGACATACACAGCAGGAGGAAAGGTAGATACATTACAACGTAGCATAATGCATACAAATAGATGAATTGTTCTATGGTAAAGGAGGAATATCACTTAGAAGATGACATGCCAGCTCAAGTATGTGATAGTATATAACAAGGTACAATTGATAAAAGGGCAGCATAGAAAGCAAAATGAATTAATGATATTCACCCATATGATCCTCTTGCTGGGGTGGCGCCAGCCCCAACGCGCGTTTCGGCGCTAGCCTTCGTCAGTATTAAAGCGATTGTTCTACCAAAGTGGAGGGCCGTTAATATACAGTATTTCTCACTGTAGTGAAGTTGGACAGGGAATGTACTACATGGTCGGTCATTTAAAAGAAAAGTAATCTCCATCAGTGATACAGTTAGTACTTTGTTGGGGTTTCAGAAGTCTGACCTCTTGTAATCAGCTGATCACTGGGTCACCTTAGTTAAATAGGATTTGTATTAATGATGAGACATCGCCTTTAAGTTTCTATAAAATACAGATCATTTACACACTGACTGTTAGAACCTTGCTCTTAGGTCTTTTTTCCTTTGCTGGTCACATGACCTTGTTGGCCTATTTAATCCTGCTCCGCCCTTCTGGCTTTGCTGGACTTCATTGTATAACTACTTTCTAGCTAGCCTGTGCTCTGTGTCTTGCTCTGTTAGTTTGCTTGGTCTACTGACCTCTATGTTCTATATATTTTGTTTGTTCGTCTGTCTGCTACTATTTCTGTTAGGAGGTGTCCCATATTCCTCCCAGTCCTTAGTACTTGTAGGGATTCCTTCCCCACATCTATAGGTCTCCGTACAGACTAGCTTAGGACTTTAGCAGGTCTGATCGCAGGATCAGGTCCCCTGTTACATCATAGGGATTAAGCTGAGTTCTATCGTAGGGACAGATCTCCTCTCTTTCCTTAGCTCTGGTAGCAGAACATAACAGTAAGTCCAGCCCGCAAATTCTCTAAGGAAAGATTTTTCTGTTCCATCATGGTGTCGGTTCAGGATTTGGTTCATCGCCTGCAGGGACTCTCTCTGGAGGTGGCCGAGCTCCGTCAGCACGTGAGTAACTGTCCTGGAGCACATTTCTTGGAGCCTAAGGTATGTTTGCCGGATTTATTTTTTGGTGAACACCGAGAATTTTTTTCATTTAAAAATGCTTGCTTATTGTATTTTCGTTTGAGACCTAAGTCCTCTGGGGATGAATCCCAGCGCGTAGGGTTCATAATGTCACTTTTGCGCAAAGAGCCTCAGGAGTGGGCCTTTTCTTTGCAACCTAGTGATTCATGCTTCAGATCAGTGGATAGTTTTTTTTCTGCTTTGGGACTATTATATGATGATCCTGACCGTGTCGCATCAGCTGAGACTGAGTTGAGACGTTTAAAACAAGGATCAGGTAATGTGGAAAAATATTGTACTCATTTCCGTCGTTGGTCTACTCAAACAGGGTGGAACGATTCTGCTCTGAAAAGTCTATTTCTTGCTGGGCTCAGTGAAAGGGTTAAAGACCTGCTAATTGCTTATCCTACACCTGAAGATTTGCAACAGGCTATGCAATTAGCTATACGGGTGGATAGAAGACTGCGTGCAAGGGTTAATGAGAGCAAATCCTCTGCTATGTCAGTTTCTGGTTATGAGAATGTGTGTACTAACAGTGGTGAACTGATGGAGATTGGATCGGTGGCACCTCGCTCTCAAGAAAAAGATCGTCGATTTTCTGAAGGCTTGTGTTTCTATTGCGGAAAATCTGGTCATTTGATTAAAGGCTGTGAGCTTCGTATGAAGAAAGAAAAAAAAATGGTCAGTCACGCCCGTATTGCCTGTTTAAATTCCAAGGGTGTATTTTTAGCTGCTTCCACGATTGCTCAGAAAAATTAATGGAATTTCGGGTGTTTGTTGATTGCGGGTCTACTCTGAATGTAATTGATGGGGGATTCGTGGAAAGACTCAATTTAAAACCTGAACCTTTATCATCCCCCATTGCTGTGGTTTCTGTGGATGGTTCCCCTTTGAAGAATATTACTCTCAAGGTCTGTGAATTTCCTCTCACTATTAATGGTGTTCACCATGAGAAATTGGATTTGGTAGTGTTGAATAACTTGCCTTCTCCAGTAATATTGGGATTGCCCTGGTTAAAATTTCACAATCCTGTACTGGATTGGTCTACCAGTGAAATTAAATCCTGGAGCCATAAATGTTATGACAAGTGTTGTAACGGGCGTATTGCAGCTTTGGATAGGGGAGAATTGCCTGTTCCTATTCAGGATTTTTGGAGAGTTTTTTCTGAGAAGGAATCGCAGGTTTTGCCTCCCCATAGAGACTATGATTGTTCTATTGAATTTGTCCCTGGAGCGACTCTTCCTAAAAGTCGTTTATTTAACCTTACTATTCCTGAGAGGAAGGCTTTGGAGGAATACATACAGACAAGTTTGGCCGCCGGTCACATTAGGCCCTCTAAGTCTCCTGTGGCGGTTGGATTTTTTTTTGTTAAAAAAAAGGACGGCGGTTTACGTCCTTGTCTGGATTTTCGTGAGATTAACAAAATTACTGTACGCAATCCTTACCCACTGCCATTGATTCCTGATCTGTTTAACCAGTTAATGGGGGCCAAGTGGTTCTCTAAAATTGACCTTAAGGGGGCATACAATCTGTTGCGCATGAAGGAGGGTGATGAATGGAAGACTGCTTTTAACACTCCTGTGGGTCATTTTGAGAATCTGGTTATGCCTTTTGGTCTTACTAATGCTCCTGCATTTTTTCATAATCTGATTAATGACATCCTTAGACCTTTGATCGGTAAAAATGTGGTTGTGTATTTGGATGACATTTTGATTTATTTGCCAGATCTGGAGTCTCATTGGCGGAGCGTGCGTGAGGTATTACAGTTATTAATGGACAATTCGCTTTTTGCTAAGCTGGAGAAATGTGAGTTCGCTGTACAGAGAATTAGTTTTTTGGGCTACATTATCTCCAGCAAAGGTTTTGAGATGGATCCGGTTAAGGTTCAGGCTGTGCAGGAATGGCCTAGGCCTATTGGTTTGAAATCGATACAGAGGTTTTTGGGTTTCGCCAATTACTACAGAAAATTCATAAAAAATTTTTCTAGTATTGTCAAACCTCTGACTGATCTCACCAGGAAAGGTGCTGATGCGGTTCAGTGGTCTTCTGAGGCCATTGAAGCTTTTGTGTATCTCAAGGAGAGGTTCACCTCTGCTCCCATCCTTATGCAGCCTGATGTTACTAGGCCGTTTTTGGTTGAGGTTGATGCTTCCTCTGTGGGGGTTGGCGCAGTATTGTCTCAGGATAACGGGGATGGATTACATCCCTGTGCCTTTTTTTCAAAAAAATTTTCGGAGACTGAACTGAATTACGATATTGGTAATCGGGAATTATTGGCTATTAAACTCGCATTTGAACACTGGCGCCACTTCTTGGAAGGTGCGGAATTTCCCGTTCAGGTTCTTACGGATCATAAAAATCTGATATATCTTGATGCTGCCAAGCGCCTGAATGCCCGTCAGGCTAGGTGGGCACTGTTTTTCTCGCGGTTTAATTTCTCCGTTACTTACATCCCTGGTACTAAGAATGTTAAGGAGGATGCCTTGTCTCGCAGTTTTTCTCCCATAGTCGGTGCTGAGAAAGAGGAGAACATTTTACAAGAAGGTGTTGTGATAGCTGCTTTGGACTCCGTTTTGGAAAATGAGATTCTTAAAGCACAGGAGAATGCCCCTTCTAACACTCCTCATGGGAGGTTGTTTGTGCCTGGGACCTTTAGGAGAGATTTGTTTGTTGAGTGTCACGAATCTCGGTTGGCAGGTCATCCCGGAATCTCTGAGACCAAGAGACTGGTGGGTCGCAGTTTTTGGTGGCCTGGATGGCAGAAGGAAGTCATTAAGTGGGTGCGTCAATGTACTATATGTGCTAGATCTAAGTCCTCACATACTCCTGCTGCGGGGTTGCTTTGTCCTTTGGAGGTTCCCAGTGCTCCTTGGACACATTTGGCTATGGACTTTATAACTGACCTTCCCCCCTCTGAGGGTTTTACTGTCATCTGGGTGGTCGTGGACCGTTTTAGCAAGATGTGTCACTTGGTTCCTTTCGTCAAACTGCCCTGCGCTAAAACTCTCGCTAAGGCCTTTGTCAAGGAAATTGTCAGACTTCATGGCGTTCCTACTGACATTGTTTCTGATAGGGGTCCTCAGTTCGTGGCTCGTTTTTGGCGTGCCTTTTGTGATAGGTTGGGAGTTCATTTGTCGTTCTCGTCCGGATATCATCCTGAATCTAATGGCCAGACAGAAAGGAAAAACCAGGATGTTGAGCAGTTCTTGCGTTGTTTTGTGGCAGACAATCAAGAGGGGTGGTCTGAGTTTCTGCCACTTGCTGAATTTGCTCTGAACAATCATACATCTTCTTCTGCTGGTTGTTCGCCTTTTTTTTGTTGTTCTGGGAGACATCCGTCGTTTGGGTCATTCTCCAAGTTGGGATCTGCCGTGCCTGAGGAGGAGAATTTTTCCGGTGATTTGGAGAGAGTTTGGACGGATGTGCGTGGTAATCTTCAGGAGGCCAACAGAAAATCTAAAGACTACTTTGATAGGAAACGACAGGAGGTTTTGTTCGCTGTTGGTGACATGGTTTGGTTGTCCTCTAGGAATCTGCGGTTGAGGATTCCTTCAAAGAAATTGGGTCCCAAGTTTGTAGGGCCCTTTAAGGTGCTTCAGGTTGTCAACCAATCTGCTGTTAGGTTGGAGGTTCCTACCTCCTGGAGAATTAATCCGGTATTTCATGTCTCTCTGTTGAAAAAAGCTGTTGTATCGGATTGTGACGCCTCTGCCTCTGTTCCTCCGGTGGTGGAGGACGGGGAATATGAAATTTCTCGCATCCTTAACTCTAGACGGTATAGAGGTAGTTTGCAGTATCTTGTGGCCTGGAAAGGTTTCGGTCCCGAGGATAACTCTTGGGTGAGGTCGGATGATGTTTCCGCGTCCAGACTTATCAGAGCGTTTCACAGGAGATTTCCTGATAAGCCTGGTCCTAGGGGATCCGGAGGATCCTCTTAGAAGGGGGGGTACTGTTAGAACCTTGCTCTTAGGTCTTTTTTCCTTTGCTGGTCACATGACCTTGTTGGCCTATTTAATCCTGCTCCGCCCTTCTGGCTTTGCTGGACTTCATTGTATATCTACTTTCTAGCTAGCCTGTGCTCTGTGTCTTGCTCTGTTAGTTTGCTTGGTCTACTGACCTCTATGTTCTATATATTTTGTTTGTTCGTCTGTCTGCTACTATTTCTGTTAGGAGGTGTCCCATATTCCTCCCAGTCCTTAGTACTTGTAGGGATTCCTTCCCCTCATCTATAGGTCTCCGTACAGACTAGCTTAGGACTTTAGCAGGTCTGATCGCAGGATCAGGTCCCCTGTTACATCGTAGGGATTAAGCTGAGTTCTATCGTAGGGACAGATCTCCTCTCTTTCCTTAGCTCTGGTAGCAGAACATAACACTGACTTTAGCTCTTTAACTTAACGTGTTATTCCATTTTACATATGATGTGTTACCTGTTGTAGAACAGTGTTTATTAGACGTCAGCGGCAGAGACTGAACTATTTAATCACATATATTAAATCCTTGAATTGAAATAAAGTCTTTTGCTGTCATTCATCACGCTCTGTATTGTTACATGTTGAAAGCCTGCCTGTGTGCCTCCCCGCGATTACCAAACTGTATTTTTTTAACCAGTGCGTAATTATGTGAAGGTTTTTGTGTTTTCAGCACATTTCTAAAAGCTCAGTAAGCCACCTGTTTGTTTAAAGTCTTAAGTGTGAACTCCCCAAGCAGTACAGAAATGTGACATAGGCTCAAAGCTTCACATACAACCAAGCACAAAAATAATTACTGCATTTCAACATGAACAATAGAAAAAAAAGTTGTAATTAAGATATAAAATTATAAAAAAATAAAAAAATATATAAAAAATAATTTTAAATACTTGTTAAGATTTTATCAATAATAGTCACCTCCATTAGTTCTTTGGAAAACTCAGGGCTATAAAAGAAACTCATTGTTTTTATTTGGATTGATTCATTTAGTAAATACCTATATTGTTTCACACCTTTGCCTAAGTCCCAGCAGTTTCTAAGGAACATAATAGCTGACACCTCAAAAGCTCATTCTTTATGCTCCTTTGAGGCTGAGGTGGACGTACCGCTGGCCAAAAACATAAGAGAACATTAGGTTGAATCCGCCTTAACTGGCTGATGATCATGTGCATGAAAGCCTTCAATTCACTCACAATGGCAAAAGTCAGGCGGAAGAAGGATCAATCACATGAAATTTTAAGCAACTGTCGATCAGTGAATGATATTTTTTAAAGGAATGGATGGACTAATATAATTAACAAAGACATGATCATCTTCCAGCACCCTCGCAGGTCCAGTGCAGGTCTAGTTGAGCTCCAAATGTAGTGACTACTGTGTTTGGATGTTACAGGACTGATGCAGCTTGTGACTAGCAGCAGCGGTCAGATGACTAGTTTACCGTGTTATTGGATGTTTCTTTGATTATATTCTCCTCTAGTCACATGACCGCTTCATGAACGCTGAAAAACCTTGGACACGTGAATAGCAGCATAGATTATAATGGGTATGTGTGGTATCCGTGAAAACCACAGATAACAGATAGTAAACGCGCGTGAAACACGGATGTCTGGATGAAGCCCAAAATGGCATATGACTCGCAACAAAAAATCCAGCACATTTGCATTTTTGGAGATGGGTGCTTTGTGGTAGTTTTGTGCCATTTGCTGCAGCATGAACACATTGACAATCATTAAATGACGGAATGCAACGATGCAATGTTTATGCCAAGCCACCAAAGAAATAAAACCTAATTTCCACTCACTAACATATAGAAAAATATAAAATTTGGAGGAAAAATCCACTAGCTATCCACTTTATATTCATATACCTTTATGTGGCGGAGACCTCCTTAAAAGGGAATCTGTCAGCACCTTTTGCTATGTAATCTGAATACAGCAGGAGATAAAGACTGAAACACAGAATTCAGGGATGTGTCACTTTGTCAAAGTGCGTGCTATTTACTAAAGCCCCCGTCTTACATAGCGAGATCGCTAGCGAGATCGCTGCTGTGTCACGGTTTTGGTGACGCAACAGCGACCTCACCAGCGATGTCGCTATGTGTGACACTTTGCAGCGATCAGGCCCCAGCTGTGAGGTCGCTGATCGCTGCAAAGTGTCCTGGACCATTTTTTGGTCGTTGCCCTCCCGCTGGTCAGCACACATCGCTGTGTGTGACCAGCAGGAGCAGCGATCAGGCTGGTAACCATGATAAACATCGGGTTACTAGGGGCACACCCGCTCCTAGTAACCCGTTGTTTATCATGGTTACGAGCCTGCTAAAGTGAGCGGTAACCTCCCGCTCACTGTAGCAGAGTGGTAACCATGGTAAACATCGGGTTACTAGGTGCGCGTGTGCCCCTAGTAACCCGATGTTTATCATGGTTACCAGCCTGCTAAAGTGAGCGGTAACCTCCCGCTCACTGTAGCAGAGTGGTAACCATGGTAAACAACAGGTTACTAGGTGCGCGTGTGCCGCCACCACAACTCCTTTCTGCAAAATGCTCTCCTCCTCCTCGGCACCGACCGTAGGAGAGAAACTGTGAGATAAAGCATCGGCTTTAGCGTTCTTAGTACCAGGGATATAGGTAACAGAAAAATGAAACTCAGAAAAAAAAAGTGCCCACCTAGCTTGACGGGCATTCACGCGCTTGGCAGCATCCAGATAGATCAAATTCTTAAGATCTGTGAAAACCTGAATAGGCAATCTAGCGCCTTCCAAAAAATGACGCCAGTGTTCAAACGCAAGTTTAATAGCCAGCAACTCCCGATTTCCAACATCATAATTCAATTCGGTTTCCAAAAATTTTTCGAAAAGAAGGCACAAGGATGTTCTCCACCCTTGTTCTCCTGAGACAAAACTGCTCCGACCCCCACCGATGAAGCATCGACCTCGACCAAAAAAGGTTTGGTCCCATCAGGCTGTGTAAGGATAGGGGCAGAACTGAACCTCTCTTTGAGATACTCAAACGCTTCAATGGCTTCAGTAGTCGTATTCGCACCTTTCCTGGTGAGATCGGTTAGAGGTTTACCAATTACAGAAAAATTCTTAATGAATTTCCTGTAATAATTGGCAAAACCCAAAAACCTCTGCATAAATTTCAAACCCATAGGCCTAGGCCATTCCAGCACAGCCTGAACCTTCACAGGGTCCATCTCAAAGCCCTCGCTGGAGACAATGTAGCCCAAAAAACGAATTTTCTGCACAGCGAACTCACATTTCTCCAGCTTAGCAAAGAGTGAATTATCACTCAATAACTGCAAAACTTCACGTACACTCTGCCAATGGGACTCTAAATCTGGTGAATAAATCAAAATGTCATCCAAATACACAACCACATTCTTACCAATCAAAGGTCTCAGGATATCATTAATAAGGTTCTGAAAAAATGCAGGTGCATTGGTAAGACCGAAGGGCATCACCAGATTCTCAAAATGACCTATCGGAGTGTTAAAAGCAGTTTTCCATTCATCACCCTCCTTCACACGTAACAAATTGTATGCCCCTCGGAGATCAATCTTTGAGGACCACTTGGCTCCCACTAACTGGTTAAACAAGTCAGGAATTAACGGCAATGGGTAGGAATTGCGTACGGTAATCTTATTCATTTCACGAAAATCCAGACATGGACGTAAACCGCCGTCCTTTTTTTTAACAAAGAAGAATCCGACTGCCACAGGCGACTTAGAAGGTCTAATGTGACCAGCAGCCAGGCTAGTCTCTATGTACTCCTCCAAGGCCTTTCTTTCAGGGATAGTCAGATTAAACAAGCAACTTTTGGGAAGAGTAGCACCCGGAACAAACTCAATGGCGCAATCATAATCCCTATGAGGAGATAAAACTTGCGACTCCTCCTCCGAAAAAGCCTCCAAAAATCTTGAATAGGTACAGGTAATTCCCCTTTTTCCACAGCCGCAATGCAACCATTACAACATTTATCATAGCACTTCGGACTCCAAGACTTAAACACATTAGTAGACCAGTCCAACAAAGGATTGTGCAGTTTTAACCAAGGCAATCCTACAAAACTGGAGAGGGCAAATTATCCAAAACAACCAAGTTCAAAATTTCTTGGTGAACTCCATTGATAGTGAGAGGAAATGCGGCAGTCTTGTGAGTAATACATTTCAAAGGAGTGTTATCAATTGCAACCACAGAAATAGGAGATGACAAAGGTCTGGATTTCAATTTAAGTTTTTCCAAAAACTCTTTATCAATCACATTAAGTGTTGAACCACAATCCACAAATACCTGAAATTCAATCAAATCTCCCTACAGAGTAGTACACCCAGAAAGGAACACTCCTGCAGAGCGTAAACAAGCTATACGGGCGTAGCTGACCTTTTTTTTTTTCTTTACTTAAACGACGCTCACAATACTTAATCAAATGATCATCTTTACCACAATAAAGACACAAACCTTCGGCGAATCTCCGATCTCTTTCTTGAGAGCGGAGTGACATCGCCCCAACCTCCATTGATTCTCCGCTGTCAGAGCAGATTTTCTGGAAACTAGGACCTGAAGTTACAGGAGTTTTTACATCATTGACCCTGGACCTTATTCTCCTGTCCACACGAACAGCTAACTGCATAGCTTCCTGCAGAGTCTCAGGTGCAGGGAATGCAATTAGCAAATCCTTAACCCTTTCACTCAGACCAGCAAGAAATAAACTTTTCAGCGCCGAATCATTCCACTTAACTTCTGAAGCCCATCTCCTGAAGTGTGTGCAATAAATTTCAACATCATCTGACCCCTGATAACCCGCAGCGGAAATTTCCGCAGCATGTGCACAGCACATGCGGATTATCATTGGGGAACATGGCAGGCCTTCTACCATGCATTTTTTAAGCGTTTCTGCAGCGTTTTTGCCGCTGCGGAAACGCTTAAAAAACGCATCGTGGGCACACAGCCTAAAGCTCACAATACACATTAGATGGCTGTCAGCTGAGCGATGGTTTGTCCGACAATCTGCCAGCAGTAATTTCGGCTGGCTTTCCCATACACAGAAGCACTGGTTTAGACGTATATAGTGGTGGCTTATCTCTGAGAGAACAAAAGGATCAGCAGTCTGAGATCATGCTGCATCCATAACTCCCCCCGATAACTAATTGTTCAGGTCCCTTATATACATTAGACTGTCGGCTGAACCCGTCAGTATCGGTGACTTCGGCAGACGTTGGTCTAATGTGAATGGGGGCCTTATCATCATTTATCTGCTTAAACCTTAGAACAGAGACATAATATAAATCCTTTTTGGGTCCACTTCTACATCATGGCCCAGCCATCTCAACAGATGTATTAAAAGCCAGTTAGCTACGACCTGTATTACTCAGACTTATACTACAACCCTTGTACCAGCTTGGATGAAGAGTAGATCGCTAGTATTTTAATTGTGCACTTACAAGTAAATTGACTGCTCTTTGTTGGGTTAAATCAACTTAAATAGAGTTCTAAGGATTTTTGAAAGTCATGAAAAGGTCAAACCATTGCATTCTGTAGAAGATATAAAATATAAGAGCTTCCAAGAAGATAGAAAGCAATTCATTTATAAGAGCAGCCCTGGTAATTTATTTTGTAAATGAACGCGCTCCCTGGTTTAGTAAACGTCTGCATCAGGAGATGGGCCATCTGCTATTCTACCTAGAGCATCCGTGTAATGTTGCCATCTCGGCAGGATCTACCCTGGCATATGCTCATATAAGTATTCTAGTATGTGACCCTCACACTTATTGCCTGATTATCCTGGGGATGTGCAAACATTTAGTTGGGCAATGAATATTACACTTGAAAATCACAGTAAAATAAAAAAACATTGCAGATCGTAGAGGTGAAGAATGTAATAGAACAAAGTGTGGCCCCTCAGTACCCAACTGGCGACCCTCATGTGGCTAATGTGCAGTCATGGAGTGAAGGCAAATTTACATGGTGCTGCTGCCTTACCCTTTATCAGGTATTAGAGCTCCTGTATGCTGAATGTTCTGATCAAGTGCACATAGGCTTAACACAAGTCCAAACATGTATAAGATAACGCCCCATTTAAAGAGGTTATGCAAGACTTTATTTTTTTTACTATGTCTGTTTTGCCCGTGGGCAATCTGTGACGACTCAGAGCGGTTACGAACAGCTCCTGCCGTCAATTCTGCTGCTTCCGCTGATGTCTGCCGATGTCATGCTGATTGACAGCCGGCTTCCCACAGCCTAACTGCATGGAGCCAGGTGTCAATCAGCATGATGCCGACAGTCACACCCTGTGAACAGAGCAGCCCAGAAGAAGAAGAGCTGCTTTGTTGATGTGAAGCAGGAGAATCGCTGACAGGAGCGGTCACCAGCTACAAACCGGCCATGGTAGCAGGCAGGTAGTTAGTCACCAAGAAAACCATTGGTAACACATTACGCCTTAAAGGTTTAAAATCCTGCAGTGCCCACAAGGTCCCCCTGCTCAAGAAGGCACATGTGCAGGCCCGTCTGAAGTTTTCCTATTAACACTGGGATGATTCTGTGAGTTTTTAGGAGAAGGTTCTGTGGTCAAATGAGACAAAAATTGAGCTCTTTGGCATTAACTCAACTCGCCATGTTTGGAGGAAGAGAAATACTGCCTATGACCCAAAGAACACCATCCCCACTGTACTGGGGTGCCATGTACTGTAAAATCCTGAGTGACAACCTCCTTCCCTCCGCCAGGACATTAAAAATGGGTCGTGGCTGGGTCTTCCAGCAAAACAATGACCCAAAACATGCAGCTAAGGCAACAACAGAGTGGCTCATGGAGTGGCCTAGCCAGTCTCCAGACCTTAATCCCATGGAAAACTTACGGAGGGAGTTGAAGCTCCGAGTTGCGAAGAGACAGCCTCAAAATCTTAATGATTTAGAGATGATCTGCAAAGAGGAGTGGACCAAAATTCCCCCCGATATGTGCACAACCCTCATAATCAACTACAAAAAACGTCTGACTGCTGTGCTTGCCAACAAGGGTTTTGCCACCAAGTATTAAGTGTTGTTTGCCAGAGGAATCAAATACTTATTTCTCACTGCAAAATGCAAATAAATTTATCTAATTTATACAATGTGATTTTCTAGATTTTTTTTGGATATTCTATCTTCCAATGTTAAAATTAATCTACCTTTAAAATTACTCACAAAACTTGCAAAAAACAGCAGGTGATCAACTAATTATTTCCTTCACTATATATATATATATATGTATATATACTAGCTATTGAACCCGTTCTACGCCCGGATGGTGAGCATTTTTATTGGTATATGGTCTCCCATGCTGGTATTTCTGCTGCCCCCATCCTGCTATTTGTGCTGCCCCCATCCTGTCCCCACCATCCTATCCTGCTATGTATGGCACCCCTCATCCCTATCCTGGTATGCATGGCACCCCTCATCACCATCCTGGTATGCATGGCACCCCTCATCCCCAATCCTGGTATGCATGGCACCCTTCACCCCCAATCCTGGAATGCATGGCACCCTTCACCGCCAATCCTGGTATGCATGGCACCCCTCACCCCCAATCCTGGTATGCATGGCACCCCTCACCCCCAATCCTGGTATGCATGGCACCCATCACTCCCAATCCTGGTATGCATGGCACCCCTCATCCCCCATCCTGGTATGCATGGATCCCTCATACCCAATCCTGGTATGCATGAGGTCCCTCACCCCCATCCTGGTATGCATGGCACTTCTCATCCCTATCCTGGTATGCATGGTACCCCATCCCTCATCCCTATCCTGGTATGGATGGTACCCCTCATCCTGGTATGGATGGTACCCCTCACCCCTATCCTGGTATGCATGGCACCCCATCTCTCATCCTGGTATGCATGGTACCCCTCATCCCTATCTTGGTATACATGGTACACCCCATCCCTATCCTGGTATGCATGCCCTCCCCACATCCCTATCCTGGTATGCATGGTACCCCTCATTCCTATTCTGGTATGCATGGCACCCCTCATCCCCAATCCTGGTATGCATGGCACCCCTCATCCCCAATCCTGGTATGCATGGCACCCCTCATCCCCAATCCTTGTATGCATGGAACCCCTCATCCCCAATCCTGGTATGCATGGCACCCCCATCCCTCATCCTGGTATGCATGGCACGCCTCATCACCAATCCTGGTATGCATGGTACCCCATCCTTTATCCTGATATGCATAGCACCCCTCAGCCCTATACTGGTATGCATGGTACCCCTCATCCCTATTCTGGTATGCATGGTACCTCTCATCCTGGTATGCATGGCACCCATTCCCTCATCCTGGTATGCATGGCATGCCTCATCCCCAATCCTGGTATGTATGGCTCCCTCATCCATATCCTGGTATGCATGGTACCCCATCCCTTATCCTGGTATGCATGGCACCCCTCATCCCTATACTGGTATGCATGGTAACCCTCATCCCTATTCTGGTATGCATGGTACCTCTCATCCTGGTATGCATGGCACCCCATCCCTCATCCTGGTATGCATGGTATGCCGCATTCCTATCCTGGTATGTATGGTACCCCTCATCCCTAATCTGGTATGCATGGCACCCCTCAACCCCCAATCCTGGCATGCATGGTCCCCTCACCCCCAATCCTGGTATGCATGGTCCCCTCACCCCCCAATCCTGGTATGCGTGATCCCCTCATCCCCCAATCCTGGTATGTGTGGTACCCCTCCTCCAGGTATGCATGGCACCCCATTCCTCATCCTGGTATGCATGGCACCCCTCATCCCCCAATCCTGGTATGTATGGTACCCCTCATCCCTATTCTGGTATGCATGGTACCTCTCATCGTGGTATGCATGGCACCCCATCCCTCATCCTGGTATGCATGGTATGCCGCATTCCTATCCTGGTATACATGGTACACCCCATCCCTATCCTGGTATGCATGCCCTCCCCACATCCCTATCCTGGTATGCATGGTACCCCTCATTCCTATTCTGGTATGCATGGCACCCCTCATCCCCAATCCTGGTATGCATGGCACCCCTCATCCCCAATCCTGGTATGCATAGCACCCCTCATCCCCAATCCTTGTATGCATAGAACCCCTCATCCCCAATCCTGGTATGCATGGCACCCCATCCCTCATCCTGGTATGCATGGTACCCCTCATCCGTATCCTGGTATACATGGTACACCCCATCCCTATCCTGGTATGCATGCCCTCCCTACATCCCTATCCTGGTATGCATGGTACCCCTCATTCCTATTCTGGTATGCATGGCACCCCTCA
The DNA here is from genome assembly GCF_046119375.1 of Phyllobates terribilis. Taxonomy (NCBI): domain Eukaryota; kingdom Metazoa; phylum Chordata; class Amphibia; order Anura; family Dendrobatidae; genus Phyllobates; species Phyllobates terribilis. The sequence goes on from NW_027362763.1 coordinate 193,025,431, forward strand.
TTCCCAATCCTGGTATGCATGGCACCCCTCATCCCCAATCCTGGTATGCATGGCACCCCTCATCCCAAATCCTTGTATGCATGGAACCCCTCACCCCCAATCCTGGTATGCATGGCACCCCATCCCTCATCCTGGTATGCATGGCACGCCTTATCACCAATCCTGGTATGTTTGGCTCCCTCATCCCTATCCTGGTATGCATGGCACCCCATCCATTATCCTGATATGCATAGCACCCCTCAGCCCTATACTGGTATGCATGGTACCCCTCATCCCTATTCTGGTATGCATGGCACCTCTCATCCTGGTATGCATGGCACCCATTCCCTCATCCTGGTATGTATGGCTCCCTCATCCATATCCTGGTATGCATGGCACCCCATCCCTTATCCTGGTATGCATGGCACCCCTCATCACTATACTGGTATGCATGGTAACCCTCATCCCTATTCTGGTATGCATGGTACCTCTCATCCTGGTATGCATGGCACCCCATCCCTCATCCTGTTATGCATGGTATGCTGCATTCCTATCCTGGTATGTATGGTACCCCTCATCCCTATTCTGGTATGCATGGCACCCCTCAATCCCCAATCCTGGCATGCATGGTCCCCTCACCCCCCAATCCTGGTATGCATGGTCCCCTCACCCCCCAATCCTGGTATGCGTGATCCCCTCATCCCCCAATCCTGGTATGTGTGGTACCCCTCCTCCTGGTATGCAAGGCACCCCATTCCTCATCCTGGTATGCATGGTACCATCATCCCTACCCCGGTATGCACGGCACCCCATCCCTTATCCTGATATGCATGGCACCCCTCAGTCCTATACTGATATGCATGGTGGTAACCCTTATAACTATTCTTGTATGCATGGTACCTCTCATCCTGGTATGCATGGCACCCCATCCCTCATCCTGGTATGCATGGCACGCCTCATTCCCAATCCTGGTGTGTATGGCTCCCTCATCCCTATCCTGGTATGCATGGCACCCCATCCTTTATCCTGGTATGCATGGCACCCCTCATCCCTATACTGGTATGCATGGTACCCCTCATCCCTATTCTGGTATGCATGGTATCTCTCATCCTGGTATGCATGGCACCCCATCCCTCATCCTGGTATGCATGGTATGCCGCATTCCTATCCTGGTATGTATGGTACCCCTCATCCCTATTCTGGTATGCATGGCATGCATCAACCCCCAATAATGGTATGCATGGTCCCCTCACCCCCCAATCCTGGTATGCATGGTCCCCTCACCCCCCAATCCTGGTATGCGTGATCCCCTCATCCCCCAATCCTGGTATGTGTGGTACCCCTCCTCCTGGTATGCAAGGCACCCCATTCCTCATCCTGGTATGCATGGCACCCCTCATCCCCCAATCCTGGTATGTATGGTACCGTCATCCCTACCCCGGTATGCACGGCACCCCATCCCTTATCCTGATATGCATGGCACCCCTCAGTCCTATACTGATATGCATGGTGGTAACCCTTATAACTATTCTGGTATGCATGGTACCTCTCATCCTGGTATGCATGGCACCCCATCCCTCATCCTGGTATGCATGGCACCCCTCATCCCTATACTGGTATGAATGGTACCCCTCATCCCTATTCTGGTATGCATGGTACCTCTCATCCTGGTATGCATGGCACCCCATCCCTCATCCTGGTATGCATGGTATGCCGCATTCCTATCCTGGTATGTATGGTACCCCTCATCCCTATTCTGGTATGCATGGCATGCATCAACCCCCAATCCTGGTATGCATGGTCCCCTCACCCCCCAATCCTGGTATGCATGGACCCCTCACCCCCCAATCCTGGTATGCATGGTCCCCTCACCCCCCAATCCTGGTATGTGTGGTACCCCTCCTCCTGGTATGCATGGCCCCCTATTCCTCATCCTGGTATGCATGGCACCCCTCATCCCCCAATCCTGGTATGTATGGTATCCCTCATCCCCCAATCCTGGTATATATGGTACCTCTCACCCCCCAATCCTGGTATGTATGGCACCCCTCAGCCCTCGTATTTGTCCTGCTGCCCTGGGATCCTCCGCATCTGATCAATCTTCAGGGTGGTACTCATCCATCTCTACTATCCGGGACACCGAGATGGCGTACCACCCCCTTGGCCCCCACATTTTCAGAAACTGGACCCAGTCTCCTGGCCAGAGACTCCGGGTGCGTTGTCTATCCCAATCCCGTTCGACCGACCTCCTGTTAACGAAGATATTGAGACGGTTGACCGGCTCCTGAATGAACCCGAACCCCATCTGTTGGTCGAAGGTAATCACTGTTCCCTGGATCAGTGGGTCATCCAGGGGCTCTCTGCCCGGATTCTTCCTCCATTCTTGGGCAAATTCTTCCATGCGCCGCTTGCCCAAGATCACCTGATTCTGCCACTATGCAAGCCGCTGCTGAAAGTGATACTCTTCCTGTTCACGAGAAGCAGCAGATAGCGGGACAGACTCAGCTTGGCCAGGCTGATCTTCTGCAGCATTAGTAGGGTCCATAATAGCTGGTCGAGACTCGACCACTGGAGGGGGTGGAACATCACTTGTTGCTTCACCACAGTTATAAGACCCATCCTGAACTTTCCTCCTTACGACCACATACACCTTGTCTTCCCAGTACGAACGAAATTTTCCTGGACTGCCTTTCTCACGTACGTTCTTGACTAGCACCCGGTTTCCTGGTGCCAATTCTGCTCCTTAACATTTTCGATCATAGTACTCCTTACTCTTGCTCTGTCCTTGCGTAACCATTTTGGACGCTATGTTGTATGCCTCTGTCATCCATTCCTTCCATCTCCGAACGTACTCCAGATACGTTCTGTAAGTTTCTGACACCGGAGTATCGAACATGATGTCGATTGGCAGTCTTAGCGATCGTCCATACAATAGGAAAAAGGATGAGTAACCCATTGCATCGCTCTTTGTACAGTTATAGGCATGTACCACTTTTGACAGGGAACTCTTCCAGTCTTTCTTCTCATCAGCTGTTAAAGAGCGCAACATCGACAATAATGTCCGGTTAAAACGTTCCACTTGTCCATTACCCTCTGGGTGATAGGGAGCTGTGTGGGATCTCTGAATACTACAGTACTTTCCTAGCTTGGCAAACAGCTGGTTCTCAAATTCTCTTCCTTGGTCGTGGTGTAACCTCGTAGCGAACCCAAACCTCAAAGCAAAATCATTGCAGATGTTCTCTGCTGTTCGACCTGATTTATTGGTGGTGGCATATGCTTGAGCAAATTGAGTGAAATGGTCCATCACCACCAAGATGTATTCGTAACCACCCTTCCACGTCTCGAGATGTAGAAAGTCTATTGAGACCATCTCAAACGGATACATAGTTGTATGTTGCCCATAGGTGCCCGGGTTGATGTGTTGGGACGTTTGTCTTTCAGACACCCATGCACCCTGGTCATGGACCTCTCAATATCTCTCTGCATGTACGGCCAGAATAAATGTTCCCGGATCAAGTTGGTTGTCCTTTCCACTCCCAGGTGTCCCATGTTTTCATGGAGTTCTTTGAAGACCAACCTACGGAATACTCTGGGTAGTACCAACTGCTGGTTTTGTCCCCCTTTACGATGCAGGATACTGTCTTCACTGAAGTAAAGCTTCGTCCATTCCTTAATTAAAACAGATACTGCTGGTGACTCATTGTCTCTCTTGTTTACTTGGAAACTGATTTTGGTCCATATAAAGTAGTATTCTACCAATTATCTGATCTTCCCGTTGTGCTTTGCGCATTTTCCCTTTTGGTAGTTGTTGAATAGACCGGGGGTGATCTTGTTCTTTCGCTTTTATGGTAGTTTCCACCGTCAACAGACACCACAATGGTGTGTCTTCCTCCTGATAAGCTTGTACTGCTTGGGTAGTGCTCTGAATTGCTTCCAGACTGACTTCCTCCGAGCATTCTTGCATGTACTCCTCAGGCTCTAGTGGAATTCTTGACAATCCATCAGCATCCGCATTGCATTTTCCTGGCCTGTACTTGATGCTGAATTTGAAGTCAGCTAGTTCAGCGACCCATCTCTTACCCATTGCATTCAGTTTGGCTGTAGTAAGGACATAGATCAAAGGGTTGTTGTCAGGGTATACCTCAAACTCTTTGCTGTAGTAGAGATAATCTCTAAATCGTTCACAGATAGCCCATTTCAATGCCAGGAACTCCAATTTTCCGGAATGTAGATGGTAATTCTTCTCAGCATCTGTCAACATTCTAGAACTGTAACCGATGACCCTTAATTTTCCATCTTGATGCTAATACAGGGCAGCTCCCAGTCCAACTTGAGAAGCATCACAATGAAGAACAAATGGTAAATTTAAATCAGGATATCCCAAGATGGGTGGTTTTACCAGGCAGTCTACTAGTTCTTCCAATACCTCCTGGTGGTCTGCTGTCCAGAGAATGGGCTGTTGGGACGAAACGGCTTTGTTTCTTTTAAGCCCTGTCCAACCCGCGTTCTTTTTCCCGTTGGTGTTGTTGTCTCTGTCCCCCCCCCCCCAAGAGGAGGTATAGTGGGCAGCAATCCTGGAGAAGTTCCGAACGTAAGTACGATAGTAGGAGAGGAATCCTAATATTTGCCTCAACTCCCCGACGGTAGAGGGCCGCTTGTCTTTTAAGGCCAGTACCGGAGCGATTTCTGCTGGGTCTATGGTATATCCTTCTCCGGACACAATTTTCCCTAGAAATTGGACTTGTGTTTTGAACAGTTCACACTTCTTTGGGGTCAACTTAACTCTGTGTTGTTCATACCGTTGTAATACGTCCTCACGTGTTCAACATGCTCACGGAAGGTTTTGCTGTGTACCACATTGTCATCCAAGTACAGCTGGCAGATATCCGTCCCTCAATCCTTCTAAACATGTCTCCATGTTCCTCTGGAATTCTGCTGGAGCTGAACTGAACCCAAACGGTAAGCGGATCCACTCATATAATCCCCACGGTGTGATGAATGCAGTCAAAGGTCTACTGGATTCTTCAACAAACCCTTGATGGTATGCTTTACCCTGATCGAGGACAGAGAACCAGGTATTTCCTGATAGGCTATCCAGCATATCTTGGATCTTTGGTATCGGGTGCCGATCAGGTACTGACTTTTGGTTTAGTTCCCGGTAATCACAGCAGAGTCTCAACGTACTGTCCTTCTTCCTAATGCAAACAATAGGAGAGGAATACGACGACTTTGACTTTTGGACCCAACCTCTGTTGATTAGGTCTTGTAAATACTCTTTCACTTCACGTTGTAATGGTTTCAGCACAGACATGTAACTTCTGGTTACTGGGGTCATGTCTTTCAAATTGATTTTCAACTGCAACGATGGGATACAGCCTGTATCAGAGTCATCTTTGGAGAATGCATGACACTCTTCCCTCAGCATCTGTTTTGCTACCGCTCGATCTTCAGCACACAAGTGTTTCAGGCGTACTGGGGGATTCCAGGACTCCGAGGTGGGTCGTGCAATTTCTTCCCCTGGGCAACTCCTGTTACTTGGTGGGGAGACTGAATTCACTATAGACCCCTGGGAGGGTCTCACACTGGCTGGATATACCGTTTTAACAGTTTCGATGTGACCTAACACAGTCTTTGGATCCAGTCTAATTTCGTGTCTCGTAGTATTCATCACCAGTACTGTCACTCAACCAAACCCACCAGTAGGAATCGTAAGCACAGTCTCACCTTGAACTAGGCCTTCCGGAAGTTCTGAGAGGTCTTTTGGCATGAACAGTCTTTTCTGGACTTTTCTTCCCGGTTCTACCTGGACTCCACACCTCACCCCCACCAATTGATTTGCAGGGATGATGGTTGGGTGCCAGCCTACCTTGACTTCTTTTAGGTCCATTGTATTCTGTGCTTTCTTTACTTTATGAATCACATTTTCCGCCACGGCGTTGGGTATGGCGAGTGATGTGGTGATTGCATCCACCATCAGCGCCAATGCCTTGTGTTTCGTGATGATCTCACTGATTACATTATAACCCAGGATAGGATCCTCTGCCACGTTCTGATCACTGGTCACGAGAAAAGGTACCAAAAGCTCGATGGTGTTGCTGTTCTTCGTGGCCCTGAGTTGGAAAGTCACTTCCACCCAGCCTATGAAAGGGATTTCGGTCTGGTTGACGGCTTTGCCATGGAGTTCCTTTGATCCCAAGAGTTCTTTTAGTGATCGAAGACAAGTGTGTGGCAGGTAGCGCCTTCTCCATTCTTCATTTAAAAGGCTCGCTTGGGCTCCTGTGTCCCATAGTGCTTTTACTAGGAGTCCATGTAGCTTGCACTGTAAAAAGCACCTCTCACTGATTAGGCTGATGAGGCTCTCTTTACTGACCGAGAAATTCTCCTCCCAGAAGTACATCGTTTGACCTCCGCACTGGGCATTAAGTAACTGATGCCCCTGTCTCTCATGCAGCTGTTGTAGATGGGAACACACTTGGGGATTCTGGGGTTTTTGGTGCGATTTGGATTTGCTTCTGGGGCCTCCTCCGTGTCGCAGTTACTAGTCGCCCCGCACTGGTAACCTCCTGCCTTTTAACCCAAACGACCGTGACCATTGGCATTCCTTGGCATAATGTCCTTCCTCACCACATCTTAGACAGTGGACACACACCGTACTCTGATTTGATGAATGGCACGCTTCACAAGCTGGGTATCTTCTGTTCTGGAACCCACTCCTGTGTCTGAGTGATACTGGTTCTGGCCTGGAACGAATCAACTTTTTCACCTCAATCAACTCGGCTCGCAGTCCTCCTATTACTTTCTCCCAGTCAGCACTGGCGGTCCTCTCATTTGTTGGTGATTTAAGGTTCCCTCTCGGAGGTGGCACGGGAGGGTCTCTATGATGATCTTTGGACTGGCCACTGGTTGTCTCCAACTTCAGCTGACTCATTTTGGTGATTTTAGGAGCAGAGCCTTTCTTTAACTTCTGTTCACTCTCTGACTCCAAACTAGCTGCCTCATTCATTTTTTCAATTAGGACTTCGCCCAGAACGCCAGGATCTTCTAGGTACTGTTGCAGCTGCAACTTGATGTCTTCGCTGATTAACTCCATTCCCAATGGTCTCAAGAACTTTTTCTGGACTAGTCCAGCATCAAACTTCTCTTCCACTTCTACATCTCTGGATGCAAACAACAGTCTATCCTTCAGTTCAATTGCTCTGAACAAGAAACTTTTGGGGTGATTCATTATTTTTCTGTGAGAGGTTAATGAATCTCTTAGTACTCTCTTCTTTATAGTGTCCTTTTAAAATCATCTTCAGCTGTTGCAAGGTCATTTGACTCTTCATTTCTAGAATACTATGGAGGTTCAGTCCTGGGGTGATCGCTTTCACCACCCCCTCAGTGATCTCATCTGGCTGGTAGCCTTTCTGTAAGCCTGGTTTTCTGTCTCTTATCTCCTATTTCTTCCCAGCCAACGCTGTCTGTCTTCCCTTTTCACTGGTATAGCAGGGTTGAATTGAGGTGCTGTGCTGCTGTGTTTTTCCAACACTTTGCCCCTTCTTCCTCTACATGCTAATTCCCACTCAGGATTCCCCATACAGGCCACCAATGTTACACGCACGCCACCTAAGTTCAGATAGGGGCAAGACCAGTTACATGAATTCTTTGGAATCCTGGGGGAACCATTACTCAGGGAGACCATAGGCTGCATCTTCTCTCACACGATATATTCAATTAGCTGACCAGACACATCTGACACGAATCTTCATAAACAGTTGAACAGTTTCCTTAGCAGCACAGTAGCACACAGGCTTTTCAGTAGTACATTACAGCACACAGTCCATCCATTCGCACCATGCTCCTACCAGCAGTCCCCGGTCCACAGTGTCCCTGGCTTTTACCTTAGTGCAGTGAGGTATGTGGGGGAGGGGTTGAACAGCAGAATAAGCCCCATCCTCAGACACGATGTTTGATTCCTGCACCTGCTCTGCAGCAGATAACTCCTTACTCCACTACTCTTTTTCTGTAGATACCTCGAACAACTGGATGGCAGTTGCAGTGGGATAGTGTTCCAGGACTCTAGTCAGCCTGGTGTAGAGGTCTGCATCTTTCCAGCTTGCTCCCCAACTCAGAACTGACTCTGCTTCCTCTCTCTGAGGCAGACCTGGCCACTCCCCCCTAGCTGCACCTTGTTAACCCCCCTGGTTGCTGGATGCTTCTCAAGCACAACACTGTGTGGTATCTACCCGTCACACAAGACTTTTTTGCACATGGACACATAATATTGGTCCATGCGCTATCAGATCTTAACTCAGACAGCATGTGCCTAATAATATGGTCATCTAAAAGAGCCCTTACCCTAGCAACAATAGAGTGGGGCTGGATTAGACCTGCATAAGGAAAATGTAAACATCATGATGAGAAAGTATTTTCTACCAAATCAATATTTTACATTAAGAATATTTACACATTTGTTTTTTTGTCACTGCTTGGTAAGAATATGCAAAAAAAAAGTGTAGGTTCTCTTTAAAGGGAATCTGTCATCAGGCCTGATGTAGTGACAGAGACCCTGATTCCAGCGATGTGTCACTTACTGGGCTGCTTGCTGTAGTTTTGATAAAAATCACTGTTTTATCTGCTGTAGATCTAGCAGTTCCCTACATGCTGAGTTGTGAATAAACCTTGCCTACACTACTGACTGACAGCTTTCTGTGTACACTGTGCATAGGCAGAAAGCAGTGAAACATTGGTGTTGGTGGGGTTATACAGATCTCATGAATATGGAGGATCACATGACAGGAGGTTTACCAGTCCTTTTCGTGATAATCTCTCATTGATAAAACTGTGATTTTATAAAATCTACGGCAAGCAGCCCAGTAAGTGATACATCGCTGCAATCAGTGTCTCTGTCGTCTCTACATTATGATGCTCTCAGATTATGTGGCAAAAAACTGGTGACAGATTCCCTTTAAAGAAGGCCTTTCAATAGTTTAAGCATGTTAAACTGGTCACATCATGGGATAATATCTGCAGAGCTGATTAAAATTTATTTTTTTTATTTTTTTATTTCTCCTCTCTGTTGCAGAGATATCAGCTTGTAAATTTTAGGCTTGTATTTATTTTATAGTTCAACTGGGCATTACCAGATATTTGCCTCTGGGGGTGCGTACTTCTTCTCCTGCATGAGGCTGACCAATCAAAAGCGACCATCTTCAAATATGGGAGAAAAGAATACGCCCACCTCTTCTCACTGATCTCTTCAGCTACTGTGTAGGGTTACAGCAGAGCTTTCTCTGCATCATTACAAACCCTTCCAGATCTCATCTTACAGTATTGTGAACTCTCACCCTCCCTCACACTGACTGACATGAGAGGAGATACGGAAGGTTTTTTTCTAATGGCACAAAACTCTAAACATTAATTGAAGAGATTAGTGCACAGAGGAGGGCATCTTTTTTCCACTGTGCGATGCTGCCTTCTTGTGATTGGTTAACCTCATGTGTCACTCAGGGTGTGGGAAAGACTTAGTGCAACACAGTGGGAAGAGGGAAAGGGACCCCAGACACTAAGGAAAGGGGGGAGTGGAGACCTCCTAGTCTAGTCTAGCATCACCCTGTCTCCCCTAACCTCCCTGTGTTGGCTCTTAACCTTAACCTGGCATTAGATTCAGGCTAGGGAAGGGAGGAGATGAGCACTAGTCGATTTCCACTGAACTCTAAAGACAAAAAGAAAGGACAGACAGGGGAAATCGCTTAGCTTTTAGACGACTCCAGACAAATGCGCACACGTCCTCAAACACCAGAGAGGAGGAAGTATTGCTCTTGCTGAAGTCTCACAAGGAGTAATAAATATGGCCGGCACCTCCCTCTGTACACAGCAGGTATTTATACACCCAGATCAGGGAGGTAATTTGCCAGAGGAAGGTAGCCGCTAGGACCTAGAGATACAGCTTCTAAGAAGTTGTCTGTATTGCCAAACGAAGAGATCTCCTGGAACCAACTGCAGGGCGACTGTCTGTCACTTCTGACACACTAGTGACATCATGTCGGTGAAGAAGTACATGCCCCTAGTGACAAATCTCTGGTAACAACCAGATGAACTGGTTACATAAACTGTAACCTAAACTTTACAAGCTAATTTCTCCACAAAGGAGAAGAGGAATTAAGAAATAAACTATATCTATCTTAGCTCTGCAGCCACTATTCCATGATGCGGCTAATTTAACATGCTCACATCGGTGAAAGGTCCTCTTTAAATATGATTACTAGATTTTAGAGTATAATATTGTTGAATTTTTTTTTTATACAAGCAACATTAAATCCTGAAAGCATTTTTTGCTGATGCTGAGTTGTTTCTTCACACCAAGTAAAGGGTCATCACAATAAAACAGTTGAAACATCATTCTCTTAAGAATACAGTAAGTTTTTCATTATTTTATGTTGAACCTACAAAAAAGAAATTAACAGTCCATAAACTAAATCTAAACTCATCTTCCCCCATTGCTGCAGTTTTCTTGCCGCATTTAAATAAAAAAAGAGGAAAAAAAAGGCAAATGCTGATTCAAAAGCTCATTGAAACCCATCCAGGAATAATTGGAGATAATTAAAGGCTTATGCAGAATCCTTTTATCTCTTTCATAATCATCTGAGATATGTTAAATCTTACTGGACACAATGACTGTATCTTAAATATTAGCCTTTGGTAATTAGTGGGCTTTTTTTTTCCAGAAAATACAAATATTGTAAATGTTTTGAGTATTGCTGACACTGGATGTTCTTGTTTAGAGATTTGGTAACTTTTACATAACTACCTGATGCAACATGGATTTATGTCATTCTACATCAACTAAGGAATGTGGTCCTAAGAGCTTTGGGGTCATCATAACAGTCCTTATCTATGAACCAATCCAATATTTACAGCCAGAACTGTTTATCTTTCTCCCACAGTAATTGCTCTGCTTAACCTTACCTGTCTCATCTATTGCATTATTTCTGTGTCCTATTGTGTATAAATATGTGACTCTTCAGATTTTGTGTTATACTAGCCTGATGAAGAGGCCTGAGTAAACCTCGAAAGCTTGCAACTTGTTACCATATTTTCAGTTAGCCATTAAAAGGTATCAACCACTGAGGACTCTCAAGTCTTAATATTTTAATAATAAATTGAGTCGAAACTTGTCCTTTTTCCTATAGCTTACCTGCATGAGTATATACCATTAATAAGAACATTATATTTGAAAATACAAAGAGCTATACCTAAAATTAATTTAAATGGTGAATCCAACCAGTTAAAGTCATTTTTTTCCCGTAAATGCAGGTTTAAGAGCTCTAAATAATCTTTGCCTTTCTCTTTCTTCATACACGGGGCTAAATTTTCATGTAATTTTTTTACTTTTATTCTTTTTCCCTGATATAGGGACAATTTTTTAAGACCACATAGACCAATAAACTATCTTTTAAATTTTGTTCCCCTTTTCTACTGTAATTATTTGTATATATCAGATATATGTTTTTCTTTCATCGGAGCAGGGATAGAAAAAGCAGTTTGGACTGGCAGTGGCGGGACACATCTGCATTGCAGGAATGAGGGGGGGTCTGCCAGTGGCGGAAGGTCACGCGGCTGCTATGGGGCCCGTGAGCTGGGGGGGCCCAATGCCAGCACCGGGCCCACCCGCCTTTGCACGTTCTACTGGATGCCGATACAGTTGAAAGTAATAATGAAAGAGGGAGTGTCAGCTGACGCTCCCTCCTCCGTCATTCTTCCTTGACGTCTGACATCTTAGTGCAGTGGGCATTGCTGCCTCAGACTCTCTGGACCTATCTAGAATAACCAATTTACATGGAGATGCTTTAAATAATAAAACAAAAGATATCTTAAAAGGGAAATATTGGGAGGACACAAATGACTAATGAAAATGAAAAACTACCCTAATGAAAAACACTATATACAAAATTGTTAATAGAAAAAAAAAATATTACATTTATTAACATGATTGACTAAAAGAAAAAAAAAATGTATGACAAGGTACATAATTAAAAACATGGGCTGGGCAACAGAAAATGTTTTAAATCACGTCCCTTGTCATACACTGTGTCTTTTTTTTTATCCTGTCCTTCTTATTTTGTGTCATTTTGTGTCTTTTAGCCAATCATGTTAATAAATTTAATACATTTCTTCTATTAATAATTTAGCATATTATGATTTTCACTGGGGTAATTTTTCATTTTCTTTTCCTGTAAAATTTGGACTTTGTATTATTATTAAAGGAGTTTTTCCAATTTGCTGATCCTTATGAGTCAAACTCTTGGGATTCCCATTGTTCCTAAGAACGTGGCTCTGCGGGGCCCCGTTTGAAAGGAGAAATGACTGATCTCTCATGGTTGTCATAATATTTGCAAAAGTGTATCAGCGTAGGTCAAATGTAGCAGCCTGGAGTCTCGGCTTTGTAGCTCCCATAGGTTATAAAAGAACCTCTTTAAGTAATATTGAGTTATTTGAGAATTAATTGCATAATGTATGTTTTATGAATATATGAATCACCAGCATTATTGTAGCCAATATATGTCATATTATACCTAATATATTATATTTTATTGCTATGCTGAAATTACCGACATCCTACTAGCACATTATGCTGCCTGCACCGTCTTATGACTCATCCTATTCTTCCATATAACTGCACTAAGAACATAAGAACATTAATCTCAGTGCGAAACTAACCTTTCTGTAACCCTATATAGTCTGAAATAACTCAAAAGACTCAGACTGCTTAATTTTTTTTATAAAGGCTCGTATATATATATATATATATATATATATATATATATATATATATACACACAAGTACACTCAGTGATTTTCCAATAGAGATTTCTGAATAATCAGGGATGAGTGTCACTGCTTATAACTTTTTGCAGAATTTGTGTGTTTAAAGATTTCTTCAGGAAGTTCTATTTCCTTTACCAACCACTGATTGATTGACTGAAATAATGTGCTGACTCTCTATTTAGCGCACTCACATACCTACCTTGCATATGAAGGCAGGTCTTGATGAATCAGTCCTGACATTCTTTTCTCGATAGAATTGCCATTGAGACTTTTGGCTGTTACCATAATTTTGGTGCCACTCTGAATGTGGACAACCTTTTCCTGAAGTATGGGTCTGATATCACTGTTGTACACAGAAGACGGCCCCTGTGCAAGAACAGTATATGGGCCCTTTGCAGTTCAATAGCTCATCATAATGCACAATTCCACCTCCTCCTCCAAAACAGGTGGAATTGTGCATTATGATGAGTTATTTGGCTGCAAAGGGCCCATATATTGTTCTTGCACAGGGGCCTCTTCTGCCTGTGTCCATCTATGGAGCTATACACTTATTAGACAAATGCATTCAAATGATGATAGATATGGGAATTAATAAGATATTTTCTAGCATTAGGGATATAGAATTGCTAGTTATATATACTCTCGTATGAGATATTTTCACATACAATAAACATCAGTAATACCCATAATTCATACTGATAAGCAAATTAACACAATGTTACAGTGCATTGTGAAAGTATTTGGCTCCCTTGAACTTTTCTACCTTTTGCCACATTTCTTGCTTCAAACATAAAGATATAAAATTCTAATTTTTTTGGGAAGAATCAACAACAAGTGGGACACAATCGTGAAGTGGAACGATGTCTAATCCAATTATTACAGTGATTGGCTGGCCGCACAGCGTCACCTTGAGTATTTAAAACCGGGCGCCGCCATCTTGGACACAGTCGCCCCGGATCAGCCAGTGTAGGGTCAGTGCTGCTGAGTTAGGGAGAGATATATAGTGCGAAATAGGTAGTGTAGGGTCTCTAAAGCCTGCCAAATCAAACAATCCTTCTCAGGACTAATATCCATCCCAGATATCAGGCAGGCAGGCTGTATAGGAGACGCAGTGGTTATACCAGCAAACGCTGCATTACAGTCCTGTGTGCTCCTGTTGGTCAAATTGCTAGACTTATCACCCCGGTCTCAGGGGCCAGGAAAATTAATTATTTTTTTTTTCATCTAAATCCTGTATTTTTTTTTCCCTTAGTCAGACTGTCCAAATACGCATCTTATTAACCTTTTGGTATCCCCCCCCCCCCCCCCAAAAAAAAAAATTGAGTGTGTCTGTGACTGTTCAGACACCAATATATCTGTTTAAAAGAGTCTGGTGTAGGCCAGAAAAATAGAACTGTGGTTTTGCAGTTCCACAGGTCAAGTCTCTGTATTATCCTGTTTTGGGCATTTTTTGCCGTAAAAAAAAACTGTAATAGTGTCTCCCTGACTGGTCAGACACCAATATATCTGTTTAAAAGATTCTGGTGTACGCCACGTAACTATAACTGTGGTTTTGCAGCTCCAAGGGTCAAATCTCTGTATTATCCTGCTTTTGGCATTTTTTGCCATAAGAAAAACTGTAATAGTGTCTCCCTGACTGGTCAGACACCAATATATCTGTTTAAAAGAGTCTGGTGTACGCCACATAACTATAACTGTGGTTTTGCAGTTCCACGGGTCAAATCTCTGTATTATCCTGCATTTGACATTTTTTGCCGTAAAAAAATCTGTAATAGTGTCTCTCTGACTGGTCAGACACCAATATATCTGTTTAAAAGAGTCTGGTGTAGGCCAGAAAAATAAAACTGTGGTTTTGCAGTTCCACAGGTCAAATCTCTGTATTATCCTGTTTTTGGCATTTTTTGCCATAAAAAAAAACCTGTAATAGTGTCTCCCTGACTGGTCAGACACCAATATATCTGTTTAAAAGAGTCTGGTCTAGGCCAGAAAAATAGAACTGTGGTTTTGCAGTTCCACAGGTCAAATCTCTGTATTATCCTGCTTTTGGCATTTTTTGCCGTAAAAAAAAACTGTAATAGTGTCTCCCTGACTGTTCAGACACAAATATATCTGTTTGAAAGATTCTGGTGTATGCCACATAACTATAACTGTGGTTTTGCAGATCCACGGGTCAAATCTCTGTATTATCCACTTTTGGGTCTTTTTTACATAAAAAAAACAGTTTGAGTGTGTCGCTGACTGTTCAGCCCCAAATATATCTATTTAAAAAAGTCTAGTATACGCCAGTAAATTAAAACTGTGGTTTTGCAGTTCCACGGTTCAAATCTCTGTATTATCCAGCTTTTGGCCTGTTTTACGTAAAAAAAAAAACAGTAATAGTGTCTCCCTGTCTGTTCAGTCACAATTATATCTGTTTAAAAGATTCTGGTGTAGGCCAGACAAATAGAACTGTGGTTTTCCTCTTCCACGGTTCTAATCTCCTTTTTATTACCCTTTTTCCATTGATAGTGCGAGTGTAAGCTATTTTACTTCATTTACAATGGGCAATGCGAATGGCAAGGGACGTGGAACTGGACGTTCTGGTGATGGTACGTGTAGAGGACGGGGCCGTGGCCAAGGTGAAAATGTGCCACAACCAACAGCCACATCTTCTCGCTCCCACTTCTAGACCGAATTACTAGGGAAGCACACTATAACAACAGTATTGCGAACTGATCAGTGTGAACAGGTTATTAATTGGATAGCAGATAATACTTCCAGTTACCTGGGCACCACCACCTCCGGTCTGTCTTCCACACGGTCAAGTTTTAGTAGCCGTGAGTCTCGACCGCATACTCCTCTTCACCCTGATGCTCCTTCCTCCCACCATGCCCACCATGCTGTACTGCATGGCTCTTGTTTGCCAGCATTGCAAGTTCCTCCGTCCTAATTTTTGGCAGCTTTTGCTTGGAAGGCATAGGCAAAGACTATGGGAGACCCACTCCCCAATAATGGGAATAATGTTTTTAAGATGCTGTACTGCATGGCTCTTCCAAGGGGCATTTAAACCGTCTTGTTAAGCTACTGCAACCTCCACGTCTCTTCCAAGGGGCATTAAAATCGTCTTGTTAAGCTACTGCGACCTCCACCACTTTTCCCAGGGGCACTGATATTGTCTTTTTATTCCACTGCGACCTACATCATTCTTCCAAGGGACATTAAAACCGTCTTGCTAAGTACTGCAACCTCCACGTCTCTTCCAAGGGGCATTAAAACCATCTTGTTAAGCTACTGCGACCTCCACCACTTTCCCCAGGGGCATTAAAACCGTCTTGGTAAGCTACTGCGACCTCCACTATTCTTCCAAGGGGCATTAAAATCATCTTGTTAAGCTACTGCAACCTCCACGTCTCTTCCAAGGGGCATTAAAACCGTCTTGTTAAGCTACTGCAACCTCCACGTATCTTCCAAGGGGCATTAAAACTGTCTTGTTAAGCTACTGCGATCTCCACGACTCTTCCAAGGGGCATTAAAACCGTCTTGTTAAGCTACTGCAACCTCCACCACTTTTCCCAGGGGCATTGATATTGTCTTTTTATTTCACTGCGACCTCCACCATTCTTCCAAGGGGCATTAAAACCGTCTTGTTAAGCTACTGCTACCTCCACCACTTTTCCCAGGGGCATTGGTATTGTCGTTTTATTCCACTGCGACCTCCACCATTCTTCCAATGGGCATTGAAACCATCTTGTTAAGCTACTGCTACCTCCACCACTTTTCCCAGGGGCATTGATATTGTCGTTTTATTCCACTGCGACCTCCACCATTCTTCCAAGGGGCATTAAAACCATCTTGTTAAGCTACTGCGACCTCCACCACTTTTCCCAGGGGCATTGATATTGTCTTTTTATTCCACTGCGACCTCCACCATTCTTCCAAGGGGCATTAAAACCGTCTTGTTAAGCTACTGCGACCTACACCACTTTTCCCAAGGGCATTGATATTGTCTTTTTATTCCACTGCGACCTCCACGTCTCTTCCAAGGGGCATTAAAACCGTCTTGTTAAGCTACTGCAACCTCCACGTCTCTTCCAAGGGGCATTAAAACAGTCTTGTTAAGCTAATGCGACCGCCACCACTTTCCCCAAGGGCATTAAAACCGTCTTGTTAAGCTACTACGAGCTCCACCACTTTTCCCAGGGGCATTGATATTGTCTTTTTATTCCAATGCCACCTCCACGTCTCTTCCAAGGGGCATTAAAACCGTCTTGTTAAGCTACTGCAACCTCCACGTCTCTTCCAAGGGGCATTAAAACCGTCTTGTTAAGCTACTGCAACTTCCACGTCTCTTCCAAGGGGCATTAAAACCGTCTTGTTAAGCTACTGCAACCTCCACGTCTCTTCCAAGGGGCATTAAAACCGTCTTGTTAAGCTACTGCAACCTCCACATCTCTTCCAAGAGGCATTAAAACCATCTTGTTAAGCTACTGCAACCTCCACTTCTCTTCCAAGGGGCATTAAAACCGTCTTGTTAAGCTACTGCAACCTCCACGTTTCTTCCAAGGGGCATTAAAACCATCTTGTTAAGCTACTGCAACCTGCACGTCTCTTCCAAGGGGCATTAAAACCATCTTGTTAAGCTACTGCGACCTCCAAGTCTCTTCCAAGGGGCATTAAAACCGTCTTGTTAAGCTACTGCGACCTCCACCACTTTTTCCAGTGGCATTGATATTGTCTTTTTATTCCACTGCGACCTCCACCATTCTTCCAAGGGGCATTAAAACCATCTTGCTAAGCTACTGCGACCTCCACCACTTTTCCCATGGGCATTGATATTGTCTTTTTATTCCACTGCGACCTCCATGTCTCTTCCAATGGGCATTAAAACCGTCTTGTTAAGCTACTGCAACCTCCACGTCTCTTCCAAGAGGCATTAAAACCGTCTTGTTTAGCTACTGCAACCTCCACGTCTCTTCCAAGGGGCATTAAAACTGTCTTGTTAAGCTGCTGCAACCTCCACCACTTTTCCCAAGGGCATTGATATTGTCTTTTTATTCCACTGCGACCTCCACGTCTCTTCCAAGGGGCATTAAAACCAACTTGTTAAGCTACTGCAACCTCCACGTCTCTTCTTAGGGGCATTGAAACCGTCTTGTTAAGCTGCTGCAACCTCCACGTCTCTTCCAAAGGGCATTAAAACCGTCTTGTTAAGCTACTGCAACCTCCACTTCTCTTCCAAGGGGCATTAAAACCATCTTGTTAAGCTACTGCAACCTCCACGTCTCTTCCAAGGGGCATTAAAACCATCTTGTTAAGCTACTGCGACTTCCACCACTTTTCCCAGGGGCATTGATATTGTCGTTTTATTCCACTGCGACCTCCACAATTCTTCCAAGGGGCATTAAAACCATCTTGTTAAGCTACTGCGACCTCCACCACTTTTCCCAGGGGCATTGATATTGTCTTTTTATTCCACTGTGACCTCCACCATTCTTCCAAGGGGCATTAAAACCGTCTTGTTATGCTACTGCAACCTCCACCACTTTTTCCAGGGGCATTGATATTGTCTTTTTATTCCACTGTGACTTCCACGTCTCTTCCAAGGGGCATTAAAACCGTCTTGTTAAGCTACTGCAACCTCCACGTCTCTTCCAAGGGGCATTAAAACTGTCTTGTTAAGCTACTGCGACCTCCACCACTTTCCCCAGGGGCATTAAAATCGTCTTGTTAAGCTACTGCGACCTCCACCATTCTTCCATGGGGCATTAAAACCGTCTTGTTAAGCTACTGTGACCTCCACCACTTTTCCAAGGGGCATTGATATTGTCTTTTTATTCCACTGCGACCTCCACCATTCTTCCAACGGGCATTGCATTTCCTCCTAATTTTAGTCAGCTTTTGCTTTTCAATGCATAGGCGGACACTAAGGGAGACCCACTCCCCAATAATGGGTAGAAGGTTTTTAGTATGCTGTATTCCACGTCTGTTTCAAGGGGCATTGCAGTTCCTCATAATTTTTGGAAAGCCTTCCATTCACTGCTTAGGCCAACAGTGCACAGGAGACCCAGTTGCTATAAATGGAAAAAAACGGTTTAGTTAAGGCCCTCTGACCTCCATGTCACTTCCAAGGGGCATTGGAGTGCCTCGAAATTTTTGGTAGGCATTGCACTCACTGTATGCCCTTTAACTATGTAGCAGAACCGCTCCTTTTGGTACAGAAACATATCCTACAAGACATGTGTGGTTGACTGGCCTGATGTGAATGGTCCCTGTTCCTCCTGCTCTTTCTCCTTTGCCACCACCCCATCCATCATTCATCACCTGAAGCTTTGTTTTAAAGGGAGTCATAGAACTGGGATAGTAGCAGGAAAACATCCAGCAATCCTCACAGGAGGTAGGATATGCGCCAAAACGCTGACCACCTCAGGCCTTGCCGCTACTACATATATGCGCTTGCATTCCAAGAAAACAAAGCAGATGCTAACTTCTATTATCATCATCATGCTCCTCACCTTGGCACTCAACTCCCCTGATGGAGAAGCCAGGGCCCACCGGAGGAGTCTGGTTCTCTGGCGGGCTCGTCCAATGCTGCCCTAAAGCAGGCCGGGCTAAGAAAAGTGTGGGCGAAGTTTCAAGGAGAAATAGGGGCGGCTGGGGACCGTTTATGGACACTCGGCCGCCCCCAGGCGGCTGGGGACCGAGCGTGGACACCCGGCCGCAGGGCGGCTGGGGACTGAGTATGGATACCTCGCTGCCAAAGCAGCCATGAGGTAGTGACCAGCTTCGGCCTCCTCCAAACTAAAAGGCCCCATTTCAAGTGCAAGCTAGCAGTATGGTATTGCAGCCTGGGGGTGGGTGGGTGGCAGGTTGCACACTTACGCTTGCATTCCAAGAAAACAAAGCAGATGCTAACTTCTATCATCATCATCATGCTCCTCACCTTGGCACTCAACTCCCCTGATGGAGAAGCCAGGGCCCACCGGAGGAGTCTGGTTCTCTGGCGGGCTCGTCCAATGCTGCCCTAAAGCAGGCCGGGCTAAGAAAAGTGTGGGGGAAGTTTCAAGGAGAAATAGGGGCGGCTGGGGACCGTTTATGGACACCCGTCCGCCCCCAGGCGGCTGGGGACCGTGTGTGGACACCCAGCCGCGGGGCGGCTGGGGACCGAGTATGGACACCCGGCCACCCCCTGGCGGCTGGGGACCGAGCGTGGACACCCGGCCGCAGGGCGGCTGGGGACTGAGTATGGATATCTCGCTGCCAAAGCAGCCATGAGGTAGTAGCCAGCTTCGGCCTCCTCCAAACTAAAAGGCCCCATTTCAAGTGCAAACAAGCTAGCAGTATCGTATTGCAGCCTGGGGGTGTCAGGCTGCATACTTGCGCTTGTATTCCAAGGAATGGGGGAGGTACAATTGAACACTGCCATGGGACAAGGACTTGCACAGGGATAGTTGCAAGTCTGCATCTTCTGATGCGGAAAGGATCACTTCTGATGGGCACACGTTTAGGCAGTGACCTGGGTGTCAGAGATGCTTCCAGGGGTCTTCTCCATGCTGTTCCCATGTTTTTTCAGCACTGTATGCATGTGTCACACAGCACATGGCCAGATAAGATTGTAAAATGTTAAAATGACATTTCCCGGTGAATGCATTTGTCACGGTTGAAAGCAATACAAAAGTGCAAAAATGCATAAAAAATGCTACTTGTGAACATAGCCCAAGGTGTGGAGGAGTATTTTAGTTTTTGGTTATTTATTTTACCTTATACACAAGTCTTTACCCTGGAAAGGAAGTTCCTTAACATATTTAACAGGAAAACCGTTTGTTTCGTTTTTGAACGTTTTATTGTGAGCCCGTTAAAGTGGCTTAATACCTCTGACCACGTTGTTGACAGCAGTGACCTGTGGGTCAGAAATGCTTCCTGGGGCGATGCCCATGCTGTTCCCATGTCTTTTGAGCACTGTCACTATCGTTTTGGGCACTTTTTAGGCTTTCTGCAGACTGCCAGGGGTGTCGCCACAAAAATGCTCGGGTCTCCCATAACATTGGGCTCGTTGCTCGGGTCGAGCACCCAAGTATCACGGTGAGCTCGGCCCGAGCTTCGAGCACCCGAGCATTTTAGTGCTCGCTCAACACTAGTGCTCACCCATTAATTGATGAATCTGCCACATGTGTCAGAATGCCCCCATGCGCATTTCACGTAGGCTTCATCGGGGGGCCTGAGGAAGTACATAGATATACTTTCTATATATATGGTTGAACCGCCCTTATGTCTACATGTTATATATGTTTTGCTGCCTGTGTTGTCACATTTTTAGTGTCTTCACCTTATAACTATCCATGCTTGTTACATTATACTACTAATATGTTTTTAAATGGATCTCAATAAAATTTATACTTTTTATATGAATTATATTTCATACTTTTTCTTTTTTTATTGGGGATTATTGGCTCCTTTTTTATTTTTGTATTGACTTTATTAATGGGTAAGGTGGTCTCTCCTTGAATCTTTAAACATATTACATGATATAATTGTGGATATTTTTGATCAATATGTCACCACCTTGGGAGATTCCACGTTTGAATACTAGGGATAATTTGACATCTACAGTGCTGCTCACCATTATTAGCACCCCTTCATTTTTTCATAGACTGTACAATATCTTCAGAAATAAATGGAAATGTACCAAAATTATATCCTCAGGATTTTTTAATTGGTTGTCCAAAGTAATACAACAATAAAACATTGATTTTCAACTTCCATGTTGCAATTACAAAGAAGAAACAGACGAAACAGCATGTGCAGCAATAAAGGCTCCCCTAATTAATACTTGGTTGCACACCCTTTGGCATTGCTGACAGCCTCCAAATATTTATTGTAGAAATCTATAAGCTTCTTACATTTCTCAGCTGGAATTTTGTCCCACTCTTCGTTTGCAGTTTGTTCAAGCTCTTGAATGTTTGCAGGGTTCTTTTCCCAATGGCAGATTTCAGATCACCCCAAATATTTTCAATGGGATCGAGGTCAGGACTCATTGCTGGCCATTTTAAAACAGTATATTTTTTCTTTCAACCATTCCTGTGCACTTTTGGATGTGTGCTTTGGGTCATTGTCTTGCTGGAGGACCCATGATCTTCGACTCAAACCAAGTTTTCTTACACTGGGTAGGACATTTTGCGCTAAAATCTCATGATAATTCTCTGATTTCATGATTCCTTTGATATGGTCAAGGCCTCCAGTATTATATGCAGCAAAGCAACCCCACAACATTATGGATCCTCAACCATGCTTAACTGTTGGTAAGGTGTTCTTTTCCTTATTGGCTTCATTGCGCCATCTGTAAACAAACTGTTGCTCTGCATTGCTAAAAAGCTCTATTTTTGTTTCATCCTCTGTCCACAGAACATTTTTCCAGAAGGATTGTGGTTTGTCAAGGTTCTCTTTGGCAAAGATCAGTCTTTCCTTTTTATTTCTTTTCTTCAGCAATGGTTTCTTCCTTAGCCTTCGTCCATAAAGTTCTGCTTGGTTTAGTGTGCGATGTATGGTACTTGTTGAAACCATGACCCCAGATGGTCCCAGGTTAGCCTTCATGTCATTGGATGTTTGACGTGGTGTTTTTTCCACCATTTACACCAACCTTCAAAGACATCTCTTGTCAATTTTTCTCTTTCCCCCACGTCCAGGGAATTTCTTGACAGTTCCATGCTTGCAAACTTCTTAATAACATTGTGCACTGTTGAAGCTGGGATACCAAGGTCTTTGGAGATGGTCTTACACACTTTGAAGTCTTGTGTTTGCTAATAATAGCAGTTCTGATGTCTTCAGACAGCTCCTTTGTCTTCACCATTGTGACAAAGGAACAGGGCCTACCATGTGGCTTTTTAAAACACTGAAGTCATCATTCATTGGCTAATTCATGTCACATGGGCAGGTGAATCTCTTTTGTGATTTACCACAGGCAAGTCAAAATGTGTTTCCATACTAAATTAGTGTGCCAATACCAGTGACACAGCAAGCTTCAGGTTTTTCTATTTTTCCCTCCCATTGTTTTTTGTTTTAAATTATTGTTTATCATTTGCTCTTTTGTGTTTAACACAAGTTCTCTATACAAAAAAACTGTTTCACTTGATTCATTTTTTTTCAGGAGATATTCCACATTATGTACTTAAACTTCATAGGTGCCAATAACGATGAGCAGGATTGTATTTCATGTAATTAATTCACCAGCAATTGCTACCTACCTGTCTGTCATTTTTGTACTATGTAATTACTATCTTTTTACTAAGATTTTGTAACCAATAAAATATATATTTTAACAGTTTAAACTCTAAATCCTCCTCCTGTCTTACTATGCTATTTTGGAATGGTTTAAACTTTCTTTGTGGAAACTTCTGACCACATATGGTGGCATAATCCACATTTACAATGCAATTAGGTATATGTTGGTATCTATTAATTCAATATATTTACAGGTCTATTTGCTGATAGTCCAAAAATGACATTGTCCTAATAAAAGATTTGAGAAAAAAAAATAAAGGGAAAGAAATTTAATATAAGGACAAGGAAGTCCCCTAGAACCATTCCTAAGCTTGCAGAAGAAAGACTGTATGCAAGAAAGATTCATCAATCTTCTATATAAACAGATGGGGAGATTTCAAAACACGTCTTCTGAGAGCAAGGTACAGGGACACACAGAGCGATGACTGACGTCCTGGCACAATGCGAGCAATCCGCACAAATCTGTTACCAAGTGAATTATGTAACTACAAGACAATCTCTCCACAGCACCTCAAGAATAGTTTAACCCATCAGAGACTTCGTGATCATATATAACATACAGAGAAGCTTTACTCTCCATGTATATAGTGAGCAGAATCAAAACAGATTGCAAACTGTCAAGGAAATCCCATAAATCAACCCCTCTCTGAATGTTGGCCATGAGAAATGCAGGATGAGATATTTTATAACTGTATTTGTCTCTCTGAAAAAAATACATAGATTCTTGGACTATCGCGCACATGTTGCACGTGTAACACAGGTGCCAGAATGCAACGCACAGAGACCACGAGGCAGGAACAGTCAGGGGTTGATATAACCACTGTGTATATGACGCGCCCCTGGACCTGTGTCGCGCTGCGTTGCGCACGCGGGAGCTTACCCAGAGCCGGATCTCTTGAGGGTTGTAGTCTCGTGGCGGTGATCCGGTCCGTGCCCAGGGAGTCAGACTAAGTGGCGCTGTATTAGCGGTATATGTTGGACGACTACGCCACCCGTTGAGTACAGCTAAGGAGCTGCTGCTGCAGGGCAGACCGCTGAGGCCGGTGGTAGGATTGTGCAGCGTGATAGTATAACCCCCAACGGGAGGGGTATGGCCTCAGGGCAGCCGACGTGGATGATGGGGGTAGCAGGAACCACTCGGAGACGGTACGGTGTAGTTCAGGGTCTTTACTGGTGACAAAGATAGACCCTCCCGGAGTACTGGCTAGCGATTGGGGCCTGGTCAGTCCTTGAGCAGATGGGATCTCCCCTGGCCAGGCGGAGTTGTAGGCCTCCCAAACTAACGATACTCTTCTGGCTACCTTGCTAGAGGCGGGTATAAGTAGCCCACGTCCCTGAGTGTACCGTGTGGTGCTCACCCGTATGGCCGGTGACTCGGGGCCTTCTAGTGGCGTCCGCTCCACGACGGCGGTGCTGGTCCCACGCGTGTGACCATGCCTTCGGGTTTCTGGGCCAGAGGACCTGCAATCCCCTGCCGGTCGGTTTCTGCTGCTGGATAGGAGTTAGTCCCCACAGCCTCGGACTCCGGGTCCGGTGATAACTTCTCAGTCAGGGCGAGCTCTGCAGCTGCCAGCCCCTGACTCCTTGTAGCACTGCTCCCACAGAGCTCCTGATGTTCTTTTCCTATATCTGCTTCTCTGTCTCTACTTCTTCTCTACTCACTAACCCTGCCTCAGCCCTAGGTTTATATAGGGGAAGTTCTTCCCCTCCCAGGACTGGGCAGGAGGTGTGGCATGCATAGGATTCCTGACCAAGAGACCTCCCACCTGCTCTCAGACGTAATATCTCTATCACTGTGGCAACCAGACCCCTGGGGTGTCACATTCCCCCCTAGTGAAATTTAGTACTCCGGGACTAAACATATTTTTAGAAGAACATAACAAGGTATAAACAATAATAATACAATAAGAAAAACACATAAAGATGGTTACGGTGTGTCCGCAACCGGGTGCAGTTTTGAAGAAAAGCAAGGTGTCCATTTCACCAAAACAGGGAGACGTAACCAGGTAGGGGTCTGTCCTGCCCCGAGTCCTTAACAGTCTTTAGTCCATTCCTAGGTTACGCTCCAACCAATTGTACAAGGATTCCCGGTAAATCCACCAAGGACTCCTAAAAATAACTAGAAACACATAATTATTTACAAGTAACAGACAGGTGACCACAAATAAAACAATTTAAACACTTCAAATCCTCCAATGTGCGGGTAACTGGCCTCTAGTGGCCCTAGTGGACCTACGGAGCTGACTGTCTAGCCCCGAACTACAGGGTGTAGGAACTGTCAAGGGTAAACTGGGCAGCTGTCCACGGGCCCTTTGGCTCACTAGAGGCATGGCAGGTTCACTATAAGCAGAGGGTTGATCCTCCTGGTCTGCTGGTGTGGGGTCTTCTGCCTCCTGGACCGGCTGTTCTTCCAGCTCTACCTGTTGCTCCGTAGGTGCTTGGGATGCTGGTTGGAGGAAGGTGAGTACGGGTACCACAACTGCGCCATTGACTTGAGTCCAAGACCGAGGGAAGTCTCCGAGCACAGTACTAACCATATCTTCCCTTTCCTCTACGGGTCGAGGGTCTTCTTGTTCCTCTTCAGGGTTCCGTAGCTGTTCGGGACACTTCTTCAGGTGATCCCGGGATACAATGGTTGTGGTTTCCCCTCCGTCTTTACTGATGGTACAGACCTTTGGGTTGTCGTGGCTTGAGGGCAGTACGATGTACGGGTCCTTCTCCCACTGGTCGTCCAACTTGTGGAGCCGCCTTTTCCTCTTCAAGACCTGCTCTCCGGGTACCAGGGGAACAGCGGGAGCATACTGGTTGTAAGTTTTCTCTTGTCTTTCCCTAGCTTGACAGAGACTTCGCTCCACGCTCTCCTGTACTTTCCGGTACTGCTGCTGCCTCTCTGTGTCCCAGTCTGCTTCTGGTGAAGTGTCCTCGGGTGTCAGGACTCCCATCTCCAGGTCAACAGGTAGCTTACCAGGTCTTGTCCTCATCAGGTAAGCCGGGGTACAGTTGGTGGAACCTACCGGGATGTGGTTGTATAGGTCCACTAGGTCGGGCAGCCTCTCAGGCCACAGACTGCGTTCTTCCAGGGGCAATGTTTTCAGAAGATCTATCACCACCTGGTTCATTTTCTCACAAAGTCCATTAGTTTGCGGATGATAGGGTGTCGTCCTTATCTTCCGGCAGCCATACAGAGTGCAGAATTCTTGGAAGACCTCCGCTTCAAAGGCAGGTCCCTGGTCTGTCAACACTTGGTCCGGGTACCCGTGTGGACGGCAGAAATGCTGCTGGAAGGCTCTAGCTGCTGTTCGAGCTGTTAAGTCCTTGACGGGGACGACAACCAAGAACCGGGAGTAGTGATCCACGATGGTTAGTGCGTAGACGTAGCCACTTCTGCTTGGGGTCAGTTTTACATGATCCAAGGCTACCAGTTCCAACGGCTGCCGGGTGACGATGGACTGCAGGGGAGTCTTCTGGCTGGCACGGTCCTTCCTTCTTAGGTTGCACGGGCCACAGTCTCTGCACCACCTCTCGATGGTTCCCCTCATGCCTACCCAGTGGAACCGCCCGCGCAGCAGGAACTCCAGCTTCTTCCATCCGAAGTGTCCAGCCCCGTCGTGGTATGCCTCCATCACCACGGCTGTGTCTCTTCGTGGCACCACTACTTGCCAGATTAGTTCATGCGTCCGGGAGTTAACCATTCGGCGGCACAACTTCCCCTTATAAAGGAACAGTCGACTCTTCTCAGCCCACAGTTGCTTGGCTTCCTCCGGAGCGTCTGGGTCAAGGCGAGCCTCTGGCCGAGTCAGCATCTCCTTCACCAGTCGGACGGCAGGGTCACTGTCTTGCGTTTCCGCCCAGTTGTAGTGAGGCAAGGGATTAAACGTAGCAGCTTGCTTACTCCCTACCCGGTGGGAATACTGGATAGTCCCATGACTGTGGAACGCGGGGAGTTAGACTTCTTCCAGTCCCTCTGTATCTTCTCCTACGTCCGGTAGGTTTGGCATCCTGGACAGGGCGTCCGCGTTGGTATTGGAGCGTCCTGCCCGGTATTTGATTGTGAACTCGTAGTTGGACAGACAGGCCATCCATCTCTGCTCTAGGGCACCGAGTCTTGCTGTGTCCAGGTGTGTCAACGGGTTGTTATCCGTGTACACGGTGAACCGGGAGGAAGCGAGGTAGTGCTTAAAGCGTTCGGTGACTGCCCACACCACTGCCAGGAACTCTAGCTTAAATGAGCTGTAATTCTCAGGGTTTCTCTCGGTGGGTCGCAGTTTTCGGCTGGCGTAAGCGATTACTCGTTCTTTCCCCTGCTGGATCTGGGACAGCACGGCTCCTAGCCCGATGTTACTTGCGTCGGTGTAGAGGATAAAGGGCTGGCTGTAATCAGGGTACGCCAGGATTTCATCCCCCGTGAGGGCCATCTTCAGCTGGCGGAAGGACTCTTCTTCTAACTTCTCCCATCTGAAGGGTGGCTTCTGGTTCTTGGCCTTCCGGGACTGGCCTATCAGGAGGTCCTGCATAGGAGCTGCCTTTTTGGTGAAACCGGGGATGAATCTGCGGTAATAGCCTACCAACCCGAGGAACTGCCGCACTTCCTTTACACTGGAGGGACTTGGCCATTCCTTAATTGCGGTGATCTTATCAGGGTCGGGAGCCACTCCATCAGCGCTCACCACGTGTCCCAGGTACTGCACCTTTGGTTTCAGGAGGTGACACTTGGAGGGTTTCACCTTTAGGCCGTAGCTTGCCAGAGCTTCGAACACTTCCGCCAGGTGTTTCAGGTGGTCCTCATACGTCTTGGAATATACGATGACATCGTCCAGGTACAGCAGGACCGTCTCGAAGTTTCTGTGGCCCAGACAGCACTCCATTAATCGTTGGAAGGTTCCTGGTGCGTTGCAGAGTCCGAACGGCATGCAGGTAAACTCGCTAAGTCCCATCAGGGTGGTGAATGCGGTCTTCTCCCGGTCCGCCTCTGCTACAGGAACCTGCCAGTACCCACTAGTGAGATCCAAGGTAGAGAAGAAGTTAGCAGATCTTAAAGCAGCCAAAGACTCCTCTATCCTTGGTAAGGGGTACGCATCCTTGTGTGTGATACGGTTGATTTTCCGGTAATCTACACACATCCTCATGGTGTTGTCTTTCTTTTTGACTAAGACTAGTGGAGCTGCCCAGGGGCTACAGCTATCCCTGATCACCCCAGCCTCCTTCATGTCTCTAAGCATCCCCTTGGCGTGTTGGTAGTGTGCAGGGGGTACGGGTCGATACCTCTCTTTTATGGGAGGATGGTCTCCCGTGGGGATGTGGTGTTCTACCCCCTTGACTCGCCCGAAGTCTAACGGGTGTTTACTAAACACTCTCTCGTACTCTTGAACCACCCGATAGACTCCCTGTTTCTGGTGTGAGGGAGTGGAGTCAGTACCCAAATGTAGTTGCTGACACCAGTCCTCCATTGTTTTCTGAGAGCCGTTACCTTCCTCCGGGGAAGATGGAGGCAAGGGTTCTACGGACTGTATGGAATCTTGATTGATGGTATACAATTTGGCTAGCGTGGCATACCGGGGCAGGTACACTTCCCTCTTCCCGATATTTATTATGCGAACGGGCACCCTCCCATGGCGTACATTGACCACCCCCCGTGCTGTCAAAATGGTGGGCCTACTGTCTGAGTAAACTGGTTCTACCGTTGCCTGGTAATCTCTACCTCTCAGACCAATAGCTGCCCGGCACCAAATCATCATTTCACTTTTCGGGGGCATGGCAATAGGGAAAGGGTCACACATTCGCACGCTACCAATCTCACCACCGGAGAGTTCTAGCTGTTGCCGTCGCATCAGTGCCCGGATCTCTTTCTGGAGCACTCGCTGCTGGCCGGAGCTGGCGTTCTTGGCAACCTGCTGTAAAAGGAAAATCACCTCTGCAAGACAATTTTCAATTACATTAGTTCCTAGAGTTATCTTTGGGTGACTCTCGAGTTTGTCAATGTCTACAATGATCAGTCCCTGTGCTGCCAGTTCGACTCTACCGATTTTAATGGTCACCTCTTTAAATCCAATCTGTGGCACGGGCTGACCATTGCTGGCGATGATACTCAAGTCGTCGTCAGGGTAGCGGGTGATATCCGAGTCATTCCAGTACTGCTTGAAGAGCACGTACGGGATGGTGGTGACCTGTGACCCGGTGTCCAGTAGGGCACTCATAGGAATGCCATCCAGTACCACGGGTAAGACTGGACGTCCTCCCACATATTTGTCGCGCCAGTTCGATGGGCCTGGTGATCTTTTTCCTGGGGGTTGGCCCTCTACCCCAGGTTGTGCCAGTTTAAAGGACAGTACCTTGCCATATGTCCGGGTTGATTGCAGCGGCGGCAGATGGGTCGTCCGTCCTCGTTGTATCGGTCGCTGGGTCTTCCTCTGGCCGGTGGGGTCCTCCTTGGTCGACGCCACGGGATGTCCTCCGGTCCGGATGCCAGCTGGATCTTCCCTGGAGTGGAAACCTGTAAAGACTGCACAGTTCGGGTTAGCGCAGCAACGCTTTTAGCTAGCTCTTGGACCTGATGGTACAGGTCTGGAGCCGGGTCATTGTTCAAAGCCTGCGCATCAGCTCCCACAGGCCCTGCCGACAAGGGTGCCGCCTCCTGGTGGTAAGTGGTAGTGGGGCGTCTGTGGGTCACAACGCCACCTGGTGCCGGTTCTCGGAGCACCCGGATGGCTCTGTCCTTGAACTGTGCAAATCCCAGATGAGGGTCCTGTAAGGCCATTGCCCGCAACTGGGTTCGGTGGGCATTGCAATATAAACCCTCTATAAATTGTTCAGTCAACAGCCTGTCCTCGTCTCCCACGCCGTCAGGGTCGGTCTGCTTAATGGCTCTCAGGGCCTCTTGTAGGTTCAGGGCATAGTCCCTTATACTCTCGTGTGCTCGCTGCTTGCACCCGTAGAATCTAAGCTTGATCTCGGCTGAGGTGCGGGTATCAAAGGTGTCCCTCAGCCGGGTTAGTATCCCTGCAACAGTCCTCCCCCCAGGTGGCCAGGACTTTACCTCCCTTTGGGCTGCCCCGGTTAATTGGGCCACCAGGATGCTCACTTTTTGCTCTTCTGTGAGGGGATACACCTGGAAGAGGCTATCCAGCTTTTCTCTAAAGTCATGCAGGGTATGTGACTCCCCTGAGTACTGGGGTAGCCAGGCCGCTCCCGGGATATAGGGCATGGTGAAAGGCATGACTGCAGCAGCGGTGGCGCTGGCGGGGGTTGAGGCAGTGAAGCTCTCCTTCGTATCCGACATCTTCCTCCCCCCTAGTGGACCGTGGCCTACCTTGCGATGATCCTCTTCTGTAGGCCGCGGCTCCGCAGTGGATCGTCAGGGTTGAGGACCTTCCGTCGCGCTCCTGTGACGTCGGCGTCTGCTGGGCTCCTTCCAGGACCTTACGCAACGTCCGGATGTGAGGCGGGGCTTCAGTTCTCGCGCGCTTTCGGAGTCCACGCCCCTCTTCTTCCCGCGCGGCGTCTTCAAGATGGCGTCCAACGGCGGGAAAACTCCACGGATGGCGGGAAGAAGGCAGAAGATGGAGCCGGATGGCGGGAAAACTTCGCGGATGGCGGGAAGAAGGTAGAAGATGGCGCCGGATGGCGGGAATCTTCACCACTGGTAAGTTTGAACAGTCTTTTTCAGGCACGCAGTACCCGGTGGTTGCGGGCACGAAATCCTGCCGACTACGCCAAAAGTTGACGCGCCCCTGGACCTGTCGCGCACGCGGGAGCTTACCCGGAGCCGGATCTCTTGAGGGTTGTAGTCTCGTGGCGGTGATCCGGTCCGTGCCCAGGGAGTCAGACTAAGTGGCGCTGTATTAGCGGTAGATGTTGGACGACTACGCCACCCGTTGAGTACAGCTAAGGAGCTGCTGCTGCAGGGCAGACCGCTGAGGCCGGTGGTAGGATTGTGCAGCGTGATAGTATAACCCCCAACGGGAGGGGTATGGCCTCAGGGCAGCCGACGTGGATGATGGGGGTAGCAGGAACCACTCGGAGACGGTACGGTGTAGTTCAGGGTCTTTACTGGTGACAAAGATAGACCCTCCCGGAGTACTGGCTAGCGATTGGGGCCTGGTCAGTCCTTGAGCAGATGGGATCTCCCCTGGCCAGGCGGAGTTGTAGGCCTCCCAAACTAACGATACTCTTCTGGCTACCTTGCTAGAGGCGGGTATAAGTAGCCCACGTCCCTGAGTGTACCGTGTGGTGCTCACCCGTATGGCCGGTGACTCGGGGCCTTCTAGTGGCGTCCGCTCCACGACGGCGGTGCTGGTCCCACGCGTGTGACCGTGCCTTCGGGTTTCTGGGCCAGAGGACCTGCAATCCCCTGCCGGTCGGTTTCTGCTGCTGGATAGGAGTTAGTCCCCACAGCCTCGGACTCCGGGTCCGGTGATAACTTCTCAGTCAGGGCGAGCTCTGCAGCTGCCAGCCCCTGACTCCTTGTAGCACTGCTCCCACAGAGCTCCTGATGTTCTTTTCCTATATCTGCTTCTCTGTCTCTACTTCTTCTCTACTCACTAACCCTGCCTCAGCCCTAGGTTTATATAGGGGAAGTTCTTCCCCTCCCAGGACTGGGCAGGAGGTGTGGCATGCATAGGATTCCTGACCAAGAGACCTCCCACCTGCTCTCAGACGTAATATCTCTATCACTGTGGCAACCAGACCCCTGGGGTGTCACATATACATATATATATATATATATATATATATATATATATATATACAATTATTTTAAAGGAGTTAGTAACAGTAGCAATCAACTGTAACTTGAAATAACAAAGAGGAATCTTTCAGCAAGTAACAGTAAAGTTAGCAATGGGATGAAACTAAATGGGAGGAGACACAGATTAGATATTAGAAAAAACTTTTTGACAGTTAGGGTGATTAATGAGTGGAACAGGCTGCCACGAGAGGTGGTGAGTTCCCCTTCAATGGACGTCTTCAAACAGAGGCTGGACAGACATCTGTCTGAGATGATTTAGTGAATCCTGCTTTGAGCAGGGGGTTGGACCAGATGACCCAGGAGGTCCCTTCCAACTCTACCATTCTATGATTCTATGATTCTATGATTCTATGATTCTTTTCTGCAGTGCAGTGCACCAAGTCGTGGAAGTCACCACATAAGTTCTCTTGCTGTCTATATGGCCCTAGCGGGGCCATATAGACATATAATATAATATATAATTCTTCTTGCTAGGCCACAAGTCTCTTTCAAATATACTCAATCAAGTCCTGTTGAGCCTCCCATGCACCAACCGGCCGCCTCCCAACCTGAAGTCCTAATCCAAACTGTCCCCGGTACCGTAGGTGAAAGTTGGAAGTGACGGCCCCGTTCACTCGCGCTGTTCCTCCACTACTGCTGGCGCGTCTCTCCTGTTGCGGTCTTCTCTCAGCTCTTTTTGGCTTGACCATCAACGGTAGTCTCTCAGGCTTGGGGCTGGGGGGCCCAGACCTCGACTCTTGACAGGCGACGTCGGGTCATGAATATCAATCAATGCAGAGCGCGAGTCCTGTACCTGATCAGCATATGCAGAACTCGGGACACATCTGTGAGGGGTCCGGTGTCACGCAAGGTGTGGGAAAGACTAAGTGCAACACGAAGAGTTGAGGGGAAGGGAGACTAGCCACTAGGGAAAGGGGGAGTGGAGACCTCCTAGGCTGATCTGATATCACCCTGTCTCCCCTATCGTCCCTATATTGGTTTCTCACCAATCGCCGCACAGGAACCTAAAGCCCTATATCTCCCTTGAGCTAGGCCCTGGCTAGTGAAGGGGGGATGAGCACTAGTCAGTCCCCACTACCAACTAAAGACAGCAAGGGGAGACAAACATTTGGGGGTGAATAACTTAGCTTGAGCCGACTTCAGAGAGATTACACCAAAGATCCTCCAAACACCAGAGAGGACATAAGCAGACTGCAACAGCTCCAAGATTTCACAGGGAAACATGCGATTATCATCTGCACCTCCCTATAGCAAACTGAAAGTATTTAAACACCCAGGCCAGGGTGTTAATTAGAGCAGGAGGAAGGTAGCCGCTGGGTCCAAGAATGAGACAGATTCTAAGAAGGTGTCTGTAATGCCAATCAAAGAGATCTCTTGCAACCAACTGCAGGGCAACTGTCTGTCACATGTAAGACATGCGTGACATCCGGACCTTGTCAGGCGGTGTCCGGCAGTTAGGTGACGCACCTGTCATGCTCTGCAGCACCACTAGAGCATATCTGCTCTGCTCTCCTGGTTGGCGCCAAATCTGCCTGCGGTTTGGCATGCAGGGCTTTTATATCCAGTAAATCCTTCTTGTGGATCACCTGATCATGTCCGGCATCTGAATTTACCCCCCTTCAAATCTTCTAGCACAACTTGGTTCTGCTTGATTTTGCCTGGCCAGCACATGGCAGTCTTTCCTCACTAATGGCACATCCTGCAAGCGTTCTCTTAATGTTTTGCTGCCTTTTACTACATATGCTCACTTTAGAGAAGATTGGAACAAAACAAAATCGTGTAAACTGCGTGCTAGCAAATGCCAGAAGCCTGACAAACAAGATGGATGAACTGGAAGCAGAAATATCTACAGGTAACTATGACATAGTGGGAATAACCGAGACATGGTTAGATGAAAGCTATGACTGGGCAGTTAACTTACAGGGTTACAGTCTGTTTAGAAGAGATCGAAGAAATTGGAAAGGGGGTGGAGTCGGTCTATATGTAAAGATGTGTCTAAAGCCTACAATACGTGAGGATGTATGGGAGGGAAATGAGGAGGTCGAGTCCTTATGGGTGGAGATACATGGGGC
The DNA here is from genome assembly GCF_046119375.1 of Phyllobates terribilis. Classification (NCBI taxonomy): domain Eukaryota; kingdom Metazoa; phylum Chordata; class Amphibia; order Anura; family Dendrobatidae; genus Phyllobates; species Phyllobates terribilis. The sequence continues at coordinate 193,059,286 of NW_027362763.1, forward strand.
AAAAAACAATAATAAAATTATCATAGGAGTCTGTTATAAACCACCAAATATAGCAGAAGCCACGGAAAGTCTATTAATGAGACAAATAGACGAAGTAGCAAAAAATAACGAGGTGATTATTATGGGGGACTTCAACTACCCCGATATAGACTGGGAAACCGAAAGTTGTAGATCTCAGAAAGGAAACAGGTTTCTGTCAATTATCAAAGACAATTATTTGTCACAACTTGTGCAGGAACCAACTAGAGGGACGGCCCTTTTAGACTTAATATTAACTAACAGGCCAGACAGAATAACTGAGGTGCAGGTCGGGGGGCACGTGGGAAATAGTGACCACAACATTATACAATTCCACATGTGCTTCAGTAGGGTTCCCAGCAAGGGAGTCACAAAAACAGGGGCAAAGTTTGATCATCTAAGAGATGCCCTTCACCTTATAGACTGGGATAGTATCTTCAGTAATAGGAGCACGGATAGAAAATGGGAAATTTTCAAAACAGTCATACATAGTCACTGTAGAAGGTACATACCTTATGGGAATAAAAGGGCTAGGAATAGGAGGAAGCCAATGTGGCTAAATAAGGAAGTCAAGAAGGCAATGAAAAACAAAAAAAGGGCTTTCGGTAAACTTAAACAAGAAGGCAGCGAGGAAGCGCTAATATCTTATAGGGAAAAAAACAAAATCTGTAAGAAACAAATAAGAATAGCAAAAGAGGAGACAGAGAGACTAACTGCCAAGGAAAGTAAAACAAATCCCAAACTGTTCTTTAACTATATAAACAGTAAAAGGATTAAAACTGATGGAGTTGGCCCATTGAAAAATAACCTGGGTAAAATCATAGAGGGCGATGAGGGTAAAGCAAACCTACTCAATAGCTTCTTCTCCACTGTTTTCACAAAAGAAAACAATTTATCGGAGGAAATGCAGAGTGATAAAGTAAACCCTCCGCTAAATATCACCCACCTAACCCAGGAGGAAGTTCAGAAACGCCTAAATAATATCAAAATAGACAAGTCACCAGGCCCAGATGGCATACACCCCCGGGTACTAAAAGAATTAAGTAATGTGATAGACAGACCGCTGTATCTTATATTCAAGCACTCTTTATGGACAGGGACTGTCCCACTAGACTGGTGCCAAGCAAATGTGGTACCAATATTCAAAAAGGGATCTAAAAGTGACCCTGGGAACTATAGACCAGTCAGCTTAACGTCTGTTGTGGGTAAATTGTTTGAAGGATTTCTTAGAGATGCTATTGTAGAATATCTTAATGATAATAACTGTCTAACTCCATATCAACATGGATTCATGAGGGATCGCTCCTGCCAAACAAACCTGATCGCCTTCTACGAGGAGGTGAGCTCACAGCTGGACCGGGGAGAGTCAGTGGATGTTGTATACCTTGACTTCTCCAAAGCGTTTGATACCGTGCCACACAAAAGGTTGGTATATAAAATGAGAATGCTTGTGTAGCACCCCGAGGACTCGGCTGCTACAGGGGTATTGCACCTCGAACCAGAGGTGTGATATTCCACTCCCGGGTAAGGATGGAGTGTGGACCGGGGCTCAGTAGGCTGCATGCACCACACACACACCCCATTTCCGAGGAACAGACCAACGGTGCTCCCACTAGACAGAGTGCAGGCACGACAGCTTCTGTTCCTGGCTGGAGTGGGGAGGGGGGAGGAAAACCCAGTGGTGTAGGAGCAGATAGGGGTGGGTTTCTGGGCATAGGTAGGAGCCCATTGGTTGCTAGTCACCTGGGCTCACACACAGAAGGAGGTATAAAAGGTGGGCACCATCTTAGAACAGGGTTCAGTTCAGTCCGGTTCAGTTCAGAGAGGAGGAGAAGAAGAAGAGAGGAGCTCAGCCAGAGAGGGCTGACAAGGAGCTGTGGCTCAGTCTGGGCCCAGCTCCAGAGGCAGGCCTGGAGTGGAGGCCTGAGACAGCAGAGAGGGAGAGAAGAGAAGGAACAGCAAGGAGAGTAAGAAAGGAACTGAAACAGAAAGAGAAAGGAGGCGAGGAACACAGAGAAAGGCCCAGAGACACGAAGGCAGAAGGAACCCCATATTCCCAGAGGAGATACTGGGTGAAGGGTTGGCAGAGCAGGGTACCGGAACCCGAATTGGTGGAGGCGACTAATCCTCAGCCAAAACCGGAGGTCGTGTCCACATCTTGGTGCGACCCCTCACTACATCCACCAGAAAGGCATACCGCATAGGGTCAAAGATGCGTACCCGTTACCAAGGATAGAAGAGTTCTTATCTGCATTAAAATCTGCTAACTTCTTCTCTACTTTGGATCTCACTAGCGGGTACTGGCAGGTTCCTGTAGCAGAGGCGGACCGGGAGAAGACCGCATTCACCACCCCGATGGGTCTCAGTGAATTTAACTGCATGCCGTTCGGGCTCTGCAACGCACCAGGAACCTTCCAACGGTTGATGGAATGCTGTCTGGGACACCGGAACTTCGAGACGGTCCTATTATACCTGGACGATGTCATCGTCTATTCCAAGACCTACGAGGACCACCTGAAACACCTGGCAGAAGTGTTCGAAGCTCTGGCAAACTACAGCCTAAAGGTGAAACCCTCCAAGTGTCACCTCCTGAAACCAAAGGTGCAATACCTGGGACACGTGGTGAGTGCTGACGGAGTGGCTCCTGACCCTGATAAGATCACCGTGATTAAGGACTGGCCAAGACCCTCCAGCATAAAGGAAGTGCGGCAGTTCCTCGGGTTGGTAGGCTACTACCGAAGATTCATTCCCGGTTTCACCAAAATGGCAGCCCCTATGCAGGACCTCCTGATAGGTCAATCTCGGAAAGCCAAAAACCAGAAGCCGCCCTTTAGGTGGGAAAAGCTGGAAGAGGAGTCCTTTTGCCAGCTGAAGATGGCCCTCACGGGGGATGAAATCCTGGCATATCCAGACTACAGCCAGCCCTTTATCCTCCACACGGACGCAAGCAACATCGGGCTAGGAGCCGTACTGTCCCAGATCCAGCAAGGGAAAGAACGGGTAATCGCTTACGCCAGCCGAAAGCTACGGCCCACGGAGAGGAACCCTGAGAATTCTAGCTCATTCAAGCTGGAGTTCCTGGCAGTAGTGTGGGCAGTGACCGAACGTTTCAAGCATTACCTTGCCTCCTCCAAATCCTCCTGTAGCTGTGCCCTATCCTTATCTGTATTAACTACTTTACAAAGTTTAGTATCATCTGCAAATATTGCTATTTTACTATGCAACCCTTCCACTAGATCATTAATAAATATATTAAATAATATAGGGCCCATGACAGACCCTTGAGGCACCCCGCTAGTAACCCTGACACACCCTGAGCTTACTCCATTGATAACCACCCTCTGCTTTCTATCACTCAGCCAGCTATTTACCCACTTGCACACATTATCCCCCAGACCAAGTGACGCGCCCCCTGGGCCTGTGCGCTGCTGCTGTGAAGGGGGAGTACCCGGAGCCGGATCGCTGGGGGTTGTAGTTCTCCGTGGCGGTGACCCGGTCCGTGCCCAGGGTGGTCAAACCAGTGGCAGTCTAAATGTTGTAATAAGTGTCCGACTACGCCACCCGTGGATTGCGGTCAGTGGGGACCGCCGCTGCGCTGCCGACCGCTGAGGCTGATGTTGGTTGCGCAGCCGAGTATGGGATAACTCCCCACGGGAGGAGTATTGCCTCAGGGCAGCTAGTGTGGGAGATGATGGGAGTGATGGTGTGAGCGTCCCAGTACTAATGGTGCTGGTGCGGCAAGGAATCACAGAGACGTGTGGTGCAGTTCAGGGTCTTTACTGATGGTACAAGGCAGACCCTCCCGGGAGTACTGGCTAGTATAAGGGGCCTGGTCAGTCTGCGAGCAAGCAGGAGTTCCCCTGGCCAGGTGGAGTTGTAGGCCTCCCCTTTTATCTGCACTCTTCCAGGCTACCTTGCTGTCAGCGGTTACAAGTAGCCCACGTCCCTGAGTATACCGTGTGGTGCTCACCCGTATGGCTGGTGACTTGGGGCCTTCTGTTAGCCTCCGCTCCTGGATGGCGGCGCTGGTCCCTTCTTTGTGACTGAGCCTCCGGGCTTCTATGGCCAGAGGACCTGGAATCCCCTGCTGGCTGGTTTCTGCTGCTGGGTTTATATCAGTCCCCACAGCCTCAGACTCCTGTGTCCGGTTTTAGTGTCTTCGTCCAGGGCGAGCTCTGCTCAGCTCCAGCCCCTGGACTTCAGCTACTGCTCCTCCAGAGCTCCTGATCTCACTTTCCCTCTCCAGACTCTGACTCTGTCTGCAGCTTCACTCACTAATCCCGCCCCAGACCCAGTTTATAAGGGCAGATTCCTCCCCTCCCAGGTCTGGGTGGGCCGTGTTGCATGTTTAGGGATCCTGACCAGAGAAACCTCCCACTTGCTCTCAGACATAATATCTCTATTACTGTGGCAACCAGACCCCTGGGGTGTCACACATGTACAATAGCTTATAGTCCATCTCATTTCTTTGGTTTTGCTACTTACTGCAATTCTACAGTACTGCAGTATATAGTTTAACTCTTGGTCTTCTTCAGCAGATCCTTGGCTGCCATTGCCAGAAAGTGGTGGCATTTAAATGCCACTGTCAGAAAATGACAGCGCCATTTAAATTGTTAACAACTGCGACCGGGGCTCATCTCCAGCCACGTCTGTTAGTGACAGATCCAGTTATTTCAAATAGTTGGTATTTGGGGCATGCTCAGCTCCTAAGCCCCTTCCACAAACAATCACCCCCACAAGTACATATACAGCAGGTGAAATAAGTATTGAACAAGTCACCAAATTCTCACCAGATGTCGGTAACAATCCATCCAATCCACACAGGCAAAAAAAATCAAACCGTTTTTTGAAGGATCTCGACAGGGAGGTTGTTCCAAATATCTTGGAAAACTAACCACAGATCTTCTGTACATTTAGACTTTCACACATTTTTGGCTTATTCATGTAATATCAGACAGACTTGATGATGTTGAGATCAAGACTCTGTGGGGGCAGTTTGCAATGCTCATGTCACCTCAGGCAATAGTCTAAGGTGTCTCACATGGGACAACATTTCTCTGCCCCCCGCGTGTGGGACTCGAACAGTTATCAAACAGCAAGCTGGATTGGAGCACCGGTAGAATGTCCTGCTGTCTACTTTCAGTTGTACTCGTATCTTTCAGTCCACATGAGTATCTGTTTGTATTTCTCAGCACTGGTGACACCATAAATTTTGACCAAATTCTCAACTCCATTTGCTGAAATGCAGAATCAAACTTGCAAGGAACCTTCACCATGTCTCACTGCTGCCTGCAGACACTCAACACTACAATAATTTTACCGCTCTCCAGCACTTCAGTGAACAAACTGCCTTCTGTTACAGCCAAACATTTCACATTTTGACTCATCAGTCCAGTGGACCTGATGCCATTTTTTTGCTCCTCAGTTACTGTGTTTTTATGCATAAATAAGTCACCTGGCCCTGTTTCCACGTGGAAAGCATGTGTTTTTGGCTGTAATTCTTCCATAAAGACCACTTCTGGCCAGACTTTTCTGAACACTAGATCTGTGTAGCTTGGTCCCACTGGTTGCAGCCAGTTTTGAGCTGATGATACTGCTGGACATCTTAAGATTTCAAAGGGAATTAAGCATGACGTGCCATTCATCTGCTGCACTCATTTTCTTTGGCTGCCACTGCGTCTATGGTACTCAATGTTGCCTATTTCTTGGAGTCCTCAATACAGGCAGATACTTATCTATCATACAAGATCATCAGGAAGGCGTCTGATTGGCTCCAAATTTATACTGCAGCAGAACAACGACGCGGAACATACAGCCAATGTCACTAAGAACTATCTTCAGTGTAAAGAACAAGGAGCTCTGGAAGAGATGATAGTGATTTTTTGCAGACTTGTGATGAGACAGTGCCTTGTTTGGGGCAGATTCCATCACGAGCCACTACATAGAAGGCACTTTCTTTTCTCCTACCAGATGTTTTTTTAAAACTTGAAGTAGAAATAATCGATCAAAAGAATGAGCATAAAAACAGCAAAGTGATTTTACAATAGAAATGAATAGTATGAGTCTTTCAAGTGTTTTTGATCGATTTTTTTAGGTGAGTTTTAGAACAAACCAGCTCCAAAACACGTTTACAAAATATCTTGAATGGACATACCCCTAGATTCAAAAAAATTTTTAGAATATGACATTCAGCAAGTATGTTCCAATTTTTTTATTATATAGTACACAATACTTGAAAATCACAATATAACCCTAAGTCAATTAAACCTTAAAGGGGTGGTCCGAAAGCCAAATGCGTTTTCATCCTAAAACCTCATCTATTTAATGCCATAATCTAAACTATTTTCTAATATATTTGAATTAAAAATTTCATATCCTTCCCCTAACTATACTATCTAACTGCATATTTTCTTTCCGAGTGCAATCCGACAAAACACCTGATCACACCCAGACCAATGTGCTATGGGGACGTGCACATGTCTGATTTTTTTCCTCAGATAGTGTCTCTCCGGGAAAAATATCTCTGCATGCCAGAGTTTGATCTGATATTAGTCTCACACTCGGCCATGCAAGTAAATGAGTCAGTGGAAACATCGGACTGCACTCGGATGATATCTGAGTACAGTCCAATTTCCATGGACCTACAGAATGGAGAAGTTGGAGAAATGTTTTTCTTCATCTTTTCTGAATCCAGGAGAATCGGATCACACTATGAACACACTCTGATCAGAGTTTGACAAGAGTATCATTTGCATAATCGACCTGATTCTCTCGGATGAGAGAATACACGGTTGTCTGTACCTGCCGTTAGGATACTACTGGTGTTCGGGTTTTTGATGTCACAAACAGACTCCATAAGGGTGTGGCATGAGAGTCCGGCATTCTGCAGCTGGACCAGTGCTCACAGCCCAACACTGTGTATCTCAATTGGCTTTCACCAGAGAACACCATATTTGGCAGGTTCGGCATTGACCCTCCGTTCTCTTCACAAATGAGGAGAGATTTATACTGAGAACCGGTGATAGACATGAAAGGATGCTTTGGTGAATGGAATGCTGCCTATAACATCATCCAGTATGACTGATTGCACACTGAATCAGTGATGGTTTGAGGAGGCATATTCTTAGATTGTTGCACAAACCTCTATGTGATAGGTAACGATACCCTTACTGCTTTAAGGTACGGGGATGAAATCCTCAGAGACTCTGTCAGTCCTTAGGCTGGAGTAGTAGGCCCTGCGTTCATCGTGGTGCAGGACAATAACCGGCCTTATGTGCCCAGCGTTTGTTGGCAGTCCTTCGATGATGAAGGCATTGATGTTATAGATTCGGCGCTGTGTTTCCTAGTTCTGAATTCAGTTGACCATGGCTTCCATTGACCATTGATTCATCATTTTGCTCTCATACTTTACACAATTTATATCTATAAATATTTTCAACTTTAACCCTTTGTTCATTGAAGTCTTATGTGTAATTTAAGTGTTCCATTAATTTTTTTTATGCTGTATATATGTAGCGCCCCGAGGGTTCGGCCGCTACAGGGGTATTGCACCTTTGCCAGAGGTGTGATATTCCACTCCCGGGTAAGGATGGAGTGTGGACCAGGGCTCGTTTAGCTGCATGCATCACACACACCCCATTTCCAGGGGACAGCTCAACGGTGCTCCCATTAGACAGTAATGCAGGCACGACAGAATCTGTCCCTGGCTGGAGTGGGGAGGTGGGAGGAAAACCCAGTGATGTAGGAGCAGGAGGGGACGGTTTCTGGACATAGGCAGGAGCCCATTGGTTGCAAGTCACCTGGGCTCATACACTAGAGGGAGGTATATAAGGTGGGCACCATCTTAGTTCAGAGTTCAGTTCAGTGAGAGAAGGAGTTCAGCCAGAGAGGGCTGACAGGGAGCTGTGGCTCAGTCTGGGCCCAGCTCCACGAGGCAGGCCTGGAGTGGAGGCCAGAACCAGCAGAGAGGACAGATACAGAAAGGAACAGAAAGGAAAGGAAGAAAGGAACAGAACACCCAGAGAGGCCCAGAGACACAAGGGCAGAAGGAACCCCAAAGGCCCAGGAGATTGCGGGTGACGGGTTGGCAGAACAGGGTACCGGATCCCAAGTTGGTGGAGGCGACTAATCCTCAGCCAAGGACCGGCGGTCGTGATCACATCTTGGTACGACCCCTCACTACACCTACTAGAAAGGCACACCACATAGAGTCAGGGACGTGAGCACGAAGCCCTCCCAAGAGAAGGCCCGCGGGAGCTGGACAGATGTAGTGTCACTGGTGGGGCACGGCCAGAGAAAGGAATAGAAGGGAGTCCTGTGTCACACTCTGGAATTGCCTGGGGGTTGACTGAGCCCCGCATCTGGTGGACGCAGCACGGCTCGGGCAGTCATTGCCGGCGGAATGACTAAGAATATAAAGAATTGTGAGTAAACAATTTGAACTGCAACCCCACGTCTCTGTGCTTCATCGCCGCGCCAGCACTACTACACTGTGTTCCAAATTATTATGCAAATAATATTTTCTCAGATTTTCCCAAATTACCTATATGAATTGCAGTCATTGTAATTTTCCAGTCAAATAACTATTAGAGTACAATTGAAAGGTTTTTGTACAAACTGCCTATGATAACAGTATATTTTTAAAAAAATAAAAAAACTCAAACTGCACTCAAAATGCATGTTCCAAATTATTATGCACAGCAGAGTTTTCAACCTTTTCATTTTAATAAAGAACAAAAAAATGGTCATTTTTGAAATTATAAGCATTAGCAGGTTATTACAAACTGAAATCAAACAGTTTTCAACTCAAAACTTTATTCTAGGTGATGTTACATTTGCACATAGGACCGCTTGTTCGAAAGGAGCTTCTGAACTCTCTCGTCCATTGAATTTGTCAGGTTTTGGATGGTTTCTGCTTTAATTGTTTTGCATGAGGACAGAATACCCTCCCAGATCTGTTGCTTAGATGTCAACTGCCTCTCGCCATCATAGACACTCCTTTTGATGATGCTCCAGAGGTTCTCAATGGGGTTGAGGTCAGGGGAGCATGGGGGCCACACCATAAGTTTGTCCCCTTTTATGCCCATAGCAGCCAGAGATGCAGATGTGTTATGAGCTGCGACCACAGTCTCAAACATTACCGTTAGTAACAGACCACGCCATCATGGATTAAAATCCTGCAGAGCATGCAAAATCCCTCTGCTCACGCCGGCACATGTCCAAGCCCGTTTGAAGTAGCCAATGACCATCTGGATGATCCAGAGGAGGCATGGGAGAAGTTCATGTGGTCAGATGAGACCAAAATAGAATTTTTTGGTATCAACTCTAATCACCGTGTTTGGAGGAAGAAGGATGAGTACAACTCCAAGAACACCGTCCCAACTGTGAAACATTGGGGGGGAAACATCATACTTTGGGGGGGATTTTCTGCAAAGGGGACAGGACAACTACACCGTATTGAAGGGAGGGTGGATGGGGTCATGTATTGCGAGACTTTGGCCAGCAACCTCCTTTCCTCAGTAAGAGCATTGAAGATGGATTGTAGATCGGTCTTCCAGCAACACACAGCCAGGGCAACTAAGAAGTGGCTCTATAAGAAGCATTTCAAGGTCCTGGAGTGGCCTAGCCAGTCTCCAGAACTGTACCCAATAGAAAATCTTTGGAAGGAGCTGAAACTCAATGTTGCCCAGGAAAAGCCCCGAAATCTGAAAGATCTGGAGAACATCTGTATGGAGGAGTGGGCTAAAATCCCTGCTGCAATGTGTGCAAACTTGGTCAAGAACTACAGGAAATGTCTGACCTCTGTAATTGCAAACAAAGGTTTCTGTACCAAATATTAAATTATTTTTTTCTATTGTATCAAATACTTATTTCATGCAATAAAATGCAAATTAATTATGTAAAAATCAAACAATGTGATTTTCTGGAATTTTTTTAAGATTCTGTCTCTCACAGGTGAAGTGTACCTACGATAAAAATTACAGACCTCGCCATTCTTTGTAGGTGGGAAAACTTGCAAAATTGGCAGTTTATCAAATACTTATTTTCCCCACTGTATCATTGCTGGACTGTCACTCATTGTGGTCTTATTTATACAGCCTATCCTTAGAGGATGGGACTAGTTGCCCTACATGGCTTTCATCATTGCAATCAGAGATGTGGAGAACTGATTGTAGCTGACAGATTGAAGATTGGCACAGCAATAATTAATCATGGCTAGATGTAATTCCTGTCATGTTGACTATTGTAATAATGATTCCAATAATAGATAATATAATAGACTATCTAGTAAAAAAGGTCATTTAAAATGAACTTATGCAAGGGAATGGTGAAAGCCGAATCTATCAAGGGAACGTGATAAGCATGGATGACAGCTTGTAAATGACAGAATATATGGCAGAAAACCTGGTCACAGCTTGTCACTGTGTGTGACACCTCTCGTCTGCCACAGGCAGGATAATCAGCGTTCAGACTGAGATGTGCAATGGAAACAAGATATTTCACAGTCTCTTTTTCTACAAAAATACTTTTACAATTTTTTACTAATTTTACAATTATTCAGTTGTTCTGCACTGGTTAGAAAAATACATACTGTACAGCAGGTATCAGAACATAACACATAGAAATATATCAGAAAACAACCGATTGTCAGCCGTGGGTGTTGTGGGCTTGTCTACATATAGTTACATAGTTTATAAGGCCGAAAAAAGACAAGCGTCCATCCAGTTCAGCCTATTTCTTGTGCACTGCAGCTATTCCGCAGCGTTGATCCAGGGGAAGGCAAAAAAAAAACATGCGGTATAGGCCAATTTACATCATTGAGGAAAAATTCACTTCCCGACACCAATCTGGCAGTCAGATTAAATCCCTGGATTAATTAACTATCACTAACCATAAGATGTAATTTTATTGTTCTCAAGAAAGGCGTCCAGGCCTCTCTTGAACTCATTAAGTGAGTTGGACATCACCACTTCCTCTCCCAAAGAGTTCCAGAGTCTCACGGCTCTGACCGTAAAGAATCCCCTTCTATGCTGGTGCAGGAACCTCCTTTCCTCCAGACGCATAGTGTGCCCCCTCGTCTTTGTCACCATCCTTGGTATAAACAGGTCATGGGGGAGATCTCTGTACTGCCCCCTGATGTATTTATACATGTTTATGAGGTCTCCCCTAAGCCTTCTCTTTTCCACCATAAATAGGCCTAATTTTGACAACCTCTCTGGGTATTCTAGTCCCTCCATTCCCTTTATTACCTTAGTCGCCCTCCTTTGTACCCTCTCTAGCTCCAATATGTCTTTCCTGAGCACCGGAGCCCAGAACTGTGCACAATATTCTAAGGGCGGCCTTACCAGCGCTTTATACAGAGGAAGAACAATGTTCTCATCATATGCCCCTATTCCTCTTCTGATGCATGCCATGACTCTATTTGCCTTCGCAGCTGCTGCCTGACACTGGGCACTCCAATTTAATTTGCTATTAACCAAGACGCCCAGGTCCTTCTCCATGTCAGATTTCCCCAACGGTTTCCCATTTAATATGTATGGGTGACTGCTGTTTTTCTTTCCCATGTGCATGACCTTACATTTATCGGCATTGAACCCCATTTGCCATTTTTTGGCCCAACTCCCCAATTTATCTAAATCCTCCTGTAGCTGTGCCCTATCCTCATCTGTATTAACTACTTTACAAAGTTTAGTATCATCTGCAAATATTGCTATTTTACTATGCAACCCTTCCACTAGATCATTAATAAATATATTAAATAATATAGGGCCCAAGACAGACCCTTGAGGCACCCCGCTAGTAACCCTGACACCCCCTGAGCTTACTCCATTGATAACCACCCTCTGCTTTCTATCACTCAGCCAGCTATTTACCCACTTGCACACATTATCCCCCAGACCAAGCATTCTCATTTTATATACCAACCTTTTGTGTGGCACGGTATCAAACGCTTTGGAGAAGTCAAGGTATACAACATCCACTGACTCTCACCGGTCCAGCTGTGAGCTTACCTCCTCGTAGAAGGCGATCAGGTTTGTTTGGCAGGAGCGATCCCTCATGAATCCATGTTGATATGGAGTTAGACAGTTATTATCATTAAGATATTCTACAATAGCATCTCTAAGAAATCCTTCAAACAATTTACCCACAACAGACGTTAAGCTTACTGGTCTATAGTTCCCAGGGTCACTTTTAGACCCCTTTTTGAATATTGGTACCACATTTGCTTGGCGCCAGTCTAGTGGGACAGTCCCTGTCCATAAAGAGTGCTTGAATATAAGATACAGCGGTCTGTCTATCACATTACTTAATTCTTTTAGTACCCGGAGGTGTATGCCATCTGGGCCTGGTGACTTGTCTATTTTGATATTATTTAGGCGTTTCTGAACTTCCTCCTGGGTTAGGTGGGTGATATTTAGCGGAGGGTTTACTTTATCACTCTGCATTTCCTCCGATAAATTGTTTTCTTTTGTGAAAACAGTGGAGAAGAAGCTATTGAGTAGGTTTGCTTTACCCTCATCGCCCTCTATGATTTTACCCAGGTTATTTTTCAATGGGCCAACTCCATCAGTTTTAATCATTTTACTGTTTATATAGTTAAAGAACAGTTTGGGATTCGTTTTACTTTCCTTGGCAATTAGTCTCTCTGTCTCCTCTTTTGCTATTCTTATTTGTTTCTTACAGATTTTGTTTTTTTCCCTATAAGATATTAGCGCTTCCTCGCTGCCTTCTTGTTTAAGTTTAAGTTTACCGAAAGCCCTTTTTTTGTTTTTCATTGCCCTCTTGACTTCCTTATTTAGCCACATTGGCTTCCTTCTATTCCTAGCCCTTTTATTCCCATAAGGTATGTACCTTCTACAGTGACTATGTAGGACTGTTTTGAAAATTTCCCATTTTCTATCCGTGCTCCTATTACTAAAGATACTATCCCAGTCTATAAGGTGAAGGGCATCTCTTAGCTGATCAAACTTTGCCCTCCTGAAGTTCAGTGTCTACTGTATCATTATTACACAGGGAGGGGGAGGAGGTGAGCTACAGGGACGGCTCCAGGTTTTTCTGGGCCCCGGGCGAAAGAGTCTCAGTGGGCCCCTTTAACACATACCATTCATGATGCACAGATACCGCAGAGCAATATATATATAGTACAATATAAAGATTTCACTTCCTACATTACATGAGCGATATCTATTGTAAATTCCACAATAGCTCAGAAACCAGCAAATCGCTCCACACAGAGTACTGGCCCCCATATAAGGCCCTATACGGAATACTGGCCCCCATATAAGGCTCCATACGGAATACTGGCCCCCATATAAGGCCCCATACGGAATACTGGCCCCCATATAAGGCCCCATACGGAATACTGGCCCCCATATAAGGCTCCATACGGAATACTGGCCCCCATATAAGGCTCCATACGGAATACTTGGCCCCCATATAAGGCTTCATACAGAATACTGGCCTCCATATAAGGCTCCATACGGAATACTGGCCCCCATATAAGGCTCCATACAGAATACTGGCCCCCATATAATGCTCCATACAGGATACTGGTCCCCTTATAAAGCTCCATACAGGATACTGGCCCCCATATAACGCTCCATACAGGATACTGGTCCCCTTATAAAGCTCCATACAGGATACTGGCCCCCATATAACGCTCCATACAGGATACTGGTCCCCTTATAACGCTCCATACAGGATACTGGCCCCCATATAATGCTGCATGCAGGCTGTTACCCCCCACATAATGCCCCACACAGGCTGTTCCCCCCACATAATGCACTATGCAGGCTGTCCCCCCCCCCCTTATAATGCCCCATGCAGGCTGTTCCCCATCTTATAATGCCCCACGCAGGCTGTCACCCCTCCTCTTTATAATGCCCCATACAGGCTGTCCCCCCTTATAATGCTCCATGCAGGCTGTTCCCCCCACATAATGCACTATGCAGGCTGTCCCCCCCCCCTTATAATGCCCCATGCAGGCTGTTCCCCACCTTATAATGCCCCATGCAGCCTATCACCCCTCCTCTTTATAATGCCCCATGCAGGATGTACCCCCCCTCTTTATAAGGCCTCATGCAGGATGTCACCCCCTCTCTCTATAATTGCCCATGCAGGATGTCACCCCCCCTCTCTTTATAATGCCCCATGCAGGATGTCACACCCCCCTCTCTCTATAATGCCCCATGCAGGATGTCACCCCCTCTCTCTATAATGCCCCATGCAGGATGTTACCTCCCCACCCTCTCTTCATAATGCCCCATGCAGGATGTCACCCCCCTCTCTTTATAATGCCCCATGCAGGATGTCACCCCCTCTCTCTATAATGCCCCATGCAGGATGTTACCCCCCCCCTCTCTCTATAATGCCCCATGCAGGATGTCACCCCCCTCTCTTTATAATTCCCCATGCAGGATGTCACCCCCCCTCTCTTCATAATGCCCCATGCAGGATGTCACCCCCCCTCTCTTTATAATGCCCCATGCAGGATGTTACCCCCCCTCTCTCTATAATGCCCCATGCAAGATGTCACCCCCCCATATTATGCCCCATGCAGGATGTCACCCCCTCATATTATGCCCCATGCCTCCATACATAAAAAAAAAAAAAAAAAAAAAAATCAAATACTCACCTCCCTCCTCCTCACCTGCTGCCCGCTGCTCGGGTCCGGACTCCAGCGTTGCCGGCGTCGTCCCGCTCTACGCTCCCTGTGATGGCTCAGGGGAGCGCGCGGTGGAAAGAAGTCACCGCGCCCTCTGACCTGAGACGTCACAGGGAGCGCAGAGCAGGAAGACGGCGGATCTGCGGAGGCACGGGGAGGGGTAAGTATCCGGCTGCCGGGGCCCTGAGCACGCGGTGGAGAAGGGCGGGCGCTGACACCGCTCTCCTCCGCCCATAGCCCAGCGGGGTGCGCGACCGCCAGTGGGCCCCCTGCCTGCTCAGGGCCCTGGCACTTGACCGGGTGAGCCGGGTGCTGACGCCGGCCCTGGTGAACTATGACCATTCTCCTATTGTGAATGGTAGATCCTGAGTTACAAGTGTGTATATATATATACAGTACAGACCAAAAGTTTGGACACACCTTCTCATTTAAAGATTTTTCTGTATTTTCATGACTATGAAAATTGTACATTCACACTGAAGGCATCAAGACTATGGATTAACACATGTGGAATTATATAGTTAACAAAAAAGTGTGAAACAACTGAAAATATGTCTTATATTCTAGGTTCTTCAAAGTAGCCACCTTTTGCTTTGATGACTGCTTTGCACACTCTTGGCATTCTCTTTATGAGCTTCAAGAGGTAGTCACCGGAAATGGTCTTCCAACAATCTTGAAGGAGTTCCTAGAGATGCTTAGCACTTGTTGGCCCTTTCGCCTTCACTCTGCGGTCCAGCTCACCCCAAACCATCTCGATTGGGTTCAGGTCTGGTGACTGTGGAGGCCAGGTCATCTGGCGTAGCACCTGATCACTCTCCTTCTTGGTCAAATAGCCCTTACACAGCCTGGAGTGTGTTTGGGGTCATTGTCCTGTTGAAAAATAAATGATGATTCAACTAAATGCAAACCGGATGGAATAGCATACCGCTGCAAGATGCTGTGGTAGCCATGCTGGTTCAGTATGCCTTCAATTTTGAATAAATCCCCAACAGTGTCACCAGCAAAGTACCCCCACACCATCACATCTCCTCCTCCATGCTTCACGGTGGGAACCAGGCATGTAGAGTCCATCCGTTCACCTTTTCTGCGTCGCACAAAGACACGGTGGTTGGAACCAAAGATCTCAAATTTGGACTCATCAGACCAAAGCACAGATTTCCACTGGTCTAATGTCCATTCCTTGTGTTTTTTAGCCCAAACAAGTCTCTTCTGCTTGTTGCCTGTCCTTAGCAGTGGTTTTCCCTACAGCTATTTTACCATGAAGGCCTGCTGCACAAAGTCTCTTCTTAACAGTTGTTGTAGAGATGTGTCTGCTGCTAGAACTCTGTGTGGCATTGACCTGGTCTCTAATCTGAGCTGCTGTTAACCTGCGATTTCTGAGGCTGGTGACTCGGATAAACTTATCCTCAGAAGCAGAGGTGACTCTTGGTCTTTCTTTCCTGGGGCGGTCCTCATGTGAGCCAGTTTCTTTGTAGCGCTTGATGGTCTTTGCAACTGCACTTGGGGACACTTTCAAAGTTTCCCCAATTTTTCGCACTGACTGACCTTAATTTCTTAAAGTAATGATGGCCACTCATTTTTCTTTACTTAGCTGCTTTTTTCTTGCCATAATACAAATTCTAACAGTCTATTCAGTAGGACTATCAGCTGTGTATCCACCAGACTTCTGCACAACACAACTGATGGTCCCAACCCCATTTATAAGGCACGAAATCCCACTTATTAAACCTGACAGGGCACACCTGTGAAGTGAAAACCACTTCCGGTGACTACCTCTTGAAGCTCATCAAGAGAATGCCAAGAGTGTTCAAAGAAGTCATCAAAGCAAAAGGTGGCTACTTTGAAGAACCTAGAATATAAGACATATTTTCAGTTGTTTCACACCTTTTTGTTAACTATATAATTCCACATGTGTTAATTCATAGTTTTGATGCCTTCAGTGTGAATGTACAATTTTCATAGTCATGAAAATACAGAAAAATCTTTAAATGAGAAGGTGTGTCCAAACTTTTGGTCTGTACTATATATAAATATATATATATATATGTATTTATATATATATATATATATATGTGTGTGTATTTTACAATATTTACTATTACTTTAGATTTACTTACAAATAAAGTTTCTGATAATTCAGGAATGAATTAAAAGCAATCCTGGTCACTGTGAAACCCACTATACTGGTAAGAGGTGTGGTTCATCACATCCAGTGGGTTTCCTTTGCTCCAGATCAATTAGCTTAATATCCTTTCCATCACTACAGCAGATGCTTGACTTGGCCCCCCAACAAATAAATCTTGTGTCGTTATGATATCTTATGGTGCCCATACACCTTAGATAACTGTCAGACAAATGCTCATTCAATCAATAGCTATTTCCCCTGACTCCTCCAAAGACGAGTGCTCGGGTTATCTGGTATTGGCTTTAACTACTTGGAGAACCAAAGGAAACGGCGGTTTGAATTCAAACTGCCCAATTCTTATTTAGTCCGACATCAACTGTTGGGAGAGAATCCGAAGGTTCCTCACACACATTAGATTTACCTACTGCAGCTGTTACAGCTACTGCTACTGTAATTGTGGATAATACAAGAATTCAGCTTGAAAATAAACCTTCTTGTGGAATCTTGATATGTGCCTCGGCAGTCGAGTTCAAGCTATCTGATGAAATCTCTGCGTGTGAGTAATGGTATAAAGAGACAGATGTAGAATTGGTATCTAAAGCGCACTAAACTCGCAGCCTAGTTATGGAATCAGAATACAGCTAAATAGTATTTTAATCATGTTTGGCTGTGTTACTGGAGCAATGGCTACAGGGAAAAAACAAAGTTAAATTCTCCTTGCAGCCACACACTTCCAGTCATTGGGGCAGTGCAGAGAGCTGCAACAGTTATTTCTACCTGACACTGACTGACAGCCTGCTCTGCACACACACTGCAGAGCAATGCTATTTATCAGCAGATTACCACTTTAGCTGCAGGTAAATACACTGTGTGCACAATTATTAGGCAATTTGTACAGAATAAGCCATCATCCATGAGGTATACAAGTATGACTAATTTCAGCTGTCTACAACCTGTGTGCCCATATTAATAGCTCGAAATCGCTCAAATGGGGTGACAGATTTCCTTTTAGGTCTTTACTTGCAGCCAGGCAGTAAACTTCATGGTTAACTTGTAAGATGCAGACTTTATTTTGTACCACTGCTTGAAGAGAGTGTCTTCTAAAAACTTGCAGTACGTTTGGAAGTTGATTTTAAGTCCATTTTCAACCCAAAAAAGATCCCACTAGCTTGCCTTTAACCACTTCGCACCAGAGCCTGTTTTTGCCTTCGTGACCGGGCCAATTTTTTCAATTCTGACCACTGTCAATTTATGAAGTAATTACTCTGGAACGCTTCAAAGTATTCCCCTTATTCTGAGAATGTTTTTTCGTGACATATTGTACTTCATGATACTGGTAAAATTTCTTCGATATAACTTACGTTTATTTGTGAAAAAATCTGAAATTTGGTGAAAATTTTGAAAATTTTGCAATTTTCTAACTTTGAATTTTCATGCCCTTAAATCAGAGAGATGTGTCACACAAAATAGTTAATAAATAACATTTCCCACATGTCTACTTTACATCAGCACAATTTTGGAACCAAAATTTTTTTTTGTTAGGGAGCTATAAGGGTTAAAAGTTGACCAGCGATTTCTCATTTTTCCAACAAAATTTACAAAAACATTTTTTTAGGGACCACATCATATTTGAAGTCACTTTGAGGGGTCTTTATGACAGAAAATACCAAAAAGTGACACCATTCTAAAAACTGCACCCCTCAAGGTGCTCAAAACCACATTCAAGAACTTTATTAACCCTTCAGGTGCTTCACAGGAATTTTTGGAATGTGGAAGAAAAAAATTAACATTTAACTTTTTTCACAAAAATGTTACTTTAGACCCAATTTTTTCTATTTTCACAGGGGTAACAGGAAAAAATGGACCCCAAATTTTTTTGTGCAATTTCTCTTGAGCGTGCTGATACCCCATTTGTGAGGGAAAACCACTGTTTGGGCGCACTGCAGGGTTCGGAAGGGAAGGAGCGCCATTAGACTTTTTGAATATAAAATTTGTCTGAATAATTAGCAGACGCCATGTTGCATTTGGAGAGCTCCTGATGTGCCTAAACAGTGGAAACCCCCCACAAGTGACACCATTTTGGAAACTAGACCCCTTAGGGAACTTATCTAGATGTGTGGTGAGCACCTTGAACCCCAAGGTGCTTCACAGAAGTTTATAATATTGAGCTGTAAAAATAAAATTTTCACATTTTTCCCACAAAAATGTTTTTCATCCCTTAATTTTGCATTATCATAAGGGTAATAGGAAAAATTGCACAATAAAATTTGTTGTGCAATTTCTCCTGAACACGCTGATACCCCATATGTGGAGGCAAACCACTGTTTGGGCGCACGGCAGGGTTTGAAAGGGAAGGAGCACCATTTGACTTTTTGAATGTAAAATTTGTCTGAATAATTAGCGGACGCCATGTTGCGTTTGGAGAGGTTCTGAAGTGCCTAAACAGTGGAAACTCCCCACAAGTGACACCATTTTGGAAACTAGACCCCTTAGGGAACTTATCTAGATGTGTGATGAGCACCTTGAACCCCAAGGTGCTTCACAGAAGTTTATAATATTGAGCTGTAAAAATAAAATTTTCACATTTTTCCCACAAAAACGTTTTTCATCCCTTAAATTTGCATTATCATAAGGGTAATATGAAAAATTGCACCATGAAATTTGTTGTGCAATTTCTCCTGAACACGCTGATACCCCATATGTGGAGGCAAACCACTGTTTGGGCGCACAGCAGGGTTTGAAAGGGAAGGAGCGCCATTTGACTTTTTGAATGTAAAATTTGTTTGAATAATTAGCGGACACCATGTTGCATTTGGGGAGCCCCTGATGTGCCTAAACAGTGGAAACCCCCCACAAGTGACACCATTTTGGAAACTAGACCCCTTAGGGAACTTATTTAGATGTGTGGTGAGCACCTTGAACCCCAAGGTGCTTCACAGAAGATTATAATATTGAGCTGTAAAAATAAAATTTTCACATTTTTCCCACAAAAATGTTTTTCATCCCTTAATTTTGCATTATCATAAGGGTAATAGGAAAAATTGCACCATAAAATTTGTTGTGCAATTTCTCCTGAACACGCTGATACCCCATATGTGGAGGCAAACCACTGTTTGGGCGCACGGCAGGGTTTGAAAGGGAAGGAGCACCATTTGACTTTTTGAATGTAAAATTTGTCTGAATAATTAGCGGACGCCATGTTGCGTTTGGAGAGGTTCTGAAGTGCCTAAACAGTGGAAACTCCCCACAAGTGACACCATTTTGGAAACTAGACCCCTTAGGGAACTTATCTAGATGTGTGATGAGCACCTTGAACCCCAAGGTGCTTCACAGAAGTTTATAATATTGAGCTGTAAAAATAAAATTTTCACATTTTTCCCACAAAAACGTTTTTCATCCCTTAAATTTGCATTATCATAAGGGTAATATGAAAAATTGCACCATGAAATTTGTTGTGCAATTTCTCCTGAACACGCTGATACCCCATATGTGGAGGCAAACCACTGTTTGGGCGCACAGCAGGGTTTGAAAGGGAAGGAGCGCCATTTGACTTTTTGAATGTAAAATTTGTTTGAATAATTAGCGGACACCATGTTGCATTTGGGGAGCCCCTGATGTGCCTAAACAGTGGAAACCCCCCACAAGTGACACCATTTTGGAAACTAGACCCCTTAGGGAACTTATTTAGATGTGTGGTGAGCACCTTGAACCCCAAGGTGCTTCACAGAAGATTATAATATTGAGCTGTAAAAATAAAATTTTCTAATTTTTCCCACAAAACCGTTTTTCATCCCTTAATTTTGCATTATCATAAGGGTAACAGGATAAATTGCACCATGAAATTTGTTGTGCAATTTCTCCTGAGTACGCCGATACCCCATATGTGGGGGAAAACCACTGCTTTGGTGTATGGCAGGGTTCGGAAGAGAAAGGAGCGCTATGTTGGCTGGGATAGGTGGCTGACACCATGTCACATTTGAAGAGTTGCTGACATGCCGAAACAGCAGAAACCCCCACAAGTGACCCCATTTTGTAAACTACACCTCTCAAGGAATTCATCTAGGGAAGTAGTGAGTATTTTTTAATTTTTAAATTTATACCATTGGGCAGTGAAAAAAGCATAATTATATTTTTACCACAAAAAAATGTTTTACCCTCAGATTTTACATTTTCACACAGGGCAATGGGTAAAAATGGTGCCGAAATGTGTCACACAATTTCTTCTAAAAGTGGCAATACCCCATATGTGGCTGTATCGTACCGCTCAGCCATACGGCGAGATCTGGGGGGGACGGAGTGCTATTTGACAATTGGAGAACAAATTATTGTAGAATAGGCATTTGGATTTGGGAGTACAAAATTTTCTGAATTTCTTTTGGGGGGCAAGGGCCATTTCGCTTTTCCAGAGCCTTTCTGCTACCAGTAACTTGGAAGTCCCTTATATTTTTAACAGATGACAGACCTGAGTGGGGACTAGCTTTTTTTGAGGACTGAGTTGAAGCTTTTATTGGGAACATTTTATGTAACATTTATCCGGCGCTCTAGGCTGAGCACTTACATCGGGGTTTCCATCTAAATTTCCAAGTGATATAATTCAGATGAAACCCCTGCGGGATCCATTCACTGTAATGAGGCAGCAGAGTTACTCTGGACTCCGTCTGGCCTCTGTTTAGCGGTGTCCTTTTTTTCAGAAGTGCACAAAACGGGCCAACCACACTTTTATGCACGCCTAAAACAAATGACACCGTGGGATCCCAGGCTAGACGGCGTCCACAGTGGTCTATATCTGCCTCATTACAGGGAATCTTCCGTCATGGGTTCTGGCTGAATCACGTATTTCAGAGATTTACACGGAAACTCTGGTGTAAGTGCTCAGCGCAGAGCGCAGGATAAATGTGAGCAGAGCCTTACTGTGATCTTTCGGAGACATAATAAACAAATCAGTAGCAGGTGAAGAATTGGTTTTATTTATTTTTTACGTCGCTCCTCGTGCGGTATAAGTGATGAGATTACTTTATTCTTCGGGTCGGTGCGATTACAGAGATACCAGATTTATATCGGGTTTTTATGACTGACAGCTGTCACACACTATAAGACGCTTTTTTTTGCAAAATCTAGTTTTGGCATCACCATATTTTGAGAGCTATAATTTTTCCATATTTCGGCCGACAGTCATGTGATGGCTTGTTTTTTGCGGGACAAGTTGACATTTTTATTGGTACCATTTTTGGGTACGTGACATTTTTTGATCGCTTTCTATTCCGTTTTTTGGGAGGTAAAATTAACAAAAACCAATTCAGGAATTGTTCTTTGAGGTTTTTTTTTATGCCGTTCTGCGTGTGGTAAAAGTGATCAGGCAGCATTATTCTTCGGGTCAGTACGTTTACAGCGATACTACAGTTACTGTATATTTTTTTATGTTTTGGCGCTTTTACACAATAAAACAAATTTATAGAAAAAAATATTTTTTTTGAATTGCTTTATTCTGAGCACTATAACTTTTTTATTTTTCGACTGATGGAGCTGTATGGCGGCTTGTTTTTTGCGGAACAAGATGACGTTTTCAGCGGTACCATTTTTTTTTCTATTTTGCTTTTTGATCGCATTTTTTTCCACTTTTTGTTTGGCGATATGATGAAAAAGCATATTTTTTTGCTCCGTTTTTTATTTATTTTTATTACGGTGTGCACAGAAGGAATTAATTAGTGTGACAGTTTTATAGCTCGGGTTGTTTTGGACGCGGTGATACCAAATATGTGTTCTTTTTTTGGTTTTGTAAAAATATACGGATTTATTGGTTTAATATTTTATTTATTTATTTTTATTTATTTTGTGATTTTTTTTTAACAGTTTAAAAACTTTTTTTTAAACTTTTTTTAACATTTTTACTTAGTCCCTGTATGGGACATTAATTTTTATTTTTCTGATCACTGATCTCATGTAATGTAATAGACATATATTACATTACATTACATGAGATCTTCCCTGTTTCAGGCAGAGTCTCCTGTCTGGCTCAGCTTGCAGGCTGAGCCAGACAGGACACCATATATGGCAGAGCTGGAGGTGGTCATGTGACCTCCAGCTGCCATAGCAACCCCAGGTCCTGAAAGGAATCGGAGGTCTTCGGAGGTAAGTAAGACGACCCCCTCTCCTCCTGCTGTCTCCTATATGCCGCGATCACTATAGATCGCAGCATATAGAAGACAGCAAAGGGTTAACATCACTGGGACCTGATCCAATCAGGTCCCGATGATGTTCCCTGTCAGAGCTAACGCTCTGCACCGGAATCGCAGCGCTTGCAGGACCCTGGGGGTCCTGAGCGCTGCGAGACCACCCACCGTTTATAAATGTCCGCGCTGCACAGAGCCCAGGCAGCGCGGACGTTTATGTACAGTGGGCGGTCGGGAACCGGTTAAAGTGTAACCGTCATTTTACTTTCACTGAATACAGATTTGACCTCAGAATTGAGAATTCTGATAATTACTGTTCAAGTTTGGCAGAAAAAGAAACAGATTTTCTCTGATAAGATATATTAAAAAGTTGCTTATTTTCATGTGTATTATTGATTTATGGAATGAAAATTAAAATGACAATTAGACTTTAATAATAACAGCACATAGCATTACCCCACCTCCAAGTGGAGGTTACTGATCCAGCCACAGGCCCCTCGATCTGTCAAGAGTCATTCATCTCCATAAAACTTTTTAAAAACCTGTCTTATTTTGTGGCCCAGTCTTGAAGTTTTACCTTCCATGTCTTGCTCAGTCGTGGTCGGGCTCAGCCTTCCTTACCTCGGCCATATCTCTGAGCACTGAACACCTTGTACTTCTGTGTTTTGCTCAGTGGTGGTCAGGTTCGGCCTTCCTTACCTCGGCCATGTCTCTGAGCACTGAACACCTTGTACTTCTGTGTCTTGCTCAGTTGTGGTCAGGTTCAGCCTTCCTTACTTCGGCCATGTCTCTGAGTACTGAACACCTTGTACTTCTGTGTCTTGCTCAGTGTGGTCGGGTTCGGCCTTCCTTACCTCGGCCATGTCTCTGAGCACTGAACACCTTGTACTTCTGTGTCTTGCTCAGTGGTGATCACGTTCAGCCTTCCTTACCTTGGCCATGTCTCTGAGTACTGAACACCTTGTACTTCTGTGTCTTGCTCAGTGTGGTCGGGTTCGGCCTTCCTTACCTTGGCCATGTCTCTGAGCACTGAACACCTTGTACTTCTGTGTCTTGCTCAGTGTGGTCGGGTTCGGCCTTCCTTACCTCGGCCATGTCTCTGAGCACTGATACCTTGTACTTCTGTGTTTTGCTCAGTGGTGGTCAGGTTCGGCCTTCCTTACCTCGGCCATGTCTCTGAGCACTGAACACCTTGTACTTCTGTGTCTGGCTCAGTGGTGGTCAGGTTCAGCCTTCCTTACCTCGGCCATGTCTCTGAGCACTGAACACCTTGTACTTCTGTGTCTTGCTCAGTGTGGTCGGGTTCGGCCTTCCTTACCTCGGCCATGTCTCTGAGCACTGATACCTTGTACTTCTGTGTTTTGCTCAGTGGTGGTCAGGTTCGGCCTTCCTTACCTCGGCCGTGTCTCTGAGCACTGAACACCTTGTACTTCTGTGTCTTGCTCTGTAGTGGTTGGTTTCTGCCTTCCTTTCCTTAGTCATGTCTCTGAGCACTGAACACTTTGTACATCTGTGTCTTGCTCAGTGGTGGTCAGGTTCAGCCTTCCTTACCTCGGCCATGTCTCTGAGCACTAAACAACTTGTACTTCTGTGTCTTGCTCAGTGGTGGTTGGGCTCAGTCTTCCTTACCTCAGTCATGTCTCTGAGCACTGACACCTTGTACTTCTGTGTCTTGCTCAGTGGTGGTCAGGTTCAGCCTTCCTTACCTCGGCCATGTCTCTGAGCACTGAACACCTTGTACTTCTGTGTCTTGCTCAGTGTGGTCGGGTTCGGCCTTCCTTACCTTGGCCATGTCTCTGATCACTGAACACCTTGTACTTCTGTGTCTTGCTCAGTGGTGGTCGTGCTCAGCCTTTCTTACCTCGACCATGTCTCTGAGCACTGAACACCTTGTACTTCTGTGTCTTGCTCAGTGTGGTCGGGTTCGGCCTTCCTTACCTCGGCCATGTCTCTGAGCACTGAACACCTTGTACTTCTGTGTTTTGCTCAGTGGTGGTCAGGTTCGGCCTTCCTTACCTCGGCCATGTCTCTGAGCACTGAACACCTTGTACTTCTGTGTCTTGCTCTGTAGTGGTTGGTTTCTGCCTTCCTTTCCTTAGTCATGTCTCTGAGCACTGAACACTTTGTACATCTGTGTCTTGCTCAGTGGTGGTCAGGTTCAGCCTTCCTTACCTCGGCCATGTCTCTGAGCACTGAACACCTTGTACTTCTGTGTCTTGCTCAGTGGTGGTCAGGTTCGCGTTCCTTTCCTTGGCCATGTCTCTGAGCACTGACCACGTACTAATGTGTCTTGCTCAGTGGTGGTCGTGTTCAGCCTTCCTTACCTCGGCCATGTCTCTGAGCAATGAACGCCTTGTACTTCTGTGTCTTGCTCAGTGGTGGTCAGGTTCGGCCTCCTTACCTCGGCCTTTCTCTGAGCACTAAACACCTTGTACTTCTGTGTCTTGCTCAGTGGTGGTCGGGTTCAGCCTTCCTTACCTCGGCCATGTCTCTGAGCACTGAACACCTTGTACTTCTGTGTCTTGCTCAGTGGTGGTCAGGTTCAGCCTTCCTTACCTCGGCCATGTCTCTGAGCACTGAACACCTTGTACTTCTGTGTCTTGCTCAGTGGTGGTCAGGTTCGGCCTTCCTTACCTCGGCCATGTGTCTGAGCACTGATCACCTTGTACTTCTGGGCCTCCAGGGTGGTTGCAGTTCAGGAATATGACAGCACTGGAGGATAATGGCTTCCTGATTCTTCTCAAATCTTTGAAAGTTAATGTGCATCTTTTTTACTCAGCACTTTTTTTTGCTAACCTGTTCACTATTTGCAACAAAAATATTGTTGCTTTTGTGATCACAAACCAATATCTTAGTTACCGTACATCCCTCTGTAAGACTTGGAATAATTTCTGACTATTCACGGTCAGTTAAATCTCTTTCTTGGCCAATTTTGCTTGAGGATAACAAGCCGCCTAATAATTCTGCACACCTTGATAATGGGTGTTGTATCCTTAGGCTTCACCCTCCTCATTACACAAATACACATCACCTGATCTGCTCCATCCAATCAGCATTCAAGGTTACACGGCTCAGAGATGGAAAATCTGCATAAAAGTAATGATATGGTCAAAATACTCACTTGCCTAATTGGACACCGTGTAGCATTTTTCTAGGTGACAGGTTCACTTTATCACTTTGAAGCGAAGTTTCACTGAATAAATCAGTTGCATCCAATGACATATTATGCTAATATTTGTGTATGGAGATCGCAGAATTGCTGTTAGAAAGGATGATAAGCTGAAACTGACTGGTAGTGTACGTGTTTAGTCTCTAATCCACTAACCAGTAACCAGTGGAGTTCACTGTTCTCTATAAAGATGAAGCTCATCAGTAGGTTTTGTTTTTTTGATTCCCATCACCCTGTCACCATGCATCAGCCGTATGGACAGAGAGCAATGTTGTCCCCATGGGCTTTACTATATAATCATATATCCATGTTTCCAGAAAATCTGGCACTTGTCATCAGTATTAATTAAAATCACAGTGACGCCATTGACTTTGTGCTCATCAACCTTACCAGACCTATGATGCTGACAATGACTATAATGCATAGGGTATATGTGTAAGGAGATGGACATGCTTCCCACATTTCCCTCTTGAGGAAACAAGTTTATTGTTATAATATGCCATGCAATGCAATGTGAACTGTGATGTGCGTTAAAGGCATTGTTGATATTGATAATGTGTGTAGTTTGACCGCAGAGACAGTAAGAGTTAATGTTTGACACTAGCATAGAGTGGGATGGGCTGAGTTGCAGGGAAAGTGACAGTTTCCTGTTAAAGACTCAGATAAGGCCTGGAGTGAATAATTTCAATTTTTCACTTCTACTGTGATCCAGCCTTCCCAGGAATGCGTACTCGCATATCCATGTTCACAGGCAGCAATGCTATTGTAGCACCCTGAGGATTCGGCTGCTACAGGGGTATTGCACCTCAACCCAGAGGTGTGATATTCCACTCCCGGGTAAGGATGGAGTGTGGAACTGAGCTCAGTTAGCTGCATACACTACATACATCCCATTTCCGAGGAGCAGACCGACGGTACTCCCACTAGAGAAATGTGCAGGTACGACAGTGTCTGTTCCTGGCTGGAGTGGGAGGGGGGTGGAACATCCCAGTAGTGTAGGGGCAGATAGGGGGAGCAGCCTGG
Source organism: Phyllobates terribilis (assembly GCF_046119375.1). NCBI lineage: Eukaryota > Metazoa > Chordata > Amphibia > Anura > Dendrobatidae > Phyllobates > Phyllobates terribilis. The sequence continues at coordinate 193,086,456 of NW_027362763.1, forward strand.
GTAAAGCTAGGAGCTCATTGGGTGCTGGTCACCTGAGCTCACACATAGAGGGAGTATATAAGGTGGGAACCATCTTAGATCAGGGTCAGTCTGTGAGACGTCAGTCTTTTGTAGAGGTTTGGTCAGTCTGAGAGAGCCTGAGAAGCAGAGAGAGAGGAGAAAGAAGGACCCAGAAGGGGGAGAAGAGGGAACTCCAAGAACCCAAAATTAGATCAGAGGGTGAAGAGTTGGCACCTAGGGTACCGGATCCCAAGCTGGCAGAGAGAAAAGCACACCTTAGCCAGAGACCGGAGGTCGTGGGCAGGATCTGCCACGACCCTCACCAAATCCACCAGGAAGGCAGACCAAGTATAGGGTCAGGGAACCCAGAGGAGGTGTACCCACCAAGAGACCCGAGGGAGCCGGACATAGGTGGATCCCTGGTGAGAACGGCCAGAAGAGAGGGAAAGTCAGACAGGAGCTCAGGACCACGCTCCAGAACTGCCTGGGGGTTAGCCGAGTCCAGGACCTGGTGGACGCAGCACGGCTCGGGTGGTCGCTTCAGGCCAGAGTGACCATAAGAACACCCGTAAGTAAAAACCCCTGAACTGCACAGCCCGACTCTGAGTCTTCTTGCTGATTCATCCTGCACCTTCACAACCACCATCCTCTACATCTGACCCCCTGAGGCTATACCCCTCCCGTTGGGGGTTATACTACCAAAGCTGCACACATACCAACAGCCTCAGCGGACCCTGCTGCAGCGGCGGCCTTTTGACCGCAAATCAACGGGTGGCGTAGTCGACACAAAGAACTCTAATAACATCTGTAGGACTGCCACACACTGAGCTTGACACCCTGGGCACGGACCGGGTCACAGCCACTAGGAGACTACAACCCCCATCTGATCCGGCTCCGGGTATTCCCCCAAACAACATGGCCCAGGGGGCGCGTCACTATCTATGAGCCATAACCCATAATGATAAACATAGGAGAATTTGGTAATCTTGACCTGTATTGCAGGCAGTGAACCCAGAAGCAGATTATATATGTACATTGAGATACACTATTGTAAGGTGGCTGCCGGACAGGTCGTGGACGGGAGGCATGTGTCCCCGAAGTGCCAAGCTTCGGTGATGTAGGACCCGGAGAAGCAGGCTCCAGCACACATAGTGCTGAGAGGAATTTAATGGGCCCGGATTTTACGAGCAGCTGAAAGAGCTGGGGAGGAACAGCTGCTCACTTACCTCCAGTCCAGGTCTTAGAAGGCTGATTTAAGACAGCTGCGCCTGTCTCAGTCTATCTGTCTGTGTGTGTTGGGCAAGGTGAGCAGACCTTGCATGTGCTGTTTAGACTCTGCAGGAGGCAGAGGAAGGCACTTTGTTTAAACGGCTGAGGCCGTGCTGCATGGACTTGTTATTTTGAGCTTTGTTCTGTTATTCCTTTTTTTGTGCCAGGAAAAGGCTGTTACTTTTGTTTCCTCACTGGTGTATGGACACTAAATAAACCACCAGTTTGTTTGAACCCGCGGACTACATCACTGTGTGAATCTGTGCCTACCTCCAACGCGGCTCAGTGAGTACAAATCCCTACAATTGGTGCTAGAAGCACAGGCACAGATCCCAAGCGGCAGTGTGACTGCTACAAGAAGACGTATATGTCCTGGGTGAAGTTGGCCATAAGCCAGCAAGTGTCGCTGGACAAAATAGAGGACCTGCTTAAACATCTGTTGCAGGCACAACAGGCGCAACAAGCGCAGCACCAGCAGCAACTTCAGCAACAGCAGTCTCAGCAGGCGCAGTTCCAGCAGCAGTACCTGCAGAGCCAGCAGAGCAGGCAGCAGCAACAGGAGTAGCAGCAGGAAACAAATAAACTTCTGATGCAGCAGATCCAACAGCAGCAAAGACAAATGGAAATCTTGGCAGAGGAGATCCGTGGCAGGACGACCACCACATCCTCAGATCCAGGTGATGACTCACACGTTAGGAAGATGGTATGAAGAGCATTACAACAGATGACCGTTGAGGCATTCCTGACGGTCTTTGAGAGGGTGGCAGAGTGGGATGAATTGCCTCCAGAGCAGTGGGCGGAGGTACTGGTGCCATATTTGACAGGCGAGCCGCAGAAGGCCTATTATGACTTCGCCTTGCCGGACGCGAAAGAGTACGCTAAGTTGAAAACTGAGATTTTGGCACGCTTGGGAGTGACTCTGACTTTCAGGACGCAACAGATGCACTACTGGGCCTCAAACATCTGGGACAAACCTCCCCGGTCCCAGATGTTTGACCTCCTACACCTGGTTCAAAAGTGGTTGCAACCTGAATCTTCCTCCCGAGCACAGATGGTGGAGAAGGTTATTATAGACAGGTTTATACACTCTCTCCCGAAGTCGGTGAAATCCTGGTTTGCCCAGGGAGATCCCCATAATGCCGATGACTTGGTGGGGGTGGTGGAAAGATACCAGGCGGTTGAGAGTTCGTTGGGAAAACAAGGGGTCGTAGCCTCTCAATACTGGGGTTCCCAAAAGGCGGAGGACTCCCAAAAGAAGGGAGCTAGAGCCACACCTGGGGGGTGACCTAGAGTTCAGGAGGGGTCTGAGTTGCTGCCCGAGGTCCCACCCCATAATATAGTGTGTTGGAGATGTCATACCCCTGGCCATATTGCCGCCTGGTGTCCCATAAACTCTGAGCCAATGGACTGCAACATGGGCCGGCGTTGCTCCTATTTTGCCTACCTCGCCTGCAGCGCGGTTCCTCAACATGGCGAGGGCCCTCAGGCATGCTCAGTGTCAGTAAACGGGATACAAGTCTCTGGACTATTGGACTCAGGAAGTTTGGTGACCCTGATAAGGGCCACACTCCCTCATTGACTAGTTCCTGGGAAGGTGGTGGGTGTCCGGTGCATCCATGGGGGCGCTAAGAACTATCCTGTGACCCATGTGGATGTAAACACCGACTGTGGCACCACATCTCATGAAGTGGCGGTTGTTAAGGATCTATTGCATCCCATAATAATTGGACGTGACTTCGCATTATTCTGGGAAATGTGGGAGAAAGCGGGGACACCTGGTTGCTCGGATGACAGCCAGATCGCCCCTAAGGAAACTTACCCGTAGAACATGGTAGATGAGTTTCCCATGTGTGTGTTTGTGGGCGATGAGGATGATGCAACATCCCCTGAGGCCAATATCGATGAGCTGGAGGTGTCCGAGGGAAACTTTGTGTAACGGGTCTGGGAGGTGGAACCTCTGAGCTACGATACAAAGGGGCAGTCCTTGTAAGGAAGCGGGTGGCTCCCAGGGTAGGCGGGCAGGTAGTCACGGCAAGTGACGGGGACAGTCTCTGGGTAGAAGGGCAGGAGGTCACGGCAAGTGACGGGGACAGTCTCTGGGTAGGGGGGCAGGAGGTCACGGCAAGTGACGGGAACAGTCGCTTGACAGGCGGGTGGTCACGGCAAGTGACGGCGAAGCCTCCAGATAGGCTAGCAGGCGGGTAGCAGGTGGACGCTCCCAGGTGAGCGGGCAAGAGTCTCTGGACAGGCAGGTGGTCACAGCAAGTGACGGCAGAGCCTCCAGGTAGGCTAGCAGGCAAGTAGCAGGCGGACGCTCCCAGGTGAGCGGGCAAGAGTCTCTGGACAAGCAGGTGGTCACAGCAGGTGACGGCAGAGCCTCCAGGTAGGCTAGCAGGCAGGTAGCAGGCGGACGCTCCCAGGTGAGCGGGTAAGAGTCTCTGGACAGGCAGGTGGTCACAGCACGTGACGGCAGAGCCTCCAGGTAGGCTAGCAGGCAGGTAGCAGGCGGACGCTCCCAGGTGAGCGGGTAAGAGTCTCTGGACAGGCAGGTGGTCACAGCACGTGACGGCAGAGCCTCCAGGTAGGCTAGCAGCCAGGTAGCAGGCGGACGCTCCCAGGTGAGCGGGTAAGAGTCTCTGGGCAGGCAGGTGGTCACAGCACGTGACGGCAGAGCCTCCAGGTAGGCTAGCAGGCAGGTAGCAGATGAGCGCTCCCAGGTGAGCGGGCAATCAGATCCATAGACAGACTGGCAGGGCTGGTAGGCAGACTGTCGGACCGCAGGAATGCCAGTAGATAGACAAGTATCAGGCAGGTATCAAGCAGGAATCTGGCAGGTAACTGGCAGGTAACTGGTAACGGGACCTGAGGGCTGAAGCAGAGTGATAGACTAAGCAACAACATTGCTCGGGCACCTCCATTTTGGAGGAGGTGCCTTATATATGGTGAGGTCCTCCGGCCATTGGCCGGGGACTCCTTAGGACGGCGCGCGCGGCCCCTTTAAGAGAGGGGGAGCACGCGCGCGCCCTAAGCACAGTGGCCGGGAAGCAGCGCGCGCTGCCAGCAGAGCGGGAGGAGGACGCCGGGCACGGAGCGGAGAGGTGAGGGGAACAGCGTCCCTGCCTAGCAGGAGGCAGGGACGCCGACGCTACAGTACCCCCCCCTTTAGGCCCCCCCTTTTTTAGGCCAGACAGAAATTTATCAAGGATGAGAGGGGCATGGATGTTCTCCCGGGGCTCCCAAGTTCACTCCTCAGGACCAAACTCCTTCCAATCCACTAGAAAAAAGGTCTTTCCTCTTACCCTTTTGGTGGCCAGAATGTTCTCTACCTCAAACTCGTTTTCAGCGGAAACCGGAGCAGGAGGCGTACCTGTAGACTTGGAAAAAGAGTTAAGTACCACTGGTTTGAGGAGAGATACATGGAAGGAGTTAGGGATCCGCAAGTTGGCCGGGAGTTTCAATTTATAGGCCACTGGGTTGATTTGTTTGATAACTTCCAGTGGGCCGATGAACCGATGCCCTAACTTGTAGGAAGGAATCTTGAGCCCGACATACTTGGACGAGAGCCAGACTTTATCTCCAGGACGGAATTGTGGAGGGTCCAGGCATTTTTTTCAGCGTGTCTTTTCATCCGCTCGGACGACTGAAGGAGTGCGGATCGGGTACTCTCCCAAATGGAGGAGAATTCGCTAACGAGAGATTCCGCAGCCGGATTGTCCACCGAGGTGGAGACGGGAAAAGGGATCCGAGGATGCTGACCGAAGACTACAAAAAACGGGGATTTGGAGGAAGATTCGCTCTTGTGATTATTGTAAGAGAACTCGGCCCATGGTAGGAGATCCACCCAGTCCGAATGGTGGGCATTAACGAAGTGCCGGAGGTTACTGGTCAGGATCTGATTGATCCGCTCCACTTGTCCATTGGACTGTGGGTGGTAAGCGGAAGAGAAGTCCAGGGTGACGTCCAGCAGCTTACATGTGGCTCTCCAGAAGCGTGAGGTGAACTGAACCCCACGATCCGACACGATGTGGAGGGGCAGGCCATGGAGACGGAAGATGTGGCGGATAAAGTCTTTAGCCAGCTCGGGTGCAGACGGGAGGCTCGGCAGGGAAATGAAGTGAGCCATCTTGGAAAAGCGGTCAGCGACCACCCAAATGACCGTACAACCGGCAGAGACAGGCAGGTCCGTTATAAAGTCCATAGCTATATGCTGCCACGGGGCAGCAGGTACTGGAAGAGGAAGGAGGCGACCGGCTGGCAGATGTCTCGGAACCTTGTTGCGGGCGCAGGACACACAGGCTGAAACAAAGTCTATTACGTCCTTGTGCAGAGTAGGCCACCAGTAATGCCGGGTAATAAGCTGGAGGGTCTTTTTCTGACCGGTGTGGCCAGCTAGCTTAGACGAGTGACCCCAGTGTAGGATCCTCTTCCGATCAGGTACTGTTACGAACGTCTTACCAGGAGGGAGACGATTTAGATTCACGGGGGCCACCTGCACTACTCTGGCGGGATCAATGATGTGCTTAGGCTCCTCCTCTAGATCAGACACCAGGAAGGATCGGGACAAGGCGTCAGCTTTGATGTTTTTGTCTGCCGGGCGAAAATGAAGAACGAAATCAAAGCGGGCAAAAAACAAGGACCACCGGGCTTGGCGCGGGTTAAGTCTCTGGGCGCTCTGGAGGTAAGCCAAGTTCTTGTGGTCCGTGTAAATAATTACCGGGTGAAGAGCCCCCTCGAGCAGGTAACGCCACTCCTCCAGTGCCAGCTTAATGGCCAATAACTCTCGGTCTCCTATAGAATAATTGCGCTCAGAAGGGGAGAAGAGTTTGGAGAAGAAGCCGCAAGTTACCATTCTTCCGGAAGACGACTTTTGGGTAAGTACCGCTCCGGCTCCAGAGGAGGAGGCGTCCACTTCCAGGAAGAATTGTTTGTTGCCGTCCGGACGATGCAGCACCGGGGCGGAAGAGAAAGCCTGTTTTAAGGAAAGAAAGGCTTCCTCTGCTTCGTGCGGCCATTCTCTGGGATTAGTGCCCTTACGGGTGAGCGCAGAGATTGGGGCAGTCCGGGAAGAGAAGTGCGGTATGAAGAGGCGGTAGTAGTTGGCGAAGCCCAGGAACCGCTGAATAGCCTTCAACCCCTCTGGTCGGGGCCACTTCTGGATGGCAGACAGTTTCTCAGGATCCATTCATAGGCCGGTCTGAGAGATTATGTAGCCCAAGAACGGAAGCGAGGTCTGCTCAAAGAGGCACTTCTCATATTTAGCGTAGAGGTGGTTCTGCCTGAGCCTGAGCAGGACCTGACGAACATCCCTCCGGTGAGTGAGAAGATCCGGAGAGAAGACCAAGATGTCGTCCAGGTACACCACTACGCAGGAGTAGAGAAGGTCCCGGAAGATGTCATTGACCAACTCTTGAAAGACGGCGGGAGCGTTACAGAGACCGAAGGGCATTACCAGATATTCATAGTGGCCGTCCCGGGTGTTGAATGCCGTCTTCCATTCATTCCCCTGACGGATACGGACCAGGTTATACGCCCCACGGAGGTCCAGCTTGGTGAAGATTCTTGCCCCCCTCAGACGGTCAAATAATTCCGGAATGAGCGGAAGGGGGTATTTATTCTTCACCGTGATCTGGTTAAGGCCTCTATAGTCTATACAGGGACGGAGTGAGCCGTCCTTCTTTTTGACGAAGAAGAAGCCTGCTCCCGCCGGGGAGGTCGATTTCCGAATAAATCCCCGGGCCAGATTCTCCTCAATATATTCAGACATGGACCGGGTCTCAGCAGCGGACAAAGGGTAAATACGCCCACGGGGAGGAGTAGCGCCGGGCATCAGGTCGATTGGGCAGTCGTATAGTCTATGAGGGGGTAATGTCTCTGCCTCCTTTTTATTAAAGACGTCCGCATAAGACCAATAGGGAACCGGAAGACCAGGTAGATTGGCTGCGGTAGGAGAAGGACGGACAGGATGGATGGGAACTAAACAAGTCTTATGGCAGTCCTGTCCCCAGCGAAGGACTTCTCCGGTCTGCCAATCAAGCACGGGTGCATGTTTCTGAAGCCAAGGTAGGCCTAGCAAGAGGGCGTGAGAGAGTCCAGGCAGAACATGAAAGAAGATGCTCTCAGAGTGCAGCATTCCCACCTGCAGGGTTATGGATTCGGTGATGAGTTGGATGGGATGTGGTAAGAGGCCCCCATCTACGGCAGCGACAGACAAGGGTACAGCTAGAGGTTTGGTGGGAATGCGGTATTTCTCTACCAGGGACTGAGAAATGAGATTTCCGGCAGCTCCAGAGTCAAGTTGGGCTAGTTCAAAATAACGGTTCTCCCCGCAGATGATAGGGACCGACAGCAACAGAGATGGAGAGGGTTTACTCTTGTCTAGGACGACCTCTCTGAGCGATCCTAGAGACAGGCGTTTCCCGACCTCTCCGGGCAGGAACGGATCCGGTGCTACTTACTGCCACAGTAGAAGCAGCTCCCCTCGGCTCGGCGTAACTCTTGATGGGTCTTGACCATCTTGGTCTGGTCGACCTGCATAGGCTCGGGTGAGTGCGCCTGGGGAGTAGCGGGAGAAGTGACAGGTTTCTGAAAGGTAGGGGCTAGACGTGGAAACCTCCTCTCACGGGTGACTTCTTTGGCGCGTTCCTGGAACCGGATGTCAATCCGGGTGGCAAAAGTTATTAAGTCGTCGAGAGTGGCAGGTATGTCCCGACCGGCGAGTTCATCTTTAATTCGGCCGGACAGACCCTCCCAAAAGACAGACACCAGGGCGTCGTTATCCCAGGCCAGCTCCGAAGCAAGGGTACGGAACCGTATGGCATATTGGCCCACGGTGAGATTTCCTTGATGGAGGCGTAGCAGAGATGATGCGGATGAGGTCTTCCGTCCGGGTTCATCGAAGACTTTCCGGAAAGCCGTGAGAAAGGCTGGCAGGTTGGACACCAGGGGGTCTCCTCTCTCCCATAGAGGATTTAGCCAAGCCAGTGCCTCTCCCGTGAGATGGGACATGATGAAGGCTACTTTGGCCCGGTCGGAGATAAACTGGTGGGACAGGAGTTCAAAGTGCAGGGTGCACTGGTTTATGAAGCCCCGAGCTTGAGCGGGGTCACCTCCGAAGCGAGGAGGTGCAGAAAGCCGGGGTCCGGGGCAGGATGCCATGGTATTGGTGGGCAGCGGCGCTGCCGGGCTGCGAGTCGTGACACTAGCGGTGGTTGCTGGTGGAGCAGTCAGAGTGTCCAGGCGAGAGTTGACATTCCGCAGATGACTCAGGATGGACTCCTGTTGGGACCTCTGACGGGACAATCCATGACTAGAGATGAGCGTTGTTCTACTCGAACTGTTCGCCAATCTCAAATTCGAGCTGTTTTGGGCGGTGTTCGAGCCGTTCGGCGAACACGAACAATTTGAGAAAAATTCGGCTGTTCGAGGTTATGTTCGATAACTGTTCGTGCACCAAAATCATAACTGGATTTTTTCTCAGTAATGATGAAAATTAATGTTAATACGCAGTTTGAGTGTACAGCGGGGTGGGGGGAGGGGCAGGGGATGGATCTCTGCAGGAACAATGAAGATCTCCATTTTTTTTTTCTCTTTCCCGCATTTACAGTGGGGAGGTGCAATCTGTCAGCCTATCAGCAGCGCACACACGGAGCGAAGTGCTTTTTTTCACACAAGCAAGGGCATGTGTCATTGGCAGTGTATGTCCTATAAGACCAAGCCATTTTCCCCGTCGCCACCATTTTCTCACTGCTGCAGCTGCATGCTAGACGGCACCGCTGTTGCTGTGTGCGCTATACCTTGTTAATTTCAAGCCAATTTTCGCACAAATCTACAGATAGCTTGGAAGTAGGGAATAGTTGTGATTGCAGTCCTTTTAAGGACTAGGTTACAGCATTTCCTACGACTTTTATCAGGCAGGTCTGTGCTCTTAAATAGATAGATTGTGGGAGTAAAGACTAATTGTAATTGGAGTCCTTTTCAGGACTAGGTTACATCAGTTCCTATCAGTTTTTGCCAGGCAGGTCTGTGCCAGTGCTGTGCAAGTTTTTTTCACAGCATTTGGCTGAATCTAGCAAAGCTAATCCTTTTTGGCCTATTGCAGAGTGTGTTAGTCAGTGGAGTAGCCTATCTGTGTTGCAAGATATACCACCTGTGTATAGAATACCAATTTTTTTACTGCACCTAGTGAAGTAAAATCTTTTGGGCATAGCATCATTCTATTAGTCCATCTATACTGACCTCCATCAGGTTGCAAATTGAATATAATTTTTTTCTGCATCTAGCTCTGAAAAAATATTGGGCTTCTAGCTGTGTGTGGGACTTGTTGTACTAGTCCATCTATACTGACCTCCATCAGGTTGCAAACTGAATATATTTTTTTCTGCATCTACCTCTGAAAAAAATATTGGGCTTCTAGCTGTGTGTGGGACTTGTTCTATTAATCCATCTATACAGACCTCCATCAGGTTGCAAACTGAATATATTTTTTTCTGCATCTACCTCTGAAAAAATATTGGGCTTCTAGCTGTGTGTGGGACTTGTTGTATTAGTCCATCTATACTGACCTCCATCAGGTTGCAAACTGAATATATTTTTTTCTGCATCTAGCTCTGAAAAAATATTTGGCCTTCTAGCAGTGTGTGGGACTTTCTCTATTAGTCCATCTATACTGACCTCCATCAGGTTGCAAATTAAAAATAATTTTTATCTGCATCTACAGTACCTCTGAAAAAATATTTGGGCTTCTAGCTGTGTGTGGGACTTGTTCTATTAGTCCATCTATACTGACCTCCATCAGGTTGCAAATTGAATATAATTTTTATCTGCATCTAGCTCTGAAAAAATATTTGGCCTTCTAGCAGTGTGTGGGATTTTCTCTATTAGTCCATCTATACTGACCTCCATCAGGTTGCAAATTGAATATAATTTTTATCTGCATCTAGCTCTGAAAAAATATTTGGCCTTCTAGCAGTGTGTGGGACTTTCTCTATTAGTCCATCTATACTGACCTCCATCAGGTTGCAAATTAAAAATAATTTTTATCTGCATCTACCTCTGAAAAAATATTTGGGCTTCTAGCTGTGTGTGGGACTTGTTCTATTACTCCATCTATACTGACCTCCATCAGGTTGCAAACTGAATATATTTTTTTCTGCATCTACCTCTGAAAAAATATTGGGCTTCTAGCTGTGTGTGGGACTTGTTGTATTAGTCCATCTATACTGACCTCCATCAGGTTGCAAATTAAAAATAATTTTTATCTGCATCTAGCTCTGAAAAAATATTTGGCCTTCTAGCAGTGTGTGGGACTTTCTCTATTAGTCCATCTATACTGACCTCCATCAGGTTGCAAATTAAAAATAATTTTTATCTGCATCTACCTCTGAAAAAATATTTGGGCTTCTAGCTGTGTGTGGGACTTGTTCTATTACTCCATCTATACTGACCTCCATCAGGTTGCAAACTGAATATATTTTTTTCTGCATCTACCTCTGAAAAAATATTGGGCTTCTAGCTGTGTGTGGGACTTGTTGTATTAGTCCATCTATACTGACCTCCATCAGGTTGCAAATTAAAAATAATTTTTATCTGCATCTACAGTACCTCTGAAAAAATATTTGGGCTTCTAGCTGTGTGTGGGACTTGTTCTATTAGTCCATCTATACTGACCTCCATCAGGTTGCAAATTGAATATAATTTTTATCTGCATCTAGCTCTGAAAAAATATTTGGCCTTCTAGCAGTGTGTGGGACTTTCTCTATTAGTCCATCTATACTGACCTCCATCAGGTTGCAAATTAAAAATAATTTTTATCTGCATCTAGCTCTGAAAAAATATTTGGCCTTCTAGCAGTGTGTGGGACTTTCTCTATTAGTCCATCTATACTGACCTCCATCAGGTTGCAAATTAAAAATAATTTTTATCTGCATCTACCTCTGAAAAAATATTTGGGCTTCTAGCTGTGTGTGGGACTTGTTCTGTTAATCCATCTATACAGATCTCCATCAGGTTGCAAACTGAATATAATTTTTTTCTGCATCTAGCTCTGAAAAAATATTTGGCCTTCTAGCAGTGTGTGGGACTTGTTCTATTAGTCCACCTATACTGACCTCCATCAGGTTGCAAATTCAAAATAATTTTTTGTCTGCATCTAGCTCTGAAAAAATATTTGGCCTTCTAGCAGTGTGTGGGACTTTCTCTATTAGTCCATCTATACTGACCTCCATCAGGTTGCAAACTGAATATATTTTTTTTCTGCATCTACCTCTGAAAAAATATTGGGCTTGTAGCTGTGTGTGGGACTTGTTCTATTAATCCATCTATACAGACCTCCATCAGGTTGCAAACTGAATAAAACATTTTTCTGCATCTACCTCTGAAAAAATATTTGGGCTTCTAGCTGTGTGTGGGACTTGTTCTATTAGTCCATCTATACTGACCTCCATCAGGTTGCAAATTGAATATAATTTTTTTCTGCATCTAACCCAGCCAATAGTTTTGGCCTAATACCACAGTTTGGCCACTCAGCTCTGCTCGGTTCCCATCCATTGTTTTTTTGTGCAAACAACTCCAGAGTTGTGAATTAGTTAACCACCAAAATGAGTGGAAAAAGGCCTGCTGCTGGTGGAGAGGGGAATAGGCGTGTTGGGAAGGGGAAAAAAGGTTGTGTCCGTGGGGTAGGTGTTAAAGCAACAGTAACATCTGCAGAAGAAAGACCATCTTCCAGCCAAACTAAAATGTCTACTTCTTTTAGCGGACAATGTGATAAGATCCCTTTCTTACGGCCACGCCAATCGCTACAAATTCCAGATGAGGCACAAAAACAGCAGGTGCTTCAACGGATATCAAGTGCTCCTTTAAGTGGGCTCTCCTCCACATCAACTTCAACATCACAAATACTCCAGTCCTCAAAGGTGTCACCCCAATCGCACTTGCTTCCTCACAGCTCCCAAATCTCCAGCTGCCCGTCTGAGTATGAGGTAGAACAGATGGTTGAGTCTGCAGAGCTGTTTACTCATACTATAGCCTGGGAATCAGAGGTCGACTCCAGCGCTTCTGTGAATCCAGACGAGGAAATCATCTGCACTGATGCCCAGAATCTTTATGAGTCGGATCCAGGACCAGACGCAGAAGGTTCTGACCATAATGTAGACCCTCATTCCCAAACTGTAACTCCTGTTGGTGGAGACAATGAGGAAGACGATGATAAGACTCAAATACCTGATTGGAGCGACAACTTTAGTTTTTTGTCAGGGCAGGAACAGGTTGGCTCTGAGGACGACGGGTGTGATAACGCACAGGGTGATGATGATGAGGTTGGAGATCCCACTTACTGTCAACCCACAGTCAGCCAAGAGATGAGGTCAGCAGAGGAGGTGGAGGAAGATGCTAGTGACGACGAGGTCAGGTTGCGCCTTCCTGGACAGAGACGTAGTACTGGAAGCACGTCAACAACTGCATCCTCAAACACAACTCTGCCTCTCACCACAAGTCATGGTGGCTCTTCAGGTCGCATGGGTGCTAAGCCTTGCATAGCCTGGGCATTTTTTCAGATCAATAAAGATGACCCAACTCGTGTTATCTGTAACATTTGTCAGCAAAAGCTAAGTAGAGGCCAAAAAATACATAGTTTGAGTACTTCATGCATGAACCGGCACATGGACATGAAGCATAAGTTGCAGTGGGAAGCTCAGTGTGCTACAATGCGGCCTAGCCGGCCGGGCCAACCACCGTCTGCCATATCTTGTGCATCCGCGGCCTCTTCATCCTCTGTGACTGGGGGGACAGCAGTCACAGCTGTTTTGGGGCGCAGACCTGCCACCTCTTTACCCGCAACAGCCAGCGTGATTGGCAGGTCATCATTTTCTTTGGAGGTGGTAACACCCGCTGGTGTTGAGCGCTGTCCGACATCGATAGCACCACCTTTGGATCAAGGCAACCTAACATGTCCGCCTGCATCTTCCTCACAGACCGGCAGTTTGCCGGGGACACCCTTATCAACCCCGTCTAAGCACAATAGCCAGCCCTCGGTCCCTCAGATGTGGACAAGTAAAAGACCATTTCCTCCTAGCCATGAGAAAGCTAAGAGGTTGAATTTCACCATCTGCAAGCTCTTGGCTACAGAAATGCTGCCTTTCCACCTGGTGGACACAGAGGATTTTCGAGACCTTATGTCCGTCGCAGTGCCCCAGTACCAGATGCCCAGTCGGCACTACTTCTCAAAGAAAGGTGTGCCTGCGCTCCACCAGCATGTCGCACACAACATCACCGCTTCTTTGAGAAACTCTGTGTGTGACAGGGTGCATTTCACCACAGACACTTGGACGAGTAGGCATGGACAGGGGCATTACATGTCGCTGACTGGGCACTGGGTAACTATGGTGACAGCAGGACAAGGGGCTGCTGTCCAAGTCTTGCCGTCCCCACGAGTTGTGCGTCAATCCTCTTTATGTCAAAGTTCCTCCACTGCTTCTGCCTCCTCAACCTCCTCTCGGTCTTCCACCTGCACCCAAAGCCTGTCTGGTCATGGCACAAGCTTTCTAACTGCGCAGAAGGGATCCTGCACACCTCCTTACTATGCTGGCAGTAGGGCTCAACGTCATCAGGCGGTTTTTACATTGAAATGTCTGGGAAATGTGAGTCACACAGCTGAGGAGTTGTGGTCAGCTCTGGAGAACCAATTTCATGAATGGTTGTCTCCACTGGACCTGAAACCAGGGAAGGCCGTGTGCGACAATGCTGCAAACCTGGGTGCGGCCCTTCGTCGTGGCAATGTCACACACGTGCCTTGTATGGCTCACGTGTTGAACCTGGTTGTCCAGCAATTTTTAGCCCACTATCCCAGACTAGATGGCCTTCTGCAGAGGGCACGGTCGCTGTGTGCTCACTTCCGCCGTTCGCATCCCACAGCTCAGCGACTTACATCTCTACAGAAGTCGTTGGGCCTGCCACTTCACCGGCTAAAATGCGATGTGCCTACCCGGTGGAATTCAACTCTGCACATGTTGCAGCGACTGTGGCAGCACCGACAAGCCCTGGTGCAATACGTTCTGACGTATAGCCTGGGCCAACGAGATCCAGAGGTGGGGCAAATCACGCTGGAGGAGTGGTCTCAGATCAGGGACCTATGCACCCTTCTGCACAGTTTTGAAATGGCGACGAAGATGTTTAGTGCTGACGATGCCATTATCAGCATGACTATTCCGGTGATTTACATGCTGGAGCACATGTTAAACAGAATTCGGAGTCAGGTGGTGGCACAAGAGGAGGTGGAGGAAGTAGAGGAGGAGGAGTTGTATGCGGAAGGGCTAACATCTGCAAGGTCCAGACGGTCGGCAGCACCAAGGCGGCAGGCATGTGAGGGTGGGGGAGATGGTTTTACCAGGGCGCATGGTAGCAGCCAAACTAGTGAGGAAGGTGCAGGAGCCCAGGAAGAAGTGGAGGACGAACTGATGGAAGACTCATCAGATGAGGGAGACCTTGATCACATTTCTGTTGTGCGAGGTTGGGGGGAGAGGACAGAGGAAGGAAGCATGATTGTTACCTCGCCACCAACACAACAGGGACTTGGTGCTCCTGGATGCGCAACACACATGAGTGCCTTCTTGCTGCACTACCTGCAACATGACCCTCGAATTGTGAGAATTAGAAATAATCCTGACTACTGGGTTGCCACACTGTTAGATCCCCGGTACAAAAGTAAATTTGCAGAAATTATTCCTGCCATAGAAAGGGATGCACGCATGCAGGAGTATCAGCAGAGACTGTTGCAGAATCTTACATGTGCTTTTCCACAAAATACCAGTGGTGCACGTAGTGAATCTCACAGTTCCAACTTGTCAACCGTGGGACCGTCAAGTGTTCAGCACTCAAACCGTAACAGAACCACAGTATCTGCTGGTAACATCAATTTTGCGGAATCATTTCACCACTTTTTTAGCCCATCCTTTGCAAGGCCACAGGAGACAAGAAGTCTGACACATAGTCAACGCCTAGAGACGATGGTACAGGAGTATCTCCAAGTAAACATTGAAGCCATGACTGTGTCACTGGACCCTTGCTCTTTTTGGGCTTCCAATCTGGATAAATGGCCGGAGCTAGCCACTTACGCCTTGGAGATCTTGTCATGCCCCGCAGCCAGCGTTCTATCTGAACGTGTGTTCAGCGCTGCTGGTGGTGTGCTGACAGATAAGCGCACGCGGCTCTCCACTGATAATGTAGACAGACTCACGTTCATAAAGATGAACAAATCATGGATCCGAAACGACTGTTCTACCCCTGTGTCATCCTGGGGAGAGTAAAAGCTTGATGATTGGTTAAAATCACCCTACCAACCGTTTTAAGCTTTCAAATTACTAATCATATTTATCTGTATCTTGGCTGGAAAATAATTTGGGCTTTGTAGCAGTGTGCAGCACTGATTCTATTAGGCCATCTATAATAAGCTCCACCAGATTTAAAATTACTAATCATGTTTATCTGTATCTTGACTGGAAAATAATTTGGGCTTTGTAGCAGTGTGCAGCACTGATCCTATTAGGCCATCTATACTAAAGCTTCACCAAATTTAAAATTAATAATAATTTTTAGCTGCATCTAGCCCGGAAAATAATTTTGGGGCTCCGAGATGCGCAAGACACATAAGTGCCTTCTTGCTGCACTACCTGCAGCATGACCCTCATATTGTCAGAATTCGAAGTAATCATGACTACTGGGTTGCCACACTCTTAGATCCCCCAAACTTTTCGATCAACCTTTTCATTTTAATAAAGACCAAAAAATGGTCATTTTTGAAATTATAAGCATTAGCAGGTTGTTAGAAACTGAAATCAAACAGTTTTCAACTCAAAAATTTATTCTAGGTGATGTTACATTTTCACATAGGACCCCTTGTTCGAAAGGAGCTTCTGAACTCTCTCGTCCATTGAATTTGTCAGGTTTTGGATGGTTTCTGCTTCAATTGTTTTGCATGAGGACAGAATACCCTCCCAGAGCTGTTGCTTAGATGTGAACTGCCTCCCGCCATCATAGACACTCCTTTTAATGATGCTCCAAAGGTTCTGAATGGGGTAGAGGTCAGGGGAGCATGGGGGTCACACCATAAGTTTGTCACCTTTTATGCCCATATCAGCCAGAGATGCAGATGTTTTATGTGCAGCATGAGATGGTGCATTATCATGCAAAAAAATGATCTTGCTGTGAAATACACGGTTCTTCCTCTTGAACCATGGCAGGAAGTGCTGTTTGAGAAAATCCACATACATTATGGAGTTCATCTTTAGCGCCTTCAGGGATCCTAAAGGGGCCGACAATCTCTCTCCCCATGATTCCAGCCCAAAACATTACTCCACCTCCTCCTTGTTGGCGCTGTAGCCGTGTTTGCGTGGGGTGTCCATCAACCAGCCATCCTCCACTCCATCCATCTGGACCATCGAGCGCTGCACGGCACTCATCCGTGAACAAAACAGTTTTGAAATCAGTCTTCATGTAATGTTTGGCCCACTGGAGCCGTTTCTGCTTGTGTGAAGTGGATAGAGGAGGTCGACAGGATGGCGTATGCACAGCTGCAAACCTCTGAAGGACCCTGCATCTTGTTGTTCGGGGGACGTTGGAGGCACCAGCAGCTTCAAAAACTTGTCTGCTGCTATGACAAGGCTTTTTTGCCGCTGCTCTTTCAACCTGACATAATTGCCTGTAGGAAAGAGTCCTCAATTTGCCCTTATCAGCACGCACACGTGTGTACTGTGAATCAGCTACATACTTCTTGATTGCCAAGACACTTCATCCTGATCATCGCACAATGTTGATTGTAGTCATGCCTTGACCTAAACACTCCACAATTTGTTGCTTCTCAGCAGCCGACACATCCTTTTTCTTTCCCATTTTGGCAGAAAATGTAGGCTGCTTAATAATGTGAGACAGCCTTCTTAAGTAGTCTTGCCTTTCATTGGACACACCTGCCAAACTAATTAGCACAGGTGTCTGTGTGTCACCCTACCTGGATGCCACAAGTGTAATTAAAGCTGTGTCTGAGAGCAAGGGAGAGGTTCTCTGGCCAGGGGAACATTAGCATGCAATGCCTCCTGTCTCAGGCCAGTAGGGGGAGCAGGCTGCCCCTATAAAAGCTGGTACTGGGGACAGGGTTAGGGAGAACTGGATTGCCTGTCTCAGCTTTGAGACGTGTCCCAGAGTGGAGCAGGGACAGAAAGTTGATTGCACCTAATAGGAAGTGTGGCAGAAGGAGAGAGCCACAAGCCAGAGACAAGAGGCGAAGAGAGCCTGTCTTGGCAGATAACAGACTTAATCTACCAGACTTTGGTGTCTGAGGCTGGAAGGATTCCACATCCCCCAGCAGAGAACCAGTCCGCAAGGGACTGTATATTCCTTGGCCTAAGAAGCCTGGAGGCCCTGCCACAACCGAAGGGACGAGTAAAGCCATACAAGGCTGGGAGCAGAAAGGAACCCACGTCGCAGGCCATACAGGCGAGAAAACACGGAAAGCTCGGAAACGTGGGCTGTTACCCTATCAGGAGGAGATAGCCAGAAGGAGCGCAGAAAGCACAGTAGGCCTACACCCTCACCCTGACCAGGGCCAATTTCCCCGTTGCTCTCAGACATCCAGGTCCCCTCCTAGCTGGGACTGTTTATGGGTCAGTTTACCTGTTGTAGTAAAGACCCTGGACTGCAACTTGTTGTCTGTGTGCTCCTTGCTCCTCCAGCACTATCAGCACTGGGATTCTCACTACCATCACTCCCACCATCCACTATACTGCCCTGGGGCCGCACTCTTCCCGTGGGGAGTCACACTACCATAGCTGCACACTTCATCAGCCCCAGCGGTCTGCATGCAGCGGCGGTTCCTAATAACCGCAATCCACGGGTGGCGTAGTCGGACATAATCAATATAACGGACTACCACTGGCCTGACCACCCTGAGCCACGGAACCGGGTTGCCACTACTACTCCCATCGTTCCCCTATTGCCCGGATCCGAGTGCCCCACGGCCTAGGGGGTGAGTCATCTGCAATTGCTTACAGTGATATAAAGAGCCCTGACACACATCACCATCAATGAGTTTAACTGACAAACAAACAAATTCTTCCCTTATCACTCCTAAACACTTTTTGCATAATAATTTGGAACACAGTGTACATGTGCTTTTCCACAAAACACCAGTGGTTCACGTAGTGAATCTTACAGTTCTAACTTGCCAACCGTGTTCTGTATGGAGTTGTTCAATAAAGGGCCCAAAATTAAGATAACATAGATGGGAGAGGTCTCTATGAATAGGAATTCCTAAGTATTTGATACCCTGTGAGGGACAGGCAAAGGGAAAGTTGGACTGGATGGAATCCTATATGGATTTGGGGAGGGAGACATCGAGGGCCTCAGACTTCGCTGCATTGATTTTAAAATTTGACCATGTAACAAAGTGATCTATTTCAGCCATAACAGCATGGATGGATATATGTGATTGAGTGTATACTAGGACATCATCAGCAAATAGAGAGCACTTGTACTCGGTGCCTCCCACCTCAATCCACCTAATATTGGGGTTATGGCGAATTGATGAGAGCAGGTGCTCCGTCACTAGGATGTATAAGAGAGGGGACAGAGAACATCCCTGCCTTGTCCCATTGGTGATTGTGAAAGGTGATGAAAATGTTCTGACGCGCCCCCTGGGCCTTGGGACACCCGGAGCCGGACCCTTTTTGGTAGATGCTGGTGGTTGTAGTCTCCGTGGCGGCGACCCGGTTCCGTGGCTCAGGGCGGTCAAACCAGTGGCGGAACTATTTATGTGGTTTTGATGTTTAAATGTCCGACTACGCCACCCGTGGATTGCGGTCAGAGTGAACCGCCGCTCCAGGGCAGACCGCTGAGGCTGGTGTTGTGGGTGCAGTAGAGCGTAGCATAACTCCCCACGGGAGGAGTATAGCCTCAGGGCAGTGTATGCGGAGGATGGGGGTGATGGTGCAGGGCAGCAGCAGTAACGACACGGAGTCAGTGATGCAGTCCAGGGCCTTTACTCACAGTTCTTATTATCCAGACCACGTCTGCAGGTAACGGCTGCCCACGTCGTACTGTGCTCACCAGGTGAGGGGCTCAGACAACTCCCAGATAACTTTGGAGCGCTTCACAGGACCCCCTTTGTGTGTCCTTTGTCTGGCCTTTCTTACCAACCCTTCTGTCCGGCTGCCTCGGGCCTCCTCTTGGTAAACTTGGCGCCAGTTTCCCTGACCCTATGTGGTGCCTTACTAGCGGGTGTAGCGAGGGGCTGCGCCACATAAAATGTCACAGCCTCCTGTTTCTAGCTGAGGGTCGTTTCCTGCCTCCACTAGTTTCGGGGACCGGTCTCCCCCTTTGGCCTGACCCCTCCACGCAGGTGGATTCGGGCGTGCGGTGGCGACTCGCCCGTCCGCACCCCTGGGATCCCTTTGTTCCTCGTTCCTGGAGCCTTCTCCGCTCCTCTTCCTTCCTTCTCCCTCTTCCAGGCCTGGGCCTCTGTTACTAGGCCCGCCTCCGGAGCAGAGCTCATGCAGAACCCCTGCTCCCTGCCACTTCTGCTCAGACTTCTCTGCACTGAACTAAGATGGTGCCCACCTTTTATACTCCCTTCTCAATGCACCCAGGAACTGCTTCCTCCCTGCTCCTGCACTACAGGGTTCCCCTTCCTCAGTGTTCCCTCCCCCCACTCCAGCCAGGGACAGGGACTGTCGTGCCCATCTCAGGGGCATATTGGTCGCCCTGCCCCACGGCAATGTGGTGTAATGCATGCAGGTGTCGGGTCCTGATTCACACTACATCCTTACCTGAGAGTGAGATATCACACCTCTGGGTGAGGTGCAATACCTCTGTAGCAACCGAGCCCTCAGGGTGCTACAGTTCCATTTATCTTCAGCCTAGGTGACGTATTGCGATACAGGGCCGTGATTTGGGCTATAAAAGGGTCCCCTAGACCCCTACCCCAAGCTTTTTAAGAGAATCATATATGGCGTGCCAGGAGACTCTATGGAATGCTTTCTCAGCATCCAACGAGAGTATCTAATTACAAATTTTTAACTGCATCTAGCCCAGGAAATACTTTGTGCCTAGTAGCAGTGTCTGCTAGTCAGCGGATTATCCCGGCTGTTAAGCAAGCTACACCACCTGTAGTTTGGACACTTAATTTTTTCAAAGGAAATGCTTCGGGACCACGGGATACTCAGTGAAGAGCATCAGGAGGCACCCCAAGGCATAGGGGCTGGAACTGGCAGAAGGATGCCTTGCGGTGGACAGCCGAGCTCGATCCTTATAAAAGCTTTTTAACTGCAGCAGCTTTAGTGGACGCTACTGGAGCTGGAATTACGCGGCTGCTGGCATGAGACTTGCCCTCCAATAGATCCTTGTAAATGGATTTAAAGTGTATTCATTCAAATTAGAGAGACAATTTAAATTAAAAAGCTTAGAGCTGCCTCCACCACAGGGGGGCTCGCTCGACCCACCAGCGGACAGTCACCAGTATTGGGAGAGGGGGGCTGGCCGTCAGGGTTCACCGCGGCTCTGGCACAAACCCGGCGACGCGGAGGTGGCACGGGCAGGAGCGGACTGAACGTGTCGGCTTCTCACTTTTTGGATTTTAGAAGGGCATGACATGCCTATATCTGTGTCTCCCCCTCCTTTTACTCCTCCACCTCTTTTCTTTTCGCATGACTATATGTACTTGTCACTTTTCCATGTGTTAGTTGTGTCTTCTGAGCAGTTTGCCAGCTTTTGGACACCTTTGAAGGTGTTTTCTATGTGTTTCTATGTGTTTTTGTTTGCCTGCCATTGGTTTTAACGGTGTTCGAAGGTGTTCGACGAACAGTTCGACGAACAGTTCGGCGAACACAGGGGTGTTCGACGAACCGAACTCGAACACTACGGGGGTGGCTCAACACTATTCATGACATAGGTCCGAGAGCGAGGGAGCTTGGGTGCCACCGGGTTCCATGGCCCGAGCAAACTGTAACGGGTCTGGGAGGTGGAACCTCTGAGCTACGATACAAAGGGGCAGTCCTTGTAAGGAAGCGGGTGGCTCCCAGGGTAGGCGGGCAGGTAGTCACGGCAAGTGACGAGGACAGTCTCTGGGTAGAAGGGCAGGAGGTCACGGCAAGTGACGGGGACAGTCTCTGGGTAGGGGGGCAGGAGGTCACGGCAAGTGACGGGAACAGTCTCTTGACAGGCAGGTGGTCACAGCAAGTGACGGCAGAGCCTCCAGGTAGGCTAGCAGGCAGGTAGCAGGCGGACGCTCCCAGGTGAGCGGGCAAGAGTCTCTGGACAGGCAGGTGGTCACAGCAGGTGACAGCAGAGCCTCCAGGTAGGCTAGCAGGCAGGTAGCAGGCGGACGCTCCCAGGTGAGCGGGTAAGAGTCTTTGGACAGGCAGGTGGTCACAGCACGTGACGGCAGAGCCTCCAGGTAGGCTAGCAGGCAGGTAGCAGGCGGACGCTCCCAGGTGAGCGGGTAAGAGTCCCTGGGCAGGCAGGTGGTCACAGCACGTGACGGCAGAGCCTCCAGGTAGGCTAACAGGCAGGTAGCAGGCGGACGCTCCCAGGTGAGCGGGTAAGAGTCTCTGGGCAGGCAGGTGGTCACAGCACGTGACGGCAGAGCCTCCAGGTAGGCTAGCAGGCAGGTAGCAGATGAGCGCTCCCAGGTGAGCGGGCAATCAGATCCATAGACAGACTGACAGGGCTGGTAGGCAGACTGTCGGACCGCAGGAATGCAAGTAGATAGACAAGTATCAGGCAGGTATCAAGCAGGAATCTGGCAGGTAACTGGTAACGGGACCTGAGGGCTGAAGCAGAGTGATAGACTATGCAACAACATTGCTCGGGCACCTCCATTTTGGAGGAGGTGCCTTATATATGGTGAGGTCCTCCGGCCATTGGCCGGGGACTCCTTAGGATGGCGCGCGCCCTAAGCACAGTGGCCGGGAAGCAGCGCGCACTGCCAGCAGAGCGGGAGGAGGACGCCGGGCACGGAGCGGAGAGATGAGGGGAACAGCGTCCCTGCCTAGCAGGAGGCAGGGACGCCGACGCTACACTTTGGAACTGCCCAACTTAGGGATTTAACTCTGAAAGGGGCCTTTGAAAATGTTACTGTGTTAAATGGGGTGCCTCAGTAACCGGGGGCTGACACTCGATTCCCTCATTTTGCTGTGAATGGGAATTTGCTGTACAGAGTAACTAAGCCAAAGGGTGAGGTAATAGAACAGTTGCTGGTGCCAGGGCCCTATAGACGCAGGGTGTTAGACATGGCTCTTTCTCATGTGCTAGGTGGTCACCTGGGTGCAGACAAGACTCAGGAACGAATCCTCCAGATATTCTACTGGCCAGATTGGTATAGAAAAATAAAGAGTTATTGTTGTTCTTGCCCCACATGCCAGATAACCTCCACAGTGGCCCACTTCCGCAGTCCCCTAGTGCCCCTACCGTCATCGAGGTTCCATTCGAACGCATAGCAATGGATCTAGTGGGGCCTCTGGTCAAGTCCGCCCGAGGGCATCAGTATATCCTGGTGGTATTAGATTATGCTACACGGTATAAGGAGGCCCTACCACTACGAAACTCCTCTGCCAGGTGTATAGCCCAGGGCTTAGTCCACATGTTTACAAGAACGGGGTTGCCTAAGGAGATCCTAACAGACCAAGGAACTCCATTTATGTCGAAGGTCATGAAGGAATTGTGCAAGACATTGCAGATTGCACAGCTGAGAACCTCCGTGTACCATCCCCAGACAGACGGACTGGTCGAGAGGTTTAACAAAACCCTGAAAGCAATGTTGAGGAAAGCAGTGGAAAAGGATGGCCGAGACTGGGACTGTCTGCTTCCCTATCAGTTGTTCGCCATCAGGGAAGTTCCCCAAGCTTCCACAGGTTTCTCCCCGTTTGAACTACTCTATGGACTACACCCTCGAGGACTCCTGGATGTGGCAAAAGAGTCCTGGGAAGCTGAGACCACTCCCTATAGGAGCGTGGTGGAGAAGGTTGCCCAGATGCAAGAAAGGATTGCCCACGTGATGCCCATTGTGAAGGAGCACCTCCTCAAGGCACAAGAGGCACAGTTCAGGGTGTATAATAGGTCGGCCAGGGTGAGATCGTTCAACCCTGGAGATCGAGTGCTTGTGCTAGTGCCCACAGTGGAAAGCAAGTTCATGGCCAAGTAGCAGGGCCCCTATGAGGTGGTAGAGAAAGTGGGGGAAGTCAACTATAAAATTCACCAACCGGGGAAGAGGAAGCCCTACCAAATTTACCATGTTAATGTTAGAACCCTCCTGTTTGTTTTTTCCATCTTGTGTTTTGCGGTCACGTGACCATCTGCCTTTATATTCCAGCTCCGCCCTTTTGGCTGTGCTGGACTTCAGTGTTTGACTGTTTCTCTAGCCTGGTGCTTCAGTACCTCTCTCTGTCAGTTTGCTTGGTCCTTCTGGGACCTCTTGTACCTTTTTGTCTGTTTGTCTTTTTGTGTTCTGCAACTACTTCTCTGTTTAGGAGGTGTCCCATTTTTGTCCCAGTCCTTAGTTCTTTTAGGGACCCCTCCCTTAATGCTATAGGTCTTCGTTCAGACTAGCTGAGGACTAAGGCGGGTCTGTTCGCTAGGAACTGGCAGCCCGCTACATCGTAGGGATTCAGCTTAGTCTTACTGTAGGGACAGCTTTCCCCTATCTTTCCTTAGTTCTTGTTGCAGATCATAACAGTTAACTTGATTGAGCCATGGCAAGATAGAGAGCCCATGGAAGCTCCCTGTTTAGTGGCTGAGGCTGAGGCCGATGTGAAAGAGGTCAAGGTGGCAGAGTCACTGTCACATGCAAAGAGTTGCTACAGCGAGATAAAGACCTGTTTTCGGATTTGCCAGGACTCACTCAGGTCATAAAGCATGAGGTTCTCACAGAGCCTCATGTTCGCGTCAATCTAAAACCATACCGGATCCCCGAGGCCCGCAGTGAGGTGATCTCAAAAGAAGTGAGGTGGATGCTTAACCTGGGAGTCATTGAAGAGTCCAAAAGTGGATGGTCCAGTCCTATAGTCTTAGTGCCGAAACCAGATGGGGAATGGCGGTTTTGCAACGATTATAGGAAGCTGAACGAGGTCTCGAAATTCGACGCCTACCCAATTACTCAATGCCTAGGGTAGATGAGCTTATTGAAAGGCTAGGACCCGCTCGGTACATCACCACTCTGGACCTCACCAAAGGATATTGGCCAATTCCCCTGTCCAAAGAGGTCAAGGAGAAGACAGCCTTCTCGACGCCAGATGGATGTTATCAATACGTCAGGATGCAGTTTGGGTTGCAGGGAGCTCCGGCCACCTTCCAGAGAGCCATGGATCGTATCTTAGCACCCCACAAAAAGTATGCAGCGGCCTACCTAGATGACATCGTCATATTCAGCCAGGACTTGGAAAGTCATCTGGACAAAGTTCAAGCCATAATTGATGGCCTAAGGAAAACGGGCTTTACTATCAACCCGAAGAAATGTGCCATGGGGATGGAGGAAGCCAAGTACCTAGGGTACGTGGTTGGTAGAGGGGAAATAAAAGCACAAATAAATAAGGTCGAGGCGATCTTGAACTGGCCACAGCCCCTCTCGAAGAAGCAGGTCAGCCATTGTGGACTACTATCGAAGATTTGTCCCTAATTTTGCCCTGATAGCAGCCCCGTTGACGAATCTTCTGAAAGGGACGAAGTCGGCTATGGCCAAGTGGTCCCCGGAAGCAGAAGTGGCCTTCCAGGAATTGAAACTGGTCCTCTGTAAACAGCCAGTCTTGGTGGCGCCCAACTTCTCCAAGGAGTTTGTGGTCCAGGCAGATGCATCGGATGTCGGGCTGGGAGCAGTATTGTCCCAGGAGATTAACGGAGAAGAACACCCATTGTAACGCTGAAGCCGTGTTCACATGTAGCGTAAATGCTGCATTTTTTCTACTGCTTTTTTTTCTGCAGGTGTCCGCACCCCACTACGCAATAACAATCTTCTCTGACTATTGCGTGTTTGCTAAATTTCTTTTATGTGTTTTCTCCCTTATTTGATGTGATTTTGGTGCAGATATGAAGCAGAGTTTTTACTTTCAAAATAGTTTTATTAAAGTATTTTCTTAACAACGTAGAGTATAAACTTTCTTAAATAGTATGTTTTCCACACAGGGAAGTCCCAAACAATAAAGTTTACGCTCCGACATATAACATATAGAAACAAAAAAAAGGTAAAATAAGAAGGAAAAGTAAGGAGAGAAGAGGGGGGAGATGGGGGATTCTTTGAAGCAGAGCTTTCTAACACTTTTTTAATACCAAAGAAAAGATTTGATTGTGTTTAAAAATACTACAGTGTTTTTTTTTCATGCATTTTTTTCAGAAGAAGCATGAAGAGAAAAAAAGGCACCAAAACCTCAGAGTTCAGCAACTGTGCCCGCTGTGCATCTAAACACTAAAGTTGCTTTTGTCCTCTTGTCTTTTATGTGGAATCTAAATAAAGCATGTAAAAAACTGCAGTTACTTTTTTAAGTGGAAAATCAAAGCTTTTCTAAAAAACACATTAAAAAAACACATACGTGTTTAAAAACATGTATGTATAATGTATAAAAAACACATTAAAAACGCAGCTTCACATCTGCACCAAAAACACATCAAATAAGGGGGAAAAGGCATAAAAAATGCAACAATAACCAGAGAAGATTGTTATTATGTAGTTTGGTGCAGACAGCTGCAGAAAACAAAAAACACAGTATTTCTGTAACGTGTGAATACGGCCTTACAGGCACAATAAAGCCAGATATCATAAAGTGAAGTTACATAAAGATGAGAAAGTTCTGGTGGCTCCGACTGTGAATGAACTGAAAATAAATCCACAGGTCCCAACTAGAGATGAGCAGGATGCACAGATGACGTTGCACCAACCCTGGCTAATCAAAAGCCGCGCTGGGAACCCCGAAAGGTAAGAAATTTGTGGCCTCCCATTCAGCCACCAGGTAGCACTGTTCTAGACGCTGGATTGGAGTCTCGTGAATCAATCCGCTCATCTTAGTCCGAACTGTCCCGGATATGGTGGACAATCGTGGATTTGGGTCTACGCCCTACAGTCTTGGGCGCGTGGTGAATTTCCCTCACTACTACCGCCCCTCTGACAACTCCTCCTTGCCAGGGTAGAAAGAAATGGTAAATGGATGTGGATTGGGGTGTGGCCAAAATTTTCCGCTACGCGCACTGCATGATTTGTCCCTCTTTTTGTTCTTCAGAAGTTGTGAGGTATGTAAAAAGACCTGGAGCAATCAGTGTTTTTCTTTTTAAAGGTTCATGGAAATGTTCATGCAAATTCGTCTGTGCACAGACCGCTAATGCACAGATAGGCCGTGGGTCTACTGACCCGAGAATGACAGCTTCATGTTGTTCTATGAGCCTGTCACGCTCGGGTAGGGAGAGCCGCAGATAGTTCATGTTTTTGTGGGACAACCCCTTTAATAGTACAAACCAAAATCTAAAACAGTCTTTTGTAGAATTGTGGTTGTAAATACAATACTGTGACTGCTTTATGTTCCATTCTCACTTCAAAGTGTTTAATCTATGTTCTATGATAAAATCTATAATATAACGGGAGATGTGTGTCTCTCTCTGAAGCCTTTATAGACTGCGCAAGCGTGACATGCACGCACAGTCTGGCTCCAGACAGAAGCAGGCATGGAGCCGTTCCAGGTAAGAGGAGTGTATGGCGCCGGAGATCACGGTATGTGTAGAGACAAAAGAAAACAATTTATCGGAGGAAATGCAAAGTGATAAAGTAAACCCTCCGCTAAATATCACCCACCTAACCCAGGAGGAAGTTCAGAAACGCCTAAATAATATCAAAATAGACAAGTCACCAGGCCCAGATGGCATACACCTCCGGGTACTAAAAGAATTAAGTAATGTGATAGACAGACCGCTGTATCTTATATTCAACACTCTTTATGGACAGGGACTGCCCCACTAGACTGGCGCCAAGCAAATGTGGTACCAATATTCAAAAAGGGGTCTAAAAGTGACCCTGGGAACTATAGACCAGTCAGCTTAACGTCTGTTGTGGGTAAATTGTTTGAAGGATTTCTTAGAGATGCTATTGTAGAATATCTTAATGATAATAACTGTCTAACTCCATATCAACATGGATTCATGAGAGATCGCTCCTGCCAAACAAACCTGATTGCCTTCTACGAGGAGGTGAGCTCACAGCTGGACCGGGGAGAGTCAGTGGATGTTGTATACCTTGACTTCTCCAAAGCGTTTGATACCGTGCCACACAAAAGGTTGGTATATAAAATGAGAATGCTTGGTCTGGGGGATAATGTGTGCAAGTGGGTAAATAGCTGGCTGAGTGATAGAAAGCAGAGGGTGGTTATCAATGGAGTAAGCTCAGGGTGTGTCAGGGTTACTAGCGGGGTGCCTCAAGGGTCTGTCTTGGGCCCTATATTATTTAATATATTTATTAATGATCTAGTGGAAGGGTTGCATAGTAAAATAGCAATATTTGCAGATGATACTAAACTTTGTAAAGTAGTTAATACAGATGAGGATAGGGCACAGCTACAGGAGGATTTAGATAAATTGGGGAGTTGGGCCAAAAAATGGCAAATGGGGTTCAATGCCGATAAATGTAAGGTCATGCACATGGGAAAGAAAAACAGCAGTCACCCATACATATTAAATGGGAAAACGTTGGGGAAATCTGACATGGAGAAGGACCTGGGCGTCTTGCTTAATAGCAAATTAAATTGGAGTGCCCAGTGTCAGGCAGCAGCTGCGAAGGCAAATAGAGTCATGGCATGCATCAGAAGAGGAATAGGGGCATATGATGAGAACATTGATCTTCCTCTGTATAAAGCGCTGGTAAGGCCGCACTTAGAATATTGTGCACAGTTCTGGGCTCCGGTGCTCAGGAAAGACATATTGGAGCTAGAGAGGGTACAAAGGAGGGCGACTAAGGTAATAAAGGGAATGGAGGGACTAGAATACCCAGAGAGGTTGTCAAAATTAGGCCTATTTACGTTGGAAAAGAGAAGGCTTAGGGGAGACCTCATAAACATGTATAAATACATCAGGGGGCAGTACAGAGATCTCTCCCATGACCTGTTTATACCAAGGATGGTGACTAAGACGAGGGGGCACACTATGCGTCTGGAGGAAAGGAGGTTCCTGCACCAGCATAGAAGGGGATTCTTTACGGTCAGAGCCGAGAGACTCTGGAACTCTCTGGGAGAGGAAGTGGTGATGTCCAGCTCACTTAATGAGTTCAAGAGAGGCCTGGACGCCTTTCTTGAGAACAATAAAATTACATCTTATGCATACCGCGATCTCCAGCGCCATACTTACATACTTACCTGACCGGGAGGAGCGTTGCCGTGACGCCTCTCTTCTCGCCGGAGACCGGGGGCTGAGTGAAGGCGTCGGAATCGGCGCATGCGCATTGCGCTATCCGGCGCCATTTTACTGAAGACACATTTGCAGTGTGTCTTCAGCAAAATGGCGACAGACAGCGCGGTATGGGCACACACGTACTCCGGCGCCACACTCTTCCCACGGCCTCCGGCAGAACAGGACACAGCAGCGCTGGAACACAGGGAAGAAAGGTGAGTATAAGTGTTTATTTTTTTTTGTATGTGTGCAGCGTGAAAGGGATGAGGGGTGCCATGCATACCAGGATTGGGGGGTGAGGGGGCCACACATACCAGGATTGAAGGATGAGGGTGCCACGCATACCAGGATTGGGGGATGAGGGGGGGGCTACACATACCAGGATTGGGGGATGAGGGGGGGCTACACATACCAGGATTGGGGGATGAGGGGGCCACACATACCAGGATTGGGGGATGAGGGGGCCACACATACCAGGATTGGGGGATGAGGGTCCACACATACCAGTATTGAAGGATGAGGGTGCCACGCATACCAGGATTGGGGGATGAGGGGACCATGCATACCAGGATTGGGGGATGAGGGGTACCATGCATACCAGGATTGGGGGATGAGGGGTACCATGCATACCAGGATTGGGGGTGCCATGATTACCAGGACAGGGGTGAGGGGTGCCATGCATACCAGGATAGGGATGAGGGGTGCCATGCATACCAGGATAGGGATCTAGGGGGGCCATGCATACCAGGATAGGGATGTAGGGGGGCCATGAATACCAGGATAGGGATCTAGGGGGGCCATGAATACCAGGATAGGGATCTGGGGGGGCCATGTATACCTGGATAGATATGAGGGGTACCATGTATACCTGGATAGGGATTAGGGGTACCATGTATACCAGGATAGGTATGAGGGGTACCATGCATACCAGGATGAGGGATGGGGTGCCATGCATACCAGGATAGGGATGAGGGGTACCATGCATACCAGGATGATGGGTACCATACATACCAGGATTGGGGATGAGGGGTGCCATGCATACCAGGATTGGGGATGAGGGGTGCCATGCATACCAGGATTGGGGATGAGGGGTGCCATGCATACCAAGATTAGGATGAGGGGTACCATGTATACCAGGATAGGGATGATGGGAACCATGCATACCAGAATGAGTGATGGGGTGCCATGCATAGCAGGATAGGGATGAGGGAGCCATGCATACCAGGATGAGGGGCGCCATGCATGCCAGGATTGGGATGAGGGGTGCCATGCATGCCAGGATTGGGATGAGGGGTGCCATGCATACCAGGATTGGGGGTGAGGGCTGCCATGCATACCAGGATAAGGATGTGGCGTGCCAGGCATGCTAGGATAGGGATGAGGTGTGCCATGCATACCAGGATTGGGGGTTAGGGGTGCCATGCATACCAGGATTGGGGGTGAGGGGTGCCATGCATACCAGGATTGGGGGTGAGGAGAGCCATGCATACCAGGATTGGGGGTGAGGGGTGCCATGCATACCAGGATAGGGATGAGGGTAGCACATAACAGGATGGGGGCAGCACAAATACCAGGATGGGGGCAGCACAAATACCAGCATGGGAGACCATATACCAATTAAAATGCTCGCCACCCCTGCGTAGAATGGGCTCAATAGCTAGTAAAATATATATTCAAATAAAAAATATATACTGTGTAAAATGATATAAAATGATATATAATAAGGTATAAAGACAATTGGTGTAAAATATATAAAAGCTTTGAAATAGCAATTTTAAATACAATAAATGCTACCATGCAGTGAAGAAATTGCTATTTCAGGTCCTATTTGGTAGTGTTATTTCTGAGGACAAGGCTGTGACAAGCTCTAATTTTCAGAAATGTCAGTGGATGTCGCTCTTAATAAATGAAGTAGCTATTACTGTAGTTAAAGATGAAAAGATCTTATAAACACACGATCAAAATCTGCAACACTAAAAGGCAAGTGATATTAATTTGATTTTTTTTAATCCTGACATCCACTAATCAGGAAAGTGTGATAATCCAGCATTTACATTTGCTGTAACCCAGCATTACAACAGAATCTGAACAGTCAAAAGACATAGGTTGTGGTCACGGGTTACAGCTCGGTAATGTTTTTTAACACATTACTATGCCAAATGCAACAGTGCAACCACAAGATGTGAACAAGCCTGGAGACAGAAGACGGTAACAAAGGAAACAAATCAGACTGCAAAACATATAAATAGTTACGCAGTTCATGTTAGTATGTATTTTTGGCTCTCTTCAAGGGTACGCTGCTTCATTACAAGTAGTATTTGCAAACTTTGTTACGATAATCCATGTACCATTAATGTTCACTATGTAATTTCACTCAAAAACAGAGTAACATAGTTTTAAGGTTGAAGGAAGATTAAGTCCATCTAGTTCAACCCAGAGGAAGGCAAAAAAAAAACATGTGGCAAACACTAAGCTCCACATTGGGGAAAAAAATTCCTTCCTGACTCCATACGACAATCAGACTAGTTCCCTGGATCAACGCGCTATCAAGGAATCTAGTATATATAACCTGTAATATTATACTTTTCAAGAAAGGCATCCATGCCCTTCTTAAATTTTAACAGTGAATCACTCATTACAACATCATGCGGCAGAGAGTTCCATAGTCTCACTGCTCTTACAGTAAAGAATCCACGTCTGTGATTATGATTAAACCTTCTTTCCTCCAGACGTAGAAGATGCCCCCTTGTCCCCGTCTCTGGCCTCAGAGTAAAAAGATCAGTAGAAAGGTCTTTGTACTGTCCCCTCATATACTTGTACATAGTAATAAGATCACCCCTAAGCCTTCTTTTTTCCACAGTAAATAACCCCAAGTGTAATAACCTGTCTTGGTATTGCAGACCCCCCAGTCCTCTAATAACCTTGGTCGCTCTTCTCTGCACCCGCTCTAGTTCAGCTATGTCTTTCTTATACACCGGAGACCAGAACTGTACACAGTATTCTAAGTGTGGTCGCACTAATGACTTGTATAGAGGTAAAATTATGTTCGCCTCATGAGCATCTATGCCTCTTTTAATTCATCCCATTATTTTATTTGCCTTTGCAGCAGCAGCCTGACACTGGCCACTAAGCGTGAGCTTGTCGTCCACCAATACACCCAGGTCTTTTTCAGTTACAGTTTTGCCCAGAGTTTTACAATTAAGCATATAATTATACATTTTATTTCCTCTGTCCAAGTGCATTACCTTACATTTATCCCCATTAAAGCTCATTTGCCATTTATCAGCCCAAGCTTCTAGTTTACATAGATCCTCCTGTAACATAAAATTGTCCTCCTCTGTATTGATTACCCTGCAGAGTGTAATGCACACGCCCGGGCTGAGCGGCGTGTGCGTGTGATTCCACTGGACCGTGCCGGAGAGTGCATGCCTGGAGGGGCGTAACTAGGTATTCACCCGATCAGACCAGGGTCGCACGACGGCATACGACGCCAGTGCACCAAGGAGGAACCGAGCAGAGGGACCAGGTGCTACTCCAGGACAGACCCCGGACACGGCTGTTGACCCACACAGGGGAATACAGGAACAGACTGGTTGGGCTGGCACACAGACTGGTGGGAATAGGCAGGCACGACTGGTATGCAGGCAGGCGGGTATGCAGGCAGGGGGGTACAGGCAAGCACGGCTAGAGTGCAGACAGGAAGGCACTAGCAGGTAGGAACACAGGTGGGATAGGACCCAGTACACACTGGGACTCTGGAACAGAACCACAGATGTGGCGGACAAACACAGCAGAGTGAGGCCGCCCAGAGAGGTGAGCGAGAGCAGGGCAGGACGAGACCGCCCGAAGCGGTGAGCAAGAGCAGGGCAGGACGAGACCGCCCGGAGCGGTGAGCAAGAGCAGGGCAGGACGAGACCGCCCGGAGCGGTGAGCAAGAGCAGGGCAGGACGAGACCGCCCGGAGCGGTGAGCAAGAGCAGGGCAGGACGAGACCGCCTGGAGCGGTGAGCAAGAGCAGAGCAGGACGAGACCGCCTGGAGCGGTGAGCAAGAGCAGAGCAGGACGAGACCGCCTGGAGCGGTGAGCAAGAGCAGAGCAGGACGAGACCGCCTGGAGCGGTGAGCAAGAGCAGAGCAGGACGAGACCGCCTGGAGCGGTGAGCAAGAGCAGAGCAGGACGAGACCGCCTGGAGCGGTGAGCAAGAGCAGGATGAGACCGCCTGGAGCGGTGAGCAAGAGCAGAGCAGGACGAGACCGCCTGGAGCGGTGAGAAAGAGCAAAGCAGGACGAGACCGCCTGGAGCGGTGAGAAAGAGCAAAGCAGGACGAGACCGCCTGGAGCAGTGAGCAAGAGCAGAGCAGGACGAGACCGCCTGGAGCGGTGAGCAAGAGCAGAGCAGGACGAGACCGCCTGGAGCGGTGAGCAAGAGCAGAGCAGGACGAGACCGCCTGGAGCGGTGAGCAAGAGTAGAGCAGGACTGCCGGAGCAGTGAGCAAAAGGATAAGAGCGGAGCGAGACTGCCGGAGCAGTGAGCAAAAGGGTCAGAGCGGAGCAAGGCTGCCGGAGCAGTGAGCAAAAGGGTCAGAGCGGAGCAAGGCTGCCGGAGCAGCGAGCAAAAGGGTCAGAGCGGAGCAAGGCTGCCGGAGCAGCGAGCAAAAGGGTCAGAGCGGAGCAAGGCTGCCCGAGCAGTGAGTAAGGCAGAGCAGGCTAGAACCGCCGGAGCGGTGAGCAAGGCAGAGCAGGGGGGACAGGGCTCTGTTCACACGGAACAGACAGGAAGGGAAAGGCAGAGCCAGATACCCACAGGGTACTTGCAGTGAAGTAGCGAGTGGACCACAAACTCACAAACGGGAGTACAGAGACAACAAGCAGGAGTTAGGTACGAGTTCAGACTCTGCAGAAAAAGGAAAGGAACGGACATAGAGAAAAAACAGGTAAAAGATAGGAGAGAGTTCAGACTGGAACTGAGTGTACGGAGGAGACCGACACTGCAGCGGAATACAGGAGCGGGTCTGGGAATACGGCCCCCAGAGAGGCGGGACAAACAGGCAAGGAGCGTGTTCAGACAGGACAGACAAGATACAGGAGCGGGTCTAGGTAATCGGCCCCTAGAAGGCGGGAGGAACAGGCTAGGAGCGTGTTCAGACAGGCCTGGAAATACAGCCTCCAGGATAGGCAGACAAGAGAACACAGAACGGGACCTGGCACCTTCAGAGTGAAAGCACACACTGAATGAAACACAATGCTCAGGCATGGGTTAATTGGAGCAGCTGGTTTAAATACCAGGTGACAGACAGCAATAGGCTGAGGACGCACAAGGGGTGTGCCCACAGCAGGTACAAGAAGCAGGAAGTGATCGGGCGCCGCCCTTAAGCAGCAGCACACAGAAGCAAACAGACAGCATGGAGGGAAGCCAGAGAGACATTCTGGATTGGAGATCAAGTGCGCGCTCTTGCACAGTGGGAGATGGACCACTATGCAAGGACGCCGCCAGGTATGTTACACAGAGTTTAGTGTCATCTGCAAATATTGAAATATTACTCTGTATGCCCCCTACAAGGTCATTAATAAATATGTTAAAAAGAAGGGGGCCCAATACTGACCCCTGTGGTACCCCACTGTTAACTGAGACCCAGTCTGAGTGTTTTCCATTAATAACCACCCTTTGTTTCCTATCACTGAGCCAATTCTTAACCCACATACATATATTTTCCCCTATCCCCAATGTTCTCATTTTATGTATCAACCTTTTGTGTGGAACCGTATCAAAAGCTTTTGAAAAGTCCATATACACAACATCCACTGCATTTCCTTGGTCCAGTCCAGAACTTGCCTCCTCATAAAAACTGATCAGATTAGTTTGACAGGAACGGTCCCTCGTAAACCCATGTTGATATTGGGTCATGAGGTTATTCTTCTTCAGATACTCTAGTATAGCATCTCTTAGGAAACCCTCCAGGATTTTACCCACAGTAGAGGTTAAGCCTACTGGCCTATAATTTCCAAGTTCGGTTTTTGTCCCCTTTTTGAATATTGGCACCACATTTGCTATACGCCAGTCGTGTGGTACAGACCCTGTTATTATGGAATCTTTAAAGATTAAAAATAATGGTCTATCTATGACATTACTTAATTCCTGCAGTACTCGCGGGTGTATCCCATCCGGGCCCGGGGATTTGTCAACTTTAGTGATTTTTTGACGCCGCCGTACTTCCTGCTGGGTTAAGCAAGTGACATTTAATGGAGAATTTTTGTTATCACTAATCATGTTTTCTGTCATGCGATTTTCTTGCGTAAATACGGTTGAAAAAAAATCATTTAGCATATTGGCTTTTTCCTCATCCTCATCCACCATTTCACCCAGACTATTTTTAAGGGGGCCAACACTATCATTTTTTAGTTTTTTACTATTTATGTAGTTAAAGAATATTTTGGGGTTATTTTTACTTTCTCTGGCAATGATTCTCTCTGCCTCAATCTTTGCTGCCTTGATTTGTTTTTTACATAATTTATTTAATTTTCTATATTTAGTTAATGCCTCATCACTACCTACTTGCTTTAGTTCTCTAAATGCTTTCTTTTTGTCACTTATTGCGTCCCTTACAGCTCTTTTTAGCCATAGTGGTTTCCTCCTATTTCTAGCATGTTTATTCCCAAGGGGTATATATTGTGCACAGGTCCTATTCAGGATGTTAATAAATGTCTCCCATTTGCTTTGTGTAGCTTTAAGTCTCAGGATATCGTCCCAGTTTATTGCACTAAGATCATCTCTTAAAAAAGCATGATATTGCTGCTCTCACCTTCCTCAACAAGTTAAAACTACTTTTGGTGCACATACCAGACTATGTCCAAGAACTGTCCCTAGTTTCCTACTATGTAAGTTGCTATCCATTCTTTTTAAAGGGGCAATTCCACTTCTTTATTCTGCCAGTACTATGAGTGCTGCAATTCTCACTACCTTACCAGAATGCAATGCTCATGCAATTGTCCAATGGCTTACTTACCCTAAACTAAAAGCCCGGCTCTCTGTTATGTCTGTATGTAGTTTTATAGAGCAGGAGCAGACAGACAAAGACTCGCCCCCACTCCCTGTAATCCATCTCAGTGTCTCTGCTTAAATTGGCTTACACAAGATAGACAGAAGAGGGACACAAAGTGGTGTTACTTTGAAGTAATTTTTCAGACTAAAAATGTAATTTTGGATATATTAAGTACTTTGGAATTTTGCTAGTCATTGCAATGGTCATCAGATGAAATATTTATTGAAACCATGGACTCCAATATCATTAAAGACACAAAATCTAGTAATATCTGTTTCAATACTTTCATATTTGCTTTAATACACCTTCAAAATTTAGACCTTTATTCAAGAAGAGCAATGAAACCTGTGAATAGTCTGCTCTCGCTACTAGTGGCCACCATTGAGTGACCAAAAACCATATCCAGCCTTCTTCATCAACCCTGACAATATGTCATCTTGTCTCATCTAGATTTAGGATCCCTCAGGTCTCTGCCAATGCCCAGCTTAGAAGAATAAAGTGCCAGCATTTCTAGTTCAAAATTCATTTTACAATTACGGGTAATTTATTTTCATATTTGAGAACAGAACGTAATCTCTGTTGATCCCATTTGGTGTCTGACCTTTTTACAAGTCAAAAAACAAACACTAATTTATAGAAATCAACAATAATTTAGCATTTATCCATAACCCGACCCACCTGTACATAAAGTAGAAGATGTACAGATGTAAGAAAGATTACTTTGTTAGTTGACACCATGACAGAGATTTTTTCCTTTTTTATCCTGTGTATTTTCCACAAATGTCTTAGATGAGAATATCCATGTATTTAAAATGTATACACTATTAAGTAGCATATACTATGGCAGGTTTTATTTTTTTACCTATTAAGGTCCTCATGTAGTGGTGGAGCGGTTTTTCCCTGGAGCATAGTTGAGATTAAGCAGTGGGTGAACTTGGCCTTCAAGATAACATTTTTTGAGGAGAGTGAGCCTTGGCTGAGCATTAACCTTATTTATAATGTTTTATTTTCTGTCATTTATACTGTGTGCCTACCGGCTTGGGTGGGTCTCTGATATTTTTTGATCCTGATGTGCTAAGCAGCCATGATGATGGGTAAGTGTGCTCCAGGGCGACGTGAAGCTGTGAGTGACATATGTAGTGGTTTGAGAGCAATAATACCATGATGTCCTCACTAGGTGAGCCTGTGCTCATAAGTGTGGTTTACAGTAAAATGTCCACTTGGCGCTGGTGTATGCAACTGGCAATGAGGTATCTCCTGTAAGACAAGGGCCCGCTCCTGCTGGAGCAATCAGGCGCCATCAAAGAGACTCACCTTAATTGAAACAGAGCCTGTTGGTAAGCATGCTTTTGGTCAGAGAGGATATTCTCCCTGATCCTGCTAAAGTGTTACCGGTTGGAGAGATGCTCTCCTTCTGGAAGTAGGGTCACAGACGTGCTTCTCACAGGCAATGGAGACTGGCCTAGTCCTAAGGAATAATCCCTTTCCTCTACCCCCTAAATCAAGTGAGAGGGAGCTTTAAGAAGAGCAGCCATTGCCAATTGTCACAACTCATTCTGAACCTGTTTGAGTGGTGTGATTGTTGTAACTACAAGTTTATTGCTTCTCTGTGTGATGGACAGTATGACGCCATCTTTAGCCATATTAAAAGTAAAGTGGGCTGACATTATCTGACTTTCCATTTGGTCTGATTGCATCCCTTTAATAGTGACCCTAGTCTCTTAGGTGGCCTTTCAAGTTTTGAGCCTGTAGTAGTAACATCTTAATTGCATGGCGGTGTAATGGATATAGACCCTAGATGTCCCAAATGCAAGTGGTGACATTTTTCTATTATACTTTTCCTTCGATTCTTCCTCTTCTGATATTAGTTTACAGATACTGACCAAATTCTGAATGTTTGAACGTGGCCTAATGGTGACAAGGGTTGACAGCTATTGACTTTCCTATAGTCCATCTGCCAGTTATTACATGTCAGTACTGACTTACAGCACTTGGGGTCCTTTCCGCATTGGGGTTGTATGTTCCTCGCTGAATCTGTGTAGGTTTAGTCTCTCATAATTACTCCGCTCAGCCTCCATTGCTGGCAGCTCAGAAAACAACATCATTACTGCTGTATAACTGTACTGCTACTGCAAATGATAGAGTATAATACATACTTAATGGACAAACACATACTCCATTAAAACTGCATTATCAGACTATTAACTATCAAAATGATCAGGCAGAAAATATACAGGTTATGGTAAAAAAAAAATTAAAACTTCCCCGCTAGAGGCAAAAGAGCATTGTCTAAGTTAGAGTTGTGCAGGCGGGCTATAAATGATAAAGTAATTAAACTGTCATTCAGCTCAGATCTCCAAATGGTTCAGGTGAGATTTTAATGAGTTTACAGTCATTGACTATTTATTGGAGCTTCAGTTTACTTAAAATGATTCTTTAAAATATGCATAACCGGGACAACCTGCCCTCGTTATCAGAATATTGGATCTAAGTACTATATAGGTACTTGAGTAGTGGATCTGAGTTCCTAAGCTGTCGCATTGTGACCTATGACCTTCGGCAACTGCGACACAGAGTCGCAAATGTTTCCAAATAAGTTGGATTTTCTGCTGCAAGACCCAAGCAGCACACTTGCCACTTAAAGGAAATCTGTCACCACTTTGGAGTTATCAGACCTCTACTATGGCCATACAGGGTATAGAAAAGTAAATCTATACATACCTGTATGGCCAATAGTAGAGGTTTGATTGCAGAGAAAAGCGCTTTAATCAATTCTATCTGGTTATTATTCCCCTAAATCCCCGCCTATATGCTTAATTATCATATCCCCCCCCCACCCTGCACATCACAGGGCCCTGTGACGTACACTGTACTCCCTGGGCTGCATGCCCACGATGCGGATTTAATATGTTTCCGCGGCTGCATTTCCGCCGCAAAACGCATTAAAAATGCATGTTAAGTTGTCTGCCAAGTTTCCCAATGATAATCCACATGTGCTGTGCACATGCTGCGGAAATCTCCGCTGCGGATTATCATTGCGGAAAAAGCACTACCATTAATCTTGCAGAATCGCGGCGAAATCGCCGCCATTGACTTGCATTGAACCGCATAACATCCGCATGCATACAAGTATGCATGCGGATGTTATGCGATTCAATGCGCGGATGGTACCTGGGTCTGGAGAAGAGGAGACTCTCCTCCAGACCCGGGTACCATAGTACCTGTAGTTAAAAAAGAATAAATTTAAAAAAAAAAACATATACTTACCTTCTGATGGCCCCCTGTCTGCTCCCGGCGGTGCTGCTGGCTCTTCGGCTGCTCGCGGTGGTGTTAAAGGACCTTCCATGACATCATTTAATCATGTGACAGGTCACATGACTAAATTACATCATGGAAGGTCCTTTTTAGAGCACCGCGAGCCGCTAAAGACACCGGACGCACCGGAGAAGGAGACCGGGGGCCATCGGAAGGAGAGTATAATGTTTTTTTTTTTTTCAACATTTTTATTCTTTTTTTTTTACCAATGATGCTGCATTTGCAGCATCGTAACTTGGTCATACAACATAAATCCATGCTGGTTGCATGGATTTATATAGTGTGACCAAGTTGTCAAGCACTTTTCCAGGTGATGCTAAAATCGCTTGGAAAGCGCTTGACAACCCGCATGCAGAAATGTATGCAAAAACGCTTCACAAACCCTTCTACCTGGCAGAAAAAAAACATGTAAAATCCGCATGCGTTTTTTCTGCCAGGAAGATGCAGAAATGCTCCGCAGCATTTCTGCATCGTGGGCACTTAGCCTAAATGAAGGTTTGCAGCTGATGTGCAATTGTGGACACTGCATTTTCAAGGGGGAATTCATCATTCCATTTTTGCCACATTTCTGGTGTAGTAGTGCAAAAGTTTTGTGACTTTTGCTGGTTTCATCACAAAAGAGGGTGGGTCTTAGCAGGAAGGGTCAGGGACATTTACAATCTGAAGAAATCACTATAATTTAAATTAGAAAGTGGCATAAATGTAGTTCGGGGCTTCTGACTCCAGCGGCTTTTCTTGAAGACTTGAGTAGGAAATGCCAGTCTTGATGAATCAGGCCCAAAGTCTAGGTTCACATGTTGCCACATCTATTGTGGATTTTATTTCTAAACTGAAATCTGCAGAGTTTCTTCATCTAAAATGCAGGCATAGTTTCCACAGTAGCTCATGGGTTTTTATATGCATTTGTTTGTTGAGGAAATGCACGAAAAACCTCAACAAAACGATGTTAGGCCAGCAGTTTAACCTATGCATTTAGGATCTCCATTGAAATGAATGGGTAAAATCCTCAGCAAAAAAAAACAGTATTCGGTCAGTATTTTTTCTCAGGAGTGGGAGCCAAAACCAGGAGTGGGTGATAAATACGTTAATGGGGCCTTGTTTCTATTATACCTTTTATCTGATTAATCTTCACCTGGTTTTGGCTCCCACTCCTGAGAAAAAATACTGACCAAATACTGATAGTGGGGCCGTGGCCTTAGGGTACATTCACATGTGCCGATTTTAGTCTGTTAATTCATGTTAGGCCACGGCCCCACTATCAGTATTAGGTCAGTATTCGGTCAGTATTTTTTCTCAGGAGTGGGAGCCAAAAACCAGGTGAGCAACAATCAGAGAAAAGGTATAATAGAAACAAGTCACCAATTCTGCATTTATCACCCACTCCTGGTTTTGGCTCCTAGTCTTCAGAAAAAATGCTGACCGAACACTGAGGAGTGGGACCGTGGCCTTAAAGTGAGTCTGACAGCTGATACATGTTGCCCGATCCACAGGCAGCACATATCAGGCACTGGCTGTACGATTACAGAAATTTATGTTTGACTCTGAAACAGTGTGGGGTTGCAGAGAAAAATATAGTGTAATAGCCATCTAGACGCACAGGAGATAAGTCAGACTGGCAGGTTCCTGGACGCTTCTTCCCGCCCGCTGCGCTGCAGTGACAGATCTCTCCCTATGGCCACGGCCCCACTATCAGCATTTGGTCAGTATTCGGTCAGCATTTTTTCTCAGGAGTGGGAGCCAAAACCAGGTAGTGGGGCCGTGGCCTATGTGTAAGTATAGGAAGGGTCCTATCACTTAACAGGAATGGGCAGGGAGTAGCCACCAGGGACCTGCCTGTCCAACTAGTGTCAAGTGGGGCTCGGGCCTCGGTGGCTTTTATAGTATGTTTTTGTCCGATACGACAAAGCGTTTCAGAGTTAAACATATATGGCTGAAATCATACAGCCGGTACC
The DNA here is from genome assembly GCF_046119375.1 of Phyllobates terribilis. Lineage (NCBI taxonomy): Eukaryota > Metazoa > Chordata > Amphibia > Anura > Dendrobatidae > Phyllobates > Phyllobates terribilis. Next base: position 193,127,417 of record NW_027362763.1, read on the forward strand.
TGATACATGCTGCCCAAGGATTGTCAGCATATATCAGGGGTCGCTTCCTTTAATGAGTGCAGATTGACTATGTAACAACGTGTTTGACGCTCAATTACCAGTCTGTGTGAATGAACAATGATGGGAGAGATCGATCAGTAATTCGATCGGTCTGTCCCCTTACACTACCACATTATTGGCAGCACATCCCCTGTTTACACCAATAATAATGAGGTTTTTGCCTGCAAACATGAGACGAACAAGTGTGGAAAAAAAAGCAGGTTCCAACAACATGGAGTGACTGTCGATCGGCCAGTTTCTATCCACCTAATGTAAAATGTTTAGAACATGACTGACATCATGGAGAATCCTTGAATTGCACTTTTTGCTAGATACAGTCAGTAGTTGTGATTCACTGGGATATGGAAGCATCTGTGCAATGAAGCGACTGGCTCATAATCCCCATGAAGCTCACTGTTGATTTAGCTGGTTTGCATGTCCCCAGAAGAGTACAGTCTGTAATACATTAATTAAACAATAATTTTCTTAAACCAGCTGTGTTCATCCTTTGTAAACCTTTGGATCGTTGACGTCAGCTGTGAAAATCACTGCACTGATGAGATTTCCATGCCAGGCTGTCGTTAACCTCCCTGTTGTGTTTACCCTCATTTGAATATCCATTTAAAAGCCAATCTTCCCTCTTTTAGAAATGTGCATTTTTAGGATTTTTTTTTCATCTGCCATCAAGTTTTTTTCCCCTCTTTCTGTCATTTTGTTATGCCGTTTGTCTAAATTTACTCCGAAGATTGAAACATTCAATGGAAATCATCAATCAAATACATGGCCCCCTGACACTCCACACGGGATGAAAACCAAGCTCACATTTGGGATACAGTTGTGTTAAAATGCTTTTTTATGCCCTTGGTAACATAATTGGTTTTACATTATGTTTATGACAAGAGGGAAAAGTATGCCATGTAAAGGGACTTCACTGCAGTAATTGCCGAGGCTTGACGATATGTTTACACTGAAAGAAACATGATTATTTTTTAATTTAGTAGAGATGGTAAAGTACTTTATAGGCAGGTTATCGTCACATAAGCTGTAATCACGTTTTCATCAGTACATATTTGTGAACCACTGCTAATGACAACTGGTGCTACCCTAGCCAGCAACACTTAAAGGGGTTGTCCAGAATAAAATAATTCTAGAATAACGTATATGTACCTAGAAAATCTTCCACCATTCCAAATCTCCTTCTCTAGGGGTAATGCCGTACTTTGATAACTTTCTGACATAGATAAAGTGCTAAGTCATGTTGTAAATGTACGGCTGTTCATTTACTTTGTATTGGAGGCAGACACTGTATTACTCAAATTGCATAAGAACATTCGCCAATGAAAACATTCATTATATCATTATATGATAAAAAAATGTATTGAAGATCGCTACATCTCTGTGTATGTTTTAAGATTTTTTAAAATTAAAATAGTATTAACTAAGTACCATATGTTATTTACATGTACTATTACTATTTACTTATTAACTTATTACAGGGTACTGTATATGTGCATTTAGTTTTTTTCTGTGAAATGGCCACAGTGTGAAGGTGCTCTTACACACTGCATGCATACCAACTTATGCTCCAGCTCATTTCTTTGGTTTTACTCTAGTTTCTTGTACTTTGTACAAACAGGAGCGTGGCACCCTTTTTGAGCTAGGCATTTCATCCATATAGCTTCCCATGGGCAGGCGTCTGAACAGTCGGGTCTGGGTCCTGCTCTGCCCTTATCTACATTGTTGGCTGACACCAGGTGATGTTTTAATACTAGAGACAGGATAGGACCTCCTCGATTGGGTACACCTTGTCGTGGTGGGATGGCTTTTACCCTTTGTTGATCAAAATAGTGTTAACTAAGTACCCTATGTTATTTACATGTACTATTACAATTTACTTATTTACTTACCACAGGGTATATGCTCATTTTTTTTCTTGGGTTTTATAATATATGGGTTTTGTAATATATGTTAGCACATAATTCTGCCTCTTTCTCCACTTAAGAATAACTTATTCACTTCCTCCCTGTCTCCTGAACTTAAAATCCACCTCAGTCTCCACCCTGTCCCACACCTCATCCGTGACAGGTCATCCTTCCTCTGGACTGTCGACTACTACTGAGGATCCACCTATGGTTTCAGTTTCTGGTGAATCAGCTAAGCTCCAGTTGCCACTTCTGTCCCGCCTCAATGGAGACCCCAAGGAGACCCATGGCTTTATTAACCAGTGTCAAATGCACTTCTCTCTACACGCTCATCACTTTTCTTCAGACCAAACCAAGATTGAATTCATGGTCTCTTGGGCAATCCTCATTTGGGAGCATTGTGGTTCCTAGACAAAAAACAACGCAGGGATGCTCCTGTAGATGTTCTGAGCAGTATTCGAGATGAACCAGGCCGCATCTCTTCTGCCACCTCGTCCCTGCTAACTCTAGGACAGGGTATGGACAACGTGGCTCAGTATGCTTTATGCTTATGTACCATGGCAGCAGAGCTGGCCTGGAATGAAAAAGCTGTGGTTTCGACCTTCTGGCAGAGTCTATCTGGTCGTATTGGGGATGAGTTGGCAGGCAGAGATTTGCCTTCCTCTCTGGATGCCCTTACACACCTGGCTACTAGGAGTGATCTCCGTTTCCAAGAGCGAGTTCTGCAACAAGCTAAAGTATTTTCTAGTGTCAATGGACCACCCAGGTTGGCTCCTACCTTCCAGTACCCCTGCAAGCCACACCTCCGGCTATTGAGCCGATGCAAGTGGAGTGGGACAAACTTTCTGTACAAGAGCGACAGCGTAGGTATAGAGAGAACGTTTTAAAGTACTGTGAAAGTGAGGGAAATAATGTTCGCCAGTGCCCAGTGAGGCCCGGAGGCCTCCAGCGCCTTGGAATGGGTTGGAGAAACGACCCTGGATGGGAAAGTTAGCTCTACAAAACTTTTGACCCAAGTCACCTTAGTCTGGAAAGAGGTCTCTTTTTACGGCAAGCCATTTAAACTCCGGCAGGTGAGCAGTTAGCTGTTGTAAAAAATCAGTAGGCTGGAGAGAGCTGACTGGGATGCTAAGAGTTAACCCCTCTACTAGAATATAACTACTGGGCACTCTCAGCCATGGTCTTGAGCGCAAGCTCCATGGAAATCAGCTGTACACTATAAAAGATAAAAGCTCTCCGGAGAATGACAGCAGATAGAAAAGTAAGTCAATTGCAAACTTGCAAAGTTTCAATTACAACAATTTAAGAACCTGAGACTACTGCTTTAAGAAAACATGCAGCAAGAGACACAGGAAGATCATATTGAGCTTTCTAACAAGTATTTTACCTTATCTCAGCGCTGGACTCATATCTACACAGCTCAGGACTACTGTTTAGTCTCGTCTATGCGGCTTCTGTTTTTGTCTGTGTGCTAGCTAAGGAATGAAGAGTAGGAATCCCTCTATGTGTTCTGTGCTCTGTATAGGAAACATCATAGCAGCTATTCTCCTACCACCAGCTCAGAATCAATTGCAAATAAACAGATAGAGCATGCAGAGATGAACATTGGTGAAACTTGCAAAAATGCAGTCGTCCCACCCAGCTGACTGGCAGGTTTTTCCCTATGTGCATATAGGGAGAGACCTGTCAGTCTAGGGGTGCAGGGCGGGGTGAAGCCGACTGGGGACTGCATCAGACTAGTCAGCTGAGACACACAGTCCTACCTTTTTAAAGTATGATTAGCCTGAAGCGCAAAAGTGTTTTAGAGTAAAACATACACGAGTGCAGCCAGTGTCTGATTTATCTTGCCCATATATGGGTGATAGGTTCCCTTTATACCAGTTTTCTTTGATGTTCATATGCCAAGTGTCCCCTACCTAATCAAATTTATTAAAAGTACCTACAAGGCTGCCATCATACAGAGTCTTTTGTAAGTCTAGTCTGAGCACATGTAAGTACCACCTACTGATGTGTACTGAATCTACATGTAATACTACATACAATTATGCTTTTGAGCGCAAAATCTGATTTATCATCTTGTGGTGCTGGATTGATCCCCAAGAGTTTAATTTTAAAGGACATTATAGACAATATATAAAAGCAATGTACCATTCACCAAAACTATGAAGAAATTTTAGATACCATGATAACGGTGCTTCAGCAGGTTGTTTTTTTTTTTTACTAAGGATGCTTTAACATTGCCTTCAGGCACCCGCTTGTTGGTCCCATTGGGGCTTACGTCTGAACTCCCCGCAAAATGGGATTCAGACATACGTGCCGACAGGGCCATAGAATATATCAGTGACGGCGAACCTTTTAGAGACTGAGTGCCCAACCGGCAACCCAAAACCAACTTATTTATCGCAAAGTGCTAACAAGGGTAATTTAACTTTGGTCTGAAGCAGATAACACAGGAGACAAGCAAAGTACTCCCCACACACATTGCTCCCTGGAAAATACACACACATTCTGCTCCTCTGCAAAATATACGTACACATACTGCCCCTCTGCAAAACATACACACACACACACACTGCCCCTCTGCAAAATATATACACACACATAGGGCTGGCTCCAGGTTTTTGGGGGCCCAAGGCGAAAGTGTCTGTGGGACCCTTTAACACATACTACGATTCATGATGCACAGATACGGTAGAGAAATATAGGTTTACAACACAGGGCCCAGCCTGCCCCTCATCCTTCACATATGCAGACATGCACACACACATAGTATGCAGACATGCACACACATACAGTATGCAAACATACACACACAGTACGCAGACATGCACACATACACACACAGTACGCAGATGTGGCACCCTGCTACTACAGGTACCACAGGACCCAAAAGGGTGCATGGGCGGACTTCTCCACAAGAGGCCCTCACTACATTGCAAACACCTCCACCCTTCCACCTCATACCACCAGAGGGAGCCCTGTTAGAGATATATATATATGGAGGGTGAAGTTAGGCAGTCAGAGAGTCAGACAGTGTGCTGGCACTTAGACCAGTGAAGAAGCAGCACATGAGCTGCTGTGTACTGAGGGCCCCGAGTGTGGCCGGAGGCAAAGAGGAGAGGAGAAAGGAGTTAAGGGGGCAGAGGAGCATCACAGGCTCACCCCAGAATACAAACCGGACACCGGGTCCGCGCCTACAGGGTCCTCTACACCCAGTAGGGATTACCGGCATACCAGGAGGATTACAGATCCCTGGCCGACCTGAAGCTAAACCCTTTACAGGACTAGGAACCACTAAGGCCCCAGCGTCCAGGGATAGTGGTTGCCAGAGAAAGGTCCTACTACCAAGTGACAGGTGAGAGAACAACACAACACAGAAGCTAGGCCCAGTTGCAGGCTGGCCAGGAGCTTAGAGAGAGGGAGAAACGAACCAGGAGGCCTTATACCCGCTCACTGGGGAGTGCACCCTTCCTACTGAGTACCCTGGACCGTACCTGACATCTGCACCAGTAAAGGTACTGAAGTGAATCTCCTGTCTCTGTCAGTTATTCCTGCTGCACCATCTCGTCTGCACTACAACGCCCAGCATCACCATCTGCACCTACACTGCCCTGGGGCTGTACTCTGCCTGTGGAGAGCTGCACCAACCCAGCTGCCCTAACACCAGCCTTGGAGGTCTGCAGCAGCGCTGGTATCCGTTACCAGAAACCACAGGTGGCGTCACGAGACAAAAACTGTTACCAACCCAAAAACCCTTTTTCAAGAGAGACCCCAGAGTATGCGCCTAAACAAGGTAAAAGGCCCGGGTACCGAGTCCCCTATATCCCCCTGGGTGACACACAGACATGAACACACAGTATGCAGACATGCACAAAAACACACAGTACGCAGACAAGCACGCATACACACTCAGTACGCAAACATGCGCGCACACACACACAGTACGCAGGCATGCACACACATACAGTACGCAGACATGCACACACATACAGTACACAGACATACACAGATACAGTACGCAGACATACACAGATACAGTACGCAGACATGCACTCACATACAGTATCCAGACATGTATACACAGTACGCAGATATGCACACATACAATATGCAGACATGCGTACACATATAATATGCAGACATGTATGCACGGTACACAGATATGCACACACACATGGTACGCAAATGTAGCACCCTGAGGATTCGGCTGCTACAGGGGTATTGCACCTCACTCCAGAGGTGTGGTATTCCACTCCCGGGTAAGGATGGAGTGTGGAACTGAGCTAGTAGGCTGCATACACTACATACATCCCATTTCCGGGGGACAGATCGACGGTACTCCCACCAATATATGTGCAGGTACGACAGTGTCTGTACCTGGCTGGAGTGGGAGGGGGGTGGAACATCCCAGTAGTGTAGGGGCAGATAGGGGGAGCAGTCTGGGTAAGGCTAGGAGCTCATTGGGTGCTGGTCACCTGAGCTCACACATAGAGGGAGTATATAAGGTGGGCACCATCTTAGGACAGGGTCTTTTGTAGAGTCAGAGGAGCAGAGCAGAGAAGCTCAGCCAGAAGGGCTGACAGGGAGTTGTGGTTCCGGCTGGGCCCAGCTCCAAGGCCAAATCTGAGAGAGAGAGAGGAGTCAGAAGGACCCAGAGAGAAAACAAGCAGGAACCCCAAGACCCCAGAATACAAACAGCAGGGTGAAGGGTTGGCACCCAGGGTACCGGATCCCAAGCTGGCAGAGGACAAAGCACACCTTAGCCAGAGACCGGAGGTCGTGGGCAGGATCTGCCACGACCCTCACCAAATCCACCAGGAAGGCAGACCAAGTATAGGGTCAGGGAACCCAGAAGAGGTGTACCCACCAAGAGACCCGAGGGAGCCGTACATAGGTGGATCCCTGGTGAGAACGGCCAGAAGAGAGGGAAAGTCAGACAGGAGCTCAGGACCACGCTCCAGAATTACTTGGGGGTTGGCCGAGTCCAGGACCTGGTGGACGCAGCACGGCTCGGGTGGTCGCTTCAGGCCAGAGTGACCATAAGAACACCCGTAAGTAAAAACCCCTGAACTGCACAGCCCGACTCTGAGTCTTCTTGCTGATTCATCCTGCACCTGCACAACCACCATCCTCTACACCTGACCCCCTGAGGCTATACCCCTCCCGTTGGGGGTTATACTACCAGAGCTGCACACACACCACCAGCCTCAGCGGACCCTTCTGCAGCGGCGGCCTTTTGACTGCAAATCAACGGGTGGCGTAGTCGACATTAAGGACCTTTAACAACATCTGTAAAGACTGCCACACACTGAGTTTGACACCCTGGGCACGGACCGGGTCACCGCCACTCGGAGACTACAACCCCCATCTGATCCGGCTCCGGGTAATCCCCAAACAGCACTGGCCCAGGGGGCGCGTCACAGACATGCGCACACACACAATACGCAGACATGCGCACATATACGGTACGCAGACATGTACAGACGGTATGCAGACATGTGCACACATACGGTACGCAGACATGCACAGACGGTACGCAGACATTCACAGACGGTACGCAGACATGCACACAAGGTACGCAGACATGCACACACGGTGCACAGACATGCACACACGGTACCCAGACATGCACACACACATATGCAAACATACACCGAGACATATTTGAAGACAAATTCACAAAAACACATATAAACAAACATAAATATATACACTGCCATATACACTGATATACATAGACATACACATCATATGACTCGCCCCCTGGGCCGCAGGGCACTCGGAACCGGGCTTTTCGTAGGATGCTGGGGGTTGTAGTCTCCGTGTGGCGGTGACCCGGTCCCGTGGCTCAGGGTGGTCAGGCCAATGGCGGTATTTTGTGGGGTTTTTGTGGTTTAATGTCAGACTACGCCACCCGTGGAATGCGGTCAGTGCAAGGCAGACCGCTGGGGCAGATGGTGTATGCAGCTTAGGTAGTCTGACTCCCCACGGGAAGAGTACAGCCCCAGGGCAGTGTCGTGGATGGTGGGGGTGATAGTGCAGATAGTCCCAATACCAACAGTGCCGGAGGAGCAAGAAGTCACAGACAACGTGTTGCAATCCAATGTCTTTTACTCACAGTTTGTATTCTCCAGGCCACTCTCGCGAAGCAGTGACCACCCAAGCCGTGCTGCGTCCACCAGGCAGGGGACTCGGTCAACTCCCAGGTCTTTCTGGAGTATGTCTCAAAGCTCCTTTCCGTCCTTCCTCCGGCTCGTGCCCCACAAGTGACCAAGCTTATGTCCAGCTCCCGCGGGCCTTCTCTTGGGAGGGCTATGTGCCCACGTCCCTGACCCTATATGGTATGCCTTCCTAGCAAGGTGTAGTGAGGGGTCGCACCAAGGGCTGGTCACGACCTCCGGTTCTTGGCTGAAGATGATTTGCTTCCACCAATTTAGGATCCGGTACCCTATTCTGCCAACCCGTCACCCGCAGTCTCCTGGATCCTTAGGGTTCTCTCTTCCTTCTCGTTCCTGAGCCTTTCTGTTTCACTTGTTACTTCTGTTCTGGTCTTGTTCCCTTTTCCTTTCCACTGTTCCTTCTCCTCTCTCTCTCTCTCTGGCCCCGGCCTCTTCTCAGGCCCGCCTTTGAGCAGAGCTCCTACAGAGCCTCTGCTCCCTGTCTTCTCCACTTCTCCTCACAGACTGAACGAACTGAACTCGACCCTGTTCTAAGATGGTGCCCACCTTTTATACCTCCCTCTGACCATGAGCCCAGGTGACTAGCAACCAATGGGCTCCTACCTATGCTCAGGAACCAACCCCTATCTGCCCCTACAGCACTGGATATTCCACCCCCCTCCCCACTCCAGCCAGGGACATAGTCGGTCGTGCCTGCACTTCTTTCTAGTGGGAGCACCGTTGAGCTGTCCCTCGGAAATGGGGTGTGTGTGCTGTATGCAGCCTACTGAGCCTTGATCCACACTCCATCCCTACCAGGGAGTGGGATATCACACCTCTGGATGAGGTGCAATACCTCTGTAGCGACCAAGTCCTCGGGGAGCTACATTCCCCCCTGGTAAAGCACAGCACGTCCTCGGACTGAAACAGAGCAAAAACAATTCACAGGGTATGCAAAAACTTTTTCAATAACTGCTTACATCAGGAATCAGACACACTTGTACAATTCCCTTCATGGGAAACACTCTGATGAAACACTTTTGGTTATTACTTCCGGAACTCTTTTACCATAAAACACATTATAAAACTTTTCCAAGTAAAACATTCTTCAAAAACACATTCTTGACTTCTGGCCGCTGGACAACTTGCGACCAGGTGTTCACTTTCTCTCTCAAAGGTGCAACAGTCCATTTAATTCGTCCTGAGGTAGACGTTGCAGTTCTTTTATAAAACCAGTAGGGGGCGCTTTAAGAAGCGCAACTATTTACAAGGGGTTGGCAGTTCCCAGTCCTCGGCCGGTTGGAAAGGGGATGGCTGCTCTCAGTCCTCAGCCAGGTAAGGAAGGGGGTATCTTGGAAAAGGGTAACAGTCTTTTAGCTGTCCCAACGGGGACCACACTTATTAATGGGAACAGTTCAAAAGAAAAACAGTCCTTGTACCCTAATGCGTAACTTTGTACAGTTCTTTACTCACGCTGCTTTCTTTTAATAGCTATGTCCTCCTTGCGCTCCCTCCTGAGGGTAGTCTTCAGACCCGTCCGGGTCCTCTTGGCTTTCCTCGTACTGGTCGTACTGCAGCTCCTCCTCCGTGAGCCAGTTAACGTGGAGGGCATACGGTCTCTTGGCACCCTTGTGCCGGGTGAAGGTGACCACATCACCCGGGTAGAGATCACGTCCGCGGTGTCCCTCCGGCAGGTGGCTCTCGACGTCCCTGCGGGTGACAAAGACGTTGCCGGGGGTTCTCTGGTCTCTGATAAAGCCCCAGCCATGCTCCAGCTGGAACTTTATTACGGTCCCGGTGACTCGGGGACCGCGGGCGGCTTGGGGGTCTTGTCGGGCCCTGCGCTTCTGCTCCGCGCTCCGGGCCTGCAGCTGTTCCTCTCGGATCTGCCTCTCCCGCCGTTCCCTCTCAAATACCTCCAGCTGTTGACGGCAGCTCTCCTCACGCCGGGCTGCGTCAGCCCGGGTCTCCTGGGTGAACCCCATGAGGTTCTCACCGGTGGGATCCCATGCAAATTGAGCGTCCTCCAGAGGGGGCGGAGCGATTTTGGCAGGCTCCGGAGCCGGGATCAGAGGCTCACGCAGGGGTTGCTCTCTCCGGAGACGGGGGTTGACGTATTCCGGTGGCCACACGAAGGGCAGCCCGTCCGGGCCGGTATGTTGCGCAAAGAGGTCTGCGCCCAGGGGTGGCACCACGGGCCTCTGTCGGGGACCAGCGCCCGGGGGCACTCGGCCTTGCGACCAGGCCGATGGTACTTCCTCTTTTGCCGCGCCCAGGGTCGAGGGGCGTGGTGGGGAACGGGGCGTGACCGCGGCTCCTGCCGCTTGAGGCCTAGTTGGGAGCAGTGGCGGCGCGGCAACGGGTGCGGTGAGTAGGGCTTCGGGCTCTGCGACGGGAGGCTGGGGCAGGCTTGCAGCTGCTGGGCTCGGGGTGGTAACGTCCCCATTACCAGCCTCAGTCCTTGCGGCTCCCTCCGCGGCGTCGTCTCCGGCCTTCGTCCCTCCTGCACCATCCTCGGAGGCAGGCGTGCTCCAGGTTGCGGGTGGCGCCTCCTGCTGGCAGGTTCCAGCCTGCCGGGTCATCTCTCTTCTCCACTCGGCCAGCACATTCTGCTGCGCCCGGACCACCCTCCGGTCCAAGTCCTCCAGCGCAGCCTGCGCACGCTCCGGGTCCCTGGGGAGCTGCGCCAGGATCTCCACCAGGCTGTATGGCGGTGCGGCCTGCAGCAGGCTCCGGACCAAGGTGTTGGTACTGCCGGGCGCTTCCTCCATTTCCGGGTGCGGTCTGTCTAGACTGATGCAGATCGCGCCCTGCCCCACAGTTTTTTCACTTCCCGCCCCCATTGGGGGTGGTCCTGGGGCAACTTGGTGACAGTCAGTTTCAGGGGCAGCCCTCCCACGCTGATGGACATTTCCACAGCCGCACTCATGGCTGGTGGGGGCGGGCTCCTTCTTTGGCGCCATTCTGGGACCTGGCCCACGATGGGAGGTGGCCTCCTGTTGTCTTTTGGCGCGCACATTATGGCGCCTGTTCTGCCGGGGCGGGCGCCATTTTCAATACAGTCAATCCTCGATAATACAGTCTTTTTCTTCTCAGGCACGCAATACCCGCCGGTGACGGGTTGGTTACAATCCTGCCGACTACGCCAAAGCTGACTCGCCCCCTGGGCCGCGGGGCACCCGGAACCGGGCTTTTCGTAGGATGCTGGGGGTTGTAGTCTCCGTGTGGCGGTGACCCGGTCCCGTGGCTCAGGGTGGTCAGGCCAATGGCGGTATTTTGTGGGGCTTTTGTGGTTTAATGTCCGACTATGCCACCCGTGGAATGCGGTCAGTGCGGACCGCCGCTGCAAGGCAGACCGCTGGGGCAGATGGTGTATGCAGCTTAGGTAGTGTGACTCCCCACGGGAAGAGTACAGCCCCAGGGCATTGTCGAGGATGGTGGGGGTGATAGTGCAGATAGTCCCAATACCAACAGTGCCGGAGGAGCAAGAAGTCACAGACAACGTGATGCAATCCAATGTCTTTTACTCACAGTTTGTATTCTCCAGGCCACTCTCGCGAAGCAGTGACCACCCAAGCCGTGCTGCGTCCACCAGGCAGGGGACTCTGTCAACTCCCAGGTCTTTCTGGAGTATGTCTCAAAGCTCCTTTCCGTCCTTCTTCCGGCTCGTGCCCCACCAGTGACCAAGCTTATGTCCAGCTCCCGCGGGCCTTCTCTTGGTAGGGCTACGTGCCCACGTCCCTGACCCTATATGGTATACCTTCCTAGCAAGGTGTAGTGAGGGGCTGCACCAAGGGCTGGTCACGACCTCCGTTTCTTGGCTGAAGATGATTTGCTTCCACCAATTTGGGATCCGGTACCCTGTTCTGACAACCCGTCACCCGCAGTCTCCTGGGTCCTTAGGGTTCTCTCTTCCTTCTCGTTCCTGAGCCTTCCTGAGCTCCTGTCTTCTCCACTTCTCCTCACAGACTGAACGAACTGAACTCGACCCTGTTCTAAGATGGTGCCCACCTTTTATACCTCCCTCTGACCATGAGCCCAGGTGACTAGCAACCAATGGGCTCCTACCTATGCTCAGGAACCAACCCCTATCTGCCCCTACAGCACTGGGTATTCCACCCCCCTCCCCACTCCAGCCAGGGACATAGTCGGTCGTGCCTGCACTTCTTTCTAGTGGGAGCACCGTTGAGCTGTCCCTCGGAAATGGGGTGTGTGTGCTGTATGCAGCCTACTGAGCATTGATCCACACTCCATCCCTACCCGGGAGTGGGATATCACACCTCTGGATGAGGTGCAATACCTCTGTAGCGACCAAGTCCTCGGGGCGCTACACATACATGCACACATAAAGACACATTAGACTTTTTTTAATATGGTGACTCCGGCAACAAGCCTCGCTCACCTCCCCCCGGCTTGTATCAAGTCCAGCTCCTCTGGCATGTGATTGTGGATGGCGCGCTGCTTTATTGCCGTCAATTAAATAGACATGGCCGCGCACAGTGCACTCTGTGGCTGTACCTGCTAAGTGTCATTACTAGCAAAGCCGCACAGTGCACTGTGCGCGGTCATCTCTGTTTAAGTGACAGCAATCAAGCAGCGCCGGAGGCCCTGCACAGCTGCTGGGGAGCAGCCCGGGCCTTGACAGCGAGTTGGCCCTCCCCTTTGTCCAGGGCCCCGGCATTTGTCCGAGTGCTGACGCCGGCCCTGAACACGTGCACACTGCCCTTCTGCACAATATATATATATATATATATATATATACACACACACACACACACACACAGTTCCTCTGCAAAATATACACATACACATGACGCACCCCTGGGCCTTCGTCGCGCGGCATCGCGCGCATGGGAGCTTACCCGGAGCCGGATCTGTTGAGGGTTGTAGTCTCGTGGCGGTGACCCGGTCCGTGCCCAGGGAGTCAAACTGAGCGGCGATGTATTAGCGGTAGATGTTGGACGACTACGCCACCCGTTGAATGCAGCGAAGGAGCTGCCGCTGCAGGGCAGACCACTGAGGCCGGTGGTAGGATTGTGCAGCGTGATAGTATCACCCCCAACGGGAGGGGTATGGCCTCAGGGCAGCCGACGTGGATGATGGGGGTAGCAGGAATCACTCAGAGACGATGCGGTGTAATTCAGGGTCTTTACTGGTGATAAAGATAGACCCTCCCGGAGTACTGGCTAGCGGTTGGGGCCTGGTCAGTCCTTGAGCAGATGGGATCTCCCCTGGCCAGGCGGAGTTGTAGGCCTCCCAAACTAACGATACTCTTCTGGCTACCTTGCTTGAAGCGAGTATAAGTAGCCCACGTCCCTGAGTGTACCGTGTGGTGCTCACCCGTATGGCCGGTGACTCGGGGCCTTCTAGTAGCTTCCGCTCCACGACGGCGGTGCTGGTCCCATGCGTGCGACCGTGCCTTCGGGTTTCTTGGCCAGAGGACCTGAAATCCCCTGCCTGACGGATTCTGCTGCTGGGTAGGAGTTAGTCCCCACAGCCTCGGACTCCGGTAAGAAATCTTCTCAGTCAGGGCGAGCTCTGCAGCTGCCAGCCCCTGACTCCTTGTAACACTGCTCCCACAGAGCTCCTGTTGTTTCTTCCTATGCTGCTTCTCTTCTCTACTTCTGGCATGGCCCAGGAGCTGGGCCCAGCCGGAGCCACAGCTCCCTGTCAGCCCTCCTGGCTGAACTCTCCCTCTCCACTCTCTAACCCTGCCTCAGGCCCAGGTTTATACAGGGGAAGTTCTTCCCCTCCCAGGACTGGGCAGGAGGTGTGGCATGCATAGGATTCCTGACCAAGAGACCTCCCACCTGCTCTCAGATGTAATATCTCTATCACTGTGGCAACCAGACCCCTGGGGTGTCACATTCCCCCCTAGTGAAATTTAGTACTCAGGGACTAAACATATTTTTAGAAAAACATAACAAGGTATAAACAATAATAATACAATAAGAAAAACACATAAAGATGGTTACGGCGTGTCCGCAACCGGGTGCAGTTTTGAAGAAAAGCAAGGTGTCCATTTCACCAAAACAGGGAGACGTAACCAGGTAGGGGTCTGTCCTGCCCCGAGTCCTTAACAGTCTTTAGTCCGTCCTGGGTTACGCTCCAACTATGTACACAGGATTCCCGGTAAATCCACCAAAGACTCCTATAAATTACTAGAAACACATAATTATTTACAGGATATGGCCGCTCTCAGTCCTCGGCCAGGTAGAGGGAAAGAACGACCGCTCTCAGTCCTCGGTCAGTGGGGATAAGGAATGGCTGCTCACAGTCCTCAGCCTGGTTTAAGATAGGGGCACATGGGGAACAATTCACTAATCCCAACGGGGACAAAAATTTTGATTAGCAGCAGTCCTTGTACCCTTACGGGTAACTATTTACAGCTCTTTATTCACGCTACTTCCCTTCAGTAGCTATGTCCTCTTTGTGCTCCCTCCTGAGGGTAGTCCTCAGACCCGTCCGGGTCCTCTTGGCTTTCCTCGTATTGGTAGTACTGCAGCTCCTCCTCGGTTAGCTGGGTTAGTATCTCTGCGACAGTCCTCCTCCCAGGTGGCCAGGACTTTACCTCCCTTTGGGCTGCCCCGGTTAATTGGGCCACCAGGATGCTCACTTTTTGCTCCTCTGTGAGGGGGTACACCTGGAAGAGGCTATCCAGCTTTTCTCTAAAGTCATGCAGAGTATGTGACTCCCCTGAGTACTGGGGTAGCCAGGCCGCTCCCGGGATATAGGGCATGGTGAAAGGCATGACTGCAGCAGCGGTGGCGCTGGCGGGGGTTGAGGCAGTGAAGCTCTCCTCCGTATCCGACATCTTCCTCCCCCCTAGTGGACCGTGGCCTACCTTGCGATGATCCTCTTCCGTAGGCCGCGGCTCCGCAGTGGATCGTCAGGGTTGAGGACCTTCCGTCGCGCTCCTGTGACGTCGGCGTCTGCTGGGCTCCTTCCAGGACCTTACGCAACGTCCGGACGTGAGGCGGGGCTTCACTTTTCGCGCGCTTTCGGAGTCCACGCCCCTCTTCTTCCCGCGCGGCGTCTTCAAGATGGCGTCCAACGGCGGGAAAACTCCACGGATGGCGGGAAGAAGGCAGAAGATGGCGCCGGATGGCGGGAAAACTTCGCGGATGGCGGGAAGAAGGCAGAAGATGGCGCCGGATGGCGGGAATCTTCACCACTGGTAAGTTTGAACAGTCTTTTTCAGGCACGCAGTACCCGGTGGTTGCGGGCACGAAATCCTGCCGACTACGCCAAAAGTTGACGCACCCCTGGGCCTTCGTCGCGCGGCATCGCGCGCATGGGAGCTTACCCGGAGCCGGATCTGTTGAGGGTTGTAGTCTCGTGGCGGTGACCCGGTCCGTGCCCAGGGAGTCAAACTGAGCGGCGATGTATTAGCGGTAGATGTTGGACGACTACGCCACCCATTGAATGCAGCGAAGGAGCTGCCGCTGCAGGGCAGACCACTGAGGCCGGTGGTAGGATTGTGCAGCGTGATAGTATCACCCCCAACGGGAGGGGTATGGCCTCAGGGCAGCCGACGTGGATGATGGGGGTAGCAGGAATCACTCAGAGACGATGCGGTGTAATTTAGGGTCTTTACTGGTGATAAAGATAGACCCTCCCGGAGTACTGGCTAACGGTTGGGGCCTGGTCAGTCCTTGAGCAGATGGGATCTCCCCTGGCCAGGCGGAGTTGTAGGCCTCCCAAACTAACGATACTCTTCTGGCTACCTTGCTTGAAGCGAGTATAAGTAGCCCACGTCCCTGAGTGTACCGTGTGGTGCTCACCCGTATGGCCGGTGACTCGGGGCCTTCTAGTAGCTTCCGCTCCACGACGGCGGTGCTGGTCCCATGCGTGCGACCGTGCCTTCGGGTTTCTTGGCCAGAGGACCTGAAATCCCCTGCCTGACGGATTCTGCTGCTGGGTAGGAGTTAGTCCCCACAGCCTCGGACTCCGGGTCCGGTAAGAAATCTTCTCAGTCAGGGCGAGCTCTGCAGCTGCCAGCCCCTGACTCCTTGTAACACTGCTCCCACAGAGCTCCTGTTGTTCTTTTCCTAGATCTGCTTCTCTTCTCTACTTCTGGCATGGCCCAGGAGCTGGGCCCAGCCGGAGCCACAGCTCCCTGTCAGCCCTCCTGGCTGAACTCTCCCTCTCCACTCTCTAACCCTGCCTCAGCCCCAGGTTTATACAGGGGAAGTTCTTCCCCTCCCAGGACTGGGCAGGAGGTGTGGCATGCATAGGATTCCTGACCAAGAGACCTCCCACCTGCTCTCAGACGTAATATCTCTATCACTGTGGCAACCAGACCCCTGGGGTGTCACACACACACACACTTAGCCCTCTGAAAAATACTCACAGACACAAACACTGTCCCTCTGAATAAAGCAGCCGCCCATCCTCACACACTACCTCTAGCCAAACTCCTGCTGGAGCTCTTACCAGTGCCCGCCCTCCGCGTGCTGTCTCTGCTCCTCTGCGGCCTCGGCAGCAATGTGATGAAGTCAGTAGCTGGATGACGTCATCACACTGCTGCACGTCGGACCCGGGGCTAACAGACGCCCCTCTCTCTCAGTCCCGGCGCAGCAATATTCAAATGTATTCACATCTAGAAGACACAAATGCATTTGAACATGGGAGCGGCTTGCGGGCAGTGGCGGTGGGCCTGGCATGCATGCCCACAGAGAGTGCTCTGAGTGCTACCTCACGCGTGCCACCTGTACGCGTGCCATAGGTTCGCCACCACTGCTGGACTATATTGATGTCGGCAGAATGAACGTGTGCTCTGTCGTGCATCATTTTCAGGGGTGAATGCCTATTGGAGGTGGACACTCAGACGTAATAGCTTGCGTCTGGGTATCTGACTCCAGTAGGCGTATACCCTTGAAAATGATGCACGGCAGAGCACACATTCGCTCTGCCGGCACCATTATAGTCTATGGCCCTGTCAGCACATACATCCAAAACACCGGGGTTTGGACGTAAGCCACGACAGGAGCCACTGAACAGGTGCCTGAATGCAATGTGAAAGCACCCTTTGGCACAGTATTATATTTACTGTATATCTGAGCACAGAATTTACAGCTGTAGCTCTTTGTTGGCTGTTTGACCAGTATTTATTTTTACTGGGCTCAAGGCCTAGAATAGTAATACAGTGCTGGTGACGATCATCAGGAGAGGATTCACTGCAGCTGCAATCTGAATGTGGCGCTGAATCTGTTTACAAGGCGATGCTTGTCACGGCTCATCAGCTGCACCTGCCTCCATTGTAATGCGGCCAGTTAGTCTGATGTGTATAGAAAACCAGGTTATCCATCTAGAGGAGACCTTGACTGAATAAAAACATATAAAAAACTATGTGTGCCCACTGGTATAAATAGAGATGTCTCTTAAAATATATGAGTCAGAAGGATTTTGTTGATACATTGGCTAGAAGGCTCCAGTTCAGTTTCAAAGATTAAAACTTCTAATGAATACATGCAAAACTAAAAAGAATAGAGACATAAGCGCTGATTCATCAAAACTGGTGTAGCACATGTGACGCACCCCTGGGCCTGTGTCGCGCAGCGTTGCGCACGCGAGAGCTTACCCGGAGCCGGATCTCTTGAGGGTTGTAGTCTCGTGGCGGTGATCCGGTCCGTGCCCAGGGAGTCAAACTGGACGGCAGTGTTCTTAATAGTAGATGTTGTACGACTACGCCACCCGTTGAATGCAGCTATGGAGCTGCCGCTGCAGGACAGTCCGCTGAGGCCGGTGGATGGATGGTGCAGCGTAGATGGTATAACCCCCAACGGGAGGGGTATGGCCTCAGGGCAGCGGATGTGGATGATGGGGGTAGCAGGAACCACTCGGAGACGGTACGGTGTAGTTCAGGGTCTTTACTGGTGACAGCGATAGACCCTCCCGGAGTACTGGCTAGCGATTGGGGCCTGGTCAGTCCTTGAGCAGATGGGATCTCCCCTGGCCAGGCGAAGTTGTAGGCCTCCCAAACTAACGATACTCTTCTGGCTACCTTGCTAGAGGCGGGTATAAGTAGCCCACGTCCCTGAGTGTACCGTGTGGTGCTCACCCGTATGGCCGGTGACTCGGGGCCTTCTAGTAGCTTCCGCTCCACGACGGCGGTGCTGGTCCCATGCGTGTGACCGTGCCTTCGGGTTTCTTGGCCAGAGGACCTGAAATCCCCTGCCTGACGGATTCTGCTGCTGGGTAGGAGTTAGTCCCCACAGCCTCGGACTCCGGGTCCGGTAAGAAATCTTCTCAGTCAGGGCGAGCTCTGCAGCTGCCAGCCCCTGACTCCTTGTAACACTGCTCCCACAGAGCTCCTGTTGTTTCTTCCCATAGCTGCTTCTCTTCTCTGTCTCTACTTCTGGCATGGCCCAGGAGCTGGGCCCAGCCGGAGCCACAGCTCCCTGTCAGCCCTCCTGGCTGAACTCTCCCTCTGAACTCTCTAACCCTGCCTCAGCCCCAGGTTTATATAGGGGAAGTCCTTCCCCTCCCAGGACTGGGCAGGAGGTGTGGCATGCATAGGATTCCTGACCAAGAGACCTCCCACCTGCTCTCAGACATAACATTGCATTACTGTGGAAACCAGACCCCTGGGGTGCCACACATGTGTAAGGAGATGGATATATTGCCCTGTTCCCCTTGAAGACATCAGTGCTGTGTATAATATAAAGTGTGTGGTGTGGTGTATTGTAATGTTTTGCACTATACTGTCAGGAGGTTGAGTTCTGCCCAGCAACAGACAGTGAGTAAGGTAAGTCATTGTTAAGTGTTGGGACGGAGGGGCTATGTAGCACAATCAGAGAGGACTTCTGGATAGTGACTCAGACAGAGCCTAGCTTGCAGCTAGAGCAGATGTTTGATCTGAGTGCTCAGCAAGGCTGCATGATGTGGGTGTTTTGTGGCAAGAGAGAAAGGAGATTGGGACTGAGATAGCATGATCCTGAGGAACAGAAAGAGACAGAGAGAGAGTTACAGAGATGCAGAGAGAATGACAATCCCAGCTCAGAGGACTGACCAGAGAGCAGAGTGAGAAGAGTCTGGAGAAGGTACGCCTAGCATCAAGGCCCCCGAGTAGATTACAGCTCTTAAAGGTAATGGGCCAAGACAGAATAGAATGTGAAACAAAGTGAGTGTCCCATGCGTGAGTTCCCAACGCGTCAGAGAGCTTGAAGCTGAGCCCGGCTATATTGGCAAACCCTCTCCTCTTCGAGGAGATTCAGACGCGGAACAGCGTGAAGAGAAAATTACTTTCACGGACTGTACTGTGGTGCTAAGCTGGGTGGTTGTGAAGGTGATGAGACCACTGAAGGTAGGAATGTGTGAGGCTGATGAAGTAACCAGACCAGTGTATTTTGTATTGAGATGCTCTGTATTAATGAAGAAATGTGCGAGAAGTTTTGTACCCAATATCCTGTGTATATAGTTGCCATGCAATGAGTGTTTAGTAAAGCTTCGTTTGTTAAGAACTGGTGGTTTCTTTTCATGAACTGGTTAACATCTGATCCTGGCAAACCAATGTCATCGGATACATGCATCCTGCACGAGGGCAGCGCCCTCACAGTACAAGTCCACACACACAGCCAGGACCCCCATCCTTTGTGTAATGTGCCGGGGCGCAACAGATGAGTACCTCATCCATGGTTACCACCCAGCACCACGTTACACATGCTCCTGACGCACCCCCTGGGCCATGTTGTGCAGCGTTGCGCATGCGGGGAATACCCGGAGCCGGATCTGATAGGGGTAGTAGTCCTCGTGGCGGTGACCCGGTCCGTGCCCAGGGTGTCAAACCAAGTGGCAGAACTTAGAATAAGATGTTATATTGTTCGACTACGCCACCCGTTGATTGCGGCTATGAAGCCGCCGCTGCAGGGCAGACCGCTGAGGCCGGTGGTACGGGTGTGCAGCGTGGATAGTATAACCCCCAACGGGAGGGGTATGGCCCCAGGGCAGCAGGCGAAGAGGGGATGATGGTAGTGATGTTATAGTAGTTCCCGTCCTAATAGTGCTAATGCGACAAGGAATCAGTGAGACGTACAGCTGCAGTTTTCAATGCTTTACTCACAGTTCTTTATCAGGTCCCTTGTGCGCAGTCAAGACCGCCCGAGTCATGCTGCGTCCACCAGGTCAGGGACTCGGCCAACTCCCAGGCAATTCCAGAGCGTGGTCCAGAGCTCCCCTCTCTTCCTTCCTACTGGCCGTCCCCACCAGGGACCCACCTTTGTCCGGCTCCCTCGGGCCTTCTGGTGGCGAAGCCTTTCCCGGTTTCCCTGACCCTATACGGTATACCTTCCTGGTGGATATGGTGAGGGGTCGCGCCAAGACTTGACCACGACCTCCGGTTCCTGGCTAAGGATAATTAGCCTCCACCAGTTTGGGATCCGGTACCCTGTTCTGCCAACCCTTCACCCGTTATTCCGTGGGATCTTAGGGTTCTCTCTTTTCTTGCGTCTCTGGGCCTTTCCTGGTGTTTATGTTCCTTCTTCCTCTTACTTCTCTTTCTCTCTCTGCTTCAGGCCTCCACTTCAGGCCTGGCTCTGGAGCTGGGCCCGGACTGAGCCACAGCTCCCTGTCAGCCCTCTCTGGCTGAACTCTCTCAGACTGCACTCCTCTGCACCTCACCTCCGTTCTATCATGGTGCCCACCTTTTATACTCCCTTCTGACACCCGAGCCCAGGTGACCAGCACCCAATGGGCTCCTACCTATGCCCAGAGTCCCTCCCCTGTCTGCTCCTACACCACTGGGATATTCCTCCCCCCTCCCCACTCCAGCCAGGGACAGATGCTGTCGTACCTGCACATCTATCTGGTGGGAGTACCGTTGATCTGTCCCCCGGAAATGGGGTGAGTGTAGTGTATGCAGCTAACTGAGCCCCGTTCCACACTCCATCCTTACCCGGGAGTGGAATACCGCACCTCTGGTTCGAGGTGCAATACCCCTGTAGCAGCCGAGTCCTCGGGGTGCTACATTCCCCCCTGGTAAATCACAGCACGTCCTCGGGCTGGAATAGAATAAAAACATTTTAAACATACAAATATTTTTAAAGTGCACTCGCATATAAGACATTAACTATGAACTCATCCCCTTTATGGGAGGTACTCTGTTCTTCTTAACGTTACTGGCATAAAACATTTTTAAAACATTCTACTAATGCCACCGGAACTCTTTTGTAAAACACTATATAAAACTTTTGGCATTATCATTTTAGCAGCATATTAAACTTTCCATTATAAGACATTTTTTTACACAAACATTTTCAACACATATCCTTGAGCTCCGGCCACTGTGCAACTTGCGACCAGGTAAAGTGCAACAGACACTACTTCCAAGGTAGAAAGGCAGTTCTTATAAAACCAATAGGGGGCGCTTTAAGAAGCGCAACTATGTACAAGGGTATGGCCGCTCTCAGTCCTCGGCCAGTGGGAATAGGGGAATGGCTGCTCACAGTCCTCAGTCTGGTTAGGGATTAGGGGCACACAGGTAACAGTTCTTTAACAGTTCCATACTAGTCCCAACGGGGACCACACTTCAATCAGCAAGAGTCCTTGTACCCCGACGGGTAACTATATACAGTTCCACTTTACAATTCTCTAATAATGGTGTCCTCCTTGTTCTTCCGGGTAGTCTTCAGGTCTGTCCAGACCCTCGATGTACTCTGTTTCTTGGTGGTACTGTAGCTCTTCCTCCGTGAGCCTGTGAACGTGGAGGGCGTATGGTTCTTTGGCACCCTTGTGCCGGGTGAAGGTGACCACATCACCCGGGTAGAGATCACGTCCGCGGTGTCCCTCCGGCAGGTGGCTGTGGCAGTGAAGCTCTCCTCTGTATCCGACATCCTCCTCCCCCCTAGTGGACCGTGGCCTACCTTGCGATGATCCTCTTCCGTAGGCCGCGGCTCCGCAGTGGATCGTCAGGGTTGAGGACCTTCCGTCGCGCTCCTGTGACGTCGGCGTATGCTGGGCTCCTTCCAGGACCTTACGCAACGTCCGGACGTGAGGCGGAGCTTCAGTTCTCGCGCGCTTTCGGAGTCCACGCCCCTCTTCTTCCCGCGCGGCGTCCTCAAGATGGCGTCCAATGGCGGGAAAACTCCACGGATGGCGGGAAGAAGGCAGAAGATGGCGTCGGATGGCGGGAAAACTCCACGGATGGCAGGAAGAAGGCAGAAGATGGCGTCGGATGGCGGGAATCCTCACCACAGGTAAGTTTAACAGTCCCTTTTTTTTTCAGGCACGCAGTACCCGGTGGTTGCGGGCACGAGATCCTGCCGACTACGCCAAAGTTGACGCACCCCCTGGGCCATGTTGTGCAGCGTTGCGCATGCGGGGAATACCCGGAGCCGGATCTGATAGGGGTAGTAGTCCTCGTGGTGGTGACCCGGTCCGTGCCCAGGGTGTCAAACCAAGTGGCAGAACTTAGAATAAGATGTTATATTGTTCGACTACGCCACCCGTTGATTGCGGCTATGAAGCCACCGCTGCAGGGCAGACCGCTGAGGCCGGTGGTACGGGTGTGCAGCGTGGATAGTATAACCCCCAACGGGAGGGGTATGGCCCCAGGGCAGCAGGCGAAGAGGGGATGATGGTAGTGATGTTATAGTAGTCCCCGTCCTAATAGTGCTAATGCGACAAGGAATCAGTGAGACGTACAGCTGCAGTTTTCAATGCTTTACTCACAGTTCTTTATCAGGTCCCTTGTGCGCAGTCAAGACCGCCCGAGTCATGCTGCGTCCACCAGGTCAGGGACTCGGCCAACTCCCAGGCAATTCCAGAGCGTGGTCCAGAGCTCCCCTCTCTTCCTTCCTACTGGCCGTCCCCACCAGGGACCCACCTTTGTCCGGCTCCCTCGGGCCTTCTGGTGGCGAAGCCTTTCCCGGTTTCCCTGACCCTATACGGTATGCCTTCCTGGTGGATATGGTGAGGGGTCGCGCCAAGACTTGACCACGACCTCCGGTTCCTGGCTAAGGATAATTGGCCTCCACCAGTTTGGGATCCGGTACCCTGTTCTGCCAACCCTTCACCCGTTATTCCGTGGGATCTTAGGGTTCCCTCTTTTCTTGCGTCTCTGGGCCTTTCCTGGTGTTTATGTTTCTTCTTCCTCTTACTTCTCTCTCTCTCTCTGCTTCAGGCCTCCACTTCAGGCCTGGCTCTGGAGCTGGGCCCGGACTGAGCCACAGCTCCCTGTCAGCCCTCTCTGGCTGAACTCTCTCAGACTGCACTCCTCTGCACCTCACCTCCGTTTTATCATGGTGCCCACCTTTTATACTCCCTTCTGACACCCGAGCCCAGGTGACCAGCACCCAATGGGCTCCTACCTATGCCCAGAGTCCCTCCCCTGTCTGCTCCTACACCACTGGGATATTCCTCCCCCCTCCCCACTCCAGCCAGGGACAGACGCTGTCGTACCTGCACATCTATCTGGTGGGAGTACCGTTGATCTGTCCCCCGGAAATGGGGTGAGTGTAGTGTATGCAGCTAACTGAGCCCCGTTCCACACTCCATCCTTACCCGGGAGTGGAATACCGCACCTCTGGTTCGAGGTGAAATACCCCTGTAGCAGCCGAGTCCTCGGGGTGCTACACTCCCACTACGCCTATGTTTCTTTAGTATAACAGGCGCCAAACTAATAAAGAGGCACACGCCACTTAATGAATTCGGTGCGTCTTCTGAGTGACATGTGCTTCTGTGCGCTGCACCAGAAATCCTAGTCCAGTTAGTGACTAGAGTAGTATTTCTGACACACAAAACACTTGCCCTTTTGATGTATTTGATGGGTGGAAGTGGTCATGCCCCATCCCAGCTCCTCCCCACCTCCACCCATTTTGGTGGAGCTGATTCAAACTGGCATGAAAATGCAAAAGTAGCAAACAATCTGCTGGCAAAAAAATGTTGTTTACCTTTCAAAGCTTTTACATTACGTTTCTATATCTCATATCAGAAAGATCATAGACTGGGTTGGACTGGGATGTCTGGGCCCACAGGGAAAATAGACTCTAGGGGCCCACCCTACATCTATATGCAAATACCTGTTAGCTGTTATTCCCGTTATAGTGGAGCATCGACTGTAAAACACAGACGGCTCCTGCACATCTACGGTGCGCATACTATAACTGGGATGTACACGGAATTACGGTACATACCACACTGATGTAAAATACTGACCAAATACTGAATGTGTGAACGGGGGCCTTAGGATAGGCGATTGATTACTTGTTTTCACCATAGAACACCTGTAAGTGCATATTTGCTACTGTTTAATAGTCACAGGACAGGAAGGGGTTAAACATCCAAGTATTTAATCTATATTTGAAATAAAAAATCTTTCCCTTATTGATATCAGAACAAATGGTCGCCATACACTACACAGTCCACTATACCAAGAGCAATACCACCACATACAAGGGATAACTACCACCACGCAGTGACCAGACTACATATTAACACCACATTGTGACCGAATAATACCACATACAAGGAACAAATACCGCCACACTATGACCAGACCACATAGTGACCGAATGCCACATACAAGCGATTAATTCAGTCACACCATGACAAGACCACATATTACCTCCACATAGTGACTGAATAAAACTGTCACACCATGACCAGACCACATAGAGACTGAATAATACTGTCACACCATGACCAGATCATATATTACTACCACATAGTGACCAAATAATACAATACTAATCATTAATAAAAACTTAATACTAATAACACTAATATTATCACTGGTGACATTATACACAGGAGCCCTGTATATAGTGTACAGGTAATACAGTAATCACCGGTGACATTACAGCATATACAGAGTACCCGTATATGCTGTAATACAGGTATATTATACAGGTGATACAGTGACCATCTCCATATAGAATTATGGGCCCCATGTAATGCGGCTCCATACAGTATATTGGCCCCATATGATGCTGCTCCATACAGTATATTGGCCCCATGCTGCTCCATACAGAATATTGGCCCCAAGCTGCTCGATTCAGTATATTGGCCACGTGCTGCTCCATACAGTATATTGGCCCCATGCTGCTCCATTCAGTATATTGGCCCCATGCTGCTCCATACAGTATATTGGCCCCTTGTAATGCTGCTCCATACCGTATATTGGCCCCATGCTGCTCCATTCAGTATATTGGCCCCATGCTGCTCCATACAGTATACTGGCCCCCATGTTGCTCCGTACAGTATATGGGCCCCCATGCTGCTCGATACAGTATATGGGCCCCTATGATGCTTTATACATATAAAAAATTTTAAAATCCTCACATCTGCGGCTCCCTGCAGGTCCGGTGTACTCAGCGTCTTCTGACTCTGCAGTGCTCAGTGCAGAGGGCGGTAGTGACGTCACCTCGCCCTCTGCCCTGAGACATCAGAACCAGAATACGCTGACGTCACTGGAGCTGCGGGGAACGAGGAGAGGTATGTATTTGAGGAAGAGGGTGGGTCTCTCCCGGAAGGGTGGCTCTCCCTCCCCCAACTCAATAACATGCCTTCCCTGCCCGGGGCCCCAGCACTTACCTGGGTTTACCGGTACCCCACTAGGCCAGTCCGACCCTGATCATAGATCACTATACAGCATATAGGTTATATACATGTAGGATGAGTAATAACCTGTATGCAGGAGGCTAGAAATGAGGAATAATGAGAAAATTATATTATCCATACTGGCCCATCTTCTACTTGACATGCCTTTGGCCCTAGGCTGCTCCTCTCCCGCCAGTGTCTGTTATACGTGTCCTCCCTGCTATTCCATCTTGAGCAGAGTAAAATGACTGTCCTTGTTCTGCTCCTCCTATCACACACTCCCCACAGTCACCATCACACCAGGACTATGAAAAGCTGCAGATATCACATGTAGGGTATAATATCATAACTATATGAGATGTCAGCCATGTCTGGATTGAGATTACAGGGGCGGTGTGTGAGATTTGTATTAGGTCGATAATGGGGGAGCACAATGTCTCAGGTAAAACTTCTCTGTGTATGTTACAGTGGCATGTAAAAGTTTGGGCACCCCTGGTCAAAATTACTGCCATTGTGAACAGTTAAGCTAGTTGAGATATATATATATATATATATATATATATATATACAGTACAGACCAAAAGTTTGGACACACCTTCTCATTTAAAGATTTTTCTGTATTTTCATGACTTTGAAAATTGTACATTCACACTGAAGGCATCAAAACTATGAATTAACACATGTGGAATTATATACTTAACAAAAAAGTATGAAACAACTGAAAATATGTCTTATATTCTTGGTTCTTCAAAGTAGCCACCTTTTGCTTTGATGACTGCTTTGCACACTCTTGGCATTCTCTTGATGAGCTTCAAGAGATAGTCACCGGAAATGGTTTTCACTTCACCTGCCCTGTCAGGTTTAATAAGTGGGATTTCTTGCCTTATAAATGGGGTTGGAACCATCAGTTGTGTTGTGCAGAAGTCTGGTGGATACACAGCTGATAGTCCTACTGAATAGACTGTTAGAATTTGTATTATGGCAAGAAAAAAGCAGCTAAGTAAATAAAAATGAGTGGCCATCATTACTTTAAGAAATTAAGGTCAGTCAGTCTGAAAAATTGGGCAGACTTTGAAAGTGTCCCCAAGTGCAGTTGCAAAAACCATCAAGCGCTACAAAGAAACTGACTCACATGAGGACCGCCCCAGAAAAGGAAGACCAAGAGTCACCTCTGCTTCTGAGGATAACTTTATCCGAGTCACCAGCCTCAGAAATCGTAGGTTAACAGCTGCTCAGATTAGAGACCAGGTCAATGCCACACAGAGTTCTAGCAGCAGACACATCTCTACAACAACTGTTAAGAGGAGACTTTGTGCAGCAGGCCTTCATGGTAAAATAGCTGCTAGGAAACCACTGCTAAGGACAGGCAACAAGCAGAAGAGACTAGTTTGGGCTAAAGTACACAAGGAATGGACATTAGACCAGTGGAAATCTGTGCTTCGGTCTGATGTGTCCAAATTTGAGATCTTTGGTTCCAACCACCGTGTCTTTGTGCGACGCAGAAAAGGTGAACGGATGGACTCTACATGCCTGGTTCCCACCGTGAAGCATGGAGGAGGAGGTGTGATGGTGTGGGGGGGCTTTGCTGGTGACACTGTTGGGGATTTATTCAAAATTGAAGGCATACTGAACCAGCATGGCTACCACAGCATCTTGCAGCCGCATGCTATTCCATCCGGTTTGCGTTTAGTTGGACCATCATTTATTTTTCAACAGGACAATGACCCCAAACACACCTCCAGGTTGTGTAAGGGCTATTTGACCAAGAAGGAGAGTGTTTTGGGTGCTACGCCAGATGGCCTGGCCTCCACAGTCATCGGACCTGAACCCAATCAAGATGGTTTGGGGTGAGCTGGACCGCAGAGTGAAGGCAAAAGGGCCAACAAGTGCTAAGCATCTCTGGGAATTTCTTCAAGATTGTTGGAAGACCATTTCCGGTGACTACCTCTTGAAGCTCATCAAGAGAATGCCAAGAGTGTGCAAAGCAGTCATCAAAGCAAAAGGTGGCCACTTTGAAGAACCTAGAATATAAGACATATTTTCAGTTGTTTCAGACTTTTTTGTTAAGTATATAATTCCACATTTGTTAATTCATAGTTTTGATGCCTTCAGTGTGAATGTACTATTTTCATAGTCATGAAAATACAGAAAAATCTTTAAATGAGAAGGTGTGTCCAAACTTTTGGTCTGTACTGTATACGCTGCTCAAACAAATAAAGGGAACACTTAAACAACAGAATATAACTCCAAGTAAATCAAACTTCTGTGAAATCAAACTGTCCACTTAGGAAGCAACACTGCTTGACAATTAATTTCACATGCTGTTGTGCAAATAGAATAGACAATAGATGGAAATTATTCACAATTATCAAATCACCCTCAATAAAGGAGTGGTTCTGCAGGTGGGGACCACAGATCACATCTCAGTACCAATGCTTTCTGGCTGATGTTTTGGTCACTTTTGAATGTTGGTTGTGCTTTCACACTCGTGGTAGCATGAGACGGACTCTACAACCCACAGAAGTAGGTCAGGTAGTGCAGCTCATCCAGGATGGCACATCAATGCGAGCTGTGGCAAGAAGGTTTACTGTGTCTGTCAGCGTAGTGTCCAGAGGCTGGAGGCGCTACCAGGAGACAGGCCAATACACCAGGAGGGGGCCGTAGGAGGGCAACAATCCAGCAGCAGGACCGCTACCTCTGCCTTTGTGCAAGGAGGAACAGGAGGAGCACTGCCAGAGCCCTCCATGAGGGTGGTATGAGGGCCCGACATCCACAGATGCGGGTTGTGCTCACAGCCCAACACTGTGCAGGAGGCTTCGCATTTGCCACAGAACACCAGGATTGGCAAAGTCGCCACTGGCGCCCTGTGCTCTTCACAGATGAAAGCAGGTTCACACTGAGCACATGTGACAGACGTGACAGAGTCTGGAGATGCTGTGGAGAGCGATCTGCTGCCTGCAACATCCTTCAGTATGACCGGTTTGGCAGTGGGTCAGTAATGGTGTGGGGTGGCATTTCTTTGGAGGGCCGCACAGCCCTCCATGGGCTCGCCAGAGGTAGCCTGACTGCCATTAGGTACCGAGATGAGATCCTCAGACCCCTTGTGAGACCATATGCTGGTGCGGTTGGCCCTGGGTTCCTCCTAATGCAGGACAATAACCAACATCTGTCACAAAATGAATATAGTCACTCCAAACAATTCATATAATAACACACATAATCCCTTAAGGCCAAAAACAGGGATTAACTGGAGACACGACACAATTGAAAGTAAAAAGGCATATTTTTATTATTAAATTCATTAAAATTATTTTGTACTCACACACATATATATTAAAAATTAAGCAGGAAAATATTATTATCAGCAAAGCAGGGACAGATATGTGGGTCTCAAACCAAAGGCTAACTATATAAGCTAGGCAGACTAGAGACATATATTCAAAGATATTGTAAGATATTATTCTACAGCCCAAATGATGGACCAGTATGTATAAAGTGCTAGTACTCAGTATATATGTGGATCTCAAGTCAAAGGCTAATTATATAAAACAGGCAGACTAAAAATATATATTCAGAGATATTGTAAGATATTATTCTACAGCCCAAAGTAATGGACCAGTATACATAAAGTGCTAGTGCTCAGTATTATTCATCAAAACTTACAGTATTGCACATAAAGTTACCACATATGCCTGCTGACCAGTCAATATGAATAGAACTACCTATTGGTATAGTCCACCCTCTTTGTAAATATACTGCCAACATTAAGGTCCTAATTGATAGAAAGCCCACAATCATTTGGATGATACTGAATTAATCAAGAGATGGAAAATGGCTGCTCATACCTGTTCCTTAGAATTCATCAATATTATCATAGAGAAAAACACACGGTCCTTGAATATACTTGGTCTGTCCCCATGTAGCCCTGCGGGGTGGGTGCGCATGCGCAGCTGTCAGCGCTCGTTGACTTCCGGATCGGCGCATAGTGGAAGGCGATGCGTTCCACGCTTGCGTTCCAAGCGCCGGAACCGGAAGTCACTTTTTCAATTACGTAGAGCTGAACGGCGCCTCATGCGCCCGCATCACCCTTTGACATGGCGGACGGGGATTCCATTGGCTACAGGCACTATTTAAAGGAGTAGCTTTACCTGAGTAGTGAACGCCCCCTGGAAGAAGCGTGGCGAAACGGCGTCGTCGGGGTGCAGCAGCAGGAACTGTGGGCTACATTTTCTCTCTCCACTTGGCGATAGGTAATGTCCCCTTGCTTTCTATGCCTTACTGTGGTCCCGGTGTTTTGCCGTTTTTGAATCCACATGATTGTGGGCTTTCTATCAATTAGGACCTTAATGTTGGCAGTATATTTACAAAGAGGGTGGACTATACCAATAGGTAGTTCTATTCATATTGACTGGTCAGCAGGCATATGTGGTAACTTTATGTGCAATACTGTAAGTTTTGATGAATAATACTGAGCACTAGCACTTTATGTACACTGGTCCATTACTTTGGGCTGTAGAATAATATCTTACAATATCTCTGAATATATATTTTTAGTCTGCCTGTTTTATATAATTAGCCTTTGTCTTGAGATCCACATATATACTGAGTACTAGCACTTTATACATACTGGTCCATCATTTGGGCTGTAGAATAATATCTTACAATATCTTTGAATATATGTCTCTAGTCTGCCTAGCTTATATAGTTAGCCTTTGGTTTGAGACCCACATATCTGTCCCTGCTTTGCTGATAATAATATTTTCCTGCTTAATTTTTAATATATATGTGTGTGAGTACAAAATAATTTTAATGAATTTAATAATAAAAATATGCCTTTTTACTTTCAATTGTGTCGTGTCTCCAGTTAATCCCTGTTTTTGGCCTTAAGGGATTATGTGTGTTATTATAATGCAGGACAATGCCAGACCTCATGTGGCTGGAGTGGGTCAGCAATTCCTGCAAGATGAATCCATTGAATCTATGGACTGGCCCGCCCGTTCCCCAGACCTGAATCCGATTGAGCACATCTGGGACATCATGTCTCGCTCCATCCACCAACGTCACATTGCACTACAGACTGTCCACTGTCCAGGAGTTGGCGGATGCTTTAGTCCAGGTCTGGGAGGAGATCCCACAGGAGACCATCCGCAACCTCATCAGGAGCATGCCCAGGCGTTGTAGGGAGGTCATACAGGCACGTGGAGGCCACACACAATACTGAGCCTCATTTTGACTTGTTTTAAGAACATTACATCAAAGTTGGATCAGCCTGTAGTGTGTTTTTCCACTTTAATTTTGGTGGTGACTCCAAATCCAGGCCTCCAATGGTTAATAAACTTGATTTCCATTGATGATTTTTGTGTGATTTTGTTGTCAGCACATTCAACTTTGTACAGAACAAAGTATTCAATGAGAATATTTCATTCATTCAGATCTAGGATGTGTTATTTGAGTGTTCCCTTTATATTTTTGAGCAGTATATATATATATATATATATATATATATATATATATATATATATATATATATATTTGTGTTTTTTTTGCCCAAAATACAAAAGGAAATGCGTCATCTTTAACTTTGGGCCTCATTCTTTAGGATCATTTCATCTTCAACTTGCTTAACTGTTCACAATAACAGTAATTCTGACCTGGGGTGCCAAACTTATACATGCCACTGTATGTAGAGTAGATGACACCACACCAGTACATGAGGTAGATAATGGAGGCAATCACAATGTCTGAGGTAAAACTTCCCTCTGTATGTGAGTTAGATGGCACTAGACTAGTACATGATGTCAGAAGTGAAAATTGCCCAGTTCTGTGAGATAATAAGCCCTGTCTTATACTCCCTGAGGCTGTAGGCATGCTTCTGCCATCTCTTCTGGTAGAAGAAAGAGGAAGAGACAGTAAATACATTTTTCCTAAACGCCTCCCTCCCAACAGTATTAACCCCTTTACAACCCAAGGTTGTTTGCACGTTAATGACCAGGCCAATTTTTACAATTCTGACCACTGTCACTTTATGAGGTAATTACTCTGGAACGCTTCAACGGATCCCCCTGATTCTGAGACTGTTTTTTCATGACATATTGTACTTCATGATTGTGGTAAAATTTCTTCAATATCACTTGCGTTTATTTGTGAAAAAAATGTAAATTTGGCAAAAATTTTGAAAATGTTGCAATTTTCAAAATTTTCATTTTTATGCCCTTAAATCAGAGAGATATGTCACACAAAATAGTTAATAAATAACATTTCCCACATGTCTACTTTACATCAGCACAATTTTGGAACCCAAATTTTTTTTTATTAGGGAGCTATAAGGGTTAAAAGTTGACCAGCGATTTCTCATTTTTCCAACAAAATTTACAAAACCATTTTTTTAGGGACTGCATCATATTTAAAGTCACTTTGAGGGGTCTTTATGACAGAAAATCCCCAAAAATGACACCATTCTAAAAACTGCACCCCTCAAGGTGCTCAAAACCACATTCAAGAACTTTATTAACCCTTCAGGTGCTTCACAGGAATTTTTGGAATGTGGAAGAAAAAAATTAACATTTAACTTTTTTCACAAAAATGTTACTTTAGACCCATTTTTTTTTATTTTCGCATGGGTAACAGGAAAAACTGGACCCCAAAATTTGTTGTGCAATTTCCCCTGGGCACGCAGATGCCCCATATGTGGGGAAAAACCATTGTTTGGGCGCACGGCAGGGTTCGGAAGGGAAGGAGCGGCTTTTGACTTTTTGAATGTAAAATTTGCTTGAATAATTAGCGGATGCCATGTTGCATTTGGGGAGCCCCTGATGTGCCTAAACAGTGGAAACCCCCCACAAGTGACACCATTTTGGAAACTAGACCCCTCAGGGAACTTATCTAGATGTGTGGTGAGCACTTTGAACCCCCAAGTCCTTTACAGAAGTTTATAACATGGAGCCGTGAAAATAAAAAAATCAAACTTTTTCCACAAAAATGATGTTTAAGCCCCAATTTTTTTATTTTCACAAGGGTAAGAGGAGAAAAATGGACCCCAAAAACTTTTGTGCAATTTCTCCTGAGTACGCCAATACCCCATATGTGGGGAAAATACAGTGTTTGGGCGCACGGCAGAGTTCAGAAGGGAAGGAGCACTGTGTGACTTTTTGAACGCAAAATCGGCTGAAATCGAAAGCGGACACCATGTCGCGTTTGGAGAGCCCTTGATGTGCCTAAATAGTGGAAACCCCCCACAAGTGACCCCATTTTGGAGACTACACCCCTCAAGGATTTTATCAAGGAGTATAGTGAACATTTTGAACCCAGAGGTACGACACAGAATTTGATAACATTAGGTCATCATATTGAATAAGTTGTCATTAGTCTTGACACCCCTGACGAAGCTGCGGTATGACAGCGCAACGCGTAGGGTTTCTAGTGCCGGCAGGTAACTATCCCAATTCATTCCCTCTACACATTTTGACTCTTGACATGGTCATCCAGGGTGACCTGGTTATTATGTGCATGCATGCACTTTCTGTTGTTGACAATTAAATGTGGTATGCTATTCTTATGTATCTAATGACCATGTTTTGCATTATGGGATATAACAAGTAGTATATCATTTACCTCCGGTTTTAAGGGGATTTATTGTTTTTGGATTAAGACATTTATATCCTTCCCCTTTTCTGATGCTGAATAGAGCAATGCTTTGTCTCTTTTTAAATGATTTTATTCTATGTACTGTGGTAGATAATCATGTATAAAAATTCAATAAAGTTTTTGTGATTTTTTTTTATATATCCTTGTGGGTGTGCATAGTTCCTATAGCCTGTGCTTTTTCTTGTATCATTTTGTCATTAGTCTTGAGCGCAAGTGCTCACTACTTGAGTTTGCATCGGGTACTCAGGTATGCACCATGTATCACAGGTGCTCAAGTGAAATGCTTGAGTCCCCGCCCGCATGTTTCACGGTTATTAGACACCCCAAAAAAAACAGGTTTTTTTGGC
This sequence comes from Phyllobates terribilis, assembly GCF_046119375.1. NCBI lineage: Eukaryota > Metazoa > Chordata > Amphibia > Anura > Dendrobatidae > Phyllobates > Phyllobates terribilis. The sequence goes on from NW_027362763.1 coordinate 193,161,065, forward strand.
CGCGAAGCATATGGGGCAGAGACTCGAGCACCCGTGATACTCAATGCATACCCGAGCACCCGATGCAAACTCAAGTAGCGAGCACTTGCGTTCAACACTAGTTGCCATATCGTCATCTTTTTTTTTTTTTTACTTTTGAAAAAAAAAACAACCCTAACCCCAACCCTAACATTAGCACAACCCTAACCCAAACCCCAGCCCTAGCATTTATTTTTACGCCGCTCCTAGTGCGGTATAAGTGATTAGACGACCTTATTCTTCCGGTCGGTGCGACTACAGTGATACCAGAATCATATCGGGTTTTTATGATTGACAGCTGTCACACACTAAAAGACACATATTTTGTAAAATCTAGTTTTTGCATCGCCATATTTTGAGAGCTATAATTTTTCCATATTTTGGCCGACAGAGTCATGTGATGGCTTGTTTTTTGCGGGATGAGTTGACGTTTTTATTGGTGCCATTTTCAGGCATGTGACATTTTTTGATCGCTTTCTATTCCAGCTTTTGGGAGGCAGAATAAACAAAAAACAACAATTCAGGAATTGTTTTTTTTAATTTTTTCTTATTCTACTGCGCGTGTGGTAAAATTGATAAGGTAGATTTATTCTTCGGGTCAGTACGTTTACAGCGGTACCACATTTATATCGTTTTTCTATGTTTTGGCGCTTTTACACAATAAAAGCTATTTTGTAGAAAAAATATTTTTTTGCATTGCTTTATTCTGAGAGCTATAACTTTTTGATTTTTCGGATGATGGAGCTGTATGGTGGCTTGTTTTTTGCGGGACAAGATGACGTTTTCAGCGGTACCATTTTTATTTATATTCGTATTTTTAATCGCGTGTTATTCCATTTTTTGTTTGGCGGTATGATGATAAAGCATTGTTTTTTGCTTCATTTTTTATTTTTTACCGTGTTCACTGAAGGGATTAACTAGTGGGACAATTTTATAGGTCAGGTCGTTCCGGACGCGGCGATACCAAATATGTGTACTTTTATTGTTTTTTTTGTTTTTTTTCATAATAATATTTATTGATGGGTACATTATATTTTTATTTTTGGTGGATTTTTTTTTTTTTTTTAAATATTTTTACAATTTTTTTTTTTTTTTCACTTTCTGACAGTTTTTTTATTTGTTTACTTTGTCCCACTATGGGACTTTCACTTTTTTTATTCTGATCGCCTGCATAGCACAGGAATGGAGCACCATCCCTGTGCTATGCAGGCTGTCAGCGCTGCACAGTGAGAAGATAGTTTGGTCATGTACTGCACATGACCAAAAAATCTTCCTGCTGTCTGGTGACCCGGATGTTGTCATGACGACATCGGGTCGTCATGGCAACATCTGGGAAGCCGCGGCAGACAGCGCTGGAGGCCGGAAGAGGAGGTGAGTATACCGATCACCTCCCCTTTGCCACCGCAATTCAGCGATCGACTTCTCCCTGCACATAGTACCGGGTGTCAGCTGTGACAATCAGCTGACACCCGGCGGCGATCGCGCTCGCACAGCCTGTGTGCGCGTGCGATCGCCATGAAGTACTAATACGGGTCAGGCTCTTAAAGCCCAGGGCACTGACGCGTATTAATACGTCATGGGCTTTAAAGGGGTTAAGAAACCAGGCACACAAATGGACTAGTTAAAAAAAAAGAGTAAAAATGATAAAAAATTAAAAATAAAGATTATACTTACCTTCCTATGGCCCCCGGTGTTTTCTCCGCTACGTCCGATCTGTTGTATGGCTCGCTGTGGTGTGAAAGGACCTTCCATGATGTCATTTAGTCATGTGACCTGTCACATGACTAAATGACGTCATGGCAGGTCCTTTCACACCACCGCGACCCATACAACAGACAAGATAACACCGGGGGCCATCGGAAGGTAAGTATAATGTTTATTTTTTATTTTAAATTCTTTTTTAACAGGTTCTATGGTACCAGAGTCTGGAGGAGAGTGGCAAAAACGCTTGAAAAACGCATAGTGGGCACGCAGCCTAATACAATCAATATACTGTACATATAGATAATAAAAACTCCAGGATTTGAGGATCCCCATTTTCCTACAGTCATACGTCCCCTTCGCCTAGTTCTTCGGGAGTTTATTCTTTTCACTTTCTTTTATGACTTTTTTTGCATTAGTTATATTGTCTTACCCCTTAAAAATTGCTCCAAAGTGCCAGCCAGTAGGCATGTGCCCTTTGTCTAACTTGCTGTCCACTGCTTTTTTCAAGCTCTCTGCTCCTGCTCTCCTGTCTGACAAACTACATGGACAATGGCAGGAGCAATGTATGACGATACGAACTATCCCTTCTCAGATAACTATCATAGCATTTGCTTATGACATAAAATATGTGGTAGATGATGACATATTGGAAGCATAATAAATGAAAATGTTGAATTTCAAAATTTACTAAAACTCTGAGTTGGCCAGCAATTTTCTGGAGCAGGGGTCAGCAATTTTCCGAAGGGGCCACATGGGAGACCTTGACTGTTGTGGCGGGCCGAACGAATAGACTGAAATTAATTCTGCTCGATATTAATTACAATAATAATTTTATATTCATATTATCACTTAATATCGAGCAGAATTAAGTATGATGACATTCCCCTATACACAGCATGAGCCCATACAGAGTCTGCCTATATACAACATGAGCCTCACACAGCCTCCCTATATACAACATGAGTCTCACACAGCCTCACTATATACAGCATGAACCCCCACACAGCCTCAATCATACAGCATGAACCCCAACACAGCCTTCCTATATACAGTCCTGCTCATTATTATTGGCACCCATGAAGTTTAAGTACATAATGTGGAATATGTCCTGAAAAAAATTAATCAAGTGAAACAGTTTTTTTGTATAGAGAACTTGTGTTAAATACAAAATAGTAAATGATAAATAATAATTTAAAACACAAAACAATGGGAGGGAAAAATAGAAAAAAACTAAGGCTTGCTGTGTCACTGGTATTGGCACCCTTTACATTAATTTAGTATGGAAACACATTTTGACTCCCCTGTGGTAAATAACAAAATAAATTCACCTCTGACTAATTGTTGGTGCCCATGTGACATGAATTAGCCAATGAATGATGACGTCAGTGTTTTAAAAAGCCACATGGTAGGCCCTGTTCCTTTGCCACAATAGTGAAGACAAAGGAGCTGTCTGAGGACATCAGAACTACTATTATTAGCAAACACAAGACTTCCAAAGGTTATAAGGCCCTCTTCAAAGACCCTGGTATCCCAGTTTCAACACTGCGCAATGTTATTAAGAAATTTGGTAAGCATTGAGGCGTCAAGAACCTCCCTGGACCTGGCGAAAGAGGAAAATTGACAAGAGATGTCTTCGAAGGTTGGTGCAAATGGTGGAAAAAACACCACGTCAAATATCCAAAGATCTGAAGGCCAACCTGGCTGGAACAGTCTGGAGTCATGGTTTCAACAAGTACCTACCCAGTGTAAGAAAGCTTGGTTTGAGTCAAAGATCATGGGTCCTCCAGCAAGACAATGACCCAAAGCACACATCCAAAAGTACACAGGAACAGTTGAAAAAGCAAAAATGAACTGTTTTAAAATGGCCAGCAATCCCATTGAAAATCTTTGGGGTGAGCTGAAATCTGCCATTGGGAAAAAGAAACCTGCAAACATTCAAGAGCTTGAACAAACTTCAAAGGAACAGTGGGAGAAAATTCCAGCTGAAAAGTGCAAGAAGCTTATAGATGGCTACAAGAAACGTTTGGAGACTGTCAGCAATGCCAAAGGGTGTGCAACCAAATATTAATTAGGGGTGCCTTCATTACTGTTGTTTTATTGTTGAATTACTTTGGACCACTAATTAAAAAATCCTGAGAATATAATTTTGGTACATTTCCATTTATTTCTGAAGATATTGTACAGTCTATGAAAAAAATGAAGGGATGCCAATAATGGTGAGCAGCACTGTACAGCATAAACTCTCATACACCCTCAATAATACAGTAGGAGCATCCACACTGCCTCCCTATATTCAGCATGAGCCCCCACACAGCCTCCCTATATACAGTATATCACAAAAGTGAGTACACCCTTCACATTTTTGTAAATGTGGCCATCTTTATGTACAGCAACAATTATTTTTTTTCAGATCCTCAGAGAGTTCTTTGCCATGAGGTGCCATGTTGAACTTCCAGTGACCAATATGAGAGAGTGTGAGAGCGATAACACCAAATTTACCACACCTGCTCCCCATTCACACCTGAGATCTATAACACTAATGAGTCACATGACACCAGGGAGGGAAAATGGCTAATTGTGCACAATTTGGCCATTTTCACTTAGGGGTGTACTCCCTTTTGTTGCCAGCAGTTCAGACATTAATGGCTGTGTGTTGAGTTATATAGAGAGCAGAGCAAATTTACACTGTTATACAAGCTGTACACTGACTACTTTACATTGTATCAAAGAGTCATATCTTCAGTGGTGTCCCATGAAAAGATATAATAAAATATTTACAAAAATGTGAGGGGTGTACTCACTTTTGTGATATACTATACATCATTAGCCCCCACACAGCCTCCCCACACAGCATTAACCCCCATGCAGCCTCCCTATATACAGCATTAGACCCACACAGTCTCCCTATATACAGTATGAGCCCCCCAGCCCTCTATATACAGGATGAGCCCCCACATAGCCTCAAATATAGTTTGAGCCCCACATAGCCTCCTAAATACAGCATTAGCCCTCGAATAGCCTCATATATACAGTATGAGCCCTCACATATCCTGTTATATACAATATGAGCCCCCACATAGCCTCCTATATACAGTATGAGCCCCCACATAACCTCCTGAATACGGTGTGAACCCCCACATAGCCCCCTATATACAGTATGAACCCCCACATAGCCTCCTATATACAGTCTGAACCCCCACATAGTCTCCTAAATATAGCATTAGCACCCATATATCCTCCTATATACAGGATGAGCGCCACATAGCTTCCTATATACAGAATGAGCCACCGCATAGCCTCCTATATACAGCATGAGCCCCACATAGCCTCCTATATACAGTATGAGCCCCACATATCTTCCTATATACAATATAAGCCCCCTCACAGCCTCCTATATACATGTAAACATCCTATACACATATGAAAGAAAGAAAAAAATCCCACACGCCTCACTCCCATTCCCCTGGTGCTCTGCTCCTGTCTCTTGTGCACTGACTCTCTGCAGCAGCAGCGTGATGAAGTGATGTCATCGCATCTGCTATCTCACACGCGGATTGGTGGAAGAGGGAGCTGGCGTCCTCGCCCTGCCTGCACCAATGTATTCACCACTGTCTGCATCCCAACGTGGCTGACAGCCGTGACAGCGGGAAGCAGCACAGGGCTGGTACCAGTGTTAGCTGTGATTTTCACAGATAGCACTTGTACCATTGATAATTAGTGATGAGCGAGCACTAAAATGCTCAGGTACTAGTTGCTCGGGTCGAGCAAATTGGAATACCCGGGTGCTCGACCAGAGCAACGAGCCCAATGTAAGTCTATGGGAAACTCGAGCATTTTTCAGGCAGCTCCCCCAGGTGGCCTGCAGAGGGCCTAAAAATTGCCCAAATCGATGGGAACAGTGCTCAAATGACAAGTGAACAGCATGGGGAAGACCCCTGGAGGCATCTCTGACTCCCAGATCACTGCTGTCAGCAACGTGGTCAGAGTATTACGCCACTTTTACGGACTCACAATAAAACATACAAAAACGAAACCAAAATGGATTTTCCTGGGAAATATGTTAAGGAACATCCTTTCCAGGGTAATGACTTGTATATAAGGCAAAATAAATAACCAAAAACAAAAATACTCCTCCACAACTTGGGCTATGTTCACACGTAGCGTTTTTGATGCGTTTTTGCACTTTTGAATTGCTTTCAACCAAGACAAATGCATTCACCAGGAAAAGTGATTTTAACATTTTACAACCTTATCTGGCCATGTGGTGTGTGACACATCATCAAACACATGCATACAGTGTTGAAAAGACATGGGAACAGCATGGGGAAGACCTCTGGAAGCATCTCTGACTCCCAGGTCACTGCCTAAAAGTGTGCACATCATAAGTGATCCTTGGCGCATGCGAAGATGCCTCCCGCCATGCACCTGTCGTTGTAGACTTGTGTGGCGCCCCTGAGGGTTCGGTCGCCACAGAGGTACTGCATCTCACCCAGAGGTGTGGTATCTCACTCTCAGGTAAGGAATGAGTACTGCCCGGGACCCTAACACCTGCATCCAACACATTCCACTTCAGTGGGGGGCAGGGCAAGATTGCTCCTAAGGGAGAGCAAAGTCCCTGGTCCCTAGCTGAAGGGTGGAACTATGTAGTGGGTGTGGGTGGAGGAAGCAGATGGGGGAGCACATGAAAGAAAGGGATATAAATAGAGAAGCCATCTTGAAAAAAGCAGAGCAAGCCAGTCAGTCAGTGGAGTTGAGGCGAGCAGGAGCTCTGTAGGAGCTCTGCTCAGGAGGAGGGCCTGGTGAGAGGCCCAGAACTGGAGGGAGAGAGAGGAGCAGGAGAAGGCTCCACGAGAAATGAGGAAGGGACCCCAGGAGTACGGGCAGAGCTGAAGGCCACCCGTACGCCCGAATCTACCAGGAGGTGGAGGGGTCAGGCCGCACAAAGGGCACCGGTCCCTCAACTAGCAGAGTACTTTATGACTCAACTAGAAACCGGAGGCTGCGGTATTTCAAGTCCTGCAGCCAACAGTCCATATCAGTTTCACCAAGAAGGTAGCCATAGAGGACCCAGGGGACAGAACAGATGTCACCCGACAAGGGCCGCGGGTACTGGATTGGGACACTAGATGTGAGGTGTAGGAAGACGGCCAGAGAGAGAGAACACACAGAAGGGGGTCCCGCTAAGTACTCCAGAAATATCTGAGGGTTGGCTGAACACCTCCCTGAGTAAAAGCAGCACGACGAGGGAAGTTACACTGGTACCTGTAACTTGGATTGCAACAACCGTGAGTGAAAACCCTGAAGACTGCACCCCGCTGCCTCTGTCCGTTATTGCTGCTGCGCCATCAACCCTGCACTACAATGCCCAGCATCACCTATAACATCTACAACATCTCTACGCTGCCCTGGAGCTAAGCTCTACCTGTGGAGAGCCAAACCAACTCTGCTGCATTAAACACCAGCTCCAGAGGACCAGCTCCGCAGCGGCGGCTACCTATAGCCGCATACCACAGGTGGCGCCACGAACTTTATACATAAAAACTATAAATCCCCTGTAAATATCCCCTTTTGATTGACCGCCCTGGGTCACGGACCGGGTCACTGCCACTGTGACATTTCCCCAAGCAACGACCGGCCCGGCGCCGAGCTCCCCATGGCCCAGGGGGCGCGCTACTTGCAACAATCACCGTCCACGTCATTGTCCCACTGCAGCATTCAGTTGTCCCTACCCCATTCCTTGGAATGCAAGCGCAAGTATGCAAGCAGCCACCCACCCACCCACAGGTTGCAATACTATACTGCCAAATTTTTGAAAGAAGCTTGCACTGGAAATGTAGCCTTTTAGGCTCGTGGAGGTGAAAGCTTTTCACAACCTCATGCCGGCGGTGGCCTGGTGTCCATACTCGGTCCCCATCCGCCACTATATTTCCCGGTATCGCCTCCGCCTTCCACAAGCATGGATCCCACAACATGACCCGTGCCCTCCCCAGTGCACTTACTGGGAAAGACCGCCTAACCACAAACACGTGGACAGGTGAATGTGGCCAGGGACGGTACGGAGCCAGTCCACAACTTTTTTTGCTAAGAGTTGTATTTAGCTCGGTGAAAGGACTGGCATAGAGGGAAACCGTATGTACCCTGCATGTCATTTCTCCCAGGAAGTCCTGTAATTGAGCTTGTTGCAGAAGTAATGGCAGCCTGTCCAACATCAACTCGCACTTGTCGGTGGTCCTTTGACACACACACATCTTTTTTTGCGCATTTAATTTCTTGAATACAGAGTTGGACAATGGCCTGATCTGTAATGCGTTTTGAGAAATAACATGCATAAGCATGGCCGATCCACATTAAAAAAGCAGCCATAGCGTTTCCGGGAACCTTCCCCCACACTTTTCTTAGCCAGGGCAGCTTTTCGGCAGGGTTGGAAAGGCCCACCAGAGAACCGGAGACTCCTCCGGCGGGACCTGGCTTCTCCTTCAGGAGAGTTCATAGTGCCGAGGTGAGGCCATGATGATGATAGAGGCCACCATCTGCTTAGTTTTCTGTTACTTGGAATGTAAGCGCAAGTATGCAGCCAGCCACCACCCACCCACAGGCCGCAACACTAAACTGCCAGATTTCTGGGCAGCTCTTTGCACTTGAAATATGGCCTTTTAAGCTCGTGGAGGCGGAAGCTTTTCACAACCTCATGCCGGCGGCGGCCGGGTGTCCATACTCGGTCCCCATCCGCCACTATATTTCCCGGTATCGCCTCCGCCTTCCACAAGCACGGGTCCCACAACATTACCCGTGCCCTCCACAGTGCACTTATTGGGAAAGACCGCCTAACCACAAACACGTGGACAGGTGAATGTGGCCAGGGACGGTAAGGAGCAAGTCCACAACTTATTTTGCTGAGAGTTGTATTTAGCTTGGTGAAAGGACTGGCATAGAGGGAAACCGTATCTACCCTGTGTGTCGTTTCTCCCAGGAAGTCCTCTAAAGCTGCTTGCACTTGATATGTGGCCTTAACATTACTGCTGGTACTTTTCTGTGGGAATTTGCTTGCCTCCTACCAGCCTGGAATATTTACAGCAAACTATGGTACGACGTCATGGTATTAGCACTGCCCCCAGTACCAGTTGCGAAGCCATCCCCAATTTCCTTCTCAGGAATTTTATTTGGTAGTCTGAGTGGCTGCCCAAATACATTTTCTCACAAAGGAGCTGAAGATAGAGTGGCAGTAGGTGCAAGTTTCTCCAGCCTGTTAGATATTAGAGGGTGAACGGCAGCACATTGGATCAGTGGTTAGCACTGAAACCTTGCAGCACTGGGATCCTGGGTTCAAATCTCAGCAAGGACAACATCTGCAAGGACTTTGAATGCTCTCCCCGTGTTTGCGTGTGTTTCCTCCTCAGTTAAAAAGCAGCCATAGAATGTCCGGGAACCTTCCCACACACTTTTCTTAGCCAGGACTGCTTCTCGGCAGCTTTGGAAGGTCCCACCAGAGAATCCTCTGGTGTGCCTTGGCTTCTACCTCAGGAGAGTTCATGATAGCGCTAACTTTGCAGCTGCTATGGGGCTCTTGAGCAGGTTAGAAAGGTTAGCCCTCAGAATCAAATCCTCTGGTGGGCACAATGTTTTTCAATCTGAAACAGCTTCTCAGTGGGAGTTGTATTTCACCACAGCTATATTCTTTAGCTCGGTGAAAGGACTGGCATTGAGGGAAACCGTATCTACCCCGGCTGTCATTTCTCCGTCACCAGGTTCCGCCCATTGTCACACACGACCATGCCTGGCTGTATGTTCAGCGGTGAGAGCCACAGATCAGGCTGCTGTGTTACAGCTTTCAACAACTCTGCAGCGCTTGGTGGTTTGTCAATTAAGCATTAAGCATGTTATCTTCAGCACAGCTTGTTGCCGCTTGGCCAAGGCAGTGCTGCAGTGCTGTCAGCTTGTGACTGATGTGGTCATTTCGGAGATGGAGGAGGAGGTGCATGAGCTGAACAATGTGATTACATTGAGGTTAAATTGGTGATGCTGTTTTTTATACTAAAGAAAGATCATATTGTTTTGTTTTTTTTACGTTATTTTTTAAGACAAATGCATTCACCGGGAAATGTCATTTTAACATTTTACAACCTTATCTGGCAATGTGGTGTGTGACACATCATCAGACACATCCTTTTTTATTTATGATGGAGGGACTCTGAAAGTCATAAAGCCTATTTTTATAGGGACATCAGACGGCCCTTACTATTCTTAAAAGGCCAGCAGTCGGCCCTAGCTATTGTTAGAGAGCCATCAGCCGGCTATGCTTTGTTGTTCCCATTAATAACAAGTGGGTCTCCTATACTGTTATTGCGTATCCAGAGACAGCAAGGGCTGCCAAAAATTTGGACGCAACCCAATACCCCTTTGAAGAAACATAGAGGAGGGTCTCAATAAAAAAAATGTTCCCATTATAAAGGAGAGGGTCTCCTATAGTGGTAATGCCCATGCTGTGACTGCAAGGGCTGCCAAAATTTGGGAAAAACCCCACTAAGAATTTAAAGACACATAGAGCAGGGCCACAGTAACAGGGTACGACATGTTCCCATTAGAAAGGAGAGGGTCTGCTATACAGTTATAGGGTATGCAGTGAGTCCAATGGCTGACCAATTTTAGGAAAAACCCCACTAAGAATTTAAAGACACGGAGCAGGGCCACAGTAACAAGGTACGACATGTTCCCATTAGAAAGGAGAGGGTCAGCTATACAGTTATAGGGTATTCAGTGAGTCCAACGGCTGACCAATTTTAGGAAATACCCCACTAAGAATTTAAAGACACACAGAGCAGGGCCACAGTAACAAGGTATGACATGTTCCCATTAGAAAGGAGATGGTCTGCTATGCAGTTATAGGGTATGCAGTGAGTCCAACGGCTGACCAATTTTAGGAAAAACCCCACTAAGAATTTAAAGACACACAGAGCGGGGCCACAGTAACAAGTACGACATGTTCCCATTAGAAAGGAGAGAGTCTGCTATACAGTTATAGGGTATGCAGTGAGTCCAACGGCTGATAATTTTAGTAAAAACCCCACTAAAAATTTAAAGACACATGGAGCAAGGCCACAGTAAGAAGGTACGACATTTTCCATTAGAAAGGAGAGAGTCTGCTATACAGTTATAGGGTATGCAGTGAGTCCAACGGCTGATAATTTTAGTAAAAACCCCACTAAGAATTTAAAGACACACGGAGCAGGGCCACAGTAATGACAAATTCCCATTATAAAGGAGAGAGTCTCCCATAGTGTTGGCCTATGCACTTAATGCAAGGGCTGCCAAAAATTTGGAGGCACTTCAATGCCCCTTGGAAGAGACGTGGAGGAAGGCCTATAAAAAAATGTTCCCATTAGAAAGTAGCGGGCCTCCTATACTTGTAATGCCCATGCACTAAGTGTATGGGCTGACAAACATTTACCCCTGGGGGGTATACATGAACATACGGTGTAAACATTTTTTTACGGGCATCATAAACACCAATTAAAAAAATTATGTGGGTGTTGCATCACGGACCACAGTCACCCTGGTGATATGGTGGTGGAGGATGAGGAGAAGGAGGCGGACAAGAGCAAATAGCCAAAATCAGGAAGTGTATACCCATGTGTGGGTGTGAAAAGGTGCATGGGAATACACCTCCCAAGAAAAGACACTGGATTTGAGTTTATGTTACGCTGCTATCATTCGGTGGTGTTGAGAAGTCTGGCCCAATCCAGCCCTTGTTCATTTTTATAAGAGTCAGCCTGTCAGCATTTTCAGTTAACAGGCGAATGCGCTTATCAGTTATAATTCCACCAGCGGCACTAAAAACCCGCTCTGATAAAACACTGGTGGCAGGGCAGGTCAGGACCTCCAAGGCATAGAGAGCCAGTTCATTCCACGTATCCAGCTTGGATACGCAATAATTATAAGGCACAGATGAATCACGGAGGACGTTGGTACGGTCGGCAACGTACTCCCTCAGCATCTTCCCAAACTTTGCACTCCTTGTGAGAGTACCACGCGCCTCAGGGCCTGTGCGATGGGAGGGTCTGAGAAAACGCTCCCAGAACTTTGACAGTGTTCCCCTGCCTCTGCTGGATTGAAGTTGTGTCTCTCTCGCCTGTACTCCTTGGTTGTCCAACGAAGTGTGCCCTCTGCCGCTAGCGTTTTCAGATGGGAATTTTTTTAAATGTTCCGCAACAAGGGCCTTCTGGTACTGCCCCATTTTTGTAGACCTGTCCGCCTCAGGAATAAGAGATATAAAGTTCTCCTTGTAGTGTGGGTCTAGAAGTGTCACCAACCAGTAATGACTGTCACCCAAAATTTTGAGAACACGAGGGTCATGGGAAAGGCAGCGTAACATAAACTCAGCCATGCGTGCCAGACTACTAACAGGCAAAACTTCCGTGTACTCACCAAGAGGATGACTGACAATGCTCTCCTCCTCCTCTCTGTCCTCTGGCCATCCACGCTGAACAGACGGTATGACAGCTGTGCAGGTAGTACCGTCTATAGTGCATGAAACTAGCTTCTGTCCTTCCTCCTCCTCCTCCTCTTCCTCATTGTCACCCAATCCACATTTGGGATGAGATGAGGCTTGGCTGTGTGTAATCACCCTGTATGGTTCCTTGCTCCATCTCATCGTGCTCTGCCTGCAATGCATCCTCTTTGATTGTGAGGAGAGAGCGTTTCAGAAGACAGAGAAGCGGGATGGTGACGCTAATTATGGCGTCATCACCGCTCACCATCTTGGTGCAGTCCTCAAAGTTTTGGAGGATGGTACATATGTCTGACATCCATGTCCACTCCTGAGGTCTTATGTGTGGAGTCTGAACTGAATACCGACGGCCTTGTTGATGCTGGTACTCAACAACTGCCCTCTTCTGCTCACAAATCCTTCCCAACATCTGCAGTGTAGAGTTCCAACGCATGGGGACATCACACACCAGTCTGTGAGCTGGAAGCTGCAAACGCTGCTGAAACACTGCAAGGGCAGCGGAAGCTGTAGCTGACTTTCTAAAATGGGCACACAGGCGGCGTACTTTAACAAGCAGATCTGGCAGCTCCAGGTAGGATTTGAGAAACCGCTGAACCACGAGGTTAAGCACATGGGCCAGGCATGGTACGTGTGTGAGCTCGCCTTGCCTCACAGCCGCCACCAGGTTCCGGCCATTGTCACACACGACCATGCCTGGCTGTAGGTTCAGCGGTGTGAGCCACAGATCTGCCTGCTCTTTCAGAGCTGTCCACAGCTCTTCAGCATTGTCGTGTTTTTCACCTAAGCATATTAGCTTCAGCACAGCCTGTTGCCACTTGGCCGAGGCAGTGCTGCAGTGCTTCCAGCTTGTGACTGATGTGGTCATTTCGGAGATGGAGGGTGAAGAGGAAGAGGAAGCTGAGGAGGATGAGGTGCAGGAGCTGTAGACCGTGGGGGCAACCCTGATTGACCTAGGGTCCGACTGGGTCCTGCCTTCCACTATGTAAACCCAGTGTGCCGTCAGCGAGATGTACCGTCGCTGCCCACAAGCACTTGTCGATGTGTCCGTGGCTAGGTGGAGTTTACCGGTAACTGGGTTGTTGAGAGCACGGCTAATGTTTTGGGACATGTGCTTGTGTAATGCTGGAACGACACACCGGGAGAAATAGTGGCGGCTGGGGACTGAGTACCGAGGGACGGTCGCCGCCATCAGGTTGCGGAATGCTTCCATCTCCACGAGCCTAAAAGGCAACATTTCGAGCACAAGCAGTCGTGAAATGTGAAAATTTAGTAGTGTGGCCTGTGGAGCGCTGGCTGCATATTTGCGCTTGCGTTCCAAGGACTGGGGTATGGACAACTGAACGCTGCGCTGGGACAAGGACATGGACGTGCTTCCTGATGCTGCTACTTGAGAGTGTGCAACGGCAGGTGCAGGGCAGGAGGCGTCTTCGCATGCACCATGGACAGGGGATTGGCTTGTGTGGCGCCAGTGAGGGTTCGGTCGCCACAGGGGTACTGCATCTCTTTAATGAGGTGTGGTATCCCTCCTTCGAGGTAAGGATGGTGCAACTGTCAGGACCCCACCTCTGCATCCAACACTACTCCTCTCCCACCTGAGGGGGGCTTATAGGCACCAGGGTGTTGCCCCAGCCGGGATAAGAGGAGAGGGGGGGGGACCAAGAGATAGGGGGAACCTGGTAGTAGGTGAGGGTGGAGGACGCACATTTAGGTTACACTTAATATTTCATATTTAATAAACGGACATCTTAGGCTTATGGTCTTTGATTGTGATCTTTATCACTGAACGTGGCTTTCTGTGTGAACCTGCAGTTGATGGGGACACGGTCCTCGTGCTCTGGCCTTGAGACGAGGAGCGGGCGAGAGTTAACGGCTGTCTCTACCCGGTCAAGGTCCCTTCCCAAGAAGGCCTGGAGGGGAGCTGAGGAGACGAGCTCCGCAAGCAAAAGGATCCCAGGGGGATGCAGATGGAGCGGCATACGCCACCTGTCCTCACTACTCTGGCCTAGTCTGAGGGATTCCTGCTGCGAAAGGGGTACCGGCCCCCGATATCTGGCTTTGCTACTTCATGCCCTAGTCAGAGAAGCCCGGAGGCTCAGTGGATCCCACGGGGTAACGGACGGAGTGGAGTCGCCACCCGTACCCTTGTTCTGTGCATAGTCCAGAGAGAGACCCGGCATTAGTACACGTACTACATACGGACAGGAGAGGACCTAGTGGGAACGTCTAGGAGCACTCTGGTGCGGGGTCCTGACCAAAGCACCTGAACTACCCGGAGGTTGTCGAACCCCCGGTCCTGATGGCTGCAGCGCGCCGTGAGGAGCAGGGAGAAGCCTTGCAGCTGTGCACTCTACCGTGAGTAAAGCTTGGAAGACTACCCCTATGGCCTCCGGTCTCTTATTGCAACGCGGCACTGCACCACTTCGCACCACATCTCCCACTACAGTTCCCATCCTCCTGTTCTCTCTGCCCTGAGGCCCTGCTCCGCCTGTGGGGAGTAGTATTATCTCCGGCTGCCACTACATCCCGCCTCAGAGGACTGAACGCAGCGCTGGTGGAGAATCACCAGGCACCACAGGTGGCGTAATCTATACCACCACTAGATAAACACCAACTCTGAGAGCCCATTACATCCTTTTAATGTGACGGCCCTGGGCACGGAACGGGTCCAGGCCACGGCTACAACCCACCAAACATCTGACCCAGCTCCGAGTACCCCCCATCTCCCAGGGCAGGGCTGCGAGCGTCACACTTGCATGCACAACAGCGGAAGAAGCAATGGTGCCACCCGCAGACACTGTTCCTGGACCCTGGGGTTCGGCCCACAAAGTCGGGTGTTTTGCTGACATGTGCCTGATCATGCTGGTGGTGGTCAGGCTGGTCGTTTTGTCACCCCTGCTGATGCTGGCCTGGCAGGTGGTGCAAATGGCCTTTTTGGGTTTATTTGCAGAGTCTTTAAAAAACAACCAGACTAGGGAAGACCTAACAGTTGTACTGGCAGCTTCCTTTGTGTACCACACTGCTTCTTCCTGCCTGTTGGGGTGCTCTGCCTCCCTCCCCCTGTGTGCTGCTGTCCTCGCTCTGCATGTCCTCCTGCCAGGTTGGGTCAGTTACTATATCATCCACCACCTCGTCTTCCACTTCCGCACCCTGGTCCTCCTCCTGACTTTCTGGCAATTGTGTCTCATCATCGTTCACCTCTTGTGACACTTTCCCACCGTCGCCTTCGTGTGACCGTGGCTGCTCAAATATTTGGGCATCGCTACACGCGATCTCCTCTTGCCCCGCTTCAAGTGTACCGGGCGAGAGACCCGAATCTATAAATGGAAAAGTGAACAGCTCTTCAGAGTGTCCAAGTGTGGGATCAGTTGTCTCTGGGTACTCGGCATGGTGAGAGGAAGGAGGATCAGGGTGAGGAATTTGCGGTCCAGACTCACGGCTACTGAGACTTGACCGTGTGGAAGACAGGGTGGTGGTGGTGGTGGTTAAGTGACTGGAAGCATTATCTGCTATCCAACCAACAACCTTTTGACACTGCTCTGGGTTCAATAGTGGTTTGGTGCGGTCCCCTAGAAATAGGGACAGAAAGGTCAGGCGAGAAGATGTGGGTGTTTGTTGTGGTACAATTTCGGCTTGCCCACGGCCTTGTCCTCGGCCACTGCATGCACAATTACCATCACGTCCAGTTCCCCGCCCCTTGCCACGTGCCTTGCCCATTTTAAATGGAGGACAGTATCTTCCACACTCACTACAAATGACTGAGTTTGGAGCGAACTTATATGTGATCCGTGTGATAGAGAAAACAGAGTTTTAAATACCTGGCCTGTAGGTAAGTAGTTTGAACAGCAAACAGCAGTGAATTGCTTCAATGACACACTAAAGGAAATTTTTAATGGAGGCCAGAAATGGCCGTATTTTCTGACAACGTATATGTGATCCGTTTAATGGAGAAAACACAGTTTTAAATAGCTGGACTTCTAGCGCTCTAATATGGAAAGGACCTGGCTGTATTCTGCAGTGCCAACAAGCAAATGGCGCAGAAAAAATGGTGTTCCCTGGATTGATTTTTAAGCAAATAATGAGGATTAAGATCCAAAGAAAAGTACCGTATTCCTGGCCCCTGAGACCTCGCCTTTGTATAGAAATATCTAACAGCAGCAAAAGGCAGAATTGGAATGGAGCCTCTTGTGCTATATGCACTGCAGTCTGCTATATACACTGCCTGCCTATACACCCTGCCTGCCTGATATCTCTGCAGATGGATTAGTCCTCAGAAGGACTGTTTGTTAAGATGGATATGTGTAATGTACGGTTTTTCTCCCTACACTACCTAATACACAAGCAAATCTGTCCCTGACGCGGCAGCACCTCTCCCAAAACAAGCAAATGGCGCAGAAAAACGGTGTTCTCTGGATTGCTTTTTAAGCAAATAATGAGGATTAAGATCCAAAGAAAAGTATTCCTGGCCCCTGAGACCTGGGCCTTTCTATAGAAATATCTAACAGGAGCAGAAGGCAGAATTGGAATGGAGCCTCTTGTGCTATATGCACTGCAGTCTGCTATTTACACTGCCTGCCTATACACCCTGCCTGTCTGATATCTCTGCAGATGGATTAGCCCTCAGAAGGACTGTTTGTTAAGATGGATATGTGTAATGTTCGGTTTTTCTCCCTACACTACCTAATACACAAGCAAATCTCTCCCTGACACAGCAGCAGCGCTCCCTACACTGTCTGATCCAAAGTGACTGTGACGAGCATTGCGGCGCCAGGTCTGATATAGACCTGATGACTCTGTGCGGCCAGCCAATCACTGTAATGCCCACAACCAACATGGCTATGGCATTACAGTGCAGGCAATCCCTGCATGTTCATTGGCTCTCTAAAGAGCGCCAAACATGCAGGGAGGGGACCCGAGTTCCCGCCCGAGCAACCCGGAAATACTTGGCGAGGGCCGAGCATCTCGAGCAGTGAGATGCTCGGGCGAGCAACGAGCAGTAGCGAGCGTGCTCGCTCATCACTATTGATAATCTATAGGGTAGTTCACAAGGCAGATTTTTCCTTGGACTAGGTGGTCTAATATTGATCCAATCTTTGGATCAAAATTATCAGTACAAGTCTCTGGCTCAATGAAAACATGGGACAGCACTTGGAATCCATCCTTGTGCTGTTCAATTTTCATGGCCTACTTGATAGGAGAATCCTCTTTTTTAACATCAGAGAAATTCAGACCAAACTCTGATGGTAAAAATTGACACTAATCAAACTTTGATGACACTGTGATCATAAACACCGATGAAATTTGGACAGTTTTTCTTATGCAAGAAAAATCCCTGATGTGTGAATGAGCCCTTAATATAAGTAACATCCCCACCACACCTCACAAGACAAAGCCTTGGAGTCACATCACCAAACATTAAGAGGTGACCCCTACTGTCATTGTATAAACATGTGACGTTCGATGGCTGTTTTACTGCCTTGACATAGCATGATCAAGATGCCAACCTACAGATAGGTAAAGTTATTACAGCATATAATACATTTTCTGCAAATTATACTCACAACTAGTGTTGAGCGAATTTGTTCGGCATTTCAAATTTGGGTTCGTGTTCAGGGTTCCGGCTTGTTCGCGCTAAAAAATTGGCTCTGCCCATGAACATCCCTGATTTGCGTATGATATGACAGCATGGCAAATCAGGGATGTTCATGGACGGAGCTGATTTTTTGGCGCGAACAAGCCGGAACCCTGAATACGAACCGGAATTTGAAATGCCGAACCAATTCGCTCAACACTACTCACAACCTCTATTATTATTTTGATTGGAAATGTTTCTCTCCATGGCAAATAATTTCCTTCTGTAAAATCAGTTTTTGTAATTACAGCATTTTAGAAAAATCAAAAGGGATTTTGAGTCCAAGGGTAATTATATGACATTTTTATTCTACTCTCTCAAAGTAATGCGTTGATAGCTTTCTATATTGCTTTGAAACCACCAATTTTGTTGTAGTAAAACTTAATTTGTGGATTTCCCAATAGCTTTAGTTCAGTCTTCTCTTATATACATATATATATAAAGTACTATATGGACATACGGTAAGTATTAGGACCTCAACATATTTGCCGGAGCTTTTATAAGATGTCATGGCTTATGAACAATTTACAGTCATCTTTAGCTCCAATCTCATTTCACTCCTGTCCAGATTCACCATTCTCCCATTATAATAAGACATTGGAAAGTACCCGAATGAAGCAGCACCTGCTACCCGCAGAACAACCCAAGACAGGCGACAGCAACACTGGCAAATGCTGCAGACATGTTTTCTTCAGCGTTGTGCAAGGTGTACCAAAAATCAGTGGAAAAAATCACTTTCAGCAAAAGAATTTATAACTTTGCTATCCATCTTTCCAAACAAGCCTATTTCACTGCCCTCATTACTTTACTATTCAACAATCCAAAATTAGTGTTCCAAATTTTCCACTCCCTCCTGAGCCCTAAAGTACAGGACCCTGTCACCAACCTCAGCGATGATCAGGCCATTTATTTGCAAGAAAAAAATCAACCATATCTGTCAGGACATTTTCGCCCATCCAGTCAGAGGCTGGATACTCTTGCTTCCCGCAATTCACGTTCACTTTTCACCTTTAAACCTGTCACAGAACAGGAAGTTACCAGGTTCCTCGCTTCTTCTCGCTCTACAACCTGCACCTCCTGTGACGCTATTGCCTCACATCTCCTTTAGCCCCTTCCCTCGGCTGTCTTTGCCTACCTAACTAAAATATTTAACCTCTCGCTTTCTTCCGGAATTTTTCCCTCCTCGTTCAAACATGCCATCATAACCCCTTCACTAAAAAAATCATCGCTGAACCAGAACTATTCTGCCAACTACAGACCTGTCTCTAATCTCCCCTTCATCTCTAAATTCCTGAAAGGCTATGTGCCCACGATGCAGAAATGCTCTGGATTTTTTCCTGAGCATTTCCACATCTCCCTGGCAGAAAAAACGCATGCGGATTGTACATGCATTTTTCCTGCCAGGGACATGCGGATGTGAAGTGTTCTTCACATGCAGTTCTGCATGCGGGTTGACAAGCGCTTTCCAAGCGATTTTAGCATCACTTGGAAAGTGCTTGACAACTTGGTCACACTATATAAATCCATTCAAATGGTATGGATTTATATAGTGTGACCCCAAAGAATGTCAAAAAAGAAAAAAAGAAATCTATACTTACCTTCTGATGGCCCCCGGAGTCTTGCTTCGCTCCATCCTGGCTTGCCGGCAGCTCGAGGTACACTACACTGAGGACCTGCCGTCACATGACTAAATGACGTCAGCGCAGGTCCTTCAGTCCACCGCGAGCTGCCGGCAAGCGGAGACAAGGAGACCGGGGGCCATCAGAAGGTAAATATAATATTTATTTTTTATTTTATTCCTTTTTTTACAGGTACTGTGGTACCCGGGTCTGGAGGAGAGTCTCCTGTCCTCCACACCCAGGTACCATCCGCATGTACAGATGCAGTGATGCGGATTCCATGTGATGCGCCCCCTGGACCGTGGGGTACTCGGAGCTGGGCCGGTCATTGCTAGGGATGATGTTACAGTGGCGGTGACCCGGTCCGTGACCCAGGGCGGTCAATCAAAAGGGAAAATTTACAGGGGATTTATAGTTTTTATGTACAGTTCGTGACGCCACCTGTGGCGTCTCTAATGATCTACTAACAGCTAAATCTATTAGTCACTATTCCCTATTCCCACCTAATAATAGTCATCTTCTCCTGACATCACCCCTGCATTACCACAAAATACCAGGAATTGTCTATCTGCTGTCTATACATCATGTCCTCCCTCTATCTGAAACAGTATCTCTCCAAAACTGAACTTCTTGTGTTTTTTCTCTCTACTAACCTACCTATACTCAATATTGCAATTGCTTGAGGGGTTCAACCATAACTTCCGAGTAGCATGCTCATTGTCTTGGGGTCATATTTGACAAAAAACTTTTCTTTATTCCCTATATCCAATCACTCACTCGCTCATGTCTCCTGCTTGTTAAAAACAACCCTTTACTAATCAGTCTCCCTCTAACTAAACGTTGTCTTCTCCAATCCATTCTGAATGCAGCAGCCAGGGTCATATTTCTGTCCAGCTGCTACACCGATGCCTCCACCCTGTGCCAGTCATTACACTGGTTACCCATCTGCTACAGAGTACAATATAAACTCATCTCTCTCACCCACAAAAGCTCTCCATAGTTCCGCACCATCAAACATCTCCTCCTTCAACTCTGTCTATAATCCTACTCGTGAACTCTGTTCTGCAACTAATCTAAGACTAACATCCTCCACAACCCAAAGCTCTTGCTTCCATCTCCAAGACTTCTCTCGTGCTGCGCCAGTTTTTTAGAATTCACTAACCCAAACTATTTGATTAATACCTAGCCCCCACATTTTTTGCGTACTTTAAAACACACGTTTCTTTAGACAGGCCTATCCACTAATCTAACTTTTCCCTGTTCCAGTTAAAGAATATGGTTCTTCCTACTCATCTTTCTGCACTTCATCCATACACCCTTTAGCACTTGGTAACTGCACTTAGACAGATACTGGCTGATGACCGGCTCATGCAGCTTATTTGAAATGCCATATTTATTATATTGATGGCCGGACCATACATGACAAGCACTTTTTACCTATTATGTCCCCCCATTTCCTTATTCAATAGATTGTAAGTTTGTGAGCCGGACCCTCACTCCTCATGTAACTATTGAATTGTGTTACTTTATTGTCTGTGCTTGTCCCCACTTAATTGTAAAATGTTGTGGGATATGTTGGCGCTATAGCTCCAGGGCCCGGGTGCAACTACAACACTGCAACCCTAGCACCTACTACAGTATAGTTACGCACCTGTACAGAGCAATTGATACATATTGATTTTGTATATAAGAGTATGACGTTTGTTGTTTTGAGAAGCATAATCTAAATGGCAAACAGTTGGATTTGGTCTCATGATCATCTGTAGAAAATCTGATCCAATTGTGATTTATCTGAGATCTAAGCATTTGTCCAACCAATGTCTAAAATCATTGCTTCTAAGAAATCAAGATGGAACACTCTTGTAACATGCAAATAGCCATATTTTCGGGAAGTCTCTCTGCATCATCGCTTCTTGCATCTCATATTTCCTCTTCTAATGTATACTAAGAAAAGATGCAGCGAGATTGATGTGAACTTTAAATCTAGAACAATCTATGAATAAATGTATGAAGTTTTTTATTCACCAGCTTATCCCCTTCTAAGTAGAATGAAAATGAGTTAACCTTTTGGCAGTGGAAAGAAAGGTATTTTAAAGCCCCTCCTACGCAGAGTCACTTTATACAAGATGATTGCTACAGAAACACATGATTTTCTCCTGTCCTGATCTGCTCACTTGTCATTAAATCCACCTGATATCACGCGAGTCAGAAAAACAATGTATCAGCTCTGAGTTATGTATAGTTATGTATATGCCATGTCTACTTAATGACAAAGTCCATCCACAAGCTACTGTCAGCGCATCCCTTCCCCCTTTCCTGTAGTGACCTATTCTGTAGATATTCATCAATATCTCTTTGAAAGACCATATAGATCTAAACATGTCACATTGCCTTGGAGACATCTTGGGTCTTCCACAAATGTCACCTCCTTTTACTGAATAAAAATCACTTTTGCTTTATTTTGTAAATGCAGGAATCAGGGAAACACTAATGGTCATTCAAGGGGTTAAATGACAGAATAAAAAATAAAAAACACATGGCAACTTTTGTCCAGAAATGGCACCCATGGGTTGTGTCTGTTTCTGCACCTCGGTTCTATGCACTTGAATGCCACATAAAGCAGTTAAAGAGAGTGGTGCTGTTCCAGAAAGAAATCAGCCATGTTTTTTATTTCTTACAACCCCTCTGCATGTCCTATGTCGAGTGCAGGTGTATGGAGTGGGCTCAGGAATCACAGGATATTGTATAAGAAGTGATCAAGCGATTGCAGGTTCAAGTCCAGTAGGGGGATAAAAACAATTAGTAAAAAAGGTTTAAAAACATAACATTTCAAACCACGCCAATATAAAAATAAAAAAAAAAAAAAGCATCTCCGTGCCCATAATAGTGTGAGCTATCAAAATATAAAATGAATTAACCCATACGGTAAATGCTATAAAGAAAAATAATTGAAACTCCAGAATTGGTGGTTTTGTCAAGCGATCACAACATTTTATATTCCCCAAAAAAGGTGTTAATAAAAACTGCAGGTGATATTTACCATACACTGAACTATGTAAAAAGGAAACTCAGGAGCATACATAGAAATTATGAAGCTCCATAGCAATAGTCCTAATTGGACTTCCTTCAAACAAACTAAAGAAAAATTCATCAGAGTAGGCATAGGCACAATCAAGGAAGGGCATATTTTCCAATTTTTAAAGATAGAGAGAAGGCCATGTATTGTGGCCCTTACACAGTGATTTTGCCCCTATTGAAGCCCCTTATTGTTCTCATACATTACAATACCCCTTTCACAACCCCCTTAGTGTATGATGCCGACAAAAATGCCCCCCCCCCAAAACAGTATGATGCCGCTATAGTGCTCCAATACAGTATGATGGCCCCACAGTGCCCAAACGCAGTATGATGCCCCTACAGTACTCCAACACTGTGTGATGCCCCCACAGTGCCCCAACACAATGTAATGTCCTTGCAGTGCCTTAACACACTGTAATGTCTCAACAGTTCCCCCAACACAGTATGATGTCCCCACAATACCCCCACACACATTATGAGGCAACAAGTGACCCTCCCACACAGTGTGATGCCCCACAGACCCAGAAACAGTATACTAGATGGCCCCCACAGCTCCCCACACAGTAAGATGGCCTCATACTACTCACCTACACACAGTATGATGCCCCTACAGCCCACTACAATATACACTGCTCAAAAAAATAAAGGGAACACTCAAATAACACATCCTAGATCTGAATGAATGAAATATTCTCATTGAATACTTTGTTCTGTACAAAGTTGAATGTGCTGACAACAAAATCACACAAAAATCATCAATGGAAATCAAATTTATTAACCAATGGAGGCCTGGATTTGGAGTCACCCCCAAAATTAAAGTGGAAAAACACACTACAGGCTGATTCAACTTTGATGTAATGTCCTTAAAGCAAGTCAAAATGAGGTTCAGTATTGTGTGTGGCCTCCACGTGCCTGTATGACCTCCCTACAACGCCCGGGCATGCTCCTGATGAGGTTGCGGATGGTCTTCTGTGGGATCTCCTTCCAGACCTGGACTAAAGCATCCGCCAACTCCTGGACAGTCTGTGGTTAAAAGTGACGTTGGTGGATGGAGTGAGACATGTGTAGCACCCTGAGGACTCGGCTGCTACAGGGGTATTGCACCTCAAACCAGAGGTGAGGTATTCCACTCCCGGGTAAGGATGGAGTGTGGGACTGAGCTCAGTAGGCTGCATGCACTACATACATCCCATTTCCGGGGGACAGAACTACGGTACTCCCACCAAGTAGATGTGCAGGTACGACAGCGTCTGTCCCTGGCTGGAGTGGGAGGGGGGGTGGAACATCCCAGTAGTGTAGGGGCAGATAGGGGAGGGGCTCTGGGCATAGAGATAGGAGCCCATTGGGTGCTGGTCACCTGGGCTCACACATAGAGGGAGTATATATGGTGGGCACCATCTAGAGATAGGGTCAGTCAGTCTGAGGAGAAGCAGAGCAGAGGAGTTCAGCCAGGAGGGCTGACAGGGAGCTGTGGCTCCGGCTGGGCCCAGCTCCAGGGCCAGGCCTGAAGCAGAGAGGAAGAAGAAAGGCCCAGAGACGCAGAGCCAGAGGGAACCCTGAGATCCCAGAATTAAGCCAGAAGGGTGAAGGGTTGGCAGAAGAGGGCACCGGATCCCAAGCTGGCGGAGGCAAAAGTAACCCTTAACCAGGAACCGGAGGTCGTGGGCAAGCTTTGCCACGACCCTCACCACATCCACCAGGAAGGTACACCAAGAGTAGGGTCAGGAAAGCCAGAGAAGGTTTTACCATAGAAGGCCCAAGGGAACCGGACAAAGGTGGATCCCTGGTGGGGACGGCCAGGAGAAAGAGAGAGAGAGGGAAGCTCAGGACCACGCTCCGGAACTGCCTGGGGGTTAGCCGAGTCCCACACCTGGTGAATGCAGCACGGCTCGGGTGGTCACTCAAGGCCAGAGTGACTGAAGGAACACCAGTGAGTAAAAACCCTGAAACTGCATCTCACGTCTCTGACTTTCCTTTCTGCACTATCACTACCTCCAACATCCGCACCAGCTGCCCTGAGGCCATACCCCTCCCGTTGGGGGTTATACCACCATCGCTGCACCCATACTACCGGCCTCAGCGGACTGTTCTGCAGCGGCGGCCTTGTGACCGCAAATCAACGGGTGGCGTAGTCGACACAGAAACAACATCTACCAAGACTGCCACACACTTAGTTTGACACCCTGGGCACGGACCGGGTCACCGCCACAAGGACTACTACCCCTATCCAGATCCGGCTCCGGGTATCCCCTGAACATGGCCCAGGGGGTGCGTCACATGATGTCCCAGATGTGCTCAATCGGATTCAGGTCTGGGGAACGGGTGGGCCAATCCATAGCTTCAATGCCTTCATCTTGCAGGAACTGCTGACACACTCCAGCCACAAGAGGTCTGGCATTGTCCTGCATTAGGAGGAACCCAGGGCCAACCGCACCAGCATATGGTCTCACAAGGGGTCTGAGGATCTCATCTCGGTACCTAATGGCAGTCAGGCTACCTCTGGCGAGCACATGGAGGGCTGTGCGACTGCGGCCCTCCAAAGAAATGCCACCCCACACCATTACTGACGCACTACCAAACCGGTCATGCTGAAGGATGTTACAGGCAGCAGATCGCTCTTCATGGCGTCTCCAGACTCTGTCACGTCTGTCACATGTGCTCAGTGTGAACATGCTTTCATCTGTGAAGAGCACAGGGCACCAGTGGCGACTATTCCAATCCTGGTGTTCTGTGGCAAATGCCAAGCATCCTGCAGGGTGTTGGGCTGTGAGCACAACCCCCATCTGTGGATGTCGGGCCCTCAAACCACCCTCGTGGAGTCGATTTCTAACTGTTGTGCAGACACATGCACATTTGTGGCCTGCTGGTGGTCATTTTGCAGGGCTCTGGCAGTGCTCCTCCTGTTCCTCCTTGCACAAAGGCGGAGGTAGTGGTCCTGCTGCTAGGTTGTTGCCCTCCTATGGCCCCCTCCACGTCTCCTGGTGTACTGGCCTGTCTCCTTGTAGCGCCTCCAGCCTCTGGACACTACGCTGACAGACACAGCAAACCTTCTTGCCACAGCTCGCATTGATGTGCCATCCTGGATGAGCTGCACTGCCTGAGCAACTTCTGTGGGTTGTAGAGTCCATCTCATGCTACCACGAATGTGAAAGCACAACCAACATTCAAAAGTGACCAAAACATCAGCCAGAAAGCATTGCTACTGAGATGTGATCTGTGGTCCCCACCTGCAGAACCACTCCTTTATTGAGGGTGTCTTGATAATTGCCAATAATTTCCATCTTTGTCTATACCATTTGCACAACAGCATGTGAAATTGATTGTCAATCAGTGTTGCTTCCTAAGTGGACAGTTTGATTTCACAGAAGTTTGATTTACTTGGAGTTAAATTCTGTTGTTTAAGTGTTCCCTTTATTTTTTTGAGCAGTGTATAATACTGCTGCAGCCATCTATAGAGTATGATGATCTCCACAGCCCCCCACACAATATGATGGCCTCACAGCCCCCTCCAAACAGTGTGATGCCCCCACAACACCTCCACGCAAAGTGTGATGCCCCCTCAGTAGCTCACACAATATGATACCCCCACACAGTAAGTCACAGGGTATGATGCCTTTACAGCCCCCACACAGTATATTGTTCCCAAAGTACACTACATGGTATGATGGCCACCACAAGTACTGACTGCTAAAATAAAAAAGTAAAAATGACTCATTTAACCCTGTTCCCTTGGTGCGCCTCTCTGCACTGTGCAGCTTGTAGACTCAGACGAATAGGCTGAATAGTGCACTGAGGATGCAAATTCTGCTGAAATTATGACGCTTGATGTCTGGAAATCAGATTCCTTCTGGTGTTTCACTAAAGTATAGATAGCAGTGTTCTTAGTCTTATGCGTAGATTTGTGGCTCCTCGCAGGTTATTTTCCACCCAGCTCATTGTGAATGACAGGTCTTGTCTATTTGTATATAGGAAGCATAATACTGTGCTGATAAATTAATGTTATGAAAGTAAGACTTTATTCTAAAGAAATCCAGCTATCAATGACAGTTTCTATGCAAAAATATGTAACAATTTCATATACTACATGCTTCTGTTAGCACATAGGTCAGTTCCGTTAATATGGTCAAATTGGAACCTAATGCAAATGATCATTTAGTCCATCACTATTCATTCTAGATCTGTGGTCTAACGTGTAACCTCTGGCTGTCACCTCTCATTACTCACATGATGACTGCAGCTATACCCTGTGGACAAATCTGTCTTACAGGGATGAGTCCGACAATCTCCAGACCACAATATGACAGTAGATACTCCCCAGAGTCACCATGGTTAGTCACCTCCTGTGGAGAATGATTCATGAAGGCCATAAATTTAGAGAAACCTTGTTTCCAAATAAACATTTTAGCTGTAGTGCAATAAGCTATCAGACATGGGGGGGTCTATCACGAAAGGTCATTTTTGCTGGAAACTGTGTTCCCATTATTTGCACCAAAGTTATCAAACTGTTGCACATTGTTTGATAAATCTGGCTCATCTTTACATATAACAATTTCATCCAGAGATTTTTCTTCAACACACATGCACCTAGCCAACATCAAATCAAGAAAACTCAATTCATCCCAGCTGCCCACAGTCTTTAATGCTCCTGTTGCGGATTTCAGCTTTCAGAATGATCTGCACAAAAATTGTAGGCAAATGAACTGTTTAGCTTTTAAAGGAGATGCACACATTAAAGTGAATCTGTCACCAGGTTTTTGCCTCCTAATCTGAGAGCAGCATGATGTATAGACAGAGACCCTGATTCCAGTGCTGTGTCACTTTCTGTGCTGCTTAGTTTAGCTTTTATAAAACATTGTCTTATCAGCAGGAGATTATCACTAGAGGACTAGTAAACCTGCTTCCATGTAGTCCAACCCCACCCCCCACCATTGATTGGCAGCTTTCTACCTATGTGCAGTGTACAAAGAAAGCTGTCAATCAGTGGTGTGGGCGGGGTTATGCAGAGCTCAGCATTTATAGCACTGATAAATCTGCAGCAGATCTTTATCAAAACTGCAGCAACCTGTAAAGTAAGAGATACAGTGCCAAAATCAGAGTCCTTGCCCCTACATCATGCTTCTCCCAGATGGATTAGCAAAAACCTGGTGACAGATTCCATTTAACAAAGTCTAACAGTTAAAATGGCGCAGTATACTGTCTGATGAATCTTTTCCTCAGCATAAGCCTGCAGCAGTTGTATACCCCAAAAACACCACTGTCCAGTTCTGATGCTGACTAGCCTATTGTAGGCACTTTTGGCAGTGGACAGGGGTCAACATTATTACAGAGAGAGTTGCAATGATAGCAGACATTCTGTAATAATTGCTGCTAGTTTGACAGAGGCCAAGTCAAGAAATAGCATGTTCAGTGTTAGTCTCTAAATTACCAAACAGGTGTATAGAGAACCCAAATTCTCCCGATATAAGGTGGACCCACGAAAAAAATCCCACCTATCAGACACATATGGCACATCAAGGGTAATCTTTTAAGCATATATGTTTTCTGATAGTTTGGGGGAATGTTAATTATGTACAGCAGGTTGAGCACCCTTCTATTTAAATTATAATTTATAAGGTACCTATCATTTAAAATGAAATTATATATCATATCGATTGCAACGTGTTGCTAATCAGTGGGGGTCCAGATCCTGACACCTGTATTGACTACACATAATTATTGCACATAAAGACTTTGGAGAATTGACACATTTTCATTTTTGGCTGGATGTATGCTTTATTTATTCTATGAAATCTTCGCTCAATAAAGTATTATTATCGCTATATGATTTTATTAAACATTACAGAAATTATAAAATGTAGCATTTGATTGCCTCCCACACCATTTATAATGGTCTGTGTGCTTTTTTACTCATACCAAGATCCAAATCCCTGTGTAATGCCTATAGCTGCCACTAGGGTGTGCATATCAATATGTAGTAGCTCCCTCTAGTGATGACTGCCATTAGCCAGGATATAAATAAATTGTATGTCTACATTGGAAATTTGGAGCTCTGTATCAGAAAAACAAAGCTCTAACTTAAAGATATATTGTGAAATGAATCATCGCAGTAAAATAACATTTGCTTTAGTTTACAAAAGTGTGGACAACTTTTAAGTTTCATTATCATTTCAAATAAAAATATTATTTTTATAATATTAATTAACAGTATTATCTCAGCCAATGATTAGTCCAATATTTACTAATATTTCTGCTTTTTAGCACCTACTTTGTATATGAATAACGTAAACTTAGTAGCAAATGTGCATTTTCTATTAAACAGAACAAGCAAGATGCTTTACCCTGGATCCTTAATGAGAAATTTTAATGAGACCAGGATATTTTTTGCACAGGCTAACTAGAAAGGCATGTCAGAATAGCACCATTACTGTGTGTGACACTTTTCTTCTATAATGACATTATTGAATTGATAATGGCTTGCTTGCTGCTCGCTGGCAGTATACAGGAAGCATATAACTAAGTCTATGCACACACAAGCATGGCAGACCTAATTAAATTCAGAAATATGGCTCTAACCTCAATTCCTTCCCATGTGTATTGCTATAATATCATAAAATGTGTTTCCAATACTTGTGTCTATGACACTTTCTGTATGAGGGAGACATTTTTATAACCCTTTTGAAAGGATACATTGATTTGTAATCATCTGGAACCTCTGCTTCCTCATTTGTATCTATGTCTATTGACACGTCTCCTCTTAACCCTTGACTCTAGTCTGATGTTCAGGCTCTGCCATCTTTAGCATTTATATCTAGACAGCTAGAACACATGTTAGAGTGAAGGCGAAGTGTTGAAGTGTGATCCTCCTCACCACCATTTTTAATATAAGCAAATATGGCAAAAAAGACTCTTAGTTTTGGGTTTTATAATTTCCCCTTTAAATAATGTTCGGGTTGCTTATACATAACATCTCAGTATTCACCTTGAAGGGGCAGCAATGCATCCTTTTATCAACACAATAATGTCGTCTTAGTACTGCCTTCTTGTCTCTCTTTGTTGATGATGTAGATTTAGATCCCAGTCTCTCTCTGTTAATGATGTTGGTACAGTTAGTACTGCCTTCTTGTCTCTGTCTGTTAAGAGTATACATACAGATATGCCTTCCTGTCTTTTCTGTTTATGATGTAGTCATATACTGTGGTGCCTTCATGTGTCTGTTAGTGATGTAAACACAGATAGTTCTACCTCCCAGTTTCTCTCTGTTAGTGATGTAAACACAGATAGTTCTACCTCCCAGTTTCTCTCTGTTAGTGATGTAAACACAGATAGTTCTACCTCCCAGTTTCTCTCTGCTAGTGATGTAAACACAGATAGTTCTACCTCCCAGTTTCTCTCTGTTAATGATGTAAGCACAGATAGTTCTACCTCCCAGTTTCTCTCTGTTAATGATGTAAGCACAGATAGTTCTACCTCCCAGTTTCTCTCTGTTAATGATGTAAGCACAGATAGTTCTACCTCCCAGTTTCTCTCTGTTAACAATGTAAGCACAGACATTGTTGCCTTAATGTCTCTCTGTTAATGATGTACGGTAGTTATGGATACTAAATGATGTGGGAACAGTGAGTATTTGCTTCTTGTCGTTCTCTGTTAATGATGTAGGTACAGGTAGTACTGCCTCTCAGTCTTGTTCTGTTAATAATGTAATTATAGACAGTACTGCCTTCATATCTCACTCTGTTAAGGATGTACATACAGATAGTGCTGCCTGTATTTCTCTGTCTATGATATAGTCATAGACGGCAGTGCCTTAATGACTCTCTCTGTTAATGATATAGGCACAGATAGTACTGATTTTCTGTCTCTTTCTATTAATGATATGAGCACAGACAGTACTGCTTTCCTTTCTTGATAATGTAGTTATAGGTAGTAATGCATCCCAGTCGCTCTCTAAAAATAATGTATGCACAGACATTACTGCCCTCTGTTAATGATGTAGGCACAGGTAGAATGGCCTCTCTGCCTGATAAAAAAAAAACATTGCAACTTGGCTGTCCCAATAGAGACAGTGATGGAAATGTCTGTAAGGCATTGTGGAAATTAATGGTGGTATATAAGTAAGTAAAATACATAAAATTTGCAGAGACAGATATGACACATATATTGGGGCGTAGATAAGGTACTTCATACTATTGTGGGTGTAGTTACAGGATGACGTTCTTTTAGCGATCGGGGTTTACAACTCACTTATTTTTTGACAAGTATTTCCAACTTGAATCTGCATGTTCAACTTAAAACCTAAATAATCTAAAAAAGACTTGTCTGCTATTGGTGCACCGCCTGATGCCTTATAGTCTGTAGTTATAAAACTATGCATGTCTTGCACCAGTCTATCTGAAAGTACAATTTATAGGGTACCTGTCATGCAAAAAAAAATGTGATTAATAGCGTTCTAAAGCCATGCGGCTGCCACACTGAGAGCTGGGATACCGGGAGTAAATGAACTTGATTCCTCCCGGCATTCTCTGGCTTTCAGTCAGCTTTCAGTCAGCTTTAGAACGCTATCAACCAGTAGATTAACCCCATATCTGCAGGTCAATACAGTTTTTTGACAATAAAGGTTCCCTTTAAAGTGGGATGGATATATTGGCTTTTCTGGGCACTATCTGGCAGTATGTTCACATTTCTGGCAAGTCCTGTAAGACTTAAGTCTGGTTCCTAAAAGATATTTCTTTTATTAATCTTCAAAGAAAGCAGTGAAATCAGCCATAAAAGCTTTTTCCTGAAAAAAACTGGCTGCCCCCTTTTTAACAGATACTCTTCCTTTTCTTATTGGGTTTCCTTTGAATTAAGGTTTTTCACACCTTCTATTTCTGGTACATTAATGCTTAAAATGCACTTTGTAAAAATGTAATAGTTTTCCTTCTCAACACAATTTCCCTGATGAAGATTATCAGGAAGCTGAAAGAAGCCGATCTGAACCCAGTGAATACGTTTCATTATCTGTGTAGAGCAGAGTTGGATTACGTGCCCATGGGACGCCAGGCAAGCTGCCACTTTGCCCAGTTCCTCATCAAGCTGTTACTAACCCTCCAGCAATATTCTGTGTCCTTTCAAGCTTGTAACGTAGCTGCTCATGTGGCTTATAGGAAAAAGTACTTGTCAGGTATTTTGCGCTTTTGGCCACAGATGATGGATATTGTTATTTGTAGTCCAGTTTCCCTTATGAAATGGAGTATGGATGCTTTCAGACTGTTATGCTAGACAATGTAATATGTGTAAAAAGTTTAGACATACAGGCCCAAATTGATACAAAATTGTGTCATTTACACCAAATGTCGCACTGTAATGATATACAGTATATGGTGCAAATGACTGCAGTGCTACATGTTATTCATGGTAGTACTTTTCCTAATGTTTGACAAGCGAGGAAGACTTAAAGGTGCACTGTCAAGTTGTCTCTTGAGCAGCTCATCGTTCTGCAGTCTCCTTACTTCCTGGTTCCGGAGGGAGAGTCCGAGACTGCTCCTTGAGTGACCGTTCTGGTCAGTTTCCTTTTGATACTGTCATTGTGCTGACATGTACACTCCTATCACTATCTTTGCATATAGAGATATTGCATTTGAACAAGGACAAGCTCAGGAAAGTGAGAGCAGTGATAACAGGTCAGGAGCTAAGAGGGAGGGGGAGGAAGGTGATCAGCCAACTGCTGTATGTAAATCAATGGGCTTCAGAGAGCTAACTGAGACATTAGGAGTTAACGCCTCAGCCTGAAATGTAATTACTGCACACACTCAGCCAGCATCTAGTAGTCGATCTCCTATATCCACTATGTAAGTTTAAAGGGGTTTTCCCATGAACAAAGTACATTTTAATCAATAGATCTTGGAATAAAAATAAGTTACACAATTGGATGTGCTAAAAAATGTTCCTGCACTGAGATAATCTTATAAATGTGCCCCTGCTATGCACTGTGTAATAGGATGAATAAGATAGTATACAGACCGGACAGCATGGGATCACAGCTGCGGCTTTCTAAAAGGTAATATTAGAACCCTCTTGTTTGCTTTTTCCATCTTGTGTTTTGCGGTCACGTGACCATCTGCCTTTATATTCCAGCTCTGCCCTTTTGGCTGTGCTGGACTTCAGTGTTTGACTGTTTCTCTAGCCAGGTGCTTCGGTGCCTTTCTCTGTCAGTCCGCTTGGTCCTTCTGGGACCTCTAGTACCTTTTTGTCAGTTTGTCTTTTTGTGTTCTGCAACAACTTCTCTATTTAGGAGGTGTCCCATTTTTGTCCCATTCCTTAGTTCTTTTAGGGACCCCTCCCCTTATGCTATAGGTCTTCGCTCATACTAGCCAAGGACTAAGGCGAGTCTGTTCGCTAGGAACAGGCAGCCCGCTACATCATAGGGATTCAGCTTAGTCTTACTGTAGGGACAGCTTTCCACAAGAGGTTTCCGGATAGGCCTGGGCCTGGAGGATCCGAAGGATCCTCATAGAAGAGGGGGTACTGTTAGAACCCTCCTGTTTGTTTTTTCCATCTTGTATTTTGCGGTCACGTGACCATCTGCCTTTATATTCCAGCTCCGCCCTTTTGGCTGTGCTGGACTTCAGTGTTTGACTGTTTCTCTAGCCAGGTGCTTCGGTGCCTTTCTCTGTCAGTTCGCTTGGTCCTTCTGGGACCTCTAGTACCTTTATGTCAGTTTGTCTTTTTGTGTTCTGCAACAACTTCTCTGTTTAGGAGGGGTCCCATTTTTGTCCCAGTCCTTAGTTCTTTTAGGGACCCCTCCTCTTATGCTATAAGTCTTCGTTCAGACTAGCCGAGGACTAAGGCGGGTCTTGTCGCTAGGAACAGGCAGCCCGCTACATCGTAGGGATTCAGCTTAGTTTAACTGTAGGGACAGCTTTCCACAAGAGGTTTCCGGATAGGCCTGGGCCTGGAGGATCCGGAGGATTCTCATAAAAGAAGGGGTACTGTTAGAACCCTCCTGTTTGTTTTTTCCATCTTGTATTTTGCGGTCACGTGACCATCTGCCTTTATATTCCAGCTCCGCCCTTTTGGCTGTGCTGGACTTCAGTGTTTGACTATTTCTCTAGCCAGGTGCTCCGGTGCCTTTCTCTGTCAGTTCGCTTGGTCCTTCTGGGACCTCTAGTACCTTTTTGTCAGTTTGTCTTTTTGTGTTCTGCAACAACTCCTTTGTTTAGGAGGTGTCCCATTTTTGTCCCAGTCCTTAGTTCTTTTAGGGACCCCTCCCCTTATGCTATAGGTCTTCGTTCAGACTAGCCGAGGACTAAGGCGGGTCTGTTCGCTAGGAACAGGCAGCCCACTACATCGTAGGGATTCAGCTTAGTCTTACTGTAGGGACAGCTTTCCCCTATCTTTCCTTAGTACTTGTTGCAGATCATAACAGGTAAAACATTTCCTGGTTTGTTTAAAAGCAATGTTTTACCTAATAGAAATAATCAGCTGTGATCCCCCTACTGTTCTGTCTGTTTACTCTCTTTTCTGTCCTCCCCTGCCCAGGAGCTGTGGTATGATCAGACCATGTCCCTGTACGGTCAGACACAGCCATTACACAGTACACAGCAGGGGCACATTTATAAGATTATCCCAGCACAGGAACATTTTATTTAAACACAACCAATTGTGGAACTTCTTATTCCAAGATCTACTGATTAAAATGTACTTTGTACATGGAAAAAATCCTTTAAAGCCCTCACAGCAGGAGAACCATAGCAGATAGAAAAAGCAAGTCAATTGCAAACTTATTCTCATGATAACTAGCTAAAGTAATTTAAGAATACTGTAGAAAAATGCCCCTTTAATGTAGAATTCTGTACATATTGTGACCTTTTCATGCTTATTTAAAATGGTTGCAATATAAATGTATTCCAAACCTTTTTGGTCACCTCTATCCACTTTAGAATATGCAAGTTTTTTTTGCAATTTCTACATAGAAATGCAATTATAAATATGTCGTACTTCATGCCAAAAGTAAATTTAGACCCCTATTTTTCATCAATTTCTCCCATATTCCATTCCAATCAGAGAGTGCCTTATTATAGCCATAGTGGTGCATGTTGACTGCCCTGATGGGAAAGTATATATACATATAAATATACTGATAACTGTGTATTAATATTTAAGGGATCCAAGGGGTAACGTTTCTCATTGTGAAGAGTGACATGCAAAGCTTGGCATGCGAATGTGAGAAGACTTTTAAGCCTTGCAATGCTCCTCTGGGAAATTGAATATGAAAATTGCCTTTTCAGAGAGGAAGACTAGAACTCTATTGCCACCTATTGGAAGTAGCAATCCTAAAAGTCAATATTGACCCTTTAATGAGCCTTGCCATATGACTTCAGATAAAAGCCAAACCAAAATCTCATTTTGCAGACACGGTGTTTCAGGGTGCTGCCCCTCATCAGTGCAAAGTTTGAGATCTGGTTTGGGTCTGTGAGAGGTGGCTGACATGATTCCAAGGGGTAATGTTTCTCCTTGTGGAGAATGACATGCCAAGCCTGGCATGCCAATGTGAGGAGACTTTTAATCCTTGCAATGCTCCTCTGGAAAATTAAATATGCAGATTGTCTTTTCAGAGAGGAAGAGGACTAGAATTGTCGTATTGGCATGCCAGGCTTGGCATGTCACTCTCTACAAGGAGAAATTTTATTCCTTGGATACTGTTCAGATGCCTCTGATCCAGCCAAACCAGATCTCACACTTTGCAGTGATGAGGGCAGCACCCCAAAACACTGTCGCAAATTGAGATTCTGGCTTGGCTTTTATCCTAAGTCGTGTGGCAAGGCTCGTTAAACAGTCGATACTGACTTTTAGGATTGCTACTTCCAATAGATGGCACTAGAGTTCTAGTCTTCTTCCTCTCAGAAAAGGCAATTTGCATGTATCTAAATTAGACATTGCTACTCCACAGATGTTGTGAGAAACCTTTCAGAGAAACAAACATTTTAAAGCCATTCTTGACTTATGTTGTGGCCCACTTGATGAAGCAGTCTGTTGCTAGGGTCATCTGAGAAAATCTGTCTGATTATGCTAATCACACTATAATATGAGTTTGATCAGAATGTGATCATAGTGGTATCGGATTGTCTCGGATGAGGAGAAGATAGTAAAAAAATATTTTCCATCTTCTCCATTCTGTTAGTCCCTGAAAATCGTACCGCGCTCAGATGTCATCCGAGTGCAGTCCGATGTTTTGCACTGTCTCATTGATTTGCATGGCTGAATGCAATCCGAATATCAGATGCAAATAGTGCATGCTGCAATTTTTTTCTCATACAAAAAATGTGACATATGCACAGCCCCATAGAATAACATTGATCCAAGGGTGTATGGCACTCGGACTGAAAACACAGTCATCTGCACAAACTCTAAGATTATTTATCGAAATGATATACTACCAGTCCGAACTTTTCATACAGCAATAGTACTTTAAGCCAAGTAATTCTGCCTCCTTTGCCCACAGCTACAATGAAATATTGGTAGTTGTATTAAAATTCCAAATAGTCACATAGTCTGCATAAGTGGCAGCGCTTCTTTCTTACCAGAAAATTAGAAAGGAAGGCATGTCTGCTCTTTCTCTTTTCATGCAGACTGTACAGACATTAACTTATGTGCATACCCAAGGTCTCAGACTACCAATTCTGTCATATTGGTGCTAGGAAAATATGGATTCTGGAAGCCACGGAGAAAGCCATTGCCATAACTAAAAATGAGGTTGGATTGTACTGATGCCTGAATGATGCTACAGGGCAGAGAATGATCTTAGCTACTGAGCACTGACCTTATATCCAAAGTGACTGTCCAAGTGAACAGCTGATTCAAGCATAAGAACCCTAAAACCCATGTAATTGTATGCACCTACAAAGTGATTTCTACTAGCCATAGATAATTACATTTATACTCTTCTGACATTGATCACAATTCTAAAGCTGCCAATCATCAAACTAAATGGATTAAGTTCAACCTTGATTAGGAATTACTGGGATTCAGGTTTAATAATCTGAATATTTCCACATTTTAAATACTATGTGACTAATATACAACTGGATCAGTTCTGGTTTCGGATTTAGGATTTCCTACAAAGACGTTTGAAACATTTGGAAACAATCTTGTATATTCCAGTGATTAAATTAAAATGTCCTCAGTTCTATTAATAGGGTTGTCCGAGATTAGAAGAGTAATTCTACAATTTTCCTAAAAAGTAACAGTAATATCCATTGGTTGTATACTTGCTAAGGGTCCAGACTTTGCTGGGAGAGCTCAGCAAATGAACCACACAAGGGGTTATGGTTACATACAGTAAACCCTGCCACAAAGTAGGAGCTAATGTGGACAGTGTTTAATGGCGTGAATAAAACCTGTCACTGGCCTTTCTGTCTCGATGGACGTGGATGACGTCTCCTAAATCATCCACCCAGCACTGCAAATCTCTCCTGAGGGCAGAGCAAAGTCTTGTAGTCCACATTCGCTGGCTTCCTTTCTGGGTCATTGGTTCCTTCAGGAGCAGAGATGCCAACTTGACTTCTTTTTTTTCTGGTCAGCTTATCAAAAAATCATGGACAGACAATATTTTTTACGGACACATTGGAAAAGTCATAAAAAATCATTATAAGTTATCCATGTCTACTGTCAATGATTCTGATATTAAGACATCAACTGCATTTACTGTAATCTGTAAAATGATGATAATTACAGTCAAAATAATCTGTGGACTTTTCTTCAGCATCAAAAAATCATGGACGTCTTACATTTTTTTTATGGACAGGGAAAAAAAAGTGCCCTATATTTACGGACTGTCCTGGAATTTCTGGACGGTTGGCAACCCTGTTCAGGAGAGCAGAGTGAAGCGTACCTGATCTGGTACATCAACCGCACAGACTCAAAATTTGCCATGTTGGTTGGATGACGTGGGAGACGTCATCCATGTTCACCAAGACTAGAGGGCTGTCAATTGAGGCCAAAGAGGAGGCCCGAGCTTAGACCTGCGATATCCATTGGACCAGACTGCACTGATTAGCATACCTTGTGGGAGAATTAAAAAAGGTATTTTCATGGATCTGTGATGCTGCGAGGGTCTTAGGCACAGATTGCTGGAGTAATGGAGGTCGTTCTTTTAGTTCATATGAGAAAAACGTGTTGACAAGTTCACGATGTACCTTAAATGTCTTGATTTGGAGAATTAACATTTTGGTAATTATGAGGTTTCATCTGGTATCACAGCTTAGTCATTTTGAAGAGAATAAGGATGAGTTGCATCTGCAATACCAAACACAGCCAATGGACAAGAGTGGCACTGTTTCAAGAAGAAAGCAGCTGAGCTTTCCTAATCCGATACAATCCCAATGCCATTTCATATTAGATGGGGAAGAGTAATTTTATATATTATTACTTACAGATGTGCAGTTGGACTCCATACTTTCTTCTTCTAGGCTGATCTTACAGAGGTTCTTGGAATTTTGATGCCAGTACTCTAACGAATCTGTGGGTCGGTTGGGACAGATAATCTGGAAATAAAATTAATTTTAACAATCAATCAATTACAAGAAATACTTGGAGTATCTTTATGAATGCAGCACTCTTTAACAAAATTATGTAACAAATATGCTTTTGGTATTTAGAAAAGAATTCCTCTTATGTGGCATTACAAAATATGTTGGAGAATTTCATATACAGTGGGTGAAATAAGTATTAAACATGTCACCAATTCTTGGTAAACATAAAAACGCTTAAAACAAATATTTATTGAATACTATTTCAAAAACAAATCAAAGCAAAAAAAAATCCTGTGCAGTAAGTAAAAAAGTGAGATAGTGCATCTGGATGACCTACAATTGATTTGCACAGATACTCAATAACATAAATCAGGGATACTGGACGGTATAAATATCCCAGTCCACACCAATATCAACCTGTGAAACCCTATGTCAGAAAATATTAAAAACCTCTGACGTCACTCACCCCCCTCCCTCCTTTTTCTTATCACACAGATT
Organism: Phyllobates terribilis; assembly: GCF_046119375.1. Classification (NCBI taxonomy): domain Eukaryota; kingdom Metazoa; phylum Chordata; class Amphibia; order Anura; family Dendrobatidae; genus Phyllobates; species Phyllobates terribilis. The sequence goes on from NW_027362763.1 coordinate 193,199,624, forward strand.
TCCAGTAAGACAAGTGCTGGCAATATAGTTGGCACTCTTAGAAACAGACTTACAATGGGCATAAAGAAGAAGAAAATTAAAATGTGGGATGTCCTTTTGAAGCCAAATGCCAATGAGGATGTTTTTTGGTGCATAGACAAAGAGATTTAAAATAGACAGGAGAACTCTTTTCAAAGTGTTGGACAACAAAAGGGTACATGTGTTTATACATAAAAGGGCTGTGGAAGTCCTTTAGTCCACAGGAGATGCAGGTTGGATTCAAGTAACACTATTGTTTCCTATAAGCTAGCTCACACTTAATGTCTGCAAAAGGAAATATTGAATATTGAAATTTGTATAAATCTGATATTGATGAAACATATATTTTTAGCGGTAGGGCTAATAGGGGAAGAATATGCATATTTTTTCATATCTGTGACACCTGCCTATAAGCCACAAAAAATAGTGCACATATAACTAACAACAGACATGTCATTTGGTCTTTAAGTAATGATAAAATCCCGATTAAAAATATGGTGGCAATCTCGAACTTCTGCGATCATCCAGTAAGGAGTTATCGCATAAGTTGGGATTTCATAAAATCCTGAAGGGCTTATGACAGCTCACAACTTTGCCCACGTGAGGTCATCACAGGGTGGGGTGTGTGTGTGTGAGTGGGACTCAGGGGCTGATAAAAGATCATGAAGAATTATGATCTGGGTTCCTGTAGATAAATACATATCGTATATGCATGAATCCCATTCACTAAACAACCCCAAGTGAAGCGCTCTCCTTCGGCTAAACTGAATCGTCTCTACGAACGGTGTAGTAAATTTTCTTGTTAATCCCTTTTATTTTCTGTAACTATATATGCTGTATTATTTTGTCCCCTTTGCAAAATCTCTTGTATATTTTTTATAAACACTGCCTCCTTTTGGATTAAATATAAAATTGAATAGTTCTGTTCCTTTTGTTCTGTCACCATGCCTCAAAGCCGCAATGCTCGGCGGTTCTCCTTACTTGGTGTGACAGCTTCATAGCATTACATGCTGTCATACTTGGGTCAGTCTGAGCATTGCGATGTGATCGTCGTCTGTGTTATACGGCCATCTGACTGCGCCCTTATAGTTACAAACGGCACAGTCTGGTCCGTTGGGCGTCTCTGATCTTGATTCAGTGCCTCCTCTCTTCTTGTGATCGCTGTCTTCCTTCCCTGCTTTTTGTGGATGACGTGTCCTTCTGTCATCCACACACTGTCCCGCAATCACGCTCCTGCGCAGGCGCACTTCTATCTGTGCTGCCGAGGGCAGAGCAAAGTACTGTAGTGCGCATGTACCGGTTTTACTTCTGGATCATCGGAGCTCTTTGGCCTTATGCGCATTAGAATACTTTTCTCTGCCTCTGGCAGGGCAGAGCAAAGTACGCTTGTGTGTGAAATAGGACACTGTGTGGATGACATAGGATATGTCATCCGCACAAAGCATGGACGGAGGCGATAGCAAGAAGACACCAGAGATGCTCATCAGACCGGACGGCCTCGTATTTAAGTAGAAGAAAGGCGATTTTTGGCATCTGAGAGGATTGGGGACTTGATTACAGCGTTCCAGTATGCTGTCAAAAAGGACTTAATGGTAGTGGCCTTACTTTATATGGAAAAGAAACATGTGACAGGTTCCCTTTAAGAGTGGTTTCACACAAAGCTTTTTCTGGTAAAACGCCACTGCAATTTTTGAGCCAAATCCAGAAGTGAATGCAGCAAGAAGAAGAAATCCTTCACTTGTATTTGTGTGGGGTTGTAGCATCATTGTCGTCGCACATTTCTGATGCAGACGTCCGTCACTATTTCTCGTCATTAGGTTATTAAGAAAATCAAAACTACTGAATGGTGGAGTCTCTTCTTATAGTACAATCCTTACGAAAATGGGTTAGTCGGAGAAAGACTGCAGAATGGCTTGTGCATATATTAGAGAAATAAAAACCAACTAATTTCTTCCAAATCACATCTCTTCATTCTCAGACACGAACCACCAGTTAATTAAATTACTCGGCCTCATTACAGGTTATTAAAAGGAAAACAAGCCATGGACGAATCATTGCTGAGCAGAGACCAAACAGAAGGCAATCTGAAGTCACAGAGCAGCTCCGCTTCCAGCAAAGTGTAGAGTGGGGAGAACTGAGGGCACATTACTAGGTGCAACCAAGAGCGGTACGTTTAGTATGAAGGCGAATGAGTCATCTGAACAGCACTAAGGAATTTCAGTGGAAGCTATGATTTGAAGATTTTAGAGCACAGAGTGTACAGAGCGGCTCCATAATTAATAATACCTTAGTAAATAATAATATATTTATCAAAGCTTGACATTTTTGACATGGGAGTCAGTGGTGCAATAAGCCCTCTTGTGTCTGACTCATTACAGGTCCTCCTGCAGTATGATTACAGGAAAACATTTCATGTTCCAAAGCCTCTTGGAAATTTCAGCTTCATGTTTTCTACTCTTATATTTCTTTGGGGTAACAAAATAATAATATGTGCAGCATCATCAGGCCTCGTTCAGATGTCTGTTTTTCACGATATGTTTCTTAACATACACTACCGTTCAAAAGTTTGGGGTCATTTAGAAATGTCATTATTTTTGAAAGAAAAGCACTTTTTTTTTTCAATGAAGCTAACATTAAATGAATCAGAAATACACTCTATACATTGCTAATGTGGTAAATGACTATTCTAGCTGCAAACGTCTTGTTTTTATTGCAATATCTACATAGGTGTATAGAGGCCCATTTCCAACAACCATCACTCCAGTGTTTTAATGGTACATTGTGTTTGCTAACTGTGTAAGAAGGCTAATGGATGTTTAGAAAAACCCTTGTACAAGTATGTTAGTCCAGCTGAAAATGGTTTGGCTGATTTGAGAAGCTATAAAATTGACCTGCATGTGCAGCATGAGACGGGGCATTATCATGCATGAAATGATCTCGATGGTCCAGATGGATGGAGTGGAGGATGGCTGGTTGATGGACACCCCATGCAAACACGGCTACGGCGCCAACAAGGAGGAGGTGGAGTAATGTTTTGGGCTGGAATCATGGGGAGAGAGATTGTCGGCCCTTTTAGGATCCCTGAAGGGGTAAAGATGAATTCCATAATGTATGTTGAGTTTCTCAAACAGCACTTCCTGCCATGGTTCAAGAAGAAGAACCGTGCATTCCGCAGCAAGATCATTTTCATGCATGATAATACCCCGTCTCATGCTGCACATAACACATCTGCATCTCTGGCTGCTGTGGGCATAAAAGGGGACAAACTTATGGTGTGGCCCCCATGCTCCCATGACCTCAACCCCATTGAGAACCTCTGGAGCATCATCAAAAGGAGTGTCTATGATGGCGGGAGGCAGTTCACATCTAAGCAACAGCTCTGGGAGGGTATTCTGTCCTCATGCAAAACAATTGGAAGCAGAAACCATCCAAAACCTGACAAATTCAATGAATGAGAGAGTTCAGAAGCTCCTTTCGAACAAGCGGTCCTATGTGCAAATGTAACATCACCTAGAATAAAGTTTTGAGTTGAAAACTGTTTGATTTCAGTTTGTAATAACCTGCTAATGCTTAGAATTTCAAAAATGACCATTTTTTTGTTCTTTATTAAAATGAAAAGGTTGAAAACTCTGCTGTGCATAATAATTTGGAACATGCATTTTGAGTGCAGTTTGAGTGTTTTATTTTTTTAAAAATATACTGTTATCATAGGCAGTTTGTACAAAAACCTTTCAATTGTACTCTAATAGTTATTTGACTGGAAAATTACAATGACTGCAATTCATATAGGTAATTTGGGAAAATCTGATAAAATATTATTTACATAATAATTTGGAATTCAGTGTAAAGTTCAAGTTCTGGTTAAGAACCTCGTGTCCTCTGAATTTATTGCTGCCCTGGTCCCAGAAGAGAAATGCCTGGAGACAGCCGCGATCGGATGGTTTGAAGTAAGTGGAGAGCCCCACATACACAGCCACACATCAGAGGGAGGACACGTATTGTCTGTAGGGTGCCAGAGCGAGAGGGGGCTACAGCTCGCCCACGACTACCTCGCTGGGGCACCTTACACCAGTGTCAACGTCTACAGTGAAGAGGCGACTCCAGGATGCTGGCCTTCAGGGCAAAATGGCAAAGAAAAAGCCATATCTGAGACTGGCTAATAAAAGGAAAAGATTAATATGGGTAAAAGAACACAGACATTGGACAGAGGAAAATTGGAAAAAAGTTTTATAGACAGACGAATCAAAGTTTGAGGTGTTTGGATCACACAGAAGAACATTTGTGAGATGCAGAACAACTGAAAAGATGCAGGAAGAGTGCCTGACACCATCTGTCGAGCATAGTGGAGGTAATGTGATGGTTTAGGGTTGCTTTGGTGCTGGTAAAGTGGGAGATTTGTACAAGGTAAATGGGATTTAGAATTAGGAAGGCTATCACTCCATTTTGCAACACCATGCCATACCCTGTGGACAGCGCTTGATTGGAGCCAATTTCATCCTACAACAGGACATAGACCCAAAGCACACCTCCAAATTATGCATGAACTATTTAGGGAAGAAGCAGGCAGCTGGTATTCTATCTGTAATGGAGTGGCCAGCGTGGTCACCAGATCTCAACCCCATTGAGCTGTTGTGGGAGCAGCTTGACCGTATGGTACGCAAAAAGTGCCCATCAAGTCAATCCAACTTGTGGGAGGGGCTTCAGGAAGCATGGGGTGAAATTTCTCAAGATTACCTCAGCAAAGTAACAGCTAGAATGCCAAAGGTCTGCAATGCTGTAATTGCTGCAAAGGGAGCATTCTTTGACGAAAGTAAAGTTTGAAGGAGAAAATTATTCTTTCAAATAAAAATCATTATTTCTAACCTTGTCAATGTCTGGACTATATTTTCTATTCATGTTGCTACTCATTTGATAAATAAAAGTATGAGTTTTCATGGAAAGCACAAAATTGTCTGGGTGACCCCAAACTTTTGAACGGTAGTGTATATGTTGTTTCTAGGATTCTCACAGATAAAACAAACACCCATTATAAATGATCCATTACCATAATTTTATATACGTACATATGTATTGTAGGATTGTTTATGAAATAACATTTATTTAACCCCTTTATCACATTGGGTTTTTACGTTTTTGCATTTTTGTTTTTTGGTCCCCTTCTCCCCAGAGCCATAAATTTTTATTTTTCTGTCAAAATAGCTTGTTTTTGGAGGGATGAGTTGTACTTTTGAACGACACCATTGATTTTTCTATATAATGTACTGGAAAATGAGGAAAAAATTCCAAGTGCCGTGAAATTGCAAAAAAGTGGAATTCCACAATTGTTTTTTTTTTACCATGTTAACTAAATGTTAAAACTGACCTGCCATTATAATTCTCCAGGTCATTACAAGTTTGCAGATACCAAACAAGTATAAGTTCTTTTTTATTTAAGGGGTGAAAAAATTCCAAAATTTGTGAATAAAAAAAAATGGCGCCATTTTCCTGGACCTGTAGTGTCTCCATTTTTCAGGATCTGGGGCTGGGTGATGGCTTATTTTTTGTGCGCCGAGGTGACATTTTTATTGGTTCCATTTTATCGCCCACAAAACAACGTAATTCTGGTGTTTTGATTTATTTTTCTCGTTATGTCGTTTAGTGATCGGATTAATTCTTTGGATATCTTGATAGATCAGATTATTCTGAACGCGGCGATACCAAATATGTGTATTTTTTATTTTTTAAATTCTTTTATTTTGAAAGGGGCGGAAGGGGGGTTATTTGAACTTTTATATTTTTTTATTTTTTTTTATATTTTTCAAAACTTTTTTTATGCAAGAAGGAACAGTAGGAGCAGTGCCAGAGCCCTGCAAAATGACATCTAGCAGGCCACTAACATCCATGTGTCTGCTAAATCTGTCAGAAACAGACTCCATGAGGGTTGTATAAGGGCTCGACGTCCCCAAGTGGGTGTTGTACTTACAGCCCAACACTGTGCAGGGTGATTGGCATTTGTTAGAGAACACCAAGATTAGCATATTTGATATTGGCGCCCTGTGCTCTTCACACCAGAACCAGTTCACACTGAGCACATGACAGACGTGACAGAGTCTGGAGACGCTGTGGAGAACGTTCTTCTGCCTGCAACATCATCCAGTATGACTGGTTTGGCAGTGGGTCAGTAATAATGTTGGAAGGCATTTCTTTGGAGGGTCGAACAGCCCTCCATGTGCTAGCCAGAGGTTTTAGCCATTAGGTACTGGGATGAAATCTTCAGACCCATATGCAGGTGCAGTGGGTCCTGGGTTCCTTGTGATGCATGACAGTGCTAGGCCCTATGTGGCTTAAGTGTGTCAGCAGTTCCTGCATGATGAAGACATTGATGCTTTGGACTGACTTGCTTGTTCCCCAGACCTGAATTCAATCAAGAGCATCTGGGACATCATGTCTCGTTCCATCCATCAACGCCACGTTGCACCACAGACTGTCCAGGAGTTGAATGATGCTTTAATCCAGGTCTGGAAAAAGATCCTTCAGGAGAACATCTGCCACTTCATCAGGAGCATGCCCAGGCATTGTAAGGAGGTTATACAGGCACGTGGAGGCCACACACACTACTGAGCATCATTTCCTTGTCTTGAGGCATTTCCATTGAAGTTGGATCAGCCTGTAATTTGATTTTCCACTTTGATTTTGAGTATCATTCCAAATCCAGACCTCCATGAGATAATTATTTTGATTTACATTGATCATTTTTATGTTTTTTTGTTCTCAACGCATTCCACTATTAAATGAATAAAAATTCGCAACTGGAATATTTCATTCAGTAATATCTAGGATGTGGTATTTTAGTGTTCCCTTTATAAAAAAAATAAGCAGTGTATGTACTACTGTGCATGGAAGCCGCAAGGGCTACATGCACAGGGCTCTACTACAAGTGTCAGCTCTCAGGGTGATATCACCTGCAGTAGATTTATTGCAGAAATTTCTACAACTGAACATCTGCTTTAGGCTTCATTCAGACATCCAATTTACTCATATGTGTGGTGTCTGTTTTAAGATGGACAAGACACTGCCCCTAAGGCTATGTGCACACAATCAGTATTATGCGCCTTTCAGACATCAGTGCTTCAAGTACATGTGGAGTCCGTTTGCACACATACTGGAGACACTGATACACGTACACCCATTCAAATGAATAGGTCTGTGCACATGTCAGTGTGTTTCCACGGACCGTGTGTCCATGGGCAAAACACACTGACATGTCCATTTTTTTCTCACAGCACGGGCCGCAAAACTTCCCACATCCGTGTGTCATCAGTGTCACACGTACCGGCGCCTGGGAATCAGCATACAGTTAGCATTGTTCCCAAGCGCCGGGTGCTGAACGCTGCCCTCATCATTGTCCCTTGCTGGTGCTGTGATCAGCACCAGCAGGGGACAATGTTGAGAGTAACATTCTGCTCCCGCTCTGTCCTAGTGTAAAAATAAGAAAAAAAAAATCCTTATACTCACCTGTCCGAAGATGTCCCCCGCTGTAATCCACCTGACCGCTCACTCCAATGAGCCGGAGAGAATGATTTGCTCCACCGCTCTGTGGTGTCCTGTCACTCACTGAGCTCAGAACAGAGCAGGGGCCCGCTCGCTCCCCGGCTTCTTGGCGTGAGCGGTCAGATGGATTACAGCAGGAGACACCTTCGGACAGATGAGTATATGGATTTTCTTTTTTATTTTATTATTATTTTTACACCAGAACACAGCATGAGCAGAATACTATTCACAACATTGTCCCTTGCTCGCCCTGATCGTAGTGCAAGCAGGGGACAATGATGAGCGATCACTTCAGCAACCGCTGCTTGGGAACAGAGCTAACTGTACTGCTGATTCCCAAGAGCCGCTACGTGTGATCCTGATGCGGCACACGGGCGGCACACGGTTGCCAGACGTGTGCCACCTGTGTACGACACAGGTGCAAACGGACACATGGACACGGATATCTCTGGTACTGGTTTTTCCAGTACTGGAAATATCCGGACGTCTGAAAGACGCATTAGGTGAGTTTTTTACCTCAGTATTTGTAAGCCAAAACCAGGAGTGGAACAGTCAGAGGAAAAGTATAATAGAAACATGTCACTACTTCTGTATTTCTCACCCACTTCTGGTTTTGGATTACAAATACTGATGTAAAAAACTCACCAAACACTGTGTGAACATGGCCTGCGAGTTTAATGGAATCAGTCACACAAATCATTTTTTCAGCTTATATGTGTGTGCATTCCATCAAACTCAGGGTATGCCTAAGGGCTTATTCACACATCAGTAATTGGTCAGTATTTTGCATCAGGTTATATGTGCACGTTGAGTATTTGATTATGGAAATTTCTGCAAGGTTTCTGCATCTCTTGGCAAAAAACCCACTGAGAAAAAACATGTGTTTTTGGTGCATTTTTGCATGCATTTTTTGCATGCGGTTTTCTTATCGTTTCTGTACAGCAATGAATGCTTTTTGGAGCTAAGTAAAGAGATTTGAAAAAAGAAACGTGGGGCATCACTTTAACCCATGGATTACCATTGGACCTGGAGTGAGTATATTGGTTAATTTAGCGCAAACCTGTCTGCAGGATTTTGCAAAGTAAACTACATACACTGTCAGGTTGGCGCCGTTACACTGATTAAAAAGATACCTTGGTTGATGAAATCCATCCTGTGGTTCTTGTTTAATCTTTATTTGCAGTTTGGAGATAATGAGATTCTGGTGCTTTGGGGTGGGCCTGTTGGCGGGGTTTTATGTGGTGCTCTGCTTATATATTCATCTGTGTGCTTATGAAAGGTCACTGATCCTTCAATGACCTGCCTCCTATTTTACACAATGCATATACTATTGTGGGGTTAGAAAACATTTTTTTACATCCAGCTAATTTGTAATATTTTTTTCTAACCCCACAATAGTATATATATTATGTAAAATAGGAGGCAGGTCACTAAAGGAACAGTGACCTGTCATAAGCGCATACAGACGAATATGTAAGCAGAGCATCATATAAAGCCCCACCCACAGGCCCGCCAAACTGTCAATAAAGATTAAACAAGAACCACAGGACGGATTTCATCAACCAAGGTTTAATTTTAATCAGTGTAATGGTGCCAACCTTATACTGACGGTAGTTTGTTTAGCACAATCCTGGTGACAGGTTCACTTTAAATGATTAAAGAATGTGTCTGTTTTATTTCAAATAAAGTGTTTTATTCTCGGTGTGTGTTTATTTAACTCTTTACTTACAGGTTTAGTAATGAGGGTGCCTGGCTGACACCTCTTCGTTACTAAACCTAGGGCTTGGTGTCAGCGACACCTAATCCGATTACCCCTAATCCCATTCAATATGAAGTGCCATTTCAGGGGCAGCTGAAGGTTGATATTTTTAGCCTAGGAAGGGGCCATTAGACCAACGTGTTCCCTGGCTCGTCTTTAGGGTATGTCCCCACGATCAGCAACCAGCAGTGCTTTGGACACAGTGTATTTTTGCTGCGTCCAAAATGCTGCGGTCTAATGCCACACTTTTTTTGTCAGTACATGTGGATCAACCTCATGCATTGACATTTCAATCAATCAAAATCTGCAGCGGAGACTAGCGTCTCCGATACAGAAATTGACAAGCTGCGAGTGAGTTTATGCAGCGTCAAAACAAGCACAGTGGGCATGGGATTTCTTATAAATGAAATAAAATGAATTAAATTTAAAAAAATGGTGTGGGCTCCAAGTGAGTCATTTACATAACCATCAGAGGGAAAGCCAAACACTGGGGGCTGATATTACTAGCCATGGAAGGGGCCATTAGCCAAAAATGTTCCCTGGCTATTAAAAACAGCCCACAGCTGTTGCTTAGCGTTTACTGGCTAGATTAGAGGGGGATCCCTGAAAAAAATTGACGTAGGGTACCCCTAAAAAATCTAACCAGCAAAGGCTAAACAGACAGCTTTGAGCTGATATTAATAGCCACGGAAGGGGCCATGGATACTGGCCCCCTCAAAGGCTAATAATATCAGCCCTCAGCAGCCCCAAAAATGGCACATCCATAAGATGCAACAAATCTGGCACTTAGCCTCGCTCTTCCACTTGCCCTGTTATGGTGGCATGTGAGGTAATAGGGTTGGGGTTCATGTCAGCCTTGTATTGGCAACTGACATGAAGCCCAGGTTAGTAATCCAGGGTGTCTATAAGATGCCCCCATTATTATCCCCATAGTAAAGGTTTTGAAATAAACACACGGTCTGAAAAAAATTGTTTATTTGAAATAAAACTCCACAAGGTTTTAATCATTTATATGAAAATAAAAAACACAGTATACTCACCTAACACCTAATCCCCTGAAGCCATTGTCCCCTGTAAATAACAGAAAATAATAAACAGCTAAAATATTTACCTAACGCCCATTCCATTTGAAGCTATTGTCACCTGTAAAAAGAACAAAAATAAAAAACAACCATATCCCTCACCTGTCCGACGTGATAAAATAATCCAAAGTGTCCAAAGTTGTAGAGCAGTCACATCAGCAATTACTGATGTGACTGTTCTAGAATTATGGTGGATAGGTGAGTATTATGGTGTTTTTTATTTTTTACAGAGGACAAGGGCATCGGGGATTTGGTGTAGGTGAGTATAATGTGTTTTTTATTTTAATATTTATTTTAACTTTTTTTTTCTCACTGTGAGCACAGGCGTTGGCTGATGATGTAGCACCCTGAGGACTCGGCTGCTACAGGGGTATTGCACCTCAAACCAGAGGTGTGGTATTCCACTCCCGGGTAAGGATGGAGTGTGGGACTGAGCTCAGTAGGCTGCATGCACTACATACATCCCATTTCCGGGGGACAGAACTACGGTACTCCCACCAAGTATATGTGCAGGTACGACAGCGTCTGTCCCTGGCTGGAGTGGGAGGGGGGTGGAACATCCCAGTAGTGTAGGGGCAGATAGGGGGAGTACTCTGGGTAAAGCTAGGAGCTCATTGGGTGCTGGTCACCTGGGCTCACACATAGAGGGAGTATATATGGTGGGCACCATCTTAGGACAGGGTCTTTTTAGCAGGGGAGCTCAGCCAGGAGGGCTGACAGGGAGCTGTGGCTCCGGCTGGGCCCAGCTCCAGAGCCAAGCCTGCAGAGGAGAGAGGAGAAAGAAAGGCCCAGAGTGGAAGACCAGAGGGAACCCTAAGAACCCAGAATCAGACCAAAAAGGGTGAAGGGTTGGCGGACACGGGTACCGGAACCCGAACTGGTGGAGGCCACTTATCCTCAGCCAGGAACCGGAGGTCGTGGTCAAGATTTGCCACGACCCTCACCAAATCCACCAGAAAGGCACACCAAGCATAGGGTCAGGGAACCCAGAGGAGGTTTGACCACTAAGAGACCCGAGGGAGCCGGCCAAAGGTGGATCCCTGGTGGGAATGGCCAGAGACAGAGAGGGAGAAGGGAGCTCAGGACCACGCTCCAGAACTGCCTGGGGGTTAGCCGAGTCCAGGACCTGGTGGACGCAGCACGGCTCGGGTGGTCACTCAAGGCCAGAGTGACTGAGAGAACACTTGTGAGTAAAACCCCTGAAACTGCATCTCCTGACTCTGACTCTTCTTACTGCACCGTCACAACCCCCCTCATCTTCACCTGCTGCCCTGAGGCCATACCCCTCCCGTTGGGGGTTATACCACCACGCTGCACATCCTTATACACCTGGCCTCAGTGGACTGTTCTGCAGCGGCGGCTTCAAAGCCGCACTCAACGGGTGGCGTAGTCGATCAAGTTAACATCTACTGCCATAGACTGCCACTTAGTTTGACACCCTGGGCACAGACCGGGTCACCGCCACAAGGACTACTACCCCTACCCAGATCCGGCTCCGGGTATCCCCTGAACATGGCCCAGGGGGCGCGTCAATGACATTTCCCATCAGCGGCGCCTGCTCTCGCTGTTATCAGCAACAGCAGACGTAGACTAATGTGAGGACTAGTCTCTCATCAGCCTACGCCTGTGACCCACGGTCAATTCTTTGTGCCTTTTTGCCGCGTTTTTGACCCCTTAACTTCAATTGAGCCAGTGAAATCCGATTTGAGTGACTCAATTGAAGTCAATGGGTGCAAAATGCAGCAAAACCGCACAAAGAATTGATATGCTGCATATTTAAACGCACCGCAAATCCTGAATGGTAATTCCTCATCATGTGCACAGCACTTCAGGATTGTCATTGAATTAGCTGGCAGGGGAAGAAGGACGAAGCTATTTTTATGGCGATACGCGTGGAGTCTCTCCCCTCCATGCACCCATGATCTCTGCTTTGGACATAGGCTGAGTATGCCCATTTCATCTGAATACTTGTGCCTCTCCATTTTTTTGGCAGGTGTTATTATATGAATGAGCTTGTCATTTGACTCCCCATTTCTCTAATTGGCTTATGCTGCTCCCTTACATGCACGGTCATTTATGAGCACTGTTGTCAGCAATCTATATGGTATAAATATTTGTGCATATTGTTGACAGAGCGTGTCGTTTTCATCTATATGGGCAGCTGTCAGCTAATTGGGTCATGCTTATGCACTAGCACTTTAGATATCTTTTTCATGTTTTACATGGTATATCTATTTGGACATTGACCTCCTATCTGATTTATACTTGTACTTATATAATTCATATCCATTATTTGTTATTGTGCTGTTATTCTTTACCATGTGTTTATTTATTATCCATCCATGATTATCTTTTTCTGCCTTTGTCCTGTTTAGCGGGGTGGTTTAGGGGTGTCATAGCCTGATTCTGGGTTATTTGACATGTTTGTATCCCTGTGTGGGTTTTAATTGTTTTTATTTGTGTGTATTTTGGCTCATTATATATTAATAAAGTTGGTATTTTGTTAAGAGACCCTCTTATATTGCATTTCTTTTCTTTCTTGTCACTAGTGTGTTTGCATGCAACGGGTTGATCACTATCCATAGCATTATCTTTAATGGTGCCCGCCTCTTCTCTTTGCTCATCAGTAATCCACATCCAACAATCAGAATGCATACTTATAAGTTTCTTTGATATAAGTTTCTTTGTACTGTAACTTTACTCACCTTTTTACATGCGGTGATGGAACTCCCCAGGTTGCTGGTTGATGTGTCATTGATGCTGTTACCCCCACTGCTCCCATTCTTGTCCATGGGTCCAAACATGGCTGCCAGTTCACAACTGTTAAAATAAAACACATTCAATAAAAGTGTCAATATGTCTAATGTACGTACTCCATTTTATTGCATATCACAAATGAATAACCTACTGAAATAGCTAATGACGTGTAAGTGCCCTAAAAGCTCACCACCTTGCTCATTTGATGAGTACATTCACCCACAGCGATAATGGTTCAGCAGACGCCAAACCCCAAAAACTGCAGTAAAAACTACTTGTGTGACACTGAATTATGCAGCCTATTCCAGACTTCTCCAGCTGCACTGGAATTCAGCTTTACACAGAAGGTAAGTAGATTTGGTTTATTGAGAAACGCAAAATATAATCCGTTGTCCCATTTTTTTTTACAACACAATTAGAGACTGATTTACTTTTTCTATTTCTTTTCTTATTCTACAATTGTTTCATGAACTAAAAATGAATGTGCCAGGTGAATCTGAAAAATAAGCAGTTAATTAGGTTCTTGACTTGGAACGCTCATTTTTCAGTGTAATAGAATGTAAGTGGGAAGCATTGATTTAATAAAGTAACGTATTCCTAAGAAACTAGCAATATTCAGTTGTAAACTATTTTAGCTTAACGTTCTCCACAGATAAGGAGCAAAATGACAAGGCTAACTAATAAGAACAACATAATCATGTGTTAGTGGTAAGTTAGTACACAAGGTAACTATGCAATAATCTAGCAAGCTAGAAAGAAAAAGGACTAATGTAAAATTTCAACATTAATTATGAAGTTTATTGCTTCTAAGGCTATATATACAGTACAGACCAAAAGTTTGGAAACACCATCTCATTTAAAGAAATTTCCGTATTTTCATGACCATGAAAATTGTACATTCACACTGAAAGCATCAAAACTATGAATTAACACATGTGGAATTATATACTTAACAAAAAAGTGTGAAACAACTGAAAATATGTCTTATATTCTAGGTTCTTCAAAGTAGCCACCTTTTGCTTTGATGACTGCTTTGCACACTCTTGGCATTCTCTTGATGAGCTTCAAGAGGTAGTCACCGGAAATGGTCTTCCAACAATCTTGAAGGAGTTCCCAGAGATGCTTAGTACTTGTTGGCACTTTTGCCTTCACTCTGCGGTCCAGCTCACCCCAAACCATCTCGATTGGGTTCAGGTCTGGTGACTGTGGAGGCCAGGTCATCTGGCGTAGTACACCATCACTCTCCTTCTTGGTCAAATAGCCCTTACACAGCCTGGAGGTGTGTTTGGGGTCATTGTCCTGTTGAAAAATAAATGATGGTCCAACTAAACGCAAACCGGATGGAATAGAATGCCGCTGCAAGATGCTGTGATAGCCATGCTGGTTCAATATGTCTTCAATTTTGAATAAATCCCCAACAGTGTCACCAGCAAAGCACCCCCACACCATCACACCTCCTCCTCCATGCTTCACGGTGGGAACCAGGTATGTAGAGTCCATCCGTTCACCTTTTCTGCGTCGCGCAAAGACACGGTGGTTGGAACCAAAGATCTCAAATTTGGACTCATCAGACCAAAGCACAGATTTCCACTGGTCTAATGTCCATTCCTTGTGTTCTTTAGCCCAAACAAGTCTCTTCTGCTTGTTGCCTGTCCTTAGGAGTGGTTTCCTAGCAGCTATTTTACCATGAAGGCCTGCTGCACAAAGTCTCCTCTTAACAGTTGTTGAAGAGATGTGTCTGCTGCTAGAACTCTGTCTGGCATTTATCTGGTCTCTAATCTGAGCTGCTGTTAACCTGCGATTTCTGAGGCTGGTGACTCTGATAAACTTATCCTCAGAAGCAGAGGTGACTCTTGGTCTTCCTTTCCTGGGGCGGTCCTCATGTGAGCCAGTTTCTTTGTAGCGCTTGATGTTTTTTGCAACTGCACTTGGGGACACTTTCAAAGTTTTCCCAATTTTTCGGACTGACTGACCTTCATTTCTTAAAGTAATGATGGCCACTCGTTTTTCTTTACTTAGCTGCTTTTTTCTTGCTATAATACAAATTCTAACAGTCTATTCAGTAGGACTATCAGCTGTGTATCCACCTGACTTCTGCACAACACAACTGATGATCCCAACCCCATTTATAAGGCAAGAAATCCCACTTATTAAACCTGACAGGGCACACCTGTGAAGTGAAAACCATTTCCGGTGACTACCTCTTGAAGCTCATCAAGAGAATGCCAAGAGTGTGCAAAGCAGTCATCAAAGCAAAAGGTGGCTACTTTGAACAACCTAGAATATGACATATTTTCAGTTGTTTCACACTTTTTTGTTAAGTATATAATTCCACATGTGTTAATTCATAATTTTGATGCCTTCAGTGTGAATGTACAATTTTCATAGTCATGAAAATACAGAAAAATCTTTAAATGAGAAGGTGTGTCCAAACTTTTGGTCTGTACGGTATATTATTTGTATCATATTAAAACTAGTTGGATGATCTGCATGGATTCAGAATAGAAGAAATTGGGTGATTGTGAATACTTTCTCGTACACAGCACTGTACCTGTGATGTGAGGTGGCAGCAGTATATACTGTGTGGATATGATTCGGGTACTTGCAGAGAAAATGAAATACATTCTTCAGGTTGTAACGAGATCATTAGAAAAAAATAATCATCTAGATTGGGCTGTTCGGCTGTTATTCATTAACAAGTTCTCTCATGTCCTTGTCTCAGACACGCCACAGGTTATCTAACCAGTGCAGAGTAAGGAGAAATCGCATTTTCTCCTGACCAGGAAAATCTATTTCAATTAACTAGGCAATGCCATAAATTCTGTGTTCAAAATATCATCTTCACGGGTTATTAGTTCTCAAAAATACACTGTACTGAGCTCTGTTATCAGTCAGCAATCACTCTCCCAGCCACAGTGTCAGTATAAACTGAAAATTTCCTGCTGGTGGGCAGAAGAGCTGATAGGTCATAGTACCTGAAAACAGAGGCATTACTTGAGGTTTTTGGATCTCAATATAGAGCGCCCCCAACCTACCATCAATCATTTATAATACTATTGGGGCATATATGTCTTCACCCCTCCATGAGTTCAGGGGCACGAGAGTGACTCCTGTCTGCAAAGTGACTTCTATACTGGGTAAGCAGGAGTGTGTGGGAGTTAACCATTATATTTTAAGGTACATATATATTAAATAATAAAATTTCTGCTTAAAATTTGCTTAATGGCATAAAATGCATGCAGCTCGAAAATGATTGCACTTCTTTTATTGGCTACTTTTGGGCTAATGTATATGGGTCGGTATAAAATTGACTTAGAAGGAAATTTCAGGGTGACTCCAAGGAAAACAAGCTACCTAATTGACGCATGTAGATGGATGTGTATATAAAAGATGTGAGTGATAAATTATATGAACAAATCCTCTGATCATTATATAGCAAACCAATATGTTCTGCTTTTTGTTCTTGTCAGTCTGGAAACCATAACAATTACTCAGACCTTACAAATATGGAGTCATACATATGACGACTACAGCAAGCTACTCTCCAGGAGATATACTCTATATAGACATTTTTTTTTATTATTCCTCAAAAACAACTCCATTAAAAATTCAGATGCCCGTTTCATGTGCTCGTGACAGATTATCTTGCTGGGGAAGCTGTGGCCAGGCAAACATTTCCACTGTTGCACTAACAAAGTAGCACACTGCAACACTAAGTATGCGAACATGAAATATATGAAATTTAAATAGCATTACTGCTCTAGAAAATAGAAATAAATGAGAAATCTTAGTGCATAAATTGTCCAATTCATGTGTACCTGGTAGCCATGTTAAGGAGTTTCTCGTCATACCAGGAACCTACCAATGTGAACTCTTCTCTAAGAGACATAAGCCTGCTTGTGAGTGGGAATGCAAGTTCCTGCTGCAATTAAAACTGCCTGTGGCCTAGAGGCGCAGTGCTCAGTCAAAGCTTACACATAGAAACAGAAAAAACTGCACATCCAAAACAAGAAATAGGTGTGTACCACAGGCGGTTTTAATTGCAGCAGGAACTTGCTTTCCCACACACAAGCAGGCTTATGTCTCTTAGAGAGGAGTTCACATTGGTAGGTTCCTGGTATGACAAGAAACGTCTTACCGTGGCTACCAGGTACACATGGATTGGCCAACTTATGTGCTAAGATTTCTCATTTATTTCTATTTTCTAGAGAAGTAATGCTATTCAAATTTCATATATTTCATGTTCGCATACTTAGCGTTGCAGAGTGCTACTTTGTTAGTTAAGTACCGGTCAGTTTTTTCTATTTCCACTGTTGTAGTCAGAGGATAACTGGACAGATGGCAAGTATAACTGTGAAAAAATGCACACTGCAAGGTAAGGGTCACATAACTGTATTTTCTCTCATCCGAGAGAATCAGGCGGATTATGCTGATCACATGCTGCCCACACGCTGACCACACTCTGACCACACGCTGATCAGAGTATAATCCAATTTCATCCGATGTCATCCGGGTGTGCTCTGATTCTTTTGACGGACCCATTGATTTGCATGGCTGAGTACAAAGAGATTTATGGATGCAAATCGTGCATGCTGAGATTTTTTTCCTTGGACAAACTCAGTCTGAGGAAAAAAATCTGACTTTTGCATGGCCTCATACAATAACATTGGTCTGAGTGAGATCTGATGGTTTGGAGCATCGCACTTGGACCGAAATTATGGTCATCTGCATGAACCCCAACATTAAGGCACCACCAGTCCCGGCATAGCTGGTAGTGAATACATACTCTTTTAAATTAACCTGTCAGCTGATACATGCTGTCCAATCCGGAACTGGCTGTAATATTTCAGCCAGGTATGTTTGACTCTGAAACACTGAGAACATACGTTAAGAGCCGGGGACCGAGACCACCTTAAGACTAGTTGGAAAGTTGGGTACACGGCGTCTTCTCCATGACTGCTGCCCTGGACTGAGAGGTCTCTGCCTATATGCGAACACAGAGCCTACTTACCATGTAACCGGTTATACAGGGTGGGCCATTTATATGGATACACCTAAATTAAATGGGAATGGTTGGTGATATCAACTTTCTGTTTTGTGGCACATTAGTATATGGGAAGGGGAAAACTTTTCCAGATGGGTGGTGACCATGGCGACCATTTTGAAGTTGGACATTTTGGATCCAACTTTATTTTTGTGCAGCATCTGAAACAACGGATACTGGAAGCCTGTGCTAGCATTTCTTCTGTGGTGTTGCTATTAGTGTGTCAAGAGTGGGAGAAGAGAGTTGCATTGGCAATCCAACACAATGGGCAGCACTTTGAACACATTTTATAAGTGGTCATAAACTTGTAAAAAACTCATGAAATAATAAAGTTATGTTAAAACCAAGCACACCATTGTTTTTCTTATGAAATTCTCAATAAGTCTGATGTGTCACATGACCCTCTTCCCATTGAAAAAAATAAAGTGGGATCCAAAATGTCCGACTTCAAAATGGCCGCCATGGTCACCACCTATCTGGAAAAGTTTTCCCCCTCCCATATACTAATGTGCCACAAACAGGAAGTTGATATCACCAACCATTCCCATTTAATTTAGGTGTATCCATATAAATGGCCCACCCTGTACATTGGTACTGGAGAGATTTTTTAAAAAACAATCATGAATTTGGAAACAATTGAGAAATATATCAAGATCTGTAAAACAATATTATATCCTCAAACAAAGCTGGATTTTAAAAAGTCCACTCATGGTAATTCTCAATATATCAGAAAGGTTCACTATCCTTAATCTTGGCTAATATAGCTACAGATTACATTTTTTTCAAGTTCAACCCTTATCATGATTTATAAAAGGACATTAAGGGGAACCTGTCATGTGGAACATGGTATCTCATCTGCAATCAGAATGTTATAGAGCAGGAGGAGCTGATCAGATTGATGTACATTTTTGTGGGAAAATTTGGTAAAACTTGTATTTTATTAGTTTAAATCCCTGGTGTGTGTACATACAGTAGTGTTCAAAATAATAGCAGTGGGTTCAAAAACATGAGTTAAGCACAAAATCTTTATACTAGTTTTTATTTCCATGCATTGGGAACATTGCACACTGTTTTCTAGTTCAAAACATGAAGAGAAATGTTTATAATTTTTAACTACTTTACAGAAAATAACAAAAAATGAACATTGGGCTGTTCCAAAAAATAGCAGTGTCTGCATTTATCTTTACAAACTCACAATATGTACTCTTCATGTACTCTTTTATTTGAGGATTTAGCATTTCTGTGGATCACTAACCTTTTTTATGTCACCCTACAAGTGTTCTATCGGATTAAGGTCCGGGGATTTGGCTGGCCACTCCATAACCTCAATTTTATTGGACTGGAACCAAAATTTTGCTCGTTTACTGGTGTGTTTAGGGTCGTTGTCTTGTTGAAATACCAATTTCAAGGGCATATACTCTTCAGCATAAGACAACATAACCTCTTCAAGTATTTTGATATATGAAAACTGGTCCATGATCCCTGGTATGCGGTAAATAGGTCCAGGACCATAGTAAGAAAAACATGCCCATATCATGATGCTTGAATCACCATTCTTCACTGTCTTCAGAGTGTACTGTGGCTTGAATGCAGAGTTTGGGGGTCAATTCAAAACTTAGTCCAGAAACATGAGGTCAGACAACGTCTAAACTATAATACCACAAAAAAGTCTATAGTGGCAAGTAACCGCCAGACAAGAAGAGATTCTGACAATATATAAAAATAATAATTTTATTCAAATAGAAGATAAAAAGTACATAAAAATAGACAAGGGGAATAAACCTCTAAAAATAGGGGGAATGGAAAACACAATGCTGTCTACTGCATACACATGATGTAAATAATTATCCGCTCCAGTACATGTCTTTTTTTTTACAGTTGGACTTTGCGGGACTTCTTGCTAACAGATTAGCTTCACACAGGCGTCTTCTGTCACAGTACTCACAGGTAACCTGAGACTGTCTTTGATCATCCTGGAGCTGGTCATTGCCTGAGCCTTTGACATTCTGGCTATTCTTCGATGCATTTGAATGGTAGTCTTCTATTTTCTTCCACATCTCTCTGGTTTTGCTTTACATTTTAAAGCATTGGAGATCATTTTAACTGAACAGCCTATCATTGTTTGCACTTCTTTATAAGTTTTACCCTCTCCAATCAACTTTTTAATCAAAATACGCTGCTCTTCTGAACAATGTCTCGAACGACCCATATTTCTCAGGCTTTCAAGGAGAAATGCATGTACATCATGTGCTGGCTGCACCCTTAAATAAGGGCCACCTGATTCACACCTGTTTCTTCACAGAATGACTGACCTCACTAATTGAACTCCGCACTGCTATTATTTTGAACACACCACCTAACAATTAATTATTCAAATACACAGACTCAAAAACATGGAGATCATGAATGCTGATTCTGTTGTTTTTTTTCTTAGAATCTACTGCACTAACTGGTAAATGGTTTGACATATGGTATATACCAAAGACAGCGATTAATCTGGTTAGTCATATTGGACTGCTATTATTTTGAACACTACTGTATGAGTCCATTGCACGGTCCTATGCAGTGATTGACAGTCTTCCTTGTATATCTGTGCAGACAGAGATAGCTGTCAATCACTGAGCAGGGCCGCCCACTCGACTCATAAGAGTAAAACAGCTCTGTCCACGGTCGCCTGGCAGCTATAAGTAAGGCTTCTATGAACAGGCTTTTCACTAGCTACTTTGAATAACAGATCAAAGGGGAAACCTGGAATTCACCCTTTCATCCCTGTACAAACGATAATAATAATAATAATAATATACGTGAACTTACACAGGGACTCTGGGCTGAGTCCTCAAAGTAGCTGCTGGCCAATGGAGTAGGCTGACAGGAAAATCAGGTACCCGTATTAGAATAAGGAGGTGCAGACAAAGCAAAAAATCGTAAGTTAGAAGAATAGTCAGTAAATAGGCGGAGGTTTGAAGCAGGACAAAATAGTAGAACTACCAAGGCACCAAGGTATGGATCAGATTAAGAGGTCATTTTAACTGGCTGTGGAAGACAGATATTCAGGAGTTTAAGTAGAGACTGAGCAGTCAGGTCAGTCAATACAGCAGGGAGTCAATACTCAAAAACTATGAATTAAGACAAGTCCCAGGGAATTAAAGAAGCCTGCTGCTTGTTGCACTGCGTTGCCTTCTGGCAACAGAGGTGGAAATAGAAGCAGGACCCGACATGGAAGTTAAAAAACCCATAAAACACCAGGGATTTCAATGAATAAAATACAAGTTGTACTTAGTCTTTACCAACAAACCAATATATCCTTCTGCTCAGCTTCTCCTCCTCTATACCATGTTGTTGAGAGATCGCACTGCATGTGCAACATGACAGGTTCCCTTCAACATCTTTTTGTTTTTGTTTTCTTTCTTTTCTTTAGTTATGAAATTTAAAGATACAGTTAAATTTGGTCCTGTTATTATCCTTTACTACATCTATAGTTTGTGCTTTGATGAAAGAGGAAACATAAGAACATTTTACATATCCAATTAACAGAATGAGCACACAGCGATATCATTAAAGCGTATTACTGCATGCCCCACTGACTGTAAATAGCTCATCTGAAGAATGTGCCCATTGGTAGCCGTGTTCAGACTCTAGAAATCTTCTTTTTATACATAATTGTAGTGTCCCTCAGAATACCAGAGGATGGAGAAAATGTGAGAAAACAAGGGGCTACATAGAAATAAGTAGTAAGCATAAGGCTATGTGCCCACGATGCAGAAATGCTCAGGATTTTTTCCTGAGCGTTTCTGCATCTCCCTGGCAGAAAAAACGCATGCGGATTGTACATGCATTTTTCCTGCCAGGGACAAGCGGATGTGAAGCGTTCTTCACTTGCATTTCCGCATACGGGTTGACAAGCGCTTTCCAAAAGATTTTAGCATCACTTGGAAAGTGCTTGACAACTTGGTCACACTATATAATCCCATGCAAACGGCATGGATTTATATACTGTGACTTTAAAGAATGGTAAAAAATAATCATACCTGGCGCCGCCATGCTCGTCACAGTTACTCCGGATCAGACAGTGTAGGGAGCACTGCTGCTGTGTCAGGGAGAGATTTGCTTGTGTATTAGGTAGTGGAGGGAGAAAAACCGTACATTACACATATCCACCTAACAAACAGTCCTTCTGAGGACTAATCCATCTGCAGAGATATCAGGCAGGCAAGGTGTATAGGCAGGCGGTGTATATAGCAGACTGCAGTGCATATAGCACAAGAGGCTCCATTCCAATTCTGCCTTCTGCTATTAGATATTTCTATATAAAGGCCCAGGTCTCAGGGGCCAGGAATACTTTTCTTTGGATCTTAATCCTCATTATTTACTTAAAAAGGAATCCAGAGAACATTTGTTTGTTGGCATTGCAGAATACAGCCAGGTCCTTTCCATATTACAGCGCTAGAAATCTAGCTATTTAAAACTGTGTTTTCTCCGTCAAGCAGATCACATATACGTTTTTCAGAAAATACTGCCATTTCTGGCCTCCATTAAAAATTTCCTTTAGTGTGTCAGTGAAGCAATTCTCAGCAGTTTGCTGTTCAAACTACTTACCTACAGGCCAGGTATTTAAAACTCTGTTTTCTCCGTCACATGGATCACATATAAGTTTGCTCCAAAGTCAGTCATTTGTAGTGAGCATGGAAGATACTGTCCTGCATTTAAAATGGGCAAGACACATGGCAAGGGACGGGGAACTGGACGTGATGGTAATGGTGCATGCAGAGGCCGAGGACAAGGCCGTGGGCAAGCCGAAATTGTGCCACAACAAACACCCACATCTTCTCGCCTGACCTTCCTGTCCCAATTTCTAGGGGACCGCAGCACACCACTATTGAACCCAGAGCAGTGTCAAAAGGTTGTTGGTTGGATGGCGGATAATGCTTCCAGTCACTTTGCCACCACCACCACCAACACCCTGTCTTCCACACGATCAAGTCTCAGTAGCCGTGAGTCTGGACCGCATATTCCTCACCCTGATCCTCCTTCCTCCCACCATGCCGAGTACCCAGAGACAACTGATCCCACACTTGGACACTCTGAAGAGCCGTTCACTTTTCCATTTATAGATTCGAGCCTCTCGCACGGTCCACTTGAAGCGGGGCAAGAGGAGATCGCGTGTAGTGATGCCCAAATATTTGAGCAGCCACGGTCACACGAAGGCGATGGTGGGAAAGTGTCACAAGAGGTGGACGATGATGAGACACAATTGCCAGAAAGTCAGGAGGAGGACCAGGGTGCGGAAGTGGAAGACGAGGTGGTGGATGATATAGTAACTGACCCAACCTGGCAGGAGGATATGCAGAGCGAGGACAGCAGCACACAGGAGGAGGGAGGCAGAGCACCCCAACAGGCAGGAAGATGCAGTGTGGTGGCCGCAGACAGAAGGCAGGCAACCGTTCCCGGTAACACCAACACGAAGGAAGTTGCCAGTACAGCTGTTAGGTCTTCCCGAGTCTGGTTGTTTTTTAAAGACTCTACCGATAACCCCAGAAAGGCCATTTGCACCACCTGCCAGGCCAGCATTAGCAGGGGTTGCAAAACGACCAGCCTGACCAACACCAGCATGATCAGGCACATGGCAGCAAAGCACCCGACTTTGTGGGCCGAACCCCAGAGTTCAGGAACAGTGTCTGCGGGTGGCACCATTGCTTCTGCTGTTGTGCATGCAAGCCAATCCCCTGTCCATGGTGCATGTGAAGATGCCTCCTGCCCTGCACCTTTCATTGCACCCTCTCAAGTAGCAGCATCAGGAAGCACATCCATGTCCTTGTCCCAGCGCAGCGTTCAGTTGTCCATACCCCAGTCCTTGGAACGCAAGCGGAAATATGCAGCCAACGCCGCACAGGCCACACTACTAAATTCTCACATTTCATGACTGCTTGCGCTCGAAATGTTGCCTTTTAGGCTCGTGGAGACGGAAGAATTCCGCAACCTGATGGCGGCGGCTGTCCCTAGGTACTCGGTCCCCAGCCGCCACTATTTCTCCCGGTGTGCCGTCCCTGCATTACACAAGCACGTGTCCCAAAACATTAGCCGTGCCCTCAACAACGCAGTTACCGGTAAAGTCCACCTAACCACGGACACGTGGACAAGTGCTTGTGGGCAGGGACGGTACATCTCGCTGACGGCATACTGGGTTAACATAGTGAAAGCTGGGACCCAGTCGGACCTTGGGACGGAACACGTCCTCCCGACGCCAAGGATTGCGGGCCGTAGGTCAATCAGGGTTGCCACCACGGTCCACAGCTCCTGCACCTCATCCTCCTCAGCCATCTCCTCCTTCTCAGCCTCCATCTCTGAAACGACTACATCAGTCACAAGCTGGAAGGACTGCAGCACTGCCTTGGCCAAGCGGCAACATGCTGTGCTGAAGCTAATATGCTTAGGTGACAAACCGACAATGCTGAAGAGTTGTGGACAGCTTTGAAAGAGCAGGAAGATCTGTCGCTCACACCGCAGAACCTACAGCCAGGTATCGTCGTGTGTGACAATAGCCGGAACCTGGTGGCGGCTCTGAGACGAGGCGAGCTCACACATGTACCATGCCTGGCCCATGTGCTTAACCTCGTGGTTCAGCGGTTTCTCAAATCCTACCCGGAGCTGCTGGATCTGCTTTTTAAAGTACGCCACCTGTGTGCCCATTTTAGAAAGTCAGCTACAGCTTCCGCCGCCCTTGCAGTGTTTCAGCAGCGTTTGCAGCTTCCGGCTCACAGACTGGTGTGTGATGTCCCCACGCGTTGGAACTCTACACTGCAGATGTTGGGAAGGATTTGTGAGCAGAAGAGGGCAGTTGTTGAGTACTAGCATCAACAAGGCTGTTGGTATTCATTTCAGACTCCACACATAAGACCTCAGGAGTGGACATGGATGTCAGACATATGTACCATCCTCCAAAACTTTGAGGACTCCACCAAGATGGTGAGCGGCGATGATGCCATAATTAGCGTCACCATCCCACTTCTCTGTCTTCTGAAACGCTCTCTGCTCATAATCAAAGAGGATGCATTGCAGGCGGAGCATGATGAGATGGAGCAAGGAACCATACAGGGTGATTACACACAGCATAGCCTCATCTCATCCCAACGTGGATTGGGTGACAATGAGGAAGAGGAGGAGGAAGGACAGGAGCTAGTTTCATGCACTATAGACGGTACTATCTGCAGAGCTGTCATACCGTCTGTTCAGCGTGGATGGCCAGAGGACAGAGAGGAGGAGGAGGAGAGCATGGTCAGTCATCCTCTTGGTGAGGACACGGAAGTCTTGCCTGTTAGTAGTCTGGCACGCATGGCTGAGTTTATGTTACGCTGCCTTTCCCATGACCCTTGCGTTCTCAAAATTTTGGGTGACAGTCATTACTGGTTGGTGACAGTTCTAGACCCATACTACAAGGAGAACTTTATATCTCTGTTTCCTGAGGCGGACAGGTCTACAAAAATGGGGTTGTACCAGACGGCCCTTGTCGCAGAACTATTAAAAAAATTCCCATCTGAAAACGCTGGCGGCAGAGGGCACACTTCGTTGGACAACCAAGGAGTACAGGCGAGAGAGACACAACTTCAATCCAGCAGAGGCAGGGGAACACTGTCAAAGTTCTGGGAGAGTTTTCTCAGCCCCTCTCATCACACAGGCCCTGAGGCGCGGGGTACTCTCACAAGAAGTGCAAAGTTTGGGGAGATGCTGAGGGAGTACCTTGCCGACCGTACCAACGTCCTTTGTGATTCCGCTGTGCCTTAAAATTATTGGGTATCCAAGCTGGATACGTGGAATGAACTGGCTCTCCATGCCTTGGAGGTCCTGGCCTGCCCTGCCGCCAGCGTTTTATCAGAGCGGGTTTTTAGTGCCGCTGGTGGAATTATAACTGATAAGCGCATCCGTCTGTCAACTGAAAATGCTGACAGGCTGACTTTATTTATAAAAATGAACAAGGGCTGGATTGGGCCTGAATTCTCAACACCACTGAATGATAGCAGCTAACATAAACTCAAATCCAGTATCTTTTCTTGGGAGGTGTATTCCCTTGCAACTTTTCACACCCACACATGGGTATATACTTCCTGATCTGGGCTATTTGCTCTTGTTCTCCTCCTTCTCCTCATCCTCCATCACCATATCACCAGGGTGACCATGTTCCGTGATGCAACACCCACATAATATTTTTAAAGGGTGTTTATGATACCCATAAAAAAATTTTTTTATCCAGTATGTTTATGCATACCCCCCAGGGGTAAATGTTTGTCAGCCCATACACTTAGTGCATGGGCATTACAAGTATAGAAGGCCCGCTACTTTCTAATGGGAACATTTTTTTATGAGGCCAAGGGGCATTGAAGTGCCTCCAAATTTTTGGCAGCCCTTGCATTCAGTGCATAGGCCAACACTATGGGAGACTCTCTCCTTTCTAATGGGAATTTGTCGTTACTGTGGCCCTGCTCTATGTGTCTTTAAATTCTTAGTGGGGTTTTTCCTAAAATTGGTCAGCCGTTGGACTCACTGCATACCCTATAACTGTATAGCAGACCCTCTTCTTTCTAATGGGAACATGGCGTACTTGTTACTGTGGCCCTGCTCTGTGTGTCTTTAAATTCTTAGTGGGGTTTTCCTAAAATTGGTCAGCCGTTGGACTCACTGCATACCCTATAACTGTATAGCAGACTCTCTCCTTTCTAATGGGAATTTGTCGTTACTGTGGCCCTGCTCTATGTGTCTTTAAATTCTTAGTGGAGTTTTTCCCAAATTTTGGCAGCCCTTGCAGTCACAGCATGGGCATTACCACTATAGGAGACCCGCTCCTTTATAATGGGAACATTTTTTTTACTGAGACCCTCCTCTATGTCTCTTCAAAGGAGTATTGGGTTGCGATCAAATTTTTGGAAGCCCTTGCAATCACTGGATACGCAATAACAGTATAGGAGACCCACTTGTTAATAATGGGAACAACAAAGCATATCCGGCTGATGGCTCTCTAACAATAGCGAGGGCCGACTGCTGGCCTTTTAAGAATAGTAAGGGCCATCTGATGTCCCTATAAAAATAGGCTTTTTGACTTTCAGAGTCCCTCCATCATAAATAAAACAGGACGTGCCTGATGATGTGTCACACACCACATTGCCAGATAATGTTGTAAAATGTTAAAATGACATTTCCTGGTGAATGCATTTGTCTTAAAAAATAACATAAAAAAACAAAACAATAGGATCTTTCTTTAGTATAAAAAACAGCAATTTAACCTCAATGTAATCACATTGTTCAGCTCATGCACCTCCTCCTCCATCTTCGAAATGACCACATCAGTCACAAGCTGACAGCACTGCAGCACTGCCTTGGCCAAGCAGCAACAGAAGATAACATGCTTAATTGACAAACCGCCCAGCGCTGCAGAGTTGTTGAAAGCTGTAACACAGCAGCCTGATCTGTGGCTCTCACCGCTGAACATACAGCCAGGCATGGTCGTGTGTGACAATGGGCGGAACCTGGTGACGGAGAAATGACAGCCAGAGTAGATACGGTTTCCCTCTATGCCAGTCCTTTCACCGAGCTAAATACAACTCTCAGCAAAAAAAGCTGTGGACTGGCTCCGTACCGTCCCTGGCCACATTTACCTGTCCACGTGTTTGTGGATAGGCGGTTCTTCCCAGTAAGTGCACTGGGGAGGGCATGGGTAATGTTGTGGGACCCGTGCTTGTGGAAGGCGGAGACGATACCGGGAAAAACAGTGGCGGCTGGGGACTGAGTATGGACACCCGGCCGCCGGCATGAGGTTGTGAAATGCTTCCACCTCCACGAGCCTAAAAGGCCATATTTCAAGTGCAAGCAGCTGCCCAGAAATCTGGCAGTTTAGTGTTGCGGCCTGTGGGTGGGTGGGTGTCTGGCTGCATACTTGCACTTGCATTCCAAGTAACAGAAAACTGAGCATATGGTGGCCTCTATCATCATCATGGCATCACCTCCGGTTCTCTAGTGGGCCCATCCAACCCTGCCGAGAATCAGCCCTGGCTAAGAAAAGTGTGGCGGAATGTACCCAGACACTCTGTGGCTGCTTTTTTAATGTGGGTCGGCCATGCTTATGCCTGTTATTTCTTAAACCGCATTACAGATCAGGCCATTGTCCAACTCTGTATTCAAGAAATTAAATGCGCAAAGAAAGATGTGTGTGTGTCAAAGCAAAAAAAGTTGTGGACTGGCTCTATACCGTCCCTGGCCACATTCACCTATCCACGTGTTTGTGGTTAGGCGGTCCTTCCCAGTAAGTGCACTGGGGAGGACTCAGGTAATGTTGTGGGACCCGTGCTTGTGGGAGGTGGAGACGACACCGGGAGAAACAGTGGCGGCTGGGGACCGAGTATGGACACCCGGCCGCTGCCGTCATAAGGTTATGAAAAGCTTCCACCTCCACGAGCCTGAAAGGCCACATTTCAAGTGGAAGCAGCTGTCAAAAATTTGGCAGTATAGTATTGCAGCCTGTGGGTGGGTGGCTACTTGCGCTTGCATTCCAAGGAATGGGGTAGGGACAACTGAACGCCGCACTGGGACAAGGACGTGGACAGTGATTGTTGCAAGTCTGCAACGACAGGTGCATGGTGGGAGGCATCTTCACATGCGTCAAGGATCACTTATGATGGGCACACTTTTAGGCAGTGACCTGGGAGTCAGAAAAGCTTCCAGAGGTCTTCCCCATGCTGTTCCCATGTCTTTTCAGCACTGTATGCATGTGTCTGATGAGGTGTCACACACCACATGGCCAGATAAGGTTGTAAAATGTTAAAATGACATTTCCCAGTGAATGCAGCTGTCTTTGTTGAAAGCAATGCAAAAGTGCAAAAAAGCATCAAAAACGCTACATGTGAACAGGTGTGGAGGAGTATTTTTGTTTTTGGTTATTTATTTTACTTTATATACATTGTACATGTCATGGAAAGGATGTTCCTTAACATATTTCCCAGGAAAATCCATTTTGGTTTCATTTTGGTATGTTTTATTGTGAGTCCGTAAAAGTGGCGTAATACCTGTGACAACGTTGTTGACAGCAGTGACCTGGGAGTCAGAAATGCTTCCAGGGGTCTTCTCCATGCTGTTCCTATGTCATTTGAGCACTGTTCCCATCGATTTGGGCAATTTTTAGGCCCTCTGTAAACCGCCGGGGGGAGCCGTCTGAAAAATGCTCGAGTTTCCCATAGACTTACATTGGGCTCGTTGCTCGGGTTGAGCACCCGAGTATTCCAATTTGCTCGACCTGAGCAACGAGTACCCGAGCATTTTAGTGCTCGCTCATCACTATTAATTACATGATATACATAAAAAAGTTAAAAACACAGGTGCCTCACAAAAAATAGGGACACAAAAGAAGACCTGCCCTAAAGTAGTATATTACATATAGAAACAAATGTAGGGATTAGAGCAAGAATGAGCACATTAAACTACCATTATATTGCATATGTACAGTGGTGGCCAAAAGTATTGGCACCCCTGCAATTCTGTCAGATAATACTCAGTTTCTTCCTGAAAATGATTGCAATCACAAATTCTTTTGTATTATTATCTTCATTTAATTTGCTTGCAAGGAAAAAACACAAAAGAGAATGAAGCAAAAATCAAATCATTGATCATTTCACACAAAACTCCAAAACTGGGCCAGACAAAAGTATTGGTACCATCAGCCTAATACTTGGTTGCACAACCTTTAGCCAAAATAACTGCGAACAACCGCTTCCGGTAACCATCAATGAGTTTCTTACAATGCTCTGCTGGAATTGTAGACCATTCTTCTTTGGCAAACTGCTCCAGGTCCCTGATATTTGAAGGGTGCCTTCTCCAAACTGCCATTTTGAGATCTCTCCACAGGTGTTCTATGGGATTCAGGTCTGGACTCATTGCTGGCCACCTTAGAAGTCTCCAGTGCTTTCTCTCAAACCATTTTATAGTGCTTTTGGAAGTGTGTTTTGGGTCATTGTCCTGCTGGAAGACCCATGACCTCTGAGGGAGACACAGCTTTCTCACACTGGGCCCTACATTATGCTGCAAAATTTGTTGGTAGTCTTCAGACTTCATAATGCCATGCACACGGTCAAGCAGTCCAGTGCCAGAAGCAGCAAAGCAACCCCAAAACATCAGGGAACCTCTGCCATGTTTGACTGTAGGGACCATGTTCTTTTCTTTGAATGCCCCTTTTTTTTCCTGTACACTCTATGTTGATGCTTTTTCCAAAAAGCTCTACTTTTGTCTCATCTGACCAGAGAACATTCTTCCAAAATGTTTTAGGCTTTCTCAGGTAAGTTTTGGCAAACTCCAGGCTGGATTTTTATGTCTCAGGGTAAGAAGTGGGGTCTTCCTGGTTATCCTACCATACAGTCCCATTTCATTCAGACGCCGACGGATAGTTGACACTGTTGTACCCTCGGACTGCAGGGCAGCTTGAACTTGTTTGGATGTTAGTCGAGGTTCTTTATCCACCATCCGCACAATCTTGCGTTGAAATCTCTCGTCAATTTTTCTTTTGCGTCCACATCTAGGGAGGTTAGCCACAGTGCCATGGGCTTTAAACTTCTTGATGACACTGCGCACGGAAGACACAGGAACATTCAGGTCTTTGGAGATGGACTTGTAGCCTTGAGATTGCTCATGCTTCCTCACAATTTGGTTTCTCAAGTCCTCAGACAGTTCTTTGGTCTTCTTTCTTTTCTCCATGCTCAATGTGGTACACACAAGGACACAGGACAGAGGTTGAGCCAACTTTAATCCATGTTAACTGGCTGCAAGTGTGATTTAGTTATTGCCAGCACCTGTTAGGTGCCACAGGTAAGTTACAGGTGCTGTTAATTACACGAATTAGAGATGCATCACATGATATTTCAAACAGTGCCAATACTTTTGTCCACCCCCTTTTTTAGGTTTGGTGTGGAATTGTATCCAATTTGGCTTTAGGACAATTCTTTTTGTGTTTTTTCATTGAAGACAAATTAAATGAAGATAATAATACCAAAGAATTTGTGATTGCAATCATTTTCAGGAAGAAACTGAGTATTATCTGACAGAATTGCAGGGGTGCCAATACTTTTGACCACCACTGTATATTGTATTCTGCATATGTTAAACACCAGTGTATGTAGTATGGCTCAAAACTGTTACTCAGTGATTAATCAGTGGTTATACATACTACTTTGCCTAGGTCATAAATTGAAAGTCAGGTCCAGTGTCCCTCCACCCCAACGTGTGTCTCGTCATGCTTCCTCAGGGGATAAAGTCTAAGAAAATTACAAAGAAGTTGTAGGGGCCTTCTATAATAATCCCACTAGCTAGGGGTGAAAGAGGAAGCCACTTCTCTCTGTCAAAGTCCTCAGGTGTTGCAATTGTTATTGACCGCAGTATTTAAGAGATTAAATGTGTCACGGGTGAATCAAGTGTGAAAGACAGTCGCGCTCTGGATCCGGCTGTAGAAGGTCACTGCGCTTGGCATTGCAGACACCTTCTTGATCCTCTCATCTCTGTAGTGTAGTGATATCCTTCTTCCTTTAGGACCCAGCAGTGACCTCTACCTTCTGCTGTTAATTGACACATCCTTGCTTGGTAGTTAAAGACTCTCAGTATCTCCAGAGAGTCGCCAGTGATAGTTCTATGTTCCTCTGTCCATGCCTGGAGTACTAGTAATTGGCTAGTTTCTTATTGGACTTCCCTTGGAGGACAGTTGGCGTTATCTCTCAGGTGTCTTCTCAAGTTAAGTGTATCCCCTTTGTTTGTTTACCTTGTTGTCTTTAGTTTTAGTGGGGCCTGGCTAGTGTTCACCCCGTCCCCTCCCTACCTAGGGCCAAGCTCTACGGACATTCAGGGATTAGGTTTCCTGCTCGGCGATAGGTGCGGAACCTATGTAGGGACGATAGGATAGACAGGGTGATATTAGATCTGCCAAGGGGTCTCCACTCCCACTTTCCCTAGTTGTTGGGCTCCCTTCCCCCTCTTACCATTGTTTTACACTTGTTCCTTCCCTCTCCTCGAGTGACAAAATGGCAGAGAACAGAACAAGCTGTATGTTGTAGCTAGTGCCTACCACTGATGATGCCATCATCTCTTGTACATTATGGTCCTGACTCCTGGATACTGCAATGATGCTAGGCACCAGGTGCTAGAACTGTAAGTCTGTAAGGTTATGGGAAATTTTGTTAAAGGGTTAAATTAGTAGAAATTACTACGTTGTGTCAATCTGATCCATTACAATCTAATGCATCAGGTCACTTCAGAAAACACATTTCATAGCATATTTTGTGTATCTTTGCCTTATTGAAATGCCGGGTATAAGAAGCACTTGACTTATGATGTCTGTCCTTTTTCCTAATGATTTTCATACATATGATGTAAAGTATGGCATCTCCTTAATAAAAAAATAATCAGTGTAACCTGTTTGTAGCATTTTACAAGCAATTATGTAGAATTGTCACGCAGTTGGTACTCGTCATCAATAATGGAGTTTCTACAGTTCAGGTTCAAGCATATTCATTAAAAAATAAAAAGAATATAAAATGTTCCTACTGTTCCAAAAAGTATGTTGACACCCCCCCCCCTCCCCTCAATTATTCCATGCCGATGTTTCTGCTGTACCAAATACAAACAGGTGTATAAAACAAAAGATGTAACTCCATATTAATGTCTAATATATTTATAGGAAGCAGATTTTAACTATTGTAAATTGATAAAAATGAATGTAGCTATGTGCCATTTCAGCTAGGGAAATTGACCTATGCAGAAGTGGAAAAGATCTGCAGCCTCATCACCACCAGCTGCCATGTATGTGAATGTTTTTGTTTTCTGCGGGAACTAATGGTATCATTGATTTACTCCAGTTAAACAATTGTCAGGGCCTGTGGGGGATTCACTTAGTTGATCAGCCATTAATAGATTTCCTATCTAAAGGGAGGATTATTTAGCGTCTTCTCTCAATCAATATTCAATTTGAAGGAACATTGTACTAGAAAAGCTTAAGAAGCACACAAAAGACAAATCCAAAGAGTAGGCGTTCTGAAGGATAAAAGTAACAATTCTTGTATATGTACTTTTCTATACAATCTGATATTTTTTACATTTGAACTTTACACATTGTTTTTCTGCTTTATCTTAATCTACTTTTCTGTAGTTTCCTTTGAAGTGTCTTTTTTTTATAAACTCCACTAGATAAACAAAAAAGCACTGCCATCACTGTGAGTCATAGATATGAGATATATTAATGTATGTTGAATTTATAGGAGTAAAAGATTTACTGACTATAGTTAGGAAAGATGACCAATGTTTGGTAGAAGGCGGTCAAGCCTCTAATGGTGCCGCTAGCTTGAAACAGACTTCCGCAGTACAGTCAGGCTTTGCGTGGGCCACTCTGGCAAAGTGGAAGAAATGTTGTGCTTTTCATCTTTTAATACAAAATAAGATTGTAGACTTCACTGCCGAGGCTCCCAAGTTGTGTCTACAGAGTAGTGGCTGAACAGTGTAATGGGCAGAATAGAGTTACCAAACAAGTTGGAGTCAGAACCAGAGAATGATGATGAAAGATTAGGGAAATGAAGTTCAAGAGCAAAGTTGGAGAAAGTTGAGTCAGAATCTGTCAGCAGGTCTTTGCTATGTAATGTGAAGATAGCATGCTGTTGGGGTTAAAACACAGTTTTCAGGGATGCCTCTCTTATCAAGCTCGTTTTGTTTGCTTACTATGATTGTTTTAGCACCAGGAGCTTATCATTGCTGTGACTAGCGTGAGCCTTGGTCCAACACGCCACCTGTGATAAGCAGCTCACTGTCTCTGGACATTGTACTGTATATACAGAGCCTCATGTGGGCGGGGTTAGCTTTCTCAGCTCTGCTTCATTGCTAAATCTAAAATCTTTGATTGTGTGAGAACAGCTGCACCCAGTAATCTAAGTGACACATCGTTGGATTCAGGGTCTTTTTGCCTACATCAGACTGCTCTCAAATGAGGTAGCAAAAACCTGCTCACAGATTCCTTTCAACCTGCAGATATGGGGTTAATCTGCAGTTTAAAAGTGTTTTAAAGCAGTGCAGCCGCCGCACTGAAAGATAACTGCCGAGTGAAAATGAACTTTAAACCTGCTGGCCGCCATAGACATAGCTTCAGTACAAAGTGGTCAGTGGCTGTAACCAAGCCTTGACACTGACTGACAGCTGGCTCAGCAGTGCTGGGGGGTGGTTACAGGCCACAGCCACTGCTCACTATCTGCTGAGAGGTGACTGAAGCTTTGCCGGACACACCTCTATGACTGAAAGCCCGAGGCTGCTAGGAGGAATAAAGTATAAAGTTAATTTCCTCCCAGCAGCTGTGTTTTCAGTGCGGCTGCACAGCTTCAGAACACTATTAACCTGCAGAGTAACCCCATATCTGCAGTTAATAGCGTTTTTTGACATGACAAGTCCCCTTTATCGTTAAAAAAGTAGGTATACTTTAAAAAAAAATCTACTGAGTTGAAATAAAACCATTTATTAATGAAGTCAATTAAACCTAAACTTTTATCCATTTCATTATACAAGATTCATTCTTAACACAACTCTTAAAGCAGCACGCCAGCGTATTTTCTTTATTTCAGCGATGGGATGATGCTACTAATCTAAGTTCCCTGCCTCTAGTCTTATACTTACCAGTTGCTGTCTTCAGCTCTTCCCGGCACTGCTCTGGTCACAGCCATCTTGAGACCACAACTTCTGACTGACCGTAAGTCAGAGTTAATGGTCACAAGCTCTAAGTGTAAGTCTATGAATGCATTGTTCTGGCATTGTTATGACTCTCATAGACTTACATTGGGTTGTGACTTACGGATCGCTCAGTAAACACCGGAGCCATCCTGCAGGTCACAAACTACAGAAGACCAACCAGAGCAGCGCTGATTGAAGCTAAAGACAGCGGCTGGTAAGTATAAGACTTGGGACAGGGAACTTAGATTGGTAGCACCACTCCAGCGATGCAATAAAAAAAAAACATGCTGTACTGGTTCTTTAAGAAACTATGGTTATATTTGCGTATAAGTTGTAAAGTCACTGTAGGACCGAAGCAGTGCTATATAACTGGTCTCTATGGCTATTAACAGTGGAGATGTGCAGGTGTTTTACAGCCCATAATTGAAATTTTAAATTAAATGTTTGTGAAAATGCCTCAGGTGGCTATTTGTATCTGTGACCTTTACATGCAATCCTGCTGCATGAGACTGAGAAATAATGAAAGCTCAAAAAAAATTGTTAAAAGTATTGAAATATAATTAAAATCACTATTGTGCAAAAAGATGAGCGAATCAATTTGCAGGACCCTAGTCCAGCGGTCAAGACAGTATTCATGCATGGCTGGTGGCTGCCCTCCTACCTACTGATGTCCTAAGCTCCTCTTTTAATTAGCTGGCCTGTCATGACATCATCGTTGCAGCATAATGCACATACTGTACGATGTCATACTAGGCCGTCAGTGTGTGATTTGTGGGGGTCCACCCTCCGAGTCCACTACAGACCAGCAGAGTGAAAGGAGAATGTGACTGTATCAAACAATGGATGAATGGGACGTCATTGCTTTCAGTACCCGTAGAGAGCGTTGGTGCACTACAGACCTCACTTCAGCAGTGGGGATAGGACCGTTAAGTATTCCTTTATTTTATACCATTATATGCAGGTATAGACACTTATATTTCAGGTTGGTCAACCCCTAAAACAAAGTGGACTGAAAACTGATACCCCGCAAAGAATCCCACTTAACTCCACTTAGTCTTGGATGAAATAGTCATGGTTGCTGAAGGTTATAGACAAGTTCTGGGTGTCAGCCATAGACCTACATTATCTTCCTTTCCTCTTTTATCAGATTACATGTGAATATAGCGTATTGACCCCATTGATCCCCAGCAGATGTGAATACTCAAGTGAGTTGAGTGCTCTTTAATAATTTATACACACATCCAGTTGGCCATATTCCCCAAGGTTAGCATTGTATTGCTCTGCAATTGCCACCAAGGAGACGACTGAATGAAAACACAGTCATTAACTTTTCCAATAAAATCCTACCTCAGTGTTAAATGAGATTAATGTCATTCTTGTTCTGAAGTACAAATAAGCTATGGAAATACTCAAACCTTTCACTTTCTCGCCCTTCGGCTACAGAACAATGAGTTCAGACGGCAGTCTAAAAAATGAATGACTATGTATATATATTTTTCTATTTTTGCAGCCGCCTATTAATTATAGTTAGAGGAAATGTGTCATGAATTAGTATTTCATTTACCCATTACAAGGGGTAAGAGTATAGGCAGCTGCCCAGGGCAACAATGGCAGACAGAGGTGAGTTATAGAATTAACTTTCTAAAATTGTGGTAACTTTTGGGGTCTGATGCGCAAATCTCATCAGTACAATTAAATGAAGGATTGACCATTTCACATCTAGTCCATCTTTAGGGTGAGCATTTTTAAATCTCTGTCTTTGGCATGAAAGGGGTTGTCCGGTCTTAGGGTACAAGTCTGCGGTCACTCTATGTGACTACAGACTTGTGCATCCTTACATCGTGTGCACTGCATGCTGTGAGAATTCTCCGGTAATGGGAGGTTGCGGTCATGTGATCGCAGATATCCGATATGAATGTTTCCTACCACATTCCGACTAGACTTGTCCAGCCTCGATCAATACACTTGTGTGGCACCCCTGAGGGTTCAGTCGCCACAGAGGTACTGCACCTCACCCAGATGTGTGGTGTCTCCTTTTCTCAAGGTAAGGAGGGAGCGCTGCCCGGAACTCCAACACCCGCATTCAACACTACACTACTCCAGGCCGGCTGGAAGGGAAAGATGCACTGTGTCCTGCTGAGTCCTGTCCCTGGCTGGAGTGGGGGGAACCAAAGAGAGGGGGAACCAGTAGTCGGTGTGGGTGGAGGATGTAGAGTAGGGGAGCACCATAATAGGTCTATATAAAGGGAAGCCATCTTAGGGTGGCAGGAGAGAAGCTCAGAGAGTGAGTAGCAAGGAAAGGAGGGGAGCAGAGTCTCTTGAGGAGCTCTGCTCCAGAAAGGGGCCTAGTAATAGAGGCCCAGGAGGGGAGCAAAGGAGAAAGGCTCCGTCAACAGAAGGGATCCCAGGGGGTACGGTGAGTGCAGGACGGCACCCGTACGCCCGAGTCTGCCAAGTGTCAGAGGGATCAGGCCGCAAGAAGGGTACCGGTCCCTGGACCAGCCATGTTACTCCAGGTCTCGGCTGGAAAACCGGAGGCTTCTGCACTTCCATGGTGCAATTGCCACAGTCTCACCCTAGTCACCGTGAAGGGCATCAAGCAGGTCCGGGAACTTCAGGTTGCCCAGAGGAACTTTAGAGCACCCGAACGGGACTGTGTGTGGGAGAGCGCAGGGCAGGAGGGAGAAGACCCGGCACGAGAAGTCGGTCTAGTAAGGAACATAAAGAAAGCGGGATTCCGTCAAGCGCTCCTGATCTACTTGAGAAAGTGCTGGACCCCTTATCTGGTAGACGCAGTGTGACGCAGGAGGCTGACACCCGTACAGTGTATCTGAGGAACTTGAACAGAACTGTGAGTAAACTCGGATGACTGCACTCCACTGCCTCCGTCAGTTATTTCCGCTGCGCCATCTCTCCTGCACCGCAAGCCCCAGCATCACCATCATCTATACTACACTGCCTTGGGGCCCGCTCCACCTGTGGGGAGCCATTTTAACTCAGCTGCCCTACCAACCGCCCCAGAGGTCTGAAGCAGCGCTGGTATCTATTACCAGAAACCACAGGTGGCGTCACGAAACAAACTATACACAAAAAATCCCTTTTTCAAGAGAGACCCCAGAGGACGGGCCCGGGAGCCGACTGCCGTGACATCCTAAGCAAGGTAAAAGGCCCGGGTACCGAGTCCCCTATATCCCCCTGGGTGACACACTTGCATTGAGCCAGGCTGCGCCCATCTAGTCGGCATGTGACCCCGCATGTCTGCAAATCACATACTTACAGTCACACACCCGCCGCACTGGAGAATCCTCACAGCACGCAGACTTGTAGCCTAAGGTTGGACAACCCTTTTAAGGAGGCATTGTCCTGTAGGCTTGTGCTTTATGATTGCATTTATAATGATAATATATTAGCAAATTGCTATTTAAAAGGATCCTGTTACCAGAATTTTAGTCATTAATCTGATGATATGATGCAGTTTAGTGTTTATACCTGTCCAGACATGGTCCTGTTGAAATCAAACCTGTTACTTTAAGGGATAAAACAAATTGGATTGCATTGTACCTAAGTAATTTAAGAGGTATCATATGGACAATGCTCTATGAAGAAGTAATTAATTCTTGGCTGTTAGCATGCCCATTCTTCCTTGACTGTTATCCAAGGGTGACTATGTCAGTGCTGGTTATGCCGAGCGTGGAATTATTCAAGGTGTACTAACTTTCAGAACACCATTACGCTTTAGCACTACAGTACCGCCCAGATGACACTTTGTAAGCATTTAACATAAAGCGAATACTGACATAAATTATTTTTCTTCCATCAAAATAAAGTGTGATTTGGACAGGGAAAAGTCTAAAAAGGCTATTTACAAGTTAATTGCAACAGCCTTGAAGATGGTGATCCATTTGAGGCCATTTTTGTTATAATGCTGTCAGTGTGTACAACTGGTCCACAAATTCTATATTTTTGACACGTGAGATGAAGCCTGGAGTGTTTCTTGGCAAATGTTGATGGAGAAGAAAACTGAAAATTGGTAGACACATTGATAAATGGCACTATTATTTCATGTGAGATAAAGCAATGTCAATGAATATTCCTAGAGACCAGCTGAAATGTGTGCTTGACACAACAGCTGCAAAACACTGCCAGAGAATCAGAGAATTGTAAATCACGATTATTTAGGATTGAGATGCAATTCACATTATTCATATCACATGCAGACAAATCTGCTAGACGAGGGGGACAGTGAGTGAGCCATACCCAAGTATGGGATGTATCCAGATTATAGACAATGGCACCTGCTTTAAATGAAAATGATGGGAAGTATGCCGAATATATCATCTCTTTTAAAATGCAAAATACCTGCTGATTGAATTATCCTAAACTTTTTTTTGCTTGACATTTTCTTTTTACAATTCAAACTATCAATAACAGTTTGAAAAAAAAAATCTTGAAATCTTGCAGTTTCTCACAATAAGCTTACCCTTTCTTTATGTCACTTTTCAGCTCGCACTGTGTCTACTGAGGATGAGATCAGCGAGGCTGATCCTCTTTTCCCATGAGAAATAAGCTGCTGCTAGAAGTCTGACCGATAAAGATAACTCAGGGATAAGAAACCTTGTATTGAAAAACACTATGCAAGCAATCACTAAGTGGTAAATGCACTACCTATGGAGCACAGCAATATTGTCAGCAGTCATTGGGTAGACAGTGCTGCCCTTTTAGAGGATTTTCATTATATGGGTAGTTCATAAGGCAGATGACAAGTAGCGCCTTAAATTATAGGTGCAAGAAAAAAGTTGAGGGGGAATTAAATCCTGACATTCAACCAATAGGTTGTCAGACTACAAAATGGAAAGGTAAACTCTGACCTGAGGAAACCATTGAATAAAACAGTTTTTCAACTTCATTGCTTTGTGACTGATGATAGCCAAGCACCTATTCTAAAGTGAGTTGGAAAGAATACCTGGCAACTGCACTAGCCGGAATATCACAAAACTCGGATTAAATCATCATTTGAAAAAACTTAAATATTGTGAGGCAGTGATCGGCATCGTATACGAGGGATGTTATATATCCCCCAGAATGTGTACAGAGACCTATTAAATCCATTGGCGTGCATTGCAGTCACAAACTCACCTGCGGCTGCAATGCAGGAATGAAGGTGAGCATTGACCTGGTCAGGCTATCTGGCTAAGGCAGATTAGTAAAACCCGGCAGGGCCTTCATTTCTTGGGGGTGGCTACAGGAAGGCAGTGGGGCGGCCTCCTCCCTCCAACCCGGGTTTTCCAGTGGCTCTCACCACAGGTCCTTTAAAAACCCTGCATTAAGGATTAGTGTGGTTCTATGTTGGAATCTGCTAGGAGGAAAGCTCAGCAGGATTGAGTGTGGCTGAACCCACGCCTGGGAAGGCTCTGCACCTGTCAGGCTCTGAGCGGCCCGGCGTGGCCGTTGCCCACGGCAACCGTTGCTTAAGGACTCATCTGCGAACCCGGCTGCGAACCAGAAGACTTTTCTGTTTACCCGTGAGTTGCTGAATAAAGCTGTTTATGTTGGACTTGCTCGGGTCACTGCCTCAGTTACTGCACGGTGTGAAGCTTGGTGGAGAATGCGGGCATAGTGACTGAGGCATACCCCACCGACCTCTGCATGACCACAATCCGGCCGGCCACCTTTCAACCCCACCCCATGGACAAAATGGAGGAGCTGTTAAAGCAGCTGGTACTTACCCAGCAGCAGAAGCTGCAGTCTCAGCGGCAACAGCAGCAGCAGCACCAGAGTCTCCAACAACAACAGCAGGAGCGGGAACAGCAGCATAATCAGCAGCAGCAGCTACTGTACCAGCATCAGCAAAAAACAAATGAACTGTTGCTGCAACAGATTGCTGTCCTGCGGGAGACGTCGACAGCACCAGCCTCAGAACGTCGCGAGGCCCTGGACAAGGTTCGCTCAGCGTTGAGGAAGATGGGACCGGAGGACGATGTGGAAGCCTTCCTGACC
The DNA here is from genome assembly GCF_046119375.1 of Phyllobates terribilis. Classification (NCBI taxonomy): domain Eukaryota; kingdom Metazoa; phylum Chordata; class Amphibia; order Anura; family Dendrobatidae; genus Phyllobates; species Phyllobates terribilis. The sequence continues at coordinate 193,240,533 of NW_027362763.1, forward strand.
ATTTATGAGCGCAAAGCAGAGCGGGAAAACCTACCGGCCGGCCAGTGGGCAGAAGTGGTGGCTCCATTTCTGGTCGGCGATGCCCAAAAGACCTACTTCGACCTTAGTTGGGAGGACGCCCAGGACTACCAGAGGCTCAAAGGTTAGATCCTTGCCCGACTGAGGGTCAATACATACGTGAGGGCTCAGCGTGTATTTTCATGGGCCTATGTGGAGACCCGACCCGCCCGGTCTCAGGCTTATGACCTCCTGCAGCTGGTAAAGAGGTGGCTCCAGCCTGAGACTTTGTCTCCAGCCCAGATGGTGGAGAGGGTGGTGGTTGACCGGCTGGTGAGGACTCTGCCAGCCGCTATCCAACGTTGGGTGGGGCAAGGGGATCCTGGCACACTTGACCAGGTGGTCAGCCTGATCGAGTGCTACTCGGCCACTCAGGACTTTATCCCAGACTCTGCCCCCTCACGGCTGTCACGCCTATCCCTGCCAACCCAGGAACCGGGAAAGGGGTCGCGTCCCTCTGCTGAGAACAGTCAGCACTGTACCCGTGCCGAAGGGGTACCCCGGAATGAGAGTGGCAGGAGACCGGTTCCCTCCCAAACAGTTATAAGACCTAACAGTACCTCCACCATTAGGTGCTGGCGGTGTCAGGGGCCGGGACATGTGGTAGCTAACTGCCCCCTGACTACGGAACCCATGGACTGCGGGTTTATCCGCCAGGTCTCAATGAATGCCCAGACTGTCTGCACTGCGAGTGCCGACCCCCCGGACAGTGAACCCCAACTGTGCCAGGTACTTGTTAATGGATACCCGACGGAGGCCCTCCTAGATTCGGGGAGCCTAGTGACTTTGGTACATGGGTCGCTGGTGGCAGGAGACAACCCCAGTGGACGGACAGTCGAGATTGTGTGTATCAATGGGGACCACCGAGAGTACCCAACCGCGGAGGTAGTTTTGTCCACGCCATGTGGAGACATAAAACATGTGGTGGGGGTGGTAAAAACTCTTCCCTATGGGACTGTGTTAGGAAGAGACTTGCCCCTGTTCTGGGCTCTGTGGAAAAACAAAATCCACTGTCCCCCAGTAAAATGTATTACAGGCGCTGTATCCGATGAACCCGAGTCAGGGGTACCTGCCGTAGGGGTGTCCAACCTAGGGACAGAGTGTGACCCCGATAGGTTTCCGCTAGAGGTGCTGGCAGGAGAGGTCAAGGAGACCCCATCGATCCCCGAGCTGGACAGCTCAACTACAGGATCCTACTCTGACTCAGGCGCGGGAAAGGGTGTTAGAGGTAAATGGTGTAGCTCAACAGCCCGGTGCAGATACTGTATTTCCACACATGGTAGTCAATGGTGAGTTGCTCTATAGGGTAGACAAAATCAGGGATGAGGTGGTGGAACAGTTAGTGGTACCTCAGTCGTACTGTCGGGCGGTTCTGGAGTTGGCACACACACACCTGCTGGGTGGACACTTAGGGGTTAAAAAGACGCAAGAGCGTATCTTGCAGCGGTTCTTTTGGCTGGGGATTTACGTGGAGGTCCAAAAGTACTGCGAATCCTGCCCCGAATGTCAGTTGACCACACCCACCGCAAGTTTCCATGGCCCATTGGTACCCCTGCCAGTGATAGAGGTACCTTTTGAACGGATTGCAATGGACTTGGTAGGGCCCATTGTAAAATCCGCTCGTGGCCACCAACATATACTGGTGGTCGTCGACTATGCCACCCGGTACCCGGAGACTATACCACTACGCCACACCTCGGCAAAACTGATTGCACGGGAGCTGTTTGCCATGTTCTGTCGCCTTGGACTACCTAAGGAGATCCTAACGGATCAGGGGACCCCTTTTATGTGCAAAGTGACAAGGGAACTGTGCAAACTGCTAAAAATTAAACAATTGCGTACCTCGGTGTACCACCCTCAAACTGACGGGCTAGTAGAATGGTTCAATAAAACCCTCAAGTCCATGTTAAAAAGGTGGTTTCTAAGGACGGAAGGGATTGATACATGTTGCTACCCTATTTGTTGTTCGCCGTCCGTGAGGTACCCCAGGCTTCCACAGGGTTCTCTCCCTTTGAGTTATTGTACGGCAGACACCCTAGGGGTCTGTTGGACGTAGCCAAAGAGACGTGGGAACAAGAGCCGACTCCACATTGGAGTATAATTGAACACGTGGCTAGTATGCAGGACCGGATCGCGGCGGTCATGCCCATCGTGAAAGAATATCTGTTAGATGCCCAGGCCACCCAGAGGCGCACATATAATAAAAGAGCCAGAGTCAGGTCTTTTAACAAAGGGCGATCGGGTGTTAGTACTGGTACCCACAGCCGAGAGTAAGCTCATGGCCAAGTGGCAAGGGCCATATGAGGTTCGAGAAAAGGTGGGGGAGGTAAATTACTGGTTGTATCAGCCCGGAAGGAGGAAACCTGAGCAGCTTTATCATGTTAACCTGCTAAAACCTTGGAAAGATGAAGAGTGTTTAGTTACAGACGTCACTCCAAGCATATCACCAGAGAGTTCTCTACCTTCAGCCAGGGATGTGTCAAGGGGAGAGGTCAGGATAAGTGATGCTGTTACGAAACAGCAGCGACTGGAGGCTTGCTCACTGGTGCAGCAGAATACCGACGTGTTCTCAGAGCTACCGGGTAGGACTACAGTTCTCCAACATGACATTGTCACCGAATCTGGGTTAAGGGTGCGAATGAGACCGTACCGGGTACCCGAAGCCCGGAGGCAAACCATCAAGGTTGAGGTAAAACAGATGCTACAGTTAGGCGTCATCGAGGAATCGCGGAGTGAGTGGGCTAGCGCCATTGTACTGATTCCGAAACCAGACTGGTCGTTACGCTTCTGTAAAGATTTCCAAAAACTAAATGAAGTGTCGTAATTTGACCTTTGTTCAATGCCCAGGGTGGATGAGCTGATTGAGAGACTGGGGCAGGCCCAGTACTTTACCACGCTCGATCTCACCAAGGGTTACTGGCAAGTACCTCTCACGAAATCGGAGAAGGAAAAGACCGCCTTCATAACTCCGGAGGGTCTATATCACTATGTGGTCTTACCTTTTGAGTTACATGGGGCCCCGGCTACATTCCAGAGGTTGATGGACATAGTGATCAAGCCTCATCAGGAGTACGCGTCTGCGTATCTAAATGATATTATCATCTTTAGCACTGACTGGCATACGCATCTATCCCAGGTACAAGCAGTGCTGGATTCTCTCAGAGCCGCGGGGTTAACGGCAAACCCCCAAAAATATGCGATAGGGCTAGAGGAAGCCCGATATTTAGGGTATGTGATTGGCCGAGGAGTTATCAACCCCAAATCAATAAAGTTGAGGCCATAAAAAATTGGCCTAAACCGTCAAGTACAAAGCAGGTGAGGACGTTCCTTGGCATCCTTGGGTATTACCGCTGATTTATACCTAATCTTTCTGGGAGAATGGCGGCCCTGACCGATCTCTTGAAAGGAAAAAAAATCGGTAATGGTTCGGTGGAACCCTCAGGCAGAAGAAGCCTTTTAGTCCATGAAGTTGGCACTGTGTGGACAGCCGGTCCTCACCAGCCCCAACTTCAAGGAAAACTTCATTGTACAGACAGATGCCACGGAGGTAGGCCTAGGGGCGGTATTGTCACAAAAAGTGAATGGTGAAGATCGCCCGGTCACCTACTTAAGTAGAAAACTTGTCCCGGCAGAGAAAAACTATAGCGTGGTAGAGAAAGAGTGTTTGGCTATTAAGTGAGCCTTGGAATCGCTACGTTATTATTTACTTGGTCGTCAGTTCCGCTTGGTGACGGACCACTCACACTTGGTATGGATGAGAAATGCCAAGGAGAGGAATGCGCGAGTCACCAGGTGGCTCCTGTCACTGCAAAATTTCAGTTTCTCTGTAGAACATCGCCCTTGGAAGTCGCAGGCAAACGCGGATGCCCCATCCCGGGCACCCTGTATGGTGTCAAATGTTCAACCCCACAAGTTTGAACAGAAGGGGGGGATATGTGAGGCAGTGACCGGCATCGTATACGAAGGACGTTATATATCCCCCAGAATGTGTACAGAGACCTATTAAATTCATTGGAGTGCATTGTAGTCACAAACTAACCTGCGGCTGCAATGCAGGAATGAAGGTGAGCATTGACCTGGTCAGGCTATCTGGCTAAGGCAGATTATGTAAAACCTGGCAGGGCCTTCATTTCTTGGGGGAGGCTACAGGAAGGCAGTGGGGTGGCCTCCGCCCTCCAACCCGGGTTTTCCAGTGGCTCTCGCCACAGGTCCTTTAAAAACCCTACACTATGGATTAGTGTTGTTCTATGTTGGAACCTGCTAGGAGCATAGCAGGAAAGCTCAGCAGGATTGAGTGTGGCTGAACCCACGCCTGGGAAGGCTCTGCACCTGTCAGGCTATGAGCGGCCTGGCGCGGCCATTGCCCACGGCAACTGTTGTTTAAGGACTCGTGTTAACCCGACTCCGAACCGGAGGACTTTTCTGTTTACCCGTGAGTTGCTGAATAAAGCTGTTTATGTTGGACTTGCTTGGGTCACTGCCTCAGTTACTGTACAGTGTGAACACCGCCGCCTTACAATATTAACTATTAAGAATACAACAAGGAGATCTATTTGTGCTTTATCGACTACAGCAAAGCCCTTGATCACCAGAAACGTTGGAATACCATGAAGGATATGGGTGTGCTGAACCATCTAATCAGTCTCATTAGGAACCTTTACATCGACCAAGAAACAATGGTCCAAACCGAACACGGCGACGCGGTATGTTTCAAAGTAGAGCAAGGCGTCAGACAAGCCTGCATCCTGTCACCTATTCTCTTCAATTTGTATGCAGAAGCAATTTTCAGGAAGGCAGGACTTGCCAAAAAAGAAGGAGGAATCAAAATTGCTGGACGAATTATTAACAGTCTTAAATATGCAGACGATACAACATTGATAGCAACTAGCGTCGATGGAATGAAGAACTTATTATGGGGTGTCAAGATGGAAAGCTCGGAAATGGAACTCCTATTCAATACACAGAAGACAAAGATATTGACTACTGCCAGGTACGACGGAGACACATTTGAGATGGACGGCGACGCACTGGAAGTAGTAAAGGACTTCACCCTACTCAGATCAATGATCACTGAAGCTGCAGCGATGACATCGGAAGTCAATAGGAGAATAGCTACGGGCAAATCAACTATGAAGTCACTGGACAAGGTCTTCTAATCGAAGAACATTTCACTGGCGACAGAGACACTGCTCGTACATAGTCTGGTCTTTTCTTTAGTAACATATGGATGCAAAACCTGGATGATAAAGAAATACAACAGAAGAAAAATCAACGCCTTCAAAATGTGGTGCTGGAGAAGGATGATATCAATACCTTGGAAAGCAAGAAGAACAAACAAATCAATTTTGGAACAAATCAAGGCAGACATGTTACTTGCAGCAAGGATCACTAAGCTACGACTTGCCTACTTTGGACACATCATACGAAGAGAGCAATCAGTGGAGAAGGACATCATGGAAGAATAGAAGGAACAAGGTGAAGAGGAAGATCAGCAACCCGACGGCTAGACACAATCAAGATAATGGCAGAGAAGACCCTGGTGGACCTACCTAGGCTTGTAGAATATCGATTTTCCTACAGAGCATTCATCCATCAGGTCACCATTGCTCGAGATCGAGCTTAGGGCCGTTAATAATAATAATAATAATAATAATTATTATTACTGCTTACAACTTCTACTTGATAATTAATAAGAATTGTGAATGATGGGGAAATACACTGTATGAATACTTAAAAAGCTGTACAAATACTAATGTCTATGTATATATTACACTGTCCCTCTTAAAGGGGTTGTCTGGCCTTAGGTTAGAAATCTGCAGTCATGCTTTGAAGATTCTCCAGTGCCGGCGCCGGGAACAACGGGCGCATGACCATAAGTATGTGATTTGCATTCATGTGGTCATGTTCCGACTAGATGTGCGCAGCCTTGCTCAATGCAAATGTATTGAGCGAGGCGAGACATATCAAGTCATAATGTGGGTGGAAGCATGTGAATAGCATACTTGCGTTCACATGACCGCCAGCTCCTGGCACATAGAGTGACGGCAGACTTGTACCATAAGGCCGGACAACCCCTTTAATGTAAGGCAGAATTTAGACATCCGTGAAACACGGTCCATGTACAGACCATGATGTAATAACTTTTATTAATTGATTGACATTTTAAAAAATAGAGACCACAAAAGACAAGATAAAAAAGAAATTTTTTATTATTCATTACTCATTAACTTTCTTGTCTTGGACATTTATATCTATTTATTATCTATATATTGTTGCACAGGATTTTTTATATATCATCTTTGACATACTGCATATAACTCTTATGAATTATGGCACATCCATTCCCCTCTTTTTAATTTTCTTTTTCATCTTGTCTTTTGTGGTCTATGTATTTGAGCAGGGGGTTGGACCAGATGACCCAGGAGGTCCCTTCCAACTCTACCATTCTATGATTCTATGATTCTATTTTAATATGACAATCAATTAATAAAAGTGACTTGTATTTACCTAATTTTTGAATACATTTTGTTGGTTTATACTTGTTTTTGTATTCATAGGCTATTATAAATTTGGATATTTTTAGTATCTCCTTTTGTAGGTTTTTATGATGTAAGAACTGGCTTCAAGTCTCAGGCCATGAGCTTAGTAGACTTATAGACATATATCAGTCTATTGAGATTGGATTGGGAGACCTGTGGGCAGTCCTGGATAAAATGACAGAATCTTGCTATCTCTATTCTGCTTCTTCCATCACACCCTCCTCACTATGCGGTCTCGTCTGTCACTCTCCCTGTGATTGGCTTCACTTCACTACTAACCAGAAAGTGACTCTGCTCTTAATCCCAAATACTCCTTCCCATTGCAGGGCCGACTCACTGTTGACTCTTCATTTCCCAGCTGTTTAATCTATTACCACTCTAATGGGTATTACATTAACTTCAGTATAAAACAGTGCTCAATATTAATACATTTTAATACAACACATAAAAGTCTTCAGGGAGGGTGTCAGACATATTCTCACTCCTTTACTCAGGGAAGAGACATGGCGATTATTGAAGCTGGTAGTTTTCTGGCTGTCACATTGTCCGAACAGCAGGACGGACCTGTTTGCAGTGAGAAGAAAGCTGCACAAATGGGAAGAAAGGGAATCCAAATCCACATACTTTACAGTTCTGGGGGGTGGGGAGTTTATATGTTCTCCCCGTGTTTGTGTGGGTTTCCCCCGCGTTTTCCGGTTTCCTCCCACACTCCAAAGACATACTAATTGGGATTTTAGATTGTGAGCCCCAATGGGGACAGTGATGACACTCTCTGTAGAGAGCAGTGGAATTAATGGCGCAAAATAGGTGAGTAAAATAAATAAATAATATCAGTATGGCTGCAGTGCTACAGGCTTATAAAGAAAAGTCTTCAAAACAACTTCCCCTATCTGATATGACTTTCGGCATGAAAGCTATTGGCTAAACCTGGACCTCACAGACTACCCGTTCTCACCCTGGTATAACCTCTGCAAATATTATTGCTCTCTGGTCCAACAGCAGGAGGAGACAGTTAAAGTGGAGATAAGAGCTCTCAATATTACCAGTATTATGTACAGAGCTCATGCAGAGGCAGGCACAGCAGAAAGTCCACGGGGAGAAGATTTAGCTGTTAAGTGCATAGCACTGCGAAATGTCAGAGGAGGGGAATCATTTTGGCTACTGCTGGTGTGACACATTCCTTGTGCTGTTTAACCCCTTCACGATCTTTGATGTATATTTATGTCAAAGGTCGTGTCCTTGCCATTGATGCGGGCTCACACGCCAATCCCACATCTTTACCCACACTTGATGGCTGATTTGATCAGTCATCAAGTGCCTTTAATAGTCACAGGTGGAGCGGTGTTCCGCCCTGGGCTGTTAACCTGTTAAATCCCACTGACAATCTCTGACAGGAGGATTTAACACACACCGACCAGAAGCGCGCCATTAATCCCGCCATCGGCACACCTGTCATGTGATCACGGGTCGCCAATGTGATGGCAGCCGAGCATCTGCAGAAGACCCTCTTACCAGTCATTATGATACATCTGTGAATGCCGGCCCATGGCCGGTGTTCACAGGAGGTCGTCATTTCTGCTATGTAGAGATGGGCGAACCTGAGAGAGAGAGATTTTTTTTCTTTTCTGGTATCTATTCTTTTCAGTGGAGTTCGGGTTCTGGTGGAAGTTCGGGTACTGTTCTGGTACCCAAACCAAACTTTCTAAAAAGTTCGGGTCAGGTACCAGAACCCGAATTTCCACCGGTCCACCCATCTCTACTGCTATACATAGCAGTGCTAAAGCAGCTTCAAGTCTCCTAAAGGGACTATTAAATAAAGAAAAAGGTGTGAAAAAAAAGTTTTTAAAAATAAGAAAAAAATATGAAAACAGAAAAGTTCAAATCACCTCCCTTTTGCCCCATTGAAAATAAAACAATTAAAAAAATTAAAAAAATGCACATATTTGGTATTTCTGCTTTTATAAATGTCCGATCTATCAAAATATAAAAACAGTTAATCTGATTGGTAAATGGCCTAGCGAGAAAAATAATCAAAACACCAGAATTCCTTTTTTGTTTACCGCTGTAGCATTTCTATAAAATGCAATAAGAGGCGATCAAAACATTGTATCTTTCCCTAAATAGTATAATTAAAAACATCAGCTCAGGGCACAAAAAAATAAGCCCTCACCCAGCCCCAGATCCCGAAAAAATGAAAATGTTACGGGTCTTGGAAAATGGGGACACAGGCAAATAAATTTTTCTTACAAATTTCTGAATTTTTGTTCATTACCTGAATAAAAAAAAAAATACATATTTGGTATCTGCGTACTTGTACTGACCTAGAGAATCACATTGACAGGTCAGTTTTACCATATAGTGAATATGGTAAATAAAAACCCCAAAAAACAATTGTGGAATTGCAATTTTTTAAAAATTTTTCTTGTTTTCCAGTACACTATATGGTAAAATCAATGGTGTCATTGAAAACTTGTCCTGCAAACAACAAGCCCTAATACGGCTATATCTATGGAAAAATAAAAAAGTTATGGCTCTTGGAAGAAGCGGAGGATAAAACAAAAGTGCAAAAATGGAAAATCGCAAGGTCATGAATGGGATAAGACCTGTAGCATACAGAGCATTAGTTATGAAAATCGGCAAGAATTTTACTTTAAGAAGTCATGTTAATATTATATATTATTTTCTTATTTGAACGTCTATCTAATATCTACAGTTGTAATCCTTTTTTATATACAAATTAATTTTTAATATATTCAATAAATAAGTCAAGCAAAGAATCTTCTCTTGTCATCAAACACAATCTGATACACACAGCAAGGGCTGCTACGGGGTTCATAAGGGGACATCACAATAAGTGAGGGGCTGTGGGAGCCATCATACTGAGTGGGTGCTTCCATACTGAGTGGGGGGCTGTGAGGTCATCATATCGAGTGGGGGACTTTAAAGGGAATCATAGTAAGTGAGGAGCTGTGGGGGTATCATAATAAGTGAGGGGCTGTGGGGGTATCATAGTAAGTGAGGTACTGTAGGGGCCATTACTGAGTGGGGAGCGATGGGGCATCATACTGAGTGTGGGAGTATGGGGGCCATCATACTAAGTGGGCGGATGTGGAATCATCATACTGATTCGATAGCTGTGGTGGCATTATATTGATTTAGGGACCTCCATACTAAGTGGGGACATCATACTGAGGGGACTAAATGCTGTGTTGGGTGCTGTGGGGGCCATAATACTTGTGTAGTGAGCTGTGGGGGTATTGTACTGAAATGGGGCCTTCAAACTGAGCATACAGGATACTGTGTGTGGGGAAACTATGATGACATCATATTGTGGGAGGAGACACTTTAGATGCATGTGGGGATTTTATACTGTCCTTGGGGCATTGAGGGGGCATCCTACTGTACGTATATGAGTGTGGGGGGGACTGTGGGGTGAAATTTTGGGAGGATTCACTGTTGGGATATCATACTCTGTGTGTGGGGACATTTTTGGAGCATTATACTCTATAATGGCCATGAAAGGGGTATTGTGGCAAGGTCACTCAGGGTCTTAGAGGCTTCAATAGGGGCATAATTGCTATGTGCATGTAGGGATGTGAACTGTCTTACCCTGTTCCTGCTCTTGAAGACAACAGACGCGCTATGTGACTTCCGTCGTGCGGATTTATATGTAAAAGTAACTTGTGTCTAATGTAATGTGATGTATTATGGTGATGTACAGTATATAAGGTGTTAATGCATAATGTGAGTATAGCATAAGGATAAGCTTAGGACAGAATAGAATATAGAATAAGGATAAAAGGGTTTGCATATAAGATAGGAAATGGTTGAGGTTAGGATTAGCCCAGTGGGAGGGCACTAGTGCTGATAAGAGGGGGACACTTCCTGGTTAGAGGGAGTTCAGTGTCAGCCAGTGAAGTGTGGAGGAGAGTTCAGGTGGGGTGGGTTGCTAGGGGCAGCATCGGCCAAACGTTCGAGGCAGGGGGAGGCCAAATGGAGATCCTTGATAGACATTCCAACAGCGTGTGGAGCCTAGGACTCGGGCCAGGTATAGCGGTGCAGGCCTGGTAAACTAACATCATGAGGTCGGTGGACGTAGAATTATGTGGTTGGTCCTGGGTGCACTGCCAGAGTGGACAGTGAATCCCCTAAGGCTGATGGAGGCAGCGGTAGTCCAGAACGAGCAGGTGGCAAGACAGAAGAGGAGTTGTACTAAGGAGAAAGGAAGAAGGAAGTGCGAATTGCTGTGCCCTACCCCACTTGTGCCCATCTGATGAAATTGGACTGTTTAGTAAAAGTTTGACTGTTACAAAGAAACTGGTATTGTGTGTAGCGGCTCCTGAGGACGGACACCTGGAGGCAGTGGACGCCTCTGGCCTACAAGTGAGCGTGACCCCACACCCTGCAGCACACTGGGACTGGGACACCCCCTGTCTGTAAAGTGCCAGAGTGCAATGGGACAGCAGCTCGGTTGTGACTACTGCTCTCAGACACTTTACATACATACCACAACACATCCATATCCCCGTTAATAAAAGTTGGGAGATATGACTGCACCTACTTTGCCAAATATTTTATTTTGGGGATGGGCGCCCAAATAGAAATTCTGCTATGTGTCCATATGTATATGTATTTCTATGTAAACTCCCTACACACAGCCAATTGTATTAGTTTTTATTTTTTCTTGTTTGTACTGCTTATGACGCGCCCCCTGGGCCATATTCTTTAGGGGGAATATCCGGAGCCGGATCAGATGGGGGTTGTAGTCTTCCGAGTGGCTGTGACCCGGTCCGTGCCCAGGGTGTCAAACTCAGTTGTATGTGGCAGTCCTACAGATGTTATTAAGTTCTTTATTGTCGACTACGCCACCCGTTGTATTGCGGTCACTATGGCCGCCGCTGCAGCAGGGTCCGCTGAGGCTGATGGTGTAGGTGCAGCTTGTGATGGTATAACCCCCAACGGGTGGGGTATAGCCTCAGGGGGTCAGGTGCAGAGGATGGGGGTTGTGGTGGTGCAGCATAGGTGTTAAATGAAGACAGAGTCGGGTGGTGCAGTTTAGGGTGTTTACTCACTGCTGATGTTCCGGTCACTCCAGCTTCAAGTGACCTCCCGAGCCGTGCTGCATCCACCAGGTCCTGGATCCAGCCAACCCCCAAGCGAGTCCGGAGCGTGACCCTGAGCTCTCCTTCTGTCCTTTCTCTGGCCGTCCCCACTATTGATCCACCCAGGTCCAGCTCCCTCGGGCCTTCTGTTGGGAGACCCTTGGCCTTGGGTTCCCTGACCCTCCACGTGGTATGCCTTCGGGGTGGATGTGGTGGGTGGCCGTGGCAGACGCTGCCCACGGCCTCCGGTCTCTGGCTAGGGTGTGTTTTTGCCCCCACCAGCTTGGGTTCCGGTACCCTAATGCCAACTCTTCACCCGCTGATGGACTTTGGGTTCTCAGAGTTCCTTTTCTGTTTCCCCCTCTGGGTCTTTCTGGCTTTCTCCTCTCTCTCTCTCTGGGGCTGCTCTGCTCCTCTTCCTCTGCTCTGCTCTGACAAAAGGATGACAGACTGACCCTGTTCTTTGATGGTGCCCACCTTATATACACCCTCTATGTGTGAGCTCAGGTGACCAGCACCCAATGAGCTCCTATCTTTACCCAGGCTGCTCCCCCTATCTGCCCCTACACTACTTGGGATGTTCCACCCCCCTCCCACTCCAGCCAGGAACAGACTCGGTCGTACCTGCACATTTCTAAGTGGGAGTACCGTCGGTCTGCTCCTCGGAAATGGGATGTGTGTAGTGCATGCAGCCTACCGAGCTCAGGTCCACACTCCATCCTTACCCGGGAGTGGAATATCACACCTCTGGGTTGAGGTGCAATACCCCTGTAGCAGCCGAATCCTCAGGGTGCTACATTCCCCCCTGGTAAATCACAGCACGTCCTCGGGCTGTAAGACATAAACAACACCAAAACATACAAAAATTTTTTTCATATCAACAACATCGTATAAACATATAAAATAACATACATTAGCAGCAAAACATTCTTATAAAACATTCTCGTCGCCTCTGGCTCCTCCTCCGGTCACTGTGCAACGTGTGACCGGGTAAAGTGCGACAGTCTTTGGAACTCGTGGCTTTCCTATAAAACCGGTAGGGGGCGCTTTAGGACGCGCAACTATTTACAAGGGGTATGGCCGCTCTCAGTCCTCGGTCAGTGGGATTTAGGGAAATACGGGTAACAGTTCACACTTGCTGGTCCCAACGGGGACTATATTAGCAACAGTAACAATTTCAGTTCACAGTGCCCCGACGGGCAACTATATACAGCTTCTACTTCGCTGTACTTAACGACGGCGTCCTCCTGCTCTTGCTTTATGGTTACCTTTAACTCTAGTTTCAGACCCGTCCGGGTCCTCTTGTTCTTCCTCCTCACACCGCAGCTCTTCCTCCGTCAGGCGATGCACATGGAGGGCGTAGGGACCTTTGGCACACTTGTGCCGGGTGAAGGTGACCTCGTCCCCGATGTAAAGGTCACGACCTCTGTGTCCCTCCGGTAGGTGGGACTCAACGTCTCTCCTGGTTACGAAGACGTCGCCTAGGGTGTGGTGGTCTCGGATGAAGCCCCACCCATGCTGCAGGTTAAACTTGATCACAGTCCCGGTGGTGCGGGGACTATGCGCTGCACGGGGGTCTCTCCTGGCCCGGCTCTTCTGCTCCGCGCTCCTTACTTGAGCTTGCTGTTCCCGGACCCGCCTCTCTCTCCGCTCCCTCTCGAAGTCCTCGAGCTGTTGGCGGCAGCACTCAGCACGCTCCGCTGCAGCTGCCCGAGTTTCTTGAGTGAACCCCATAAGATCTTCTCCGGTGGGGTCCCACTCAAACTGCGCTTCCGCTAGCGGGGGCGAGATCCTCTTCACGGGCTTTGGAGCCGGGATCAGGGGTTCATCCAGGGGTCTCTCTCTCCGGAGTCGGGGATGGTGGAACTCCGGTGGCCATATAAATGGCTGCCCATCCGGGCACGTATGCTGGGCGTACAGGTCCTCTCCCAGATGCGGCACTCTTGGTCTTATGGGCGCGGTGGTGTTAGCGCCCGGGTTGCCCGGGCCTTGCGGCCAGGCCTGGGGTATCTGGAAGGTGAAGGGCACCGTAAGGACGGCGGCGCCCTGGGCTACTTGGCCCTGCGACCAGGCCGGGGGCTCCGCGGAGGTAGGGGGCGCTGTTGGTATTGCGGCGCCCGGGGGTACTAGGCCTTGCGACCAGGCTGGTGGTACTTCCTGCTTGGTCACGCTCGGGGTCGAGGCGTGTGACGTCACAGGGGTCGCGGCTCCCGTTTGAGGCCTAGTCTGCGGCGGTGACGTTGCAGCGACGGGCACGGCAGGATAGACTTCGGGCTCTGCGACGGGGAGCTGGGGCAGGTATGCGGTTTCCCGGTTTGGGGTATAGACGTCCCCTTTACCTGCCTCCACTCGTTCGGCTCCCTTCTCGGCGCCGTCTCCGGCCTTCAGTCCTCCTGCGCCATCCTCAGAGGCGGTCTGTCTCCTCGTCTCGGGTGGCGTGCTCCGCTGACGAGTTCTTGTCTGCTGGACCATCTCACGGCTCCATTCTGCTAACGTCTCTCGCTGCACCCGGGCCATCCTCCTTGCGAGGCCCTCCAGAGCGGTCTGCGCACACTCCCGGTCTCGGGGGAGCTGTGCTAGGACCTCCACTAGGCCTAGTGGGGTCGTTGTTTCCAGCAGGCTCCTGACCAACGGGTCGGTGCTGCTCTGCTCTCCTACAGTTGTCTCCAGCAGGCTCCTGGCCAGCGGGCCGGTGCTGCTCTGCTCTCCCTCCTCGGTTTCTAGCAGGCTCCTGGCCAACGGGCCGGTGCTGCTCTGCTTTCTCGCCATCTCCGGGTAAGCTCCTCCGATATTCTTCTCCAGGCTTCTTGCCTCCGGGTGCGCTCGCTCTAGACTGCTCCAGGCGGCACCCATCTTTGTTCTCTCCTTTCGTCTCCTCCCACCTCGAGGGCGGTCCCGGGGCCACTTGGTGACTGTCAGCTCCAGGGGCTGTTCTTTCACGCTGACAGACACCTCTAGCATCACAGTCTCTGTTGGTGGGGGCGGTTTCCACTTTTGGCGCCATTTTCGGTCCTGGCCCACGATGGGAGGTGGCCTCTCGCCACCCTCTGGCACGCCCATAATGGCGTCCACTCTTCCAAGGCGGGAAACCTTTGGAAATGGCGGGAATCGCTTCCCAGTGGCGGGAAACTCTGCAGATGGCGGGAAAACGCTGTTAATGGCGGACAACCGGCTGGAATCGATCTGTGATGGAGTCCGATGGCGGGGACCCTCCGGAACCGGCAGGAGACTTCTTTTTGAGGTAAACTCGTTCTTTTCTTCAGGCACGCAGTACCCGGTTGTTGTGGGCACGTAATCCTGCCGACTACGCCAAAGTTGACGCGCCCCCTGGGCCATATTCTTTAGGGGGAATATCCGGAGCCGGATCAGATGGGGGTTGTAGTCTTCCGAGTGGCTGTGACCCGGTCCGTGCCCAGGGTGTCAAACTCAGTTGTATGTGGCAGTCCTACAGATGTTATTAAGTTCTTTATTGTCGACTACGCCACCCGTTGTATTGCGGTCACTATGGCCGCCGCTGCAGCAGGGTCCGCTGAGGCTGATGGTGTAGGTGCAGCTTGTGATGGTATAACCCCCAACGGGTGGGGTATAGCCTCAGGGGGTCAGGTGCAGAGGATGGGGGTTGTGGTGGTGCAGCATAGGTGTTAAATGAAGACAGAGTCGGGTGGTGCAGTTTAGGGTGTTTACTCACTGCTGATGTTCCGGTCACTCCAGCTTCAAGTGACCTCCCGAGCCGTGCTGCATCCACCAGGTCCTGGATCCAGCCAACCCCCAAGCGAGTCCGGAGCGTGACCCTGAGCTCTCCTTCTGTCCTTTCTCTGGCCGTCCCCACTATTGATCCACCCAGGTCCAGCTCCCTCGGGCCTTCTGTTGGGAGACCCTTGGCCTTGGGTTCCCTGACCCTCCACGTGGTATGCCTTCGGGGTGGATGTGGTGGGTGGCCGTGGCAGACGCTGCCCACGGCCTCCGGTCTCTGGCTAGGGTGTGTTTTTGCCCCCACCAGCTTGGGTTCCGGTACCCTAATGCCAACTCTTCACCCGCTGATGGACTTTGGGTTCTCAGAGTTCCTTTTCTGTTTCCCCCTCTGGGTCTTTCTGGCTTTCTCCTCTCTCTCTCTCTGGGGCTGCTCTGCTCCTCTTCCTCTGCTCTGCTCTGACAAAAGGATGACAGACTGACCCTGTTCTTTGATGGTGCCCACCTTATATACACCCTCTATGTGTGAGCTCAGGTGACCAGCACCCAATGAGCTCCTATCTTTACCCAGGCTGCTCCCCCTATCTGCCCCTACACTACTTGGGATGTTCCACCCCCCTCCCACTCCAGCCAGGAACAGACTCGGTCGTACCTGCACATTTCTAAGTGGGAGTACCGTCGGTCTGCTCCTCGCAAATGGGATGTGTGTAGTGCATGCAGCCTACCGAGCTCAGGTCCACACTCCATCCTTACCCGGGAGTGGAATATCACACCTCTGGGTTGAGGTGCAATACCCCTGTAGCAGCCGAATCCTCAGGGTGCTACACTTATACTTTACACAGTATTTAGCCATTATTTCCATTGGTATATCATACAGACGGATGCAATATGATTATAGATTAGAGTCACACCAGTACGAGGTATATTTGCAAGTATGGGTGACTTATAAGTGATTAAAGCCTAAAATCATGAATCAAAGACGTTCTCTTTCTGCTACATAGGTTTGGTCACTCAGCACACATGGGGTGTAGAAGGTCATTGCTACATCTCTAGCTTGAAAGATTATATCAGGAAACAATGTAAATGATAAGAAGAGAAGAAATGTGGGAAAGATTGCCTTCACTACAGGGTACCTGATAAAGATAAAAATATATTCGATGATGCCTGTGGAATCTCTTAGGTGGGAAAGATGAATGACAGCTGGAGTAATATTGGTCACAATGAACATGATTACCTTTTTAAAAATAACCCCTCAGAATGTGTTATTTCTCTATAAGCCAATTATACTTTTCTTCTCTTGCACGGAAAGAGCTCAGATACAGCAGACACTTTAGCATTTATGCAGTTTAGCATCTTTGCATTGTGTTACAGATCCACACAGACTTCATTGAAATGCATTGTCACTACTCTTCTTTTCTTCTCCCTGAGGCTAAGTCTTTATACTTAATTAAATGCCTGATCTTTGGGAGTAAATAACTATTAAAAATCTGGTAGCATATTACCATATTTACAGACATGCCAATTGTAGAAGCCAGAAAATTCAAGCCAGCAATGCATGAAGCTGGCCCCAAAAGGCACAGGAACCCATACTTTTGGGCAGGCTTTGCTTAATTTTCGCCCCTTTTGCAACCTCGCCTGGCAAACTTGGAAATGTTACAGAGGACTAGCGACATAAGTGACAGGCAGAGCTAATCTGGATCTACAAGGACCAAGCAATTTGTTCCCAGCAGTGATCGACCATTAGAAACATATGATTTTTCTATTAATAATTAAACAAACTATTGTTGTTTTCTCCTTAGGGTCCTCGGCTGTGTCTGATTTTAGCTGGGGAGTGGGGACCCAAAGTGCTGCTGCTAGATTGCTGGATAAAGCCCACAACCAAGTGCTGTAAACCATTCATAAAAAGTACATATTTTTCATGTTTTTGCCACATCTGAAGAATAGATGAGACTATAGCTTGCTGTACACATTAAAGTAATGTTCAATCAAGCAGGACCAGTCGCTCATCTAATGGCCTCCAAACTCTTCTCTAGTGGCAATATCGTGGGAGAGAAGGCTCAAGCAGTTACGTTTCATCATGCTCATTTTTTTTGTTTTTAAGTTAGATAATCGGGTGTCTGACAACAACTAGTTTTCTCTCCCCATTCAGAACACTTTCACTCTGGGCCATGATGAATGTTCAAGTGTATGGAGGGTGGGAAGGAATATCTGTTGGCTGAACAAGCATTTGGTCAACGGCTAGCTATTGTGCAAGGTCAGCCTTAAAATTATGTACTTGAACTTTAAGAACTGCCCATCTGTGATTTTTTTTCAGGGGGACAGCAGACTAAAATCTGCTACTCATTTTTTTAAGGAAATGCTGTGGGGACAATTTGAGAGCAATACGGATTTATCCACATAACAATGTATAGATTAAAGTGGTAGTTGCTCTCCTAGTTTGGTTGAGTAAGATGCAACACTAGTAAAGTTTCAAATAAGAGGTTTTCCAGCTGCTACAGCTACACAGGTTGGCTATAAATATATTAATGTATCTATTACATAGTCTCCTCTCATTATGTATGTTGTCATCCCTTATTACACAGTGCCCTCTCTTGTTATACACAGCATCGTCCCTTACATCAGATTCTCATTATTTTGGTTATTTATAGCGTCCTGTTCTTTACTGTCCTCTCGTGTCAGATATAAAATGAAATGACTGCGGAAGGAGCATGGTAAAGATTCTTTTCTGATGGAGGCGGCTGATGGTCTGCTCTTCTGGTCAGATGCTGCCCCATCAGTCATTTTACATCTAAGAGAGGACTATGTAATTAAAGAGGGCTCTGTGATTAATAAAAAAAAAATAACAAGAATACACTATGTAAGGGACAGTGCTATTTATAACAAGACATAATACTATGTAATAATGGGACATAACAAAAGAGGATGTTACATAATAAGGGACCGCCCCATACATAATAAGAGAGGATGGTACGTAATAAGAGAGGCCTTTTCCAGTAATAATGTCTCCCATAATGGGCACCTTCCTGAGATAATGTCTCCCAACCTGGCCTTCTTCTTGGTACAATGTCTTCTTCCTGGTATAATGTTCCACATCCAGGTCCCCTTCTTGGGATAATGTCTCCCATCCCGGTCCCCTTTCTGGTATAATGTGCCTCATTCTAGCCCCCTTCCTGGTATAATGTGCCCTATTCTTGGCCCCTTCCTGGTATAATGTGCCCCATACTGGTCCCCTTACAGGTATAATGTTCCCCATCCTGGTGCAATGTGCCCCAACCTGGTATATATGCCCCCCATCCTGTTATAATGTGCCCCATCGGGTATAGATATGCCCCATCCTCATATATACAGTTGTCCCTCATCCTGGTATAATGTGCCCCCATACTGGTCCCCTTCCAGGTATAATGTTCCCCATCCTGTTATAACGTGCCCCATCCAGGTATATATGTGCCCCATTCTCGTATATATGTCCCTCATCCTGATATAATGTGCCCCATCCTGCTACCTGCTATAATGTGCCCAATCCAGGTATATATGTCCCCCATCCTGGTATAATGTGCCCCATACTGGTATATATGTACCCCACCCTGCTATAATGTGCCCCATCCAGATATATATGTGCCCCATTTTGTAGCACATTAAAAACAAACGATACTACTCACCTTACCCCACGTTTCCACACCACGTTGGGTCCTCCTTTACAGCCGGCGCAGGGGCCGGCAGCTGACTTCGGCATCCCCGCCATGGCGCATGACATTACCGCCATGTGCCCCCTGTCACGGGCACACTGACATCAGCTGCTGGCTTCTGATTGGCCGACGGCGTGCATTGCAGCTCAGGGAGCTAGTGGGTTCCCTTCGACGCAATACATTTCAGCTGAATGTGCGTCTTTGGATGCATATCCAGCTGAAATAGTCGCCGGTGCCGGCGGCCCCCCTCCCACCTCCGGGTCCCAATGAAACTGCATCAGTTGCACCGGCAATATGTCTGCCCCTGTTGTGGATATGCTACCAGGAGTGCAGGATACCCTTAACTCTGATCACCTGATTACTGATTTTTTTTTTTAAATATCTTTTTATTTGTATGTTTTTTTTCAGAACAATAGTACATGAAAAGGAATAGAAAAATACAAGATTGCTCATCAATTAGAAGGGTGTTTAGTGCTCTTTGCAATCTCTTTTGGTTACAAGGATCCTCAGTGATCAGCTGTAAAGACAATTCCTTTATATTCGTCTGAAAGCTATAGAATAAGAAGAGAATATTTAAAGGCATTTACTGCAGGTAACATGGGTTATAAGGGAAGAAGATTTGTAGTAAACGCACCAGCACATTACATGCTCAGAAGAGCAGTCTACTGTACATAATGTTAAATCAATTAACACGTTTTGCTGAGCAGTAATCTCATTGTCTGCCAACACATTACAGTCCTGCCTGGAATAACAGATAGCAATTATTAATGCAGGTTTCACCCCCACAAGGCTATTGGAAAATAAATGTAACTATAACTTGTAATATTGTTATACTCAGGAAAGACATTACTTATCTTCTAGGCAATGATTAGGAAAAACCTATGTGTACAGCTATTATGAGGGCGAGATGGAGGAGTAGGTGGCTGCCACCCATGGTGCCATTAGGGACATTAGGGAGGGTGTACAACCAATTAGCTAATTAGTTAGAGGGGTTGTCTCATAAACAACAATTATCAATCATATACACAGGATAGATACTAAATATTTGATTACTGGGAATCTGGTACTAATACTCTACTAATCCCAAGATTGGGGGACCCTTGTCCACTATGTGGATGGAGCTGTAGTGAACATGTGTGACCACCACTCCAATACACAATGAAAGGAGCAGTAATCGCTAATGCTCACTACTGTTCCAATCACACAGGGGACAACATTGTCCCTCTATTCTTCGGATCAGACCCTAAAAGACAATACATTTATCACCTGTGGATAGATACAAAACATTGACAAAAAAAACTCTCTAAGGTTATTTTTCTTTTTACAATCAATTGAGGGAATACCTGTCAAACAGATAAGAGTTTTAGGCTCATGTTCACACGTTGCATTTTGGCTGCATTTTCTTATGCAAATTAAAAGCTGCATTTTACAGTACTTTTAAATGCTATGAGATTTCAGAAAATCTCGCACATGCTTGATTTTTTCTCCTGACTGAATTAGAAAACTGCTGCTTTTTTTAACCTGCAGCATGTCACTTTTTTCAGCGTTTTCACAGCGTTTTTTCACCCATACAACGCAGTGAGAAGTTAAATGAGTGAGTGCAAAAAATGCAAGCAAAGCTGCGAAAAAAGGCAGCTAAACCTGCATTTTGGCTGAAGTTTTCATTACTGCTAAGAGATCAGGTTTTGGCTGCAGAAAAAAAACCGTAGCAAAAAAGCAACGTGTGAACATAGCCTTATAGTGTGACAGGTACATACTTCCCTGTAGTATGTAAAAGACGTGAAGGAGCTATAAGAAGTGTCTCACAACAGATATACAGTATATTATAGTAGGGTGACAGGTCGGCTCTCCACATGTATGATGGCGATGGTGGGAAAGGAGGTATACTGTATGTATTATATGCATGAAGGGGGCAAAAGAAGGCACGTATAGAGCTGTCTATCCATCAGCTATCATCCTGAAATTCAATGACAAAGGGTAGTGGATGCTTTCTGGAACCTATGATTAGAACATCAAGAGAGCTTAGTCTGCCCCTAACTGTGCACCTTACCTTCAAATGTTGCCTTCATTTGCAAATTCTACATGTGCAAAAATAGTATGCCAACAATTTCTATGAGTGATTTGTTCTAGTTGTAGCAATTACTCCCCCACTACATCATTTCTAATTTTATACTATACAACACAGCCAAAAGAATGCATACCCTTATCTAGTTCATACACTTATGAGTTCAGACACACTCATTGTTAACATATCTAGAAGCATACAACATGTGGATAGATAGATAGATAGATAGATAATGGATAGATAGATAGATAGATAGATAGATAATGGATAGATAGATAGATAGATAATGGATAGATAGATAGATAGATAGATAGATAGATAATGGATAGATAGATAGATAGATAATTGATAGGTAGATAGATAGATAGATAATGGATAGATAGATAATGGATAGATAGATATATGGATAGATAGATAGATAATTGATAGGCAGATAGATAGATAGATAGATCGATACATAGATAGATAGATAATGGATAGGTAGATAGATAGATAGATAGATAGATAGATAGATAGATAGATGTCTGCATAATTAGTGCAACCAGAGTCAATGGATAAAGACCAAAGGAAAGGTCAGCTCAACTAGGAAAATAAAGATCCAGATTGCACGTAAGCCTTGTAGTATAGCAAGTCCCGGTGTAACAGGCCAGATGAACCCCCCCACCCAGAATATACCCAGGGTTAAATTGGCCTAGGCCAGATTATACTCCTCTGGGTCAGAATATACCCCAGATGCTGTAGATCTGATTTTTCACGCTTTTGAGAACCATTGAGTGATATGCTTAATAACGGGGCCCCAGTTAATGCACAGGGGCCCCAGGCAGCGCACAGGGGCCCCAGGCAGAGCACAGTGGGGCAGTGACAGCATGCAAGGGGGGCAAGAGACAGCGCACAAAGGGGGGGGGAGAGACAGCGCGCAAGGGGGGGAAGAGACAGCGTGCAAGGGGGGGGGAGACAGCGCTCACGGCCCCAAACATCACACAGGGGCCCCAAACATCAAACATCGTACAGGATTGAGTGATATACTCAAGAACGGGGGCCCCAGACATCGCACAGGGGGTCACAAACAGCGCACAGGGGGTCACAAACAGCGCACAGGGGAGCAGAGACAGCGCACAGGGGCCGTGCGCGCTGTCTATTCCCCCCCTTGCGCGCTGTCTCTTCCCCCCCTTGTGCGCTGTCTCCCCCCCCTTTGCGCGCTGTCTCCCCCCCCCTTGCGTGCTGTCTCTGCCCCCTGTGCGCTGCCTGGGGCCCCAGTGCGCTGCCTGGGGCCCCTGTGCATTGACTGGGGCCCCGTTATTAAGTATATCACTCAATGGTTCTCAAAAGCATGAAAAATCGGATCTACAGCAGCTGGGGTATATTCTGACCCAGAGGAGTATAATCTGGCCTAGGCCAATTTATACTCCGGGGTATAGTTTGGCCTAGGCCATAATATACCCGGGGTATATTCTGGCCCAGAGTGGTATAAACTGGCCTAGGCCAGGATATACCCGGGGTATAATCTGGCCTAGGCCACTTTAACCCTGGATATATTCTGGGTGGGGGGGTTAATCTGGCCTGTTACACCAGATACTAAAAGACAGAAATTCCAGCAACGTGAATCCTTTAAATGGTAATTTATTATACAAAGAAAAAAGCCACACCAATTAAAAATCAGTCTGCTCTTTTTTTATTGGTTTTAGATTTGGATTTTTTTGCCTTTTTTGCCATGTATAATAAATTACCATTTTAAGGATTCACATTGCTGGAATTTCTGTCTTTCAATGGATATGAAGTTACGTAGCTTGTGTGTTGAAAAATAATATACTCTATGTCTATTAGGCTGAGTGCCCACGATGCAGAAATGCTGCAGATTTTTTCCGCATCTCCCTGGCAGGAAAAATGCATGCGGATTTTACATGCGTTTTTCCTGCCAGGTAGAAGTGTTTGTCAAGCGTTTTTGCATGAATTTCTGCATGCAGGTTATCAAGCGCTTTTCCAAGCGATTTTAGCATCACTTGGAAAAGTGCTTGACAACTTGGTCACACTATATTAATCCATGCAACCGGCATGGATTTATATAATGTGACCAAGTTAATAGTTAAAAAAAAGAATAAAAATGGTAAAAAATAAACATTATACTCACCTTCTGATGCCCCCGGTCTTTTCTCCGCTGCGTCCAGTCTCTTGTATGGCTCGCGGTGGTCTAAAAGGGCCTGCGGTGACGTCGGCGGTCGCGTGACCTGTCACATGACTAAATGACGTCACCGCAGGTCCTTTTAGACCATTGCGAGCTGTACAAGAGACCGGACGCAGCAGAGAAAAGACCGCGGGCCATCGGAAGGTAAGTATAGTGTTTATTTTTTATTTTAAATTCTTTTTTTTTACAGGTACTATGGTACCAGGGTCTCGAGGAGAGTCTCCTCTTCTCCAGACTCGGGTACCATCCGCACATTGAATCGGTTAATATCCGCATGTGCAGATGTAGTCATGCAGATATTAAGCGATTAATGCAAGTCAATGGCGGCAATTACGCTGCGTGTCTGCAAAATTAATGGACATGCTGCGGATTTTTCCGCAATGGTAATCCGCAGCGGAAACTTCTGCAGCATGTGCACAGCACATGCGAATTATCATTGGGGACCATGGGGCACGTATTACCAAGCATTTTTTAAGCGTTTTCGCTGCCGAAATTCTGCCGCAAAAATGCTTGAAAAACGCATAGTGGGCACGCAGCCTTAGGTTTAACCTTTCATACCAACAAATCCCAGTTGATCCTGTAAGGTGCCCAAGCGAGGTAATCGTGGGCAAGTTGTGGCCCCTGCTCGCTTTGGCACCTTACAGACAATTCGTGTCCTCCCTCTGATGTGTGGCTGTGCATGTGACATTCTTCACTTATTTCACACCATCCGGTCGGGGCTGTCTCCAGACATTTCTCTTCTGGGACCAAGGCAGTAATAATTTCAGAGGACACAAAGTTATTAACCATAACTGGGGTTTTACTTGGGGGAAAGGAGTAATTACAATATTTACAGTCTGGTACATTGGATAAGGCCCAACAGGTTCTTGTCTCCAATACAGGTGCTAAAATCCTCTTCAGCCCTGGTGCCCTCTTTAGGTGAAGCATCTCTCTGTTTCTATTCCTTAGCCTAAGAGACGGTTCCTCACCAGCGACAGTGTGCCCAGATCCTAGAAGTGCCCCGGGTCCTCAATACCTCCGTTTAGTTTCTCCGGCCGGCTAATGGGACTTCGGCATGAGGAGATATTCACACTACGGATTCACTGTCTAAGGTACAGAGCCCCCGTCATCCCTAGCAGCCAATTTCCCTGGACGTCCGCACGTAAGAGTTCCTGTCACGTCCCTGACAGGGCTTCAACTCACTCAAAAATAACTGCTACAGTTATTTTTAGCACACCCAGTGGCTCCACCTAGTAAGCCATCTGCTTAGCAACTGGCTGATAAAAAGTACTGCAGCCCCACAAGGAATTATTTCTAACCTCTAGACATGCCCAATGTCTATCCCTGTCATCTAGTAATTAAAAAGAACTTGTCAGAAGCTTTTTGCTCCCCAAACTGCAGTCACTAGCTGGCTGTTCTTCTCGTGTGCTTTCTAAAATTGTCATTATTAGCTAAAGCATGACAGATTTAAAAAAACAAACTTTAATTATTCCTGTGCGCTCTGAGTGCTAAAGACCTTTTTGCAGTTAAAGAAATAAAGACGCTTTTGAAAAAAAGTCAAACTTTATGTGGCCTAATTTTGATGATTATGTCTAGAGGGACATCACTTAATCTATATTCAATTGGATTAAGGCATAGCCAGCAGGAAAGATGATAAATGTATGATTGCGGGAGAACCATCACTTGAACCGCCACAATCACTAGAAAGGGATCTTGAGTACCATGTTCCTCGTCACCGCACCAGGTAAGCTTTGAATGGATCAGTGTGCTGCTTCATTCAAAGTCTATGAGATTGACCAAGACAATGAAGTACAGAGATCAATGTTTTGGTGAGCTCCATTGACATTGAATGAAGTAGCATTGACATTGAATGAAGTAGCTTTCACTTGCTTGACCACCACTCCATTCAAACTCATTCTCACTGCGGGGTATACTGGAAGAGAAATCGTTTCCTATTCCAGTGAACAGTGGGAGGCCCAGAAAAGTGGAACCATGCAAAGAGACATTTTTCACCTTTCCTACACATATGGTAAGAAAACCCCATTTAGAAGCAGTTTTTGGAAATTACAAAGTCATCTCTTTCTGTCGGCTCCATTCTTAGGACAACAATTAGTTAGACTGATGATTTTGGACTTTAAATTATCTAAATTAACTGCATGTTACTTGGAATTTAGTGGATTATTAGTACGCTGGGTTAAATCTCCCGGACTGGATTTATATTTGGTTGCAGTTAAGGTTACAATTTTAATTGGATGCAGAATCAGATTTTTGCTTATAGTTAGATATTTTTCGATGCATGAAGTAAGGTTGCGCTGGTTCAAATTAGTGGCTGCCCTCGGACAGCTGATTAAAGTGCACTTTGGAATATTGAGTCCAGTGTTTTGAAGGCTGAACGTGGTTTCGTTGGCCAGTGTGTGCCACCCCACACCATTACTGACCCACTGCCAAAACGGCCATGGTGAAGGGTGTTGCAGGCAGCAGATCGCTCTCCACGGCATCTCCAGGCTCTGTCACGTCTGTCACGTGCTCATTGTGAACCTGCTTTCATCTGTGAAGAGCACAGGGCACCAGTGGCGACTTTGCCAATCCTGGTGTTCTGTGGCATTTCTTTGGAGGGCCGCAAAGCCCTCCATGTGCTAGCCAGAGGTAGACTGACTGCCATTAGGTACCAAGATGAGATCCTCAGACCCCTTGTGAGACCATATGCTGGTGCGGTTGGCCCTGGGTTCCTCCTAATGCAGGACAATGCCAGACCTCATGTGGCTGGAGTGGGTCAGCAATTCCTGCAAGATGAATCCATTGAAGGTATGGAGTGGCCCACCCGTTCCCCAGACCTGAATTCGATTGAGCACATCTGGGACATCATGTCTCGCTCCATCCACCAACGTCACATTGCTCCACAGACTGTCCAGGAGTTGGCGGATGCTTTAGTCCAGGTCTGGAGATCCCACAGGAGACCATCCGCAACCTCATCAGGAGCATGCCCAGGCATTGTAGGGAGGTCATACAGACACGTGGAGGCCACACACAATACTGAGCCTCAGTTTGACTTGTTTTAAGGACATTACATCAAAGTTGGATCAGCCTGTAGTGTGTTTTTCCACTTTAATTTTGGGGGTGACTCCAAATCCAGGCCTCCATTGGTTAATAAATTTGATTTCCATTGATGATTTTTGTGTGATTTTGTTGTCAGCACATTCAACTTTGTACAGGACAAAGTATTCAATGAGAATATTTCATTCATTCAGATCTAGGATGTGTTATTTGAGTGTTCCCTTTATTTTTTTGAGCAGTGTATTTATATATATATGTATATATATATAAATATATATATACTTATTTATATATGTGAACATAGTTATATATATATATATATATATATATATATATATATATATATATATATATATATAGATATACACAGTATATCTATATATATAATCGTCTTATCCCATCTGTCTGTCTGTCTGTCCAGGAAATCCCGCGTCTCTCATTGGTCCGGCAGCAGCCAATCAGCGCCGCGGGATTTCTGAAAAAAGATGGCGGCCGTTAGCGGCTCATCTGCGGAACGGAGATGCAGCCGGGAGATGTCCGGCGCGAGGCGCTCATCTCCCGGCCGGTAGCAGCAGAAGGACATCAACAACTGGCGCTGCTGACCTCTATGCGGAAGGGAGGACCGGGGAGCGGCGCTGCGAGTCGGGATACTTCTGCTGCGAGCAGCCTCTCATCTCCCGGCTTCTCGCAGCGGAAGTAGCCGCACAGGCAGCGGCGCTGACATCCATGCGGCTAGGGTGTCAAGGGAGGACCGAGGAGCGGCGCTGCGGGTCGGGATACTTCTGCTGCGAGCAGTCGCTCATCTCCCGGCTTCTCGCAGCGGAAGTAGCCGCACAGGCAGCGCCGCTCCTCGGTCCTCACTAATGCGATTCCGCTCCCCGGTCCTCACCAATACGATTCGCTGATTGGTCGCGCTCTCCGGCCGCGACCAATCAGTGATCTTGGCTCAAAAGTTAAACACCGCTGTGCTGATTGGTCGCGGCTGCAGCCCGCGACCAATCACCGATTTTGGCGCCACATTTAAATAGCGGCCGCGATCAATCACCGATCTTGGCGCCACATTTAAACACTGCTGTGCTGATTGGTCGCGGACGCTGCACCTGACGAATCAGCGATCCTGGAGACACATTTAAACACTGATGTGCTGATTGGTCGCAGACGCTGCCTGCGACCAATCAGCGAGATTGGCGCCAAATTTAAACAACGCTCTGCTGATTGGTTGCGGCCGCCAGCCGCAACCAATCAGCATTATTGGCGCCAAATTTAAACAACACTCTGCTGATTGGTCGCAGCCGACCGCGACCAATCAGCGAGATTGGCGCAAAATTGAAACAACGCTCTGTTGATTGGTCGAGGCCGCCAGCCGACCGCAACCAATCAGCGAGATTGGCGCCAAATTTAAACCCAGCTCTGCTAATTGGTCGCGGATGCCGGCCGCAACTAATCAGCAGTATTGGCGCCAAATTTAAACCCCGCTCTGCTGATTGGCAAATTTAAACTCACTCTCCAGTACTCAGTAACACGGTTCGCTGATTAGTCGCGCCCAGCCGGCCACCATCAATCAGCGACTGCCGCAGCACGTCCGCGAATTGGCGCCGGATTTTAAACACTCAGGCCACCGTCGGGAGATCAGCGGCGACGCAGCCAAGAGATGAGCGGTGCCAGCCGCTCATCTCCTGGCTGCACGCAGCACAAGTACCCCGACCGGCGGCCTCGCTCCCCGGTCCTCCCTTCACACTTGCCGTCGGGAGATCAGCGGCACTAGCCGCTGATCTCCCGACGGTAGCCGCATGGAAGTCAGCGGCGATGCAGCCAGGAGATGACGGCGCTAGCCGTTCATCTCCCGGCTTCTCACACCGAAAGTACCCGCACATCAACGCCACTCCCTGTTCTCAGTAACACCGGTCGCTGATTGGCCAAAGCCGCCGCCCGCGACCAATCAGCGATATGGGCGGCAAATTTAAACGCCGCTCTGCTGATTAATCGCGGTCGCGACCAATCTGCGATTGTGGCGCCAAATATAAACACCGCTCTGCTGATTGGTCGCGGTCACCGGACGCGACCAATCAGCGATTTTGGCGCCAAATTTCAGGGCTTTGTGATGGCCTCTCTAAAACATTAACTTTGTTATCCTTAAGCCACTTTGTTACCATTTTGGCAGTATGCTTTGGGTCATTGTCCATTTGGAAGATCCATTTCCACCCAAGCTTTAACTTCCTGGCTGCTGTCTTGAGATGTTGCTTCAGTATTGCCACATAATCTTTTTTTCTCATGATGCCATCTATTTTGTGAAGTGCACCAGTCCCTCCTGCAGCAAAACAACCCCCACAACATGATGCTTCCACCCCCGTGTTTCACAGTTGTGAAGGTGTTCTTAGGCTTCCAAGCTTCTCCCTTTTTCCTCCAAACATAACAATGGTAATTATGCCCAAAAAGTTCAATTTTAGTTTCATCGGACCACAGGACATGTCTCCAAAAATTAAGGTCTTTTTTTCTGTATGCATTTGCAAACATTAATCTGGCTTTTTTATGTTTCTTTTGGAGTAATGGCTTCTTCCTTGCAGAGTGGCCTTTCAGCCCATGTTGATACAGTACTCGTTTCACTGTAGATATTGACACAATCTTACCAGCTTCCACCATCATTTTCACAAGGTCTTTTTCTTTTGTCCTTGGGTTGATATGCACATGTCGGACCAAAGCACGTTCATCTCTGGGACAGAACTCTGAGCGGTACGATGGCTGGACATTCCCATGTTGTTTGTACTTGTGTATAAAATTGTTTGTACAGATGAACGAGGCACCTTCTGGTATCTTGAAATTGTTCCCAAGGATAAGCCAGACTTGTGCAAGTCAACAATTTTCTTCCTGATATCTTGGCTGATTTCTTTAGATTTTCCCATGATGCTACACAAAGAAGCAGTGTGTCTCAGATGCGCATTAAAATACATCCACAGGTGTGTCTCTAATTAAAAAAAGAAGCTTCCAAACACATGACATCATCATATGGGCAGTCCAGAATTGTTTAAAGGCATAGTAATCTTAGTGTATGTAAACTTTTGACTTTGCAGTAAGTAATAGAAATGCCTTAAAACATTCTCTCTCTCTCATTATTCTGGCATTTGACAAATATTAAAAATTATGGTAATCCTAATTGACCTAAAATGGGAAAGGTTTATTCTGATTTCATGTCAGATATTGAGAAAAACATGCATATGTGTCTTTTTATATAGTGTATGTAAACTTAAAGTCATCAACTATAAACCTGACATCAGTAGTGCTGGCATAAAACACTTTCAAAAATCGCTATTTTTTTGCACAATCCCAGTTTCCCTAAAATTCTTTCCAACTTTTGTCATTTTTACACAATTTTGGGCCAGTTCCCCCACCAAAGTGCGCAGAGCTGGGGAGGGTGTGTGGGGATGTGGCAATGCCTGCCTGACAAATTCATCAAAAATGGCAACATACATTATACCAGAAATGTTTCTCCAGACTGCCCCCTGACTGGAGTAACATTTTTGGCAAGGCACACAGCGGGCGCACACCACTGATAAGATGCGTCCCTCACTAATACTGGTGTATGAAACGCTAGTCTTAATTAATTGGTATCATAGTGTGCTGCTAAGCTAGCCAGATTTGATTTGCAAGCTTGCCAATATAATTGTATGGTTAGCCAATGAAGGTATCACTATGATAATACTATAAATAAAAACATTACCAAGGACCTTTTCCCATGAA
The DNA here is from genome assembly GCF_046119375.1 of Phyllobates terribilis. Taxonomy (NCBI): domain Eukaryota; kingdom Metazoa; phylum Chordata; class Amphibia; order Anura; family Dendrobatidae; genus Phyllobates; species Phyllobates terribilis. Next base: position 193,270,622 of record NW_027362763.1, read on the forward strand.
TATGGAGGCCGATGTCTGTTTCCTCCTGGCTGCTGGACAATGAGGCTCCCTGTCGACTGTTGTTACAAATAGTATAACGTTGGTTGTGAGAAGAATAATCTAAGTTCTCAGTATGACTTTCATACAAAAGGAAACATGCGGACATGATATGAATAAAAGACATGCAAAATGCAAATGCGGAGAGAGATGCTATTCTTACTTTACCGTTCACATGTGAATTTGTATTGTATTCTGGGCAGTGGGGGAGGGGATGGATGAGTGAAGAGAAGACAATAGAAAAAGGTTTTCTGAAACTGAGGTAAAAGTAAATGAACAAAGATAAAATATGTATACTGAGAGTGATATTTGATGTAATATTACCCCCTGGGAAAGTGAAATGGGCAATAATTATATTCATTTTTGCATTCTGATACAGACAGACCAGAACCAAATCTACTAATATGGAATTAAAATACTTTAAGAATGAAATAATAATAATAATGATAATATATACAATTACAAAAAAGCAACCTTAGTTGATTTGTTCATATATTTAACCCATTTAAAGCCCAAGACATATTAAAACGTATCTGCGCCCTGGGCTTTAAGAGCCTGATACGTATTAGTACGTCTTTGCGATCGCGCCCGCACACAGGCTGACACCCGGTGCTATGTGCTGGGAGTGGTCCCGCACCGCTCCCGGCACATTAACCCCCACAATGCTGCGATTCAAGTCGATCTCAGCATTGCGGTGGCAAGGGGAGGTGATCAGGATATTCACCTCTCCTGCCGGCCTCCAGCGTTGTCTGCCGCGGCTTCCCAGATGTTGCCATGACGACCCGATGTCATCATGACAACATCCGGGTCACCAGACAGCAGGAAGATATTTTGGTCATGCGCAGTGCATGGCCAAAGTATCTTCTGCATCTGCAGCGCTGACAGCCTGTATAGCACAGGGATGGTGCTCCATCCCTGTGCTATACAGGCGATCAGAATGAAAAAAGTGAAAGTCCCATAGTGGGACAAAGAATAAAAGTAAGAAAAGTGTCAGAAAGTGAGAAAAAAATAAAAAAAATTGTAAAAATCTTAAAAAAAAAAAAATAATAATAATCCACCAAAAATAAAAATATAATGTACCCATATTTGTTATCTCCGCGTCCGGAACGACCTGACCAATAAAACTGTCCCACTAGTTAACCCCTTTAGTGAACACGGTAAAAAAAAAAAAAAAAAAACGAAGCAAAAAACAATGCTTTATCATCATACCGCCAAACAAAAAATGGAATAACACGCGATCAAAACGACGAATATAAATAAAAATGGTACCGCTGAAAATGTCATCTTGTCCCGTAAAAAACAAGCCACCATACAGCTCCATAAGCCGAAAAATAAAAAAGTTATAGCTCTCAGAATAAAGCGATGCAAATAAATATTTTTTTCTATAAAATAGCTTTTATTGTGTAAAAGCGCCAAAACATAGAAAAACTATATAAATGTGGTACCGCTGTAAACGTACTGATCCGAAAAATAAAGCTGCCTTATAAATTTTACCACACGTGGAACAGCATAAAAAAAAAATAAAAAATTCCTGAATTGTTGGTTTTTGTTTATTTATTATGCCTCCCAAAAATCGGAATAGAAAGTGGTCAAAAAAGTCACGTGCCTGAAAATGGCACCAATAAAAATGTCAACTCACCCCGCAAAAAACAAGCTGTCACATGACTCTGTGGGCCAAAATATGGAAAAATTATAGCTCTCAAAATATGGCGATGCAAAAACTAGATTTTACAAAAAAATGCGTCTTTTAGTGTGTGACAGTGGTCAGTCACAAAAACCCAATATGATTCTGGTATCGCTGTAATCGAACCAACCCGAAGAATCAAGTTGTCTAATCACTTATACTGCACGAGGAATGGCGTAAAAAATAAACTCTCGGGTTAGGGTTGTGCTTGGGTTAGGGTTGGGGTTAGGGTTGGGGTAGGGTTGGGGTTAGGATTAGGGTTGGGCTAGGGTTGGGGTTAGGGTTGGGCTAGGGTTAGGGTTGGGCTAGGGTTGGAGTTAGGGTTGGGGTTAGGGTTAGGGTTGGGGTTAGCGTTGGGTTAGGGTTGGGCTAAGGTTGGGGTAGGGTTAGGGTTGGGGTAGGGTTGGGTTAGGGTTGGGATTTTTTTCAAAAGTAGAAAAAAAAAAAGATGACGATATGGCGACTAGTGTTGAGCGCAAGTGCTCGCTACTTGAGTTTGCATCGGGTGCTCGGGTATGCACCGAGTATCGCGGGTGCTCGAGTGACATGCTCGAGTCTCCGCCCCATATGCTTCGCGGCCAAAAAAACTTGCGGGGATTGCCTGCCATGCACGAGCGATCCCCGCATGATTTTTTTGGGATGTCTAATAACCGTGAAACATGCGGGCGGGGACTCGAGCATGTCACTCGAGCACTCACGATACATGGTGCATACCTGAGTAGCCGAAGCAAACTCAATAAGCGAGCACTTGCGCTCAAGACTAATGACAACTTATTCAATATGATGACCTAATGTTATCAAATTCTGTGTCGTACCTCTGGGTTCAAAATGTTCACTATACCCCTTGATAAAATCCTTGAGGGGTGTAGTTTCCAAAATGGGGTCACTTGTGGGGGGTTTCCACTATTTAATCACATCAGGGGCTCTCCAAACGCGACATGGCGCTCGCTCTCGATTCCAGCCAATTTTGCGTTCAAAAAGTCACACAGTGCTCCTTCCCTTCTGAACGCTGCCGTGCGCCCAAACACTGTATTTTCCCCACATATGGGGTATTGGCGTACTCAGGAGAAATTGCACAAAGGTTTTTGGGGTTCATTTTCTCCTCTTACTCTTGTGAAAATAAAAAAATTGGGGCGAAAACATAATTTTTGTGGAAAAAGTTTGATTTTTTTAATTTCACGGCTCCATGTTATAAACTTCTGTAAAACACTTGGGGGTTCAGGGTGCTCACCACATATCTATATAAGTTCCCTGAGGGGTCTAGTTTCCAAAATGGTGTCACTTGTGGGGGGTTTCGACTGTTTAGGCACATCAGGGGCACATCCGCTAATTATTCAAGCAAATTTTACATTCAAAAAGTCAAATGGTGCTCCTTCCGTTCCGAACCCTGCCGTATGCCCAAGCAGTGGTTTTCCCCCACATATGGGGTATCTGCTTACTCAGGAGAAATTGCACAACAAACTGGATGGTGCAATTTCTCCTGTTACCCTTATGAAAATGCAAAATTGGGGGCCGAAAAATATTTTTGTGGGAAAAATGTGAAAATTTTATTTTTATGGCTCAATATTATATACTTCTGTGAGGCACCTGTGGGTTCAAGGTGCTCAACACACATCTAGATAAGTTTCCTGAGGGGTCTAGTTTCCAAAATGGTGTCACTTGTGGGGGTTTCCACTGTTTAGGCACATCAGGGGCTCTCCAAACGCAACATGGCGTCCGCTAATTATTCAAGCAAATTTTACAATCAAAAAGTCAAATGGCGCTCCTTCTCTTCCGAACCCTGCCGTGCGCCCAAACAAAGGTTTTCCTCCACATATGGGGTATCTTCGTGTTCAGGGGAAATTACACAACAAATTTTGGGGTCTATTTTTTCCTGTTACCCCTGCCAAAATAAAAAAAATTGGGTCTAAGGTAACATTTTTGTGAAAAAAGTTAAATGTTCATTTTTTTCTTCCACATTCCAAGAATTCCTGTGAAGCACCTGAAGGGTTAATAAAGTTCTTGAATGTGGTTTTGAGCACCTTGAGGGGTCTAGTTTTAAGAATTGTGTCACTTTTGGGTATTTTCTGTCATAAAGACCCTTCAAAGTGACTTCAAATGTGATCAAATATGGTCCCTAAAAATGGTTTTGTAAATTTTGTCGGAAAAAAGAGAAATCGCTGGTCAACTTTTAACCCTTATAGCTCCCTAATAAAAAAAAATTTTGGTTCCAAAATTGTACTGATGTAAAGTAGACATGTGGGAAATGTTATTTATTAACTATTTTGTGTGACATATCTCTCTGCTTTAAGGGCATAAAAATGAAAATTTTGAAAATTGCAAAATGTTCAAAAATTTTCGCCAAATTTCCATTTTTTTAACAAATAAACGCAAGTGATATCGAAGAAATTTTACCACAATTATGAAGTACAATACTGCACACTGCATAAGAGCCCTGTGGTGACATACCATTTGAAAGAACATCATACTGTTTGAGGGACTGTTTGATAACATCAGACTGTGTGTGGGGACTGTGAGAGCAGCCTATGGTGTTAGGAGCTGTCAATCAAGGCACAATGGCTGAATAACGGGAGCAGTGTTATTTACTGTTTTTATAAACTTTATCAAACCAGTAAATTATATGGTTTTGATTTGCTACTACAGGTAAGAATACATGGTACAATAAGCTCTTAAAGTAGTGGTCCGAAACACAAATTAATTTTCATTCTAAATGCATATCTATTTATGCCATAATCTAATCTATTTTCTTATATACTTTAATTAAAAAGTTCCTATCCTTCCCTAACTACACTATCTAACTGCTTTATTTTATTATTTTACTACTTGATTTTTGATGACACTTTGTGTGAATCCCAGTGCATGCTCTGTCACCTACCTGAAATGAAGCGTCATCAGTGAGCTCTGTTTCAGAGGTTGGGCTAGACCCTGCTTTACTGTGTCAGCTGTCAATTCCGATGGCTGCTCAGTAGATCCTTGTGATGTGCGCAATGACACTGCGCTCTCTCGCCGGCTCTGATCAGAAGTATCGAGCCGGCAACAGTGTGTTGTAAGAGGATTGCCTGGCGTGTAGAGACCAGCGCCGCCCCCACAAGTGACGTCTCTCATGTGTCCTCTGTGGAAAATTAATTGCCGACCCTTGCTCCACACTAACAGGATTTTTCGTCAAGTAGATAATGTGTATAGGTAGTTGCAGCTACTAAGAGCTAAACTGAAAAAGTGGTAGCGATTGAAACATAAAAAATGCAGTATATTTTTGAACATTTCTCAGAATATCAATGTATTATGGATCCTTGTACTAAATCTAAACTCTTTTCACCCATTTCAGAGTCACTCTTTTAAAAATACATTGTAGCTTCTGTCTACAATGTACTTTCACAAGTCTTTTAGTTAGCACCTGGGAAAGTTACTTTCACAACCATATGCTTTGACAAATTGCAGAGAAGAAGCAAAATTACAAGTTAAATTCTCAAGATCTTTTCGAAGACACCAGCTACAGTTAAAGAGGTTGTTCACTACTTTATCATTGATGACTTATCCATAGGATAAGTCATCAAAGTCTGATCGGTTGGGGTCCAACACCCGACACCCCCGCCTATCAGCTGCTCTCGAGGCCGGCAGTGGTCCCGGAAGTCTTCTGATATTGGCCACGGCAGGGTACTGCACATCCACCTCCTAGTCAAATCAACAGAGGTGGATGTGCGGGACCCTGCTGCAGCCACTATCAGAAGACGGAGCAGCCCCACAATTAAGCACTTCCGGCCAGCGGCTGCCGCCCACACCGAGGACAACTAATCGCCAGGAGTGCCGGGTGTCGGATCCCGACCAATCAAACATTAATGACCTATCCCAAGGCAAGGATCGGTCATCAATGATAAAGTAGTGGACAACCTCTTTAAGATCATGAGAAAAAAAATCTGGTTGTAAATTGTGCCTGAGAAGACTATATACAGTAGATATTTAATCATTGCAAGACTCATAAAATGGCTTTACAAAGAATACATAGTATGTAGCGTCAGCCAACAATGCTGAACTAAGAGATGGAATATTACAATGAAAAAGGCAGAAAATCTACAGACGTCAAATATTGAACCGGCATCTTACTACATTCCCTTACATTTTCTAGCCTGATACTGCTTGCCTCTTCTAACATATCTCTGCACTGGGAATCAAGCCACACATCTCTGCATTTTATATATCTTTCCAACTTTACTTTCATCTTCCAAATGAAAAATCTGTGGAAACTTTAGATACCATGTAGGTTTCTAAATATTTTTTTCGACCAAAAGGTTCTTGCATCTTGTGAAGCCTTTGCATTTATTCATGACAGCTTAGGTTATAACTAAAGGGAATCTGTTAGTAGGATCCACACTCCTAAGCCGTCTATATGGGCATGTAGGTCATAGGAAGCTGAATAACATGACACCTTCATATCTTCAATCCAATATCTTATTCAAGAAAAATCCACATTTTTCTTATATTTAAATGAGCTGTTAAGATCTATAGGCCGGACACTGATCTCCCTCAGAATTTGCCTGTATTGCTTATTTTAAATCAGGGATGTTAAACTCAAACACACAGAGGGCCAAAATTAAAAACTTGGACAAAGTCGCGAGCCAACCAGTATACAGTATAATGGGCCCCACATAGTCCTCCATACAGTATAATGGGCCCCACATAGTCCTCCATACAGTATAATGGCCCCACATAGTCCTCCATACAGTATAATGGGCCCCACATAGTCCTCCATACAGAATAATGGGCCCCACATAGTCCTCCATACAGAATAATGGGCCCCACATACTCCTCCATACCGAATAATGGACCCCACATAGTCCTCCATACAGAATAATGGGCCCCACATAGTTTCCATACAGAATAATGGGCCCCACATAGCCCTCAATACAGAACAATGGGCCCCGCATACAGGGCCGGCATCAGCACCAGGCGTACCCGGGCAAGTGCCGGGGCCCTAGACCATCACGGGGGCCCACTCATTATCAGGGCCCGGGCCGCTTTCCCGGCATCTGTGCAGGGCCGCCAGTGCTGTACAAGCCCTGCTCTGCTACATGCAGCAGCAGTCAGTGTGCGGTCAGTGTGTGTCGCCCCTGCCGTGTCATTACTACCAGACACAGCCGCACAGCACGCGGCCATGTCTGGAAAGTGACAGCACTGGGCCTGATTGGTGGAGCAGCAGCACACTGACCGCACACTGACTGCTGCTGCATGTAGCAGAGCAGGGCTTGAACAGCACCGGCGGCCCTGCACAGATGCCGGGGAAGTGGCCCGGGCCCCAATAACGAGTGGGCCCCCCTGATGGTCCAGGGCCATGTGACACGCCTGAGGCCCTGCACTGCCACATGACTGAGGAGCTGGACGGGACACAGGCCAGGGGGCAGGTGAGCGAGCTTCCACAATCCCCATATAAAAAATATTTATAATGTGTGTGTGCATGTATGATGTGAATGTCTGTGTATGTCAGTGTGTATGACTGTGTATCTATATATTTATGTCTGTTTTATATGTGTTTTTAAGAATGTGTTCAAATATGTATGTGTATGTATCTGTGCGTGTCTGCGTATTGTGTGGGTATATCTGTGTACCATGTTCATGTGTGTATGTGTATGCATGCCTGTGTACTGTGTGCGTGTCAGCGTATTGTGTGTGCGTGTCTGCGTATTGTGTGTCTGTGTATTGTGCGTGTGTGCATGTCCGCTTATTGTGTGTGTGCGTGTCTGCGTATTGTGTGTGCGTGTCTGTGTATTGTGTGTGCGTGTCTGCGTATTGTGTCTGCGTATTGTGTGCGTATTGTGTGTGCGTGTTTGCGTATTGTGTGAGTATTGTGTGTACGTGTCTGCATATTGTCTGTGTGTTGTGTGAGCGTGTCTGCGTATTGTATGTCCGTGTCTGTGTATTGTGTGTGCGTGTCTGCGTATTGTGTGTGTGCATGTCTGCGTATTGTGTGTGTGCGTGTCTGCGTATTGTGTGTGCGTGTCTGCGTAGTGTGTGTGCGTGTGTGTGCGTGCATGTCTGCGTACTGTGTGTGTGCATGTTTGCATATGTGAAGGATGAGGGGGCAGCCTGGGATCTGTGTTGTATACCTATATTTCTCCACCATATCTGTGCATCATGAATCGTGGTATGTGCTTAAGGGGCCCACTGAGACTCTTTCGCCCAGGGCCCACAAAAACCTGGAGCCGGCCCTGCCCACATAGTCCTCCATACAGAATAATGGGCCCCACATAGTCCTCCATACAGAATAATGGGCCCCACATAGTCCTTACTACAGAATAATGGGCCCCCCATAGTCCCCCATACAGAATAATTGTTAGAACCTTGCTCTTAGGTTTTTTCTATTGCTGGTCACATGACCTTGTTGGCCTATTTAGTCCTGCTCCGCCCTTCTGGCTTTGCTGGACTTCATTGTATTTCTACTCTTTAGCTAGCCGGTGCTCAGTATCTAACTCTGTTAGTTTGCTTGGTCTTCGGACCTCTGTGTTCTATATATATTATTTATTCGTCTGTCTGCTACTATTTCTGTTAGGAGGTGTCCATTTTGCTCCCAGTCCCTAGTACTTGTAGGGATTCCTTCCCCACATCTATAGGTCTCCATACAGACTAGCTGAGGACTTTAGCAGGTCTGATCGCAGGATCAGGTCCCCTGTTACACCGTAGGGATCAAGCTGAGTTCTATCATAGGGACAGATCTCCTCTCTTTCCTTAGCTCTGGTAGCAGAACATAACAATAATTGGCCCCACATAGTCCTCCATACAGAATAATGGCCCCACATATTCCTCCATACAGAATAATGGGCCCCGCATAGTCCTTCCTACAGTATAATGGGCCCCCCCATAGTCCTCCATACAGAATAATTGTCCCCACATAGTCCTCCATACAGTATAATGGGCCCCCCATAGTCCTCCATACAGAATAATTGGCCCCACCTAGTCGTCCATACAGTATAATGGGCCCCACATAGTCCATCATACAGAATAATGGGCCCCACATAGTCCTCCATACAGAATAGCGGGCCCCACATAGTCCTCCATACAGAATAATGGACCCCACATATTCCTTCCTACAGAATAATGGGTCCCCCATAGTCCTCCATACAGAATAATGGGCCCCCCATAGTCCTCCATACAGAATAATGGCCCGACATAGTCCTCCATACAGAATAATGGTTCCCACATAGTCCTCCATAGAGTATAATGGGCCCCCCATAGTCCTCCATACAGTATAATGGGCCCCCCATAGTCCTGCATACGTATAATGGGCCCCACATAGTCCTCCATACTAGTGTTGAGCCACCCCCGTAGTGTTCGAGTTCGGTTCGGTTCGTCGAACACCCGTGTGTTCGCCGAACTGTTCGTCGAACTGTTCGTCGAACACCTTCGAACACCGTTAAAACCAATGGCAGGCAAACAAAAACACATAGAAACACATAGAAAACACCTTCAAAGGTGTCCAAAAGTTGACAAACTGCTCTGAAGACACAACTAACACATGGAAAAGTGACAAGTACATATAGTCATGCGAAAAGAAAAGAGGTGGAGGAGTAAAAGGAGGGGGAGACACAGATATAGGCATGTCATGCCCTTCTAAAATCCAAAAAGTGAGAAGCCGACACGTTCAGTCCGCTCCTGCCCGTGCCACCTCCGTGTCGCCGGGTTTGTGCCAGAGCCGCGGTGAACCCTGACGGCCAGCCCCCCTCTCCCAATACTGGTGCCTGTCCGCTGGTGGGTCGAGCGAGCCCCCCTGTGCTGGAGGCAGCTCTAAGCTTTTTAATTTAAATTGTCTCTCTAATTTGAATGAATACACTTTAAATCCATTTACAAGGATCTATTGGAGGGCAAGTCTCATGCCAGCAGCCGTGTAATTCCAGCTCCAGTAGCGTCCACTAAAGCTGCTGCAGTTAAAAAGCTTTTATAAGGATCGAGCTCGGCTGTCCACCGCAAGGCATCCTACTGCCAGTCCCAGCCCCTATGCCTTGGGGTGCCTCCTGATGCTCTTCACTGAGTATCCCGTGGTCCCGAAGCATTTCCTTTGAAAAAATTAAGTGTCAAAACTACAGGTGGTGTAGCTTGCTTAACAGCCGGGATAATCCGCTGACTAGCAGACACTGCTACTAGGCACAAAGTATTTCCTGGGCTAGATGCAGTTAAAAATTTGTAATTAGATACTCTCGTTGGATGCTGAGAAAGCATTCCATAGAGTCTCCTGGCACGCCATATATGATTCTCTTAAAAAGCTTGGGGTAGGGGTCTAGGGGACCCTTTTATAGCCAAAATCACGGCCCTGTATCGCAATACGTCACCTAGGCTGAAGATAAATGGAACTGTATTACCCTGAGGGCTCGGTTGCTACAGAGGTATTGCACCTCACCCAGAGGTGTGATATCTCACTCTCAGGTAAGGATGGAGTGTGGATCAGGACCCGACACCTGCATGCATTACACCACATTGCCGTGGGGCAGGGCGACCAATATGCCCCTGAGATGGGCACGACAGTCCCTGTCCCTGGCTGGAGTGGGGGGAGGGAACACTGAGGAAGGGGAACCCTGTAGTGCAGGAGCAGGGAGGAAGCAGTTCCTGGGTGCATTGAGAAGGGAGTATAAAAGGTGGGCACCATCTTAGTTCAGTGCAGAGAAGTCTGAGCAGAAGTGGCAGGGAGCAGGGGCTCTGCATGAGCTCTGCTCCGGAGGCGGGCCTAGTAACAGAGGCCCAGGCCTGGAAGAGGGAGAAGGAAGGAAGAGGAGCGGAGAAGGCTCCAGGAACGAGGAACGAAGGGATCCCAGGGGTGCGGACGGGTGAGTCGCCACCGCATGCCCGAATCCACCTGCGTGGAGGGGTCAGGCCAAAGGGGGAGACCGGTCCCCGAAACTAGTGGAGGCAGGAAACAACCCTCAGCTAGAAACAGGAGGCTGTGACATTTTATGTGGCGCAGCCCCTCGCTACACCCGCTAGGAAGGCACCACATAGGGTCAGGGAAACTGGCGCCAAGTTTACCAAGAGGAGGCCCGAGGCAGCCGGACAGAAGGGTTGGTAAGAAAGGCCAGACAAAGGACACACAAAGGGGGTCCTGTGAAGCGCTCCAAAGTTATCTGGGAGTTGTCTGAGCCCCTCACCTGGTGAGCACAGTACGACGTGGGCAGCCGTTACCTGCAGACGTGGTCTGGATAATAAGAACTGTGAGTAAAGGCCCTGGACTGCATCACTGACTCCGTGTCGTTACTGCTGCTGCCCTGCACCATCACCCCCATCCTCTGCATACACTGCCCTGAGGCTATACTCCTCCCGTGGGGAGTTATGCTACGCTCTGCTGCACCCACAACACCAGCCTCAGCGGTCTGCCCTGGAGCGGCGGTTCACTCTGACCGCAATCCACGGGTGGCGTAGTCGGACATTTAAACATCAAAACCACATAAATAGTTCCGCCACTGGTTTGACCGCCCTGAGCCACGGAACCGGGTCGCCGCCACGGAGACTACAACCACCAGCATCCACCAAAAAGGGTCCGGCTCCGGGTGTCCCAAGGCCCAGGGGGCGCGTCAGAACATTTTCATCACCTTTCACAATCACCAATGGGACAAGGCAGGGATGTTCTCTGTCCCCTCTCTTATACATCCTAGTGACGGAGCACCTGCTCTCATCAATTCGCCATAACCCCAATATTAGGTGGATTGAGGTGGGAGGCACCGAGTACAAGTGCTCTCTATTTGCTGATGATGTCCTAGTATATATCACTCAATCACATATATCCATCCATGCTGTTATGGCTGAAATAGATCACTTTGTTACATGGTCAAATTTTAAAATCAATGCAGCGATGTCTGAGGCCCTCGATGTCTCCCTCCCCAAATCCATATAGGATTCCATCCAGTCCAACTTTCCCTTTGCCTGGCCCTCACAGGGTATCAAATACTTAGGAATTCCTATTCATAGAGACCTCTCCCATCTATGTTATCTTTATTTTGGGTCCTTTATTGAACAACTCCATACAGACCACGGTTGGCAAGTTAGAACTGTAAGATTCACTACGTGAACCACTGGTGTTTTGTGGAAAAGCACATGTACACTGTGTTCCAAATTATTATGCAAAAAGTGTTTAGGAGTGATAAGGGAAGAATTTGTTTGTTTGTCAGTTAAACTCATTGATGGTGATGTGTGTCAGGGCTCTTTATATCACTGTAAGCAATTGCAGACACCTGTGCTAATTAGTTTGGCAGGTGTGTCCAATGAAAGGCAAGACTACTTAAGAAGGCTGTCTCACATTATTAAGCAGCCTACATTTTCTGCCAAAATGGGAAAGAAAAAGAATGTGTCGGCTGCTGAGAAGCAACAAATTGTGGAGTGTTTAGGTCAAGGCATGACTACAATCAACATTGTGCGATGATCAGGATGAAGTGTCTTGGCAATCAAGAAGTATGTAGCTGATTCACAGTACACACGTGTGCGTGCTGATAAGGGCAAATTGAGGACTCTTTCCTACAGGCAATTACGTCAGGTTAAAAGAGCAGCGGCAAAAAAGCCTTGTCATAGCAGCAGACAAGTTTTTGAAGCTGCTGGTGCCTCCAACGTCCCCCGAACAACAAGATGCAGGGTCCTTCAGAGGTTTGCAGCTGTGCATACGCCATCCTGTCGACCTCCTCTATCCACTTCACACAAGCAGAAACGGCTCCAGTGGGCCAAACATTACATGAAGACTGATTTCAAAACTGTTTTGTTCACGGATGAGTGCCGTGCAGCGCTCGATGGTCCAGATGGATGGAGTGGAGGATGGATGGTTGATGGACACCCCACGCAAACACGGCTACAGCGCCAACAAGGAGGAGGTGGAGTAATGTTTTGGGCTGGAATCATGGGGAGAGAGATTGTCGGCCCCTTTAGGATCCCTGAAGGTGCTAAAGATGAACTCCATAATGTATGTGGATTTTCTCAAACAGCACTTCCTGCCATGGTTCAAGAAGAAGAACCGTGTATTTCACAGCAAGATCATTTTTTTGCATGATAATGCACCATCTCATGCTGCACATAAAACATCTGCATCTCTGGCTGATATGGGCATAAAAGGGGACAAACTTATGGTGTGACCCCCATGCTCCCCTGACCTCTACCCCATTCAGAACCTCTGGAGCATCATCAAAAGGAGTGTCTATGATGGCGGGAGGCAGTTCACATCTAAGCAACAGCTCTGGGAGGGTATTCTGTCCTCATGCAAAACAATTGAAGCAGAAACCATCCAAAACCTGACAAATTCAATGGACGAGAGAGTTCAGAAGCTCCTTTCGAACAAGGGGTCCTATGTGAAAATGTAACATCACCTAGAATAAAGTTTTGAGTTGAAAACTGTTTGATTTCAGTTTCTAATAACCTGCTAATGCTTATAATTTCAAAAATGACCATTTTTTTGGTCTTTATTAAAATGAAAAGGTTGATCGAAAAGTTTGGGGGATCTAAGAGTGTGGCAACCCAGTAGTCATGATTACTTCGAATTCTGACAATATGAGGGTCATGTTGCAGGTAGTGCAGCAAGAAGGCACTTATGTGTCTTGCGCATCTCGGAGCCCCAAAATTATTTTCCGGGCTAGATGCAGCTAAAAATTATTATTAATTTTAAATCTGGTGGAGCTTATTATAGATGGCCTAATAGAATCAGTGCTGCACACTGCTACAAAGCCCAAATTATTTTCCAGCCAAGATACAGATAAACATGATTAGTAATTTGAAAGCTTAAAACGGTTGGTAGGGTGATTTTAACCAATCATCCATCTTTTACTCTCCCCAGGATGACACAGGGGTAGAAAAGTCGTTTCGGATCCATGATTTGTTCATCTTTATGAACGTGAGTCTGTCTACATTATCAGTGGAGAGCCGCGTGCGCTTATCTGTCAGCACACCACCAGCAGCGCTGAACACACGTTCAGACAGAACGCTGGCTGCGGGGCATGACAAGATCTCCAAGGCGTAAGTGGCTAGCTCCGGCCATTTATCCAGATTGGAAGCCCAAAAAGAGCAAGGGTCCAGTGACACAGTCATGGCTTCAATGTTTACTTGGAGATACTCCTGTACCATCGTCTCTAGGCGTTGACTATGTGTCAGACTTCTTGTCTCCTGTGGCCTTGCAAAGGATGGGCTAAAAAAGTGGTGAAATGATTGCGCAAAATTGATGTTACCAGCAGATACTGTGGTTCTGTTATGGTTTGAGTGCTGAACACTTGACGGTCCCACGGTTGGCAAGTTGGAACTGTGAGATTCACTACGTGCACCACTGGTGTTTTGTGGAAAAGCACATGTAAGATTCTGCAACAGTCTCTGCTGATACTCCTGCATGCCTGCATCCCTTTCTATGGCAGGAATAATTTCTGCAAATTTACTTTTGTACCGGGGATCTAACAGTGTGGCAACCCAGTAGTCAGGATTATTTCTAATTCTCACAATTCGAGGGTCATGTTGCAGGTAGTGCAGCAAGAAGGCACTCATGTGTGTTGCGCATCCAGGAGCACCAAGTCCCTGTTGTGTTGGTGGCGAGGTAACAATCATGCTTCCTTCCTCTGTCCTCTCCCCCCAACCTCGCACAACAGAAATGTGATCAAGGTCTCCCTCATCTGATGAGTCTTCCATCAGATCGTCCTCCACTTCTTCCTGGGCTCCTGCACCTTCCTCACTAGTTTGGCTGCTACCATGCGCCCTGGTAAAACCATCTCCCCCACCCTCACATGCCTGCCGCCTTGGTGCTGCCGACCGTCTGGACCTTGCAGATGTTAGCCCTTCCGCATACAACTCCTCCTCCTCTACTTCCTCCACCTCCTCTTGTGCCACCACCTGACTCCGAATTCTGTTTAACATGTGCTCCAGCATGTAAATCACCGGAATAGTCATGCTGATAATGGCATCGTCAGCACTAAACATCTTCGTCGCCATTTCAAAACTGTGCAGAAGGGTGCATAGGGCCCTGATCTGAGACCACTCCTCCAGCGTGATTTGCCCCACGTCTGGATCTCGTTGGCCCAGGCTATACGTCAGAACGTATTGCACCAGGGCTTGTCGGTGCTGCCACAGTCGCTGCAACATGTGCAGAGTTGAATTCCACCGGGTAGGCACATCGCATTTTAGCCGGTGAAGTGGCAGGCCCAACGACTTCTGTAGAGATGTAAGTCGCTGAGCTGCGGGATGCGAACGGCGGAAGTGAGCACACAGCGACCGTGCCCTCTGCAGAAGGCCATCTAGTCTGGGATAGTGGGCTAAAAATTGCTGGACAACCAGGTTCAACACGTGAGCCATACAAGGCACGTGTGTGACATTGCCCCGGCGAAGGGCCGCACCCAGGTTTGCAGCATTATCGCACACGGCCTTCCCTGGTTTCAGGTCCAGTGGAGACAACCATTCATGAAATTGGTTCTCCACAGCTGACCACAACTCCTCAGCTGTGTGACTCACATTTCCCAGACATTTCAAAGTAAAAACCGCCTGATGACGTTGAGCCCTACTGCCAGCATAGTAAGGAGGTGTGCAGGATCCCTTCTGCGCAGTTAGAAAGCTTGTGGCATGACCAGACAGGCTTTGGGTGCAGGTGGAAGACCGAGAGGAGGTTGAGGAGGCAGAAGCAGTGGAGGAACTTTGACATAAAGAGGATTGACGCACAACTCGTGGGGACGGCGAGACTTGGACAGCAGCCCCTTGTCCTGCTGTCACCATAGTTACCCAGTGCCCAGTCAGCGACATGTAACGCCCCTGTCCATGCCTACACGTCCAAGTGTCTGTGGTGAAATGCACCCTGTCACACACAGAGTTTCTCAAAGAAGCGGTGATGTTGTGTGCGACATGCTGGTGGAGCGCAGGCACACCTTTCTTTGAGAAGTAGTGCCGACTGGGCATCTGGTACTGGGGCACTGCGACGGACACAAGGTCTCGAAAATCCTCTGTGTCCACCAGGCGGAAAGGCAGCATTTCTGTAGCCAAGAGCTTGCAGATGGTGAAATTCAACCTCTTAGCTTTCTCATGGCTAGGAGGAAATGGTCTTTTACTTGTCCACATCTGAGGGACCGAGGGCTGGCTATTGTGCTTAGACGGGGTTGATAAGGGTGTCCCCGGCAAACTGCCGGTCTGTGAGGAAGATGCAGGCGGACATGTTAGGTTGCCTTGATCCAAAGGTGGTGCTATCAATGTGGGACAGCGCTCAACACCAGCTGGTGTTACCACCTCCAAAGAAAATGATGACCTGCCAATCACACTGGCTGTTGCGGGTAAAGAGGTGGCAGGTCTGCGCCCCAAAACAGGTGTGACTGCTGTCCCCCCAGTCACAGAGGATGAAGAGGCCGCGGATGCACAAGATATGGCAGACGGTGGTTGGCCCGGCCGGCTAGACCGCATTGTAGCACACTGAGCTTCCCACTGCAACTTATGCTTCATGTCCATGTGCCGGTTCATGCATGAAGTACTCAAACTATGTATTTTTTGGCCTCTACTTAGCTTTTACTGACAAATGTTACAGATAACACGAGTTGGGTCATCTTTATCGATCTGAAAAAATGCCTAGGCTATGCAAGGCTTAGCACCCATGCGACCTGAAGAGCCACCACGACTTGTGGTGAGAGGCAGAGTTGTGTTTGAGGATGCAGTTGTTGACGTGCTTCCAGTACTACGTCTCTGTCCAGGAAGGCGCAACATGACCTCGTCGTCACTAGCATCTTCCTCCACCTCCTCTGCTGACCTCATCTCTTGGCTGACTGTGGGTTGACAGTAAGTGGGATCTCCAACCTCATCATCATCACCCTGTGCGTTATCACACCCGTCGTCCTCAGAGCCAACCTGTTCCTGCCCTGACAAAAAACTAAAGTTGTCGCTCCAATCAGATATTTGAGTCTCATCATCGTCTTCCTCATTGTCTCCACCAACAGGAGTTACAGTTTGGGAATGAGGGTCTACATTATGGTCAGAACCTTCTGCGTCTGGTCCTGGATCCGACTCATAAAGATTCTGGGCATCAGTGCAGATCATTTCCTCGTCTGGATTCACAGAAGCGCTGGAGTCGACCTCTGATTCCCAGGCTATAGCATGAGTAAACAGCTCTGCAGACTCAACCATCTGTTCTACCTCATACTCAGACGGGCAGCTGGAGATTTGGGAGCTGTGAGGAAGCAAGTGCGATTGGGGTGACACCTTTGAGGACTGGAGTATTTGTGATGTTGAAGTTAATGTGGAGGAGAGCCCACTTAAAGGAGCACTTGATATCCGTTGAAGCACCTGCTGTTTTTGTGCCTCATCTGGAATTTGTAGTGATTGGCGTGGCTGTAAGAAAGGGATCTTATCACATTGTCCGCTAAAAGAAGTAGACATTTTAGTTTGGCTGGAAGATGGTCTTTCTTCTGTAGATGTTACTGTTGCTTTAACACCTACCCCACGGACACAACCTTTTTTCCCCTTCCCAACACGCCTATTCCCCTTTCCACCAGCAGCAGGCCTTTTTCCACTCATTTTGGCGGTTAACTAATTCACAACTCTGGAGTTGTTTGCACAAAAAAGCAATGGATGGGAACCGAGCAGAGCTGAGTGGCCAAACTGTGGTATTAGGCCAAAACTATTGGCTGGGTTAGATGCAGAAAAAAATTATATTCAATTTGCAACCTGATGGAGGTCAGTATAGATGGACTAATAGAACAATTCCCACACACAGCTAGAAGCCCAAATATTTTTTCAGAGGTAGATGCAGAAAAAAATATATTCAGTTTGCAACCTGATGGAGGTCAGTATAGATGGACTAATAGAGAAAGTCCCACACACTGCTAGAAGGCCAAATATTTTTTCAGAGCTAGATGCAGACAAAAAATTATTTTTAATTTGCAACCTGATGGAGGTCAGTATAGGTGGACTAATAGAACAAGTCCCACACACTGCTAGAAGGCCAAATATTTTTTCAGAGCTAGATGCAGAAAAAAATTATATTCAGTTTGCAACCTGATGGAGGTCAGTATAGATGGACTAATAGAGAAAGTCCCACACACTGCTAGAAGGCCAAATATTTTTTCAGAGCTAGATGCAGAAAAAAATTATATTCAGTTTGCAACCTGATGGAGGTCAGTATAGATGGACTAATAGAGAAAGTCCCACACACTGCTAGAAGGCCAAATATTTTTTCAGAGCTAGATGCAGAAAAAAATTATATTCAATTTGCAACCTGATGGAGGTCTGTATAGATGGATTAATAGAACAAGTCCCACACACAGCTAGAAGCCCAATATTTTTTCAGAGGTAGATGCAGAAAAAAATATATTCAGTTTGCAACCTGATGGAGGTCAGTATAGATGGACTAATACAACAAGTCCCACACACAGCTAGAAGCCCAATATTTTTTCAGAGCTAGATGCAGAAAAAAATTATATTCAATTTGCAACCTGATGGAGGTCAGTATAGATGGAGTAATAGAACAAGTCCCACACACAGCTAGAAGCCCAAATATTTTTTCAGAGCTAGATGCAGATAAAAATGATTTTAATTTGCAACCTGATGGAGGTCAGTATAGATGAACTAATAGAGAAAGTCCCACACACTGCTAGAAGGCCAAATATTTTTTCAGAGCTAGATGCAGAAAAAAATTATATTTAATTTGCAACCTGATGGAGGTCTGTATAGATGGATTAATAGAACAAGTCCCACACACAGCTAGAAGCCCAATATTTTTTCAGAGGTAGATGCAGAAAAAAATATATTCAGTTTGCAACCTGATGGAGGTCAGTATAGATGGACTAATACAACAAGTCCCACACACAGCTAGAAACCCAATATTTTTTCAGAGCTAGATGCAGAAAAAAATTATATTCAATTTGCAACCTGATGGAGGTCAGTATAGATGGAGTAATAGAACAAGTCCCACACACAGCTAGAAGCCCAAATATTTTTTCAGAGCTAGATGCAGATAAAAATTATTTTTAATTTGCAACCTGATGGAGGTCAGTATAGATGGACTAATAGAGAAAGTCCCACACACTGCTAGAAGGCCAAATATTTTTTCAGAGCTAGATGCAGAAAAAAATTATATTCAATTTGCAACCTGATGGAGGTCTGTATAGATGGATTAATAGAACAAGTCCCACACACAGCTAGAAGCCCAATATTTTTTCAGAGGTAGATGCAGAAAAAAATATATTCAGTTTGCAACCTGATGGAGGTCAGTATAGATGGACTAATACAACAAGTCCCACACACAGCTAGAAGCCCAATATTTTTTCAGAGCTAGATGCAGAAAAAAATTATATTCAATTTGCAACCTGATGGAGGTCAGTATAGATGGAGTAATAGAACAAGTCCCACACACAGCTAGAAGCCCAAATATTTTTTCAGAGCTAGATGCAGATAAAAATAATTTTTAATTTGCAACCTGATGGAGGTCAGTATAGATGGACTAATAGAGAAAGTCCCACACACTGCTAGAAGGCCAAATATTTTTTCAGAGCTAGATGCAGAAAAAAATTATATTAAGTTTGCAACCTGATGGAGGTCTGTATAGATGGATTAATAGAACAAGTCCCACACACAGCTAGAAGCCCAATATTTTTTCAGAGATAGATGCAGAAAAAAATATATTCAGTTTGCAACCTGATGGAGGTCAGTATAGATGGACTAATACAACAAGTCCCACACACAGCTAGAAGCCCAAATATTTTTTCAGAGGTAGATGCAGAAAAAAATATATTCAGTTTGCAACCTGATGGAGGTCAGTATAGATGGACTAATACAACAAGTCCCACACAAAGCTAGAAGCCCAAATATTTTTTCAGAGCTAGATGCAGATAAAATTATTTTTAATTTGCAACCTGATGGAGGTCAGTATAGATGGACTAATAGAGAAAGTCCCACACACTGCTAGAAGGCCAAATATTTTTTCAGAGCTAGATGCAGACAAAAAAATATTTTTAATTTGCAACCTGATGGAGGTCAGTATAGGTGGACTAATAGAACAAGTCCCACACACTGCTAGAAGGCCAAATATTTTTTCAGAGCTAGATGCAGAAAAAAATTATATTCAGTTTGCAACCTGATGGAGGTCAGTATAGATGGACTAATAGAGAAAGTTCCACACACTGCTAGAAGGCCAAATATTTTTTCAGAGCTAGATGCAGAAAAAAATTATATTTAATTTGCAACCTGATGGAGGTCTGTATAGATGGATTAATAGAACAAGTCCCACACACAGCTAGAAGCCCAATATTTTTTCAGAGGTAGATGCAGAAAAAAATATATTCAGTTTGCAACCTGATGGAGGTCAGTATAGATGGACTAATACAACAAGTCCCACACACAGCTAGAAGCCCAATATTTTTTCAGAGCTAGATGCAGAAAAAAATTATATTCAATTTGCAACCTGATGGAGGTCAGTATAGATGGAGTAATAGAACAAGTCCCACACACAGCTAGAAGCCCAAATATTTTTTCAGAGCTAGATGCAGATAAAAATTATTTTTAATTTGCAACCTGATGGAGGTCAGTATAGATGGACTAATAGAGAAAGTCCCACACACTGCTAGAAGGCCAAATATTTTTTCAGAGCTAGATGCAGACAAAAAATTATTTTTAATTTGCAACCTGATGGAGGTCAGTATAGGTGGACTAATAGAACAAGTCCCACACACTGCTAGAAGGCCAAATATTTTTTCAGAGCTAGATGCAGAAAAAAATTATATTCAGTTTGCAACCTGATGGAGGTCAGTATAGATGGACTAATAGAGAAAGTCCCACACACTGCTAGAAGGCCAAATATTTTTTCAGAGCTAGATGCAGAAAAAAATTATATTCAGTTTGCAACCTGATGGAGGTCAGTATAGATGGACTAATAGAGAAAGTCCCACACACTGCTAGAAGGCCAAATATTTTTTCAGAGCTAGATGCAGAAAAAAATTATATTCAATTTGCAACCTGATGGAGGTCTGTCTAGATGGATTAATAGAACAAGTCCCACACACAGCTAGAAGCCCAATATTTTTTCAGAGCTAGATGCAGAAAAAAATTATATTCAATTTGCAACCTGATGGAGGTCAGTATAGATGGAGTAATAGAACAAGTCCCACACACAGCTAGAAGCCCAAATATTTTTTCAGAGGTAGATGCAGATAAAAATTATTTTTAATTTGCAACCTGATGGAGGTCAGTATAGATGGACTAATAGAGAAAGTCCCACACACTGCTAGAAGGCCAAATATTTTTTCAGAGCTAGATGCAGAAAAAAATTATATTTATTTGCAACGTGATGGAGGTCTGTATAGATGGATTAATAGAACAAGTCCCACACACAGCTAGAAGCCCAATATTTTTTCAGAGGTAGATGCAGAAAAAAATATATTCAGTTTGCAACCTGATGGACGTCAGTATAGATGGACTAATACAACAAGTCCCACACACAGCTAGAAGCCCAATATTTTTTCAGAGCTAGATGCAGAAAAAAATTATATTCAATTTGCAACCTGATGGAGGTCAGTATAGATGGAGTAATAGAACAAGTCCCACACACAGCTAGAAGCCCAAATATTTTTTCAGAGGTAGATGCAGAAAAAAATTATATTCAGTTTGCAACCTGATGGAGGTCTGTATAGATGGATTAATAGAACAAGTCCCACACACAGCTACAAGCCCAATATTTTTTCAGAAGTAGATGCAGAAAAAAATATATTCAGTTTGCAACCTGATGGAGGTCAGTATAGATGGACTAATAGAGAAAGTCCCACACACTGCTAGAAGGCCAAATATTTTTTCAGAGCTAGATGCAGAAAAAAATTATATTCAGTTTGCAACCTGATGGAGGTCTGTATAGATGGATTAATAGAACAAGTCCCACACACAGCTAGAAGCCCAATATTTTTTCAGAGGTAGATGCAGAAAAAAATATATTCAGTTTGCAACCTGATGGAGGTCAGTATAGATGGACTAATACAACAAGTCCCACACACAGCTAGAAGCCCAATATTTTTTCAGAGCTAGATGCAGAAAAAAATTATATTCAATTTGCAACCTGATGGAGGTCAGTATAGATGGAGTAATAGAACAAGTCCCACACACAGCTAGAAGCTCAATATTTTTTCAGAGGTAGATGCAGAAAAAAATATATACAGTTTGCAACCTGATGGAGGTCAGTATAGATGGACTAATACAACAAGTCCCACACACAGCTAGAAGCCCAATATTTTTTCAGAGCTAGATGCAAAAAAAAATTATATTCAATTTGCAACCTGATGGAGGTCAGTATAGATGGAGTAATAGAACAAGTCCCACACACAGCTAGAAGCCCAAATATTTTTTCAGAGCTAGATGCAGATAAAAATTATTTTTAATTTGCAACCTGATGGAGGTCAGTATAGATGGACTAATAGAGAAAGTCCCACACACTGCTAGAAGGCAAAATATTTTTTCAGAGCTAGATGCAGAAAAAAATTATATTCAGTTTGCAACCTGATGGAGGTCTGTATAGATGGATTAATAGAACAAGTCCCACACACAGCTAGAAGCCCAATATTTTTTCAGAGGTAGATGCAGAAAAAAATATATTCAGTTTGCAACCTGATGTAGGTCAGTATAGATGGACTAATACAACAAGTCCCACACACAGCTAGAAGCCCAATATTTTTTCAGAGCTAGATGCAGAAAAAAATTATATTCAATTTGCAACCGGATGGAGGTCAGTATAGATGGAGTAATAGAACAAGTCCCACACACAGCTAGAAGCCCAAATATTTTTTCAGAGCTAGATGCAGATAAAAATTATTTTTAATTTGCAACCTGATGGAGGTCAGTATAGATGGACTAATAGAGAAAGTCCCACACACTGCTAAAAGGCCAAATATTTTTTCAGAGCTAGATGCAGAAAAAAATTATATTCAGTTTGCAACCTGATGGAGGTCAGTATAGATGGACTAATACAACAAGTCCCACACACAGCTAGAAGCCCAATATTTTTTCAGAGCTAGATGCAGAAAAAAATTATATTCAATTTGCAACCTGATGGAGGTCAGTATAGATGGAGTAATAGAACAAGTCCCACACACAGCTAGAAGCCCAAATATTTTTTCAGAGGTAGATGCAGAAAAAAATTATATTCAGTTTGCAACCTGATGGAGGTCTGTATAGATGGATTAATAGAACAAGTCCCACACACAGCTAGAAGCCCAATATTTTTTCAGAGGTAGATGCAGAAAAAAATATATTCAGTTTGCAACCTGATGGAGGTCAGTATAGATGGACTAATACAACAAGTCCCACACACAGCTAGAAGCCCAATATTTTTTCACAGCTAGATGCAGAAAAAAATTATATTCAATTTGCAACCTGATGGAGGTCAGTATAGATGGAGTAATAGAACAAGTCCCACGCACAGCTAGAAGCCCAAATATTTTTTCAGAGCTAGATGCAGATAAAAATTATTTTTAATTTGCAACCTGATGGAGGTCAGTATAGATGAACTAATAGAGAAAGTCCCACACACTGCTAGAAGGCCAAATATTTTTTCAGAGCTAGATGCAGAAAAAAATTATATTCAGTTTGCAACCTGATGGAGGTCTGTATAGATGGATTAATAGAACAAGTCCCACACACAGCTAGAAGCCCAATATTTTTTCAGAGGTAGATGCAGAAAAAAATATATTCAGTTTGCAACCTGATGGAGGTCAGTATAGATCGACTAATACAACAAGTCCCACACACAGCTAGAAGCCCAATATTTTTTCAGAGCTAGATGCAGAAAAAAATTATATTCAATTTGCAACCTGATGGAGGTCAGTATAGATGGAGTAATAGAACAAGTCCCACACACAGCTAGAAGCCCAAATATTTTTTCAGAGGTAGATGCAGAAAAAAATTATATTCAGTTTGGAACCTGATGGAGGTCTGTATAGATGGATTAATAGAACAAGTCCCACACACAGCTACAAGCCCAATATTTTTTCAGAAGTAGATGCAGAAAAAAATATATTCAGTTTGCAACCTGATGGAGGTCAGTATAGATGGACTAATAGAGAAAGTCCCACACACTGCTAGAAGGCCAAATATTTTTTCAGAGCTAGATGCAAAAAAATATATATTCAATTTGCAACCTGATGGAGGTCAGTATAGATGGACTAATAGAATGATGCTATGCCCAAAAGATTTTACTTCACTTGGTGCAGTAAAAACATTGGTATTCTATACACAGGTGGTATATCTTGCAACACAGATAGGCTACTCCACTGACTAACACACTCTGCAATAGGCCAAAAAGGATTAGCTTTGCTAGATTCAGCCAAATGCTGTGAAAAAAACTTGCACAGCACTGGCACAGACCTGCCTGGCAAAAACTGATAGGAACTGATGTAACCTAGTCCTGAAAAGGTCTCCAATTACAATTAGTCTTTACTCCCACAACCTATCTATTTAAGAGCACAGACCTGCCTGATAAAAGTCGTAGGAAATGCTGTAACCTAGTCCTTAAAATGACTGCAATCACAACTATTCCCTACTCCCAAGCTATCTGTAGATTTGTGCGAAAATTGGCTTGAAATTAACAAGGTATAGCGCACACAGCAACAGCGGTGCCGTCTAACACGCAGCTGCAGCAGTGAGAAAATGGTGGCGATGGGGAAAATGGCTTGGTCTTATAGGGCAAGGACATGTGACATACACAGCCAATGACACATGCCCTTGCTTGTGTGAAAAAAAGCACTTCGCTCCGTGTGTGCGCTGCTGATAGGCTGACAGATTGCACCTCCCCACTGTAAATGCGGGAAAGAGAAAAAAAAATGGAGATCTTCATTATTCCTGAAGAGATCCATCCCCTGCCCCTCCCCCCACCCCGCTGTACACTCAAACTGCGTATTAACATTAATTTTCATCATTACTGAGAAAAAATCCAGTTATGATTTTGGTGCACGAACAGTTATCGAACATAACCTCGAACAGCCGAATTTTTCTCAAATCGTTCGTGTTCGCCGAACGGCTCGAACACCGCCCAAAACAGCTCGAATTTGAGATTGGCGAACAGTTCGAGTAGAACAACACTCATCTCTACTCCATACAGAATAATGGGCCCCACATAGTCCTCCATACAGAATAATGGCCCCACATAGGGTTGGTTGTTCTGGTGTCTCGGGCCAAATATAACCACCCTGCGAGCCAGATTTGGCCCACGAGCCAGAGTCTGACATGTATGTTTTAAATGAAAGAAGGCAGTATGCTGTCCTGATCTACATGTCTCACACTGGTAACGGTCCCAATGAGCTCTGGAGGCAGATTCTCATGGAGATCAGTGTCTGGCCCATAGATCTTAACAGCTCATTTGCATATCAGAAAATAATGTGGATTTCTCTGGAATAAGACGTCAGATCGCAGATATCAAGATATCATTTTATTCCGCTCCTACATGTCAATATAGATGGCTTAGGAGTGATGATCCTACTGACAGATTCCCTTTAAATGCATAGCTCAATGGTTATGAATAGGGTACCAACAATATTGAGCAGCATTGCTATTGAGGGAGTTTCTAGTGTTCTTACTCAGACCACACGTTAAAGGATTGCCCACCTTTAGGGACCATATTTTTTTAACTTAAATTTATGTGCTTAGAGCCAGAAATAATTTTTACAATTTGGTTTCATTAAAAGTTTTGCATAGTTTGGCTTTTACTTTGTTTTCCTGCACTTCAAATTTGATGTGGTGTGTGATCACAAATCAGCTGAGACGAGGTAAGAAAAAGACAGTTACAAACTCCCCGTCATAGCGGGCTGACTGTTTCTCAGTTAACTCATTTTTCAGCCAGCAATACTATAGAAGGAAAATGGTGCATATTTTTTAATGTAATCCAATTGCTAAATTATTTTTACCCCTGATTACATTCATTTAAGTAAAATAAAAAAAATTCCTCCAAAATTGGACAACTCTTTTAAGCGGTGACTTCAGCTTCTCCAAAATTAAATGTCTAGTGTACTTTCAAATACCATTGTCTATTTAGCAAATCTATCAAATGAGATAATCTGCAATTGGCATATTACAGGGAATAGGAGCTGGTGTTTGTCTCTTTACTCCTTCTCTCCTGTCTCTCAAAGTGCAGAGTCATAACAGAGTGTTCAGTTCTGGGCAGGCAAAGCATTGGGCAGTGGAAGGAGCAATGCATGTTAGACATGAAAGAATGAAAATTCTAGCTCTTATAGTGCTGGCATGATGCTGATAAAGAGGAACTGCTCACTTAAGAACAATGGATGGTAAGTTATAGAGCGTAAGGATTGTACCAGTTCCAGTGCATATATTAAACTGGTATTTGCACCAAATGTACTGTACTTTGGTTTTGTGAGAAAGAACAGGCACGCTTTCATCCAGAAATAAACTGTATAGCTGGAAAAGTCGCCTCCTAAGTCAGGGAAGCAAACCACCTGAGGCTCTCATGCCATATCATGGAAGGTGAACTTTAGAATGGATTAAAAAATGCGGTTAATAAAGTACTAGGCTGCAAAGAAATAAAAAATAGCAAGAAAAGAGAGAAAAATCAAATAAATCTAGGTCTAAGGTATCATCTTAAGCAAGATCATGTTTATTGGAATGAAGGATGTCAGGCTAAAGATCGCAGACCAACCCCTGGGATCACCACCAAATATTAGGTATTCACATGGTTTAATATGATTGACTATTTTCTCTGCAAAGCTCTGAAAAGCCCAACACAATTATATCAAGCTCACAATATATTTATACAAGCCGTCTCCATCTTTACCTGCTTCAAATACATTCTTCCATAATGTCAATTTTCCATGCGCGAGCATTGAAGTATTCCACGAGCCGCCAATGCTCTTGGGAACTGAATCAGCACTTTACATTGCAAGAGTCAAAATGCAGATATTAATGGCTTCACATCGGGACGTTCATTCTTTTCCACACCGAACTATGGCTCCTACCCAATGCTTCTAAGTGTCATTCTCATTCTCGCAGAATTCATCACATTACTAATAAGAAAGGGAGCAGAGCAATGCCTGGAGCTGAGATGGGCCAGATACTGTATAAATCCAGACATCCGCTATATGATGAGGAGCAGACTCTGAAAATTTCCTTCATGGACAGAATCATTCTCGCCAACGCTCATTTCCTGTTTATCATTAACTTGGTTAATTAAAAGGAATTAAATGAGCCAATATTTATCACAGCACCATTTATACAGTTTCTGCTGAGCAAGCTGAGAATGCCGAGTAAGCAGACAGCAGATACCGGGCCTGGTGCTTTATAATAACTTAATTACTGTACGTGTACACAGAGTCCCATTTGTACTGGAAATAGTGTTATATATAGATACATAGAAAATAAATCAGTATAACGAAAGCATTAAATCAGCATAATATTTAATGAAAAAAAATAAAATTAATTAAATTCCAAAAGCTTTTTTTATGTTACAATGTCAATATTTTAAAAAGAAAATATGAAGAGTAATTGCAGCATCTAATTAAATCTGTGGGGAATGCTAAACCTCACCATATGTCTGACAACCACAGCATATTGGTGTCATATCGTGAAGTCCTCCACCAGCTGTCACCCTGAAAAGAGTAGTTCCCTTCTTGCAGACTTGTTGCAATTATGTATGCATGTTCGTCCACTGCTATGAATGTGATATGTAATTTCCTCTCAGTGACATGTGGATTTCTGCAGTCCATATTATGTGACTATTCTGACTCCATAACTAGGCTGCGAGTGTGGCACTCTTGAGACACCATTCCTATGGATGTCTGTATGAACCAATACTCACACCAAGAGACTTCATCAGATAGCTTGACTCGACTGCAGAGGCACATGTGAAGATTCCAGAAGAAGTTTATTCTCAGGCTAAATTCTTGTGGTGTGCACAATAGTATCAAGACAATTCTGAACCAGAGGTGTATAGAGCTGAACCAGCAAAATGGCTGGCAAACACTAACTGGAAAAGGAGGGATGGGTTACTTACACCAGAGCTAGGCTAAAGGGAAAGAGACAAGACAAACGTCTAAAAGGCAAGCTGATTCCATAGCAGTGTAACAGCAACAATACAATGATAATACTATATTGTATAATTCCCATGTTGTAGGCATGACAGGTGTCAGGAGTTGATGCTTTGGACAAGACTACTACATTAAGGAAAAGCTAAGCATAAAAATGGACTATATACAGTGGAGAAAAAAGTATTTAGTCAGCCACCAATTGTGCAAGTTCTCCCACTTAAAAAGATAAGAGAGGCCTGTAATTGACATCTTAGGTAGACCTCAACTATGAGAGACAAAATGAGAAAACAAATCCTGAAAATCACATTGTCTGATTTGGAAAGAATTTTTTTTCAAATTATGGTGCAAAATAAGTATTTGGTCAATTACAAACAAGCAAGATTTCTGGCTCTCACAGACCTGTAACTTCTTCTTTAAGAGGCTCCTCTGTCCTCCACTCATTACCGGTAGTACTGGCACCTGTTTGAACTTGTTATCAGTATAAAAGACACCTGTCTGCAACCTCAAACAGTCACACTCCAAACTCCACTATGGTGAAGACCAAAGAGCTGTCGAAGAACACCAGAAACAAAATTGTAGCCCTGCACCAGGATGGGAAGACAGAATCTGCAATAGGCAAGCAGCTAGGTGTGAAGAAATCAACTGTGGGAGCAATAATTAGAAAATGGAAGACATACAAGACCACTGATAATCTCCCTCGATCTGGTGCTTCACACAAGATCTCAACCCGTGGGGTCAAAATGATCTCAAGAACGGTGAGCAAAAATCCCAGAACCACACGGGGGGACCTAGTGAATGACCTGCAGAGAGCTGGGAC
This sequence comes from Phyllobates terribilis, assembly GCF_046119375.1. Lineage (NCBI taxonomy): Eukaryota > Metazoa > Chordata > Amphibia > Anura > Dendrobatidae > Phyllobates > Phyllobates terribilis. The sequence continues at coordinate 193,299,123 of NW_027362763.1, forward strand.
CAATGTTACACAGGCTACCATCAATAACACACTACGCTGCCAGGGACTCAGATCCTGCAGTGCCAGACGTGTCCCCCTGCTTAAGCCATTACATGTCCGGGCCAGTCTGAAGTTTCCTAGAGAGCATATGGATGATCCAGAAGAGTATTGGGAGAATGTCATGTGGTCAGATGAAACCAAAGTTGAACTGTTTGGTAGAAACACAACTTGTCGTGTTTGGAGGAGAAAGAATGCTGAGTTGCATCCAAAGAACACCATACCTACTGTGAAGAATGGGGGTGGCAACATCATGCTTTGGGGCTGTTTCTTTGCAAAGGGACCAGGACGACTGATCTGTGTACATGAAAGAATGAATGGGGTCATGTATCATGGGATTTTGAGTGCAAACCTCCTTCCATCAGCAAGGGCATTGAAGAGGAAACGTGACTGGGTCTTTCAGCATGACAATGATCCCAAGCACACTGCCAGGGCAACGAAGGAGTGTCTTCGTAAGAAGCATTTCAAGGTCCTGGAGTGGCCTAGCCAGTCTCCAGATCTAAACCCTAGAGAAAACCTTTGGAGGGAGTTGAAATTCCGTGTTGCCCAGCGCCAGCCCCAAAACATCACTGCTCTAGAGGAGATCGGCATGTTGGAATGGGTCAACATACCAGCAACAGTGTGTGCCAACCTTGTGAAGACTTACAGAAAACGTTTGACCTCTGTCATTGCCAACAAAGGATATATAACAAAGTATTGAGATGAACTTTTGTAATTGACCAAATACTTATTTTCCACCATAATTTGAAAAAAAATTCTTTCCAAATCAGACAATGTGATTTACAGGATTTGTTTTCTCATTTTGTCTCTCATAGTTGAAGTCTACCTATGATGTCAATTAAAGGCTTCTCTCATCTTTTTAAGTGGGAGAACTTGCACAATTGGTGGCTGACTAAATACTTTTTTCCCCAATGCAACTGTATGACAAAGGTAGAACCAGGAGACAGTAGAAGGAAATAAGTGACTTTTCCTGCACTGCTGGCAATGTCCCACAGAAGGAATCGAAGGATCAATAAGGACAAAAACATTTTGTGGATCTATGCGTTTCGAGGTTCTCCCACCTCTTGTTCAGGATGCAACCACAAAGGTAGAACCAGACAGCAGAGGGTCCCTGTGCAATAACAGTGTCTGGATCTCTTATTCTCCAATGATAGAGCCCCCACTAATATCTCACCATTAATGCAGCACAGAATTCAGTGACTTTCAGCTATGATTTCACTAGCTCAGGTCCTTCCAGACAATATGATACAGTAGCAAGGCATATTATGGTTTTATGGTGATAAAAGTCCTCCTAACCCACTGAGCTCCTGTGCAGATGCACAGCTAGAACATAGGGTATGTCCTAAAATAGATGACCAATGTGTATCTGTCAATGGCTTAGTTCCTCTGTCTATTTTGGTTTATATATCAGCAGCTGATGGCGCTCTATTACTATTCTACTCTCTGCAAGTAGCTATTTCAGAGAATCGGTTGACTACAATGTTCTTCACTGAGAATGGCGAAAATCCAAAATTCTCAGCCCCTCATAATCATGGCTCAGTAAGTAAACCTGCAAAAAAAATTCTACATACATATATATATATATATGTATATCATATATACAGTACAGACCAAAAGTTTGGACACACCTTCTCATTTAAAGATTTTTCTGCATTTTCATGACTATGAAAATTGTACATTCACACTGAAGGCATCAAAACTATGAATTAACACATGTGGAATTATATACTTAACAAAAAAGTGTGAAGCAATGGAAAATATGTCTTATATTCTAGGTTCTTCAAAGTATCCACCTTTTGCTTTGATGACTGCTTTGCACACTCTTGGCATTCTCTTGATGAGCTTCAAGAGGTAGTCACCGGAAATGGTTTTCACTTCACAGGTGTGCCCTGTCAGGTTTAATAAGTGGGATTTCTTGCCTTATAAATGGGGTTGGGACCATCAGTTGTGTTGTGCAGAAGTCTGGTGGATACACAGCTGATAGTCATACTGAATAAACTGTTAGAATTAGTATTATCGCAAGAAAAAAGAAGCTAAGTAAAGAAAAACGAGTGGCCATCATTACTTTAAGAAATGAAGGTCAGTCAGTCTGAAAAATTGGGAAAACTTTGAATGTGTCCCCAAGTGCAGTTGCAAAAACCATCAAGCGCTACAAAGAAACTGGCTCATATGAGGACTGCCCCAGGAAAGGAAGACCAAGAGTCACCTCTGCTTCTGAGGATAAGTTTATCCGAGTCACCAGCCTCAGAAATCGCAGGTTAACAGCAGCTCAGATTAGAGACCAGGTCAATGCCACACAGAGTTCTAGCAGCAGACACATCTCTTCAACAACTGTTAAGAGGACACTTTGTGCAGCAGGCCTTCATGGTAAAATAGCTGCTAGGAAACCACTGCTAAGGACAGGCAACAAGCAGAAGAGACTTGTTCGGGCTGAAGAATACAAGGAATGGACATTAGACCAGTGGAAATCTGTGCTTTGGTCTGATGAGTCCAAATTTGAGATCTTTGGTTCCAACCACCGTGTCTTTGTGCGGCGCAGAAAAGGTGAACGGATGAACTCTACATGCCTGGTTCCCACCGTGAAGCATGGAGGAGGAGGTGTGATGGTGTGGGGGTGCTTTGCTGGTGACACTGTTGGGGATTTATTCAAAATTGAAGGCATACTGAACCAGCATGGCTACCACAGCATCTTGCAGCAGCATGCTATTCCATCCGGTTTGCGTTTAGTTGGACCATCATTTATTTTTCAACAGGACAATGATCCCCAAACACACCTCCAGGCTGTATAAGGGCTATTTGACCAAAAAGGGGAGTGATGGGGTGCTACGCCAGATGACCTGGCCTCCACAGTCACCAGACCTGAACCCAATCGAGATGGTTTGGGGTGAGCTGGACCACAGAGCGAAGGCAAAAGGGCCAACAAGTGCTAAGCATCTCTGGGAACTCCTTCAAGATTGTTGGAAGGCCATTTCCGGTGACTACCTCTTGAAGCTCATCAAGAGAATGCCAAGAGTGTGCAAAGCAGTCATCAAAGCAAAAGGTGGCTACTTTGAAGAACCTAGAATATAAGACATATTTTCAGTTGTTTCACACTTTTTTGTTAAGTATATAATTCCACATGTGTTAATTCATAGTTTTGATGCCTTCAGTGTGAATGTACAATTTTCAAAGTCATGAAAATATAGAAAAATCTTTAAATGAGAAGGTGTGTCCAAACTTTTGGTCTGTACTGTACATACATAAAGAATATATACATACATACATAAAGAATATACAATGTTTATTTAGTATACTCCAGCATGTAATGAGTATGCTGTCCAACTTAGGAGTCATTTCTCTGTGGGTTCAAATTCCATAATTTACAAGTCAGATTCAATGTATGCAATTTTCTGTTTGCACATGTAATTGTAATAGTTTTCTAGTGGGTGGGATACATCTTATCTCAAGAAGAGCAACAATAAGAAAGGTCACCTTTAGAAGCTCATGGGATGGTTACAGACTCGGGGCCGATGATGGAGTGGATACATTAGACAAGAAATGCATAGAACACCTTAGAAATTAGATCTAATCTGCTTCACGTATTGTTGAGTTTCGTAAGATCATTTCTTGTAGTTTGTAGGAGATAAGACAATGGCTGATTCTATTAACTGAGCATAATCGTCACCTGCAGCAACTCCCAAGGGTTAAGCAGGTTTCCAAACAGACCTGTCTGCAATTTCCAGCCTGAATACATTCATGTTCCCAACAACAATTCTACTCATCGCCTGGACTAAGAAATGTAGAAAGAAGCACTTGAATGAACTACTCCTTGACATACACTACTGGTAACACAGGAATTCAATTTTTACAAGTATGCATCATTTAGATGACAAAAGATTTCATCTTACAAAGTCTGACACTGCAATTGGTAGTGAGTGCTGCTGAAGCAGAAGGCTTCTTATCTGCTGTACACAGTACCAGTATCGCTGTCCAAGGTGCTGAAGTGAATATTGAATGGCTGGACAGATGATGAATCACTTAACCCAAGATGTGCAATCTGCAGCTTTACAGTGTTTAAAAGACTTGTCCGATACCTATAATGCCCTTTATAAATATCTATTTTTAAGCCCTAATCACTTTTGCAATTTGCTTTATTTTAAACTTCCCTACAATTCTCCCAATCCTGCTAATCCCTATATCTGTTTTTTATTTACTTTACTTCCTGTGATATTTAATCTTGCACAATAGGATGACAATTCCAGCTCCGTAGTGATCACTTTTCAGTAGTCCTCTGATTATCTTTTCAGACAATATTAAAATGAAAGGCATCTCTTATATATAGATACATAGATAAGACTGGATACTGTGACGCCTCTACTCAGAAAGCCCGTGTTTTACCCTGGGTGTTGGGGGACTCGGTGTCGGGCCCTGCGTTGAAGAGATGGGATGCAGCCGTGGCCCGGGCCCGACCCGTGCTCAGGGCCGTCACATTAGAAAGAGATGGTGTGGGCTTGTCCGGGTTGAGTGGCTGATTAACCACTACGCCACCTGTGATGCCTGGTGAAGGGTCACCAGCGCCGCTAGCAGTCCGCCGAGGCCCGATGTCATGGCGGCTAAAGTTCTCACTGCTCCCCACAGGCGGAGCAAGGCCTCAGGGCAGGCAAACAGGAAGAAGGGGGGTAGCAGTAGCGCGGGGAGTACGGACACCGTGTCGCGTGGTATGGCGCGTAATGAACAGTCCGGAGGCCATAGGGGTGAACTTCCAAGGCTTTACTCACTCAGAGATGTTAGCGGGAAGGCGACTCCCTGCTCCTCGTGGAGTCCTGCGGCCACCAGGGACGGGGGTCCGACTACCTCCGAGGAAGTCCAATGTTCGGTAGCGACCCTGCACCAGAGTGTTCATGCACTACAGACTTCACCCATTCCCGTCTGTGCGTGTGTAGATAGGCTGGATCTCCCTCTGAGCTCCTCTCAGGTGTAGGGGTCGGGTGGCAATTCCTCTCCATCCGACGCCCGGTGGGATCCTCAGGGCTTAACCGGGCTTTCCCGTCCTGGACGTAGAGTACGAGGTCGGGTGTCGGGGGCCGGTACCCCTCTTGCAGCCGGAATCCCTCTGAATAGATCAGGTAGGCGAGGACAGGTGGCGTGCTCTGCTCCGTCTGCATCCTCCCCGGGACCCATTTGCTAGGGAGCCACACTCTAAAGCTCCCGGGCCTTCTTGATCCTGGTCCTCGGCCGGGTTGAGACATTCCTTGTCTGCAACCTACTTCTCGTCCCAAGGCCAGGGTACGAGGGCTGTGTCCCTTGCCGGTGCAGGCCCACACAGGATCTGCGCTCCCGGAGGGAAGTCACATTACACACAGTATTTTGACAGCACAGTGACAGCCAACAGACTAGCAAAGGCTAGACAGAAGAACGGACGGACCAAGATCAAAGATGGCATTCTATTAAATATGAAATCTAAAGTGTAACCAACTAGTTGTTCCTCCACCCACACCCACTAACTGGTTCCTACCACTTTGTGTTCACCAGTCTCCCTGAAACCAGGGGAGCAGCACCTAGTGCATAAAAGCTCCCTCTGGTGGAAATGTGGTGTTGGATGCAAAAGGCTAGATCACTACCATCACACCGGGCTTACCTCAGAGGAGGAACACCACACTCCATTGGAGAAGTGCAGCATTCCTGTGGTGGTCGAACCCTCAGGGGCGCCACAATACAACATTCACAGTAGTTGATGGTCACAGCTCACCTCCTTCTCCTCCTTCCCCAATTACCTCTGCACAGATCACAGCACATGCCCACTACACTCTCCCATAGAGTCATGTGAATGAATGACCAATCACTTAGTGGCTTTGTTCTGTGGCTCGTAGATGGTTCTGGAGCAGGTGGCCATTAAAATAAACTTAAAGGGGTATTCCCACCTCCAAGATCCTATCCCAATATGTAGTAGGTGTAATAATAGTAATATTAGCAAATATCTCCAATTAGAAATGTAGTATATTTTTTCTGATTTGCTATCTCTTTCCTCATGTGCCGGCATCGCAGGACCTTGGGTATCCATGGTTACGTCCACTGATAAAGTCACAGTTAGTTAGCTAGTTGCTAGTGGTCGTAACCATGGATACCTAAGGTCCTGTATTGCCTGCACATGAGGTAAGAGAGATAGTGAATCAAAAATACTATACTACATTTCTAATTGGATATATTTGCTAATATTATTATTATTACAGATACTACATATTGGGATAGGATCTTGGAGATGGGAATACCCCTTTAAAGCAAAATCTGCATAATAGTGAATTTTGAGATGTTTTGAAGGGGTTTTTCCAGTACTTGATCAACTACTTTTTAAATGCTGCAGCCCCTGAGTAAAGTAGAAGAAACTGCTACACGCTATTCCGGCGATGTGGTTGTTGGGTCTTTCAGTGTTCGCATGATATTGTTATATCACTTGAGCACTGCAGCCAATCAGCGGCTACTAATTGGTTGCAATGTTGACATCTCTCCTAGACGTCGGAGTTTCATCCAAGGAAGTGTGAATGAAGCAGTCCATTAGCAGCTGTTGATTGGCTGCAGAGCTCACATGACATAATGTCATGGGTACCTGGTACCGACATTATGAAAACAGTGCCGGTGCAGAAGATGAGTATTTTCCTGGGGGAAGGGGTGGGAACTAATGTATTTAGAAGGGGCATTCCAACTCATGCACAACCCCTTTAAAGGGAATCTTTCACTAGGTTTTCGCCATATAATCTGAGAGCAGCATGATGTAGGGGCTGAGACCCTGAATCCAGTGATATGTCACTTGCTGGTCTGCATGCTGTCACTTTGATACAATCACTGTGTTCTCTATTGCAGATGTAGCAGTGCTCAGAATGCTGAGCCCTGTATAATGCCGCCCACACTGATGATTGGCAGCTTTCTGAGTACACTGTGAATTGGCAGCTGCCAATCCAGCGCCGGGGGTGAATTTGTACCAGGAGTCACGAGACACTTAATCCTCTAGTGATAATCTCCTGCTGATAAAGCAGTGCTTTTATTAAAAGTACAGCAAGCAGCCCAGTGTCACTTGCTGCTTGCTGGAATTGGTCTCTGCTCCAGCATCGTGCTAGCAAAAACCTGCAGACAGTTTTATTTTTAATGGCTTTAAACAATTGCAAAGTGACTTTTGGCTTTCCTTACTAGCAACTTGCCGTGAAAGTAGCTTAGTTGTCATATGAAGGCACATTAAGTTAAGTAGAAATTAAACTACAACTGTAAGTACATGGAGCACAGTTCCAAGATCATAAACATACAGATTCTCTCTGGCAGCAGATTTTTCATTTTCTGAGTCTTCCTGTGCAAAGGTTTCTGTTCAGATTATGATGTGTTAAAATTACAGACAACCTGAGACTACATAGCAAACATGGACACATCAGTTGTAAGATAGAAAAATGTTTCCCTGACAACACTACTCTCTGAAGCCTTGAAAACAGTTGGGGTCACTGTTGCAAACTGTGTCTAACAACAATGCTACAAAATTAATGTTGTTTTTTTTATTGTTTATTTTTAGTGTATATTTCAATCCAGGCTTCTTGTACTGATGTTCCATTGCTATTACTACTAGAGATGAGTCTTTCAAAATTGTGCTGAATTTTCACCAAAAACTTGAGAAGTGGCAAATTGACTCACCATGAATGGAAAGTGCTGTCAAGTCTTCAATTACCCTGAAAAGACGTGTGTAACACTCTGAGGTCTCCCAGGACTGTATTTAACACCCCTACAGCTCTCTAATGCAAACACAGCCTTTGTAATATCAAAATAACTTCAACACATATGGCTATGGATCATGGGATGGAAACCGCTCTTCACTGCTGTGTCATCACACAAAACAATCTGTACAATTTCTTCAGTGTTTATTTTATGGCTTTCTTTTCCTTTCTCTATAGTTAAGCTGTTAGCTATGACGTCCTGTCATTATCTAGATTCACCAAGAAATGGCTGCTACATTTCCTGCTTCTGCTTTTATACAGGCGATATATGTATATCCCTCCTGTTTGGCTGCGCTACACCATTTGATGTGATAGCTGCAAGACATTATGGAGAAGCCTCATATTTTACTCGCAACTGATGCAAGTGATAATATATCAATATGTTCTTGTGTTACTTTTGGGAAAATAAATCCAGAACAAAACAAAAAATACCAAATTAACAAACTTTGGTATTTGCCCAAACTTCTTATTTAGTTTAAATGACTTATTTTACTTTTCAGACAGAAATCTACACTGCATGCATATAACAGCTTTACTTTATCTGTATTCTACCGATTTCTGCCATACGAGTACAAGCAAAGATATTCACCTTAGGCTGATATTTATAATATCACCATGCCAATCCAATATCCAGCTTTACGCAAAAGTACTAAACTACCATTTTGAAAAGGCCATTGGATATGTCAGTATAGTCAGACATTTGCCTGTAGAGTTTGCAGACATTTCGTAGATCCACAATCTCCCTCCCATTGTGTCAGCCCCTTCAGCTCAGATAGACCTTTCTGTCATTTGGTTGATTTTTCCAAGACAAGAAAATGCAGGTCATATAGGTTATACTTCCTATTACATGACAGTCTTAGCAAAAAATCTTGCCAGACCTTGGAGAAACAAGCTAAATGCACTTGATCCTTTCAAGACTTCACAGAAATAGATTTTGGTAAAGTTAATGTGTAAATACCATAGATTTCCATTATTTTATCTCAAAAATCATATGCAAAGCCCTAAATATAATGAAAGAGCTTGTACATATAGATGTACCGATGAACCTGTCCTGGACATAGTGCTGAACTTCTATATACAAAGATATGGCTGAGTGATCTTTAAATAATTCTCTAGTATACAGAACTGTGCAGAAGTTTTTGGCAGGTGTTTGTGCTGCAAAGTAACAATGTTTTAAAAGATGGAAGTGTTGATAGTTTATTTTTATCAATTAACAGAACACAAAGTGTATGAACAAAAGAGAAATCTAAAGCCAATGAAAATTTGATATGACCTCCTGTCACATGGTCCTTCTCCAATATCACACAATTAACAGAGCGAGAGATGAGTGAACAATCCCAAGACCTTTATTACATGCAAAACTGAAAGGTCCATAAACAATCCACCTCACAGAGGATAAAATATTCCAGGAACAAATATACAGTCCAGTAACGGGATAAATGCCCCGGGAGATGAGAGTCAAACAATCCAGCAGACAGAGGATAAAATAGTCCAGATTCTTCTCCTTATAGATTCCTCCAGCAGTAATTCCAGGGCCATCTGGGTTTCTCCAATTGTCTCTGAGGTGCTGTCCTTCACGTCAGCGTCCCGCACAGGATATAACGCACTTGTCTCTCTTGGCTGTGATTTTTAAAAGTCCCTCTCCTCATTCACAGGGCAATGGAGGAAGGTAGCAGGGCTCATATCTCATTGTTTGAGCATTTAATCAATTTGCATAGTTTGTATTCCATTGCTCTGCAAATCAACAAACTAGCTGGCCTGGTTCAATATGTAATCAGCATATTAGCAAACTTCATTGTTTCATGACCCTGAGTAGCTGTTCTTCAGAGATAGCAGACAATGAGTTTCAGTAAATATCAACTCAAGTGTCAACCTCCAGGCTTATACAAATATTATTCTGTGCTTCTTGACCAACCAAACAAAAAGATATCAATTCAAAAATCAACTTAAAGATAATTGCGTATTTCTCCTGGCCTACTGAAAATAGATGTCAGGATAATTAAGACTAAATGCTGTGTCGTCACGTTAGAGGGAATACACAGAATGACAAAGAGCAACAAGACAATACTCTGAAAATCAGTAAAATATGAATATATACAGAATGATACCCCCACACACCATATCACACCATCCGCTTCCCTTTGCCTTCTAGGTAGACTTCAGGGATTTTGTAAAAGTATAATCAGGTGTATGAGTAACCAATTATGCCAAATAAGTGATAATGATTATCATTTTCACATATAGGTTGGAAGTCATTAACTGAAACAGAAATAGTTATGTAGAAGACTTAAAACTGGGTGAGGCACAGCCACACTCTGGTACAAAGGTGCCGTGGTGGAAGACAGTTTGAAGTCACAGGTCATACACCATGGCATGACTGACCACAACAACAGGACATAAGGTAGTTATACTGCATCAGCAAGGTCTCTCCCAGTCAAAAGATTTCAAAGCAGACTGGAGATTCAAAATGTGCTGTTCAAGCTCTTTTGAAGAAAAACCAAGCTATGGGCAACATTGAGGACTGTAAACACAGTGTTTGGCCAAGGAAACAGTGCAGCAGATGAAAGAGACATTATGTGTTTTAATTTGGAAACTGGAAGATGTCTAGCAGTGCCATCAGCTCAGAACTGACAGGACCAAGCTACAACCATCTACTGTTAGGAGATATCTGGTCACAAGTGATCTTCATGAAAAAATTGTGGCCAAAACACAATGCAGTTGAAATGGAAACAAGGCCAGATGATTCAACTATGCATGGAAACATAGAAACTAGGGTGCAGACAAATGGCAGTAGGTGCTCAAATTGATGAATCAAAATTTGAAATATTTGGCTGAAACAGAAAGCAGTTTCTTCACCAAAGGGCTGAAGAGCGATACCATATGAGTATCTGCAGACAACAGTGACGCATGGAGGAGATTCCTTGTAAGTTTAGGACTGTATTTAAGCAAATGGAGTTGGAGATAGTCAGGATTTATGGTGTCCTCAAAGCTGAGAAATACGGGCCGATACTTCTCCATCTTGCAATAATGGACGGCACTTGATTGGCGACAAATTTATTCTGCTGCAAGACAATGACCCCAAACATACAGCTATCTTCAAAATAGGAAAGAACAAAGAGTCCTGGAAGTGATGATATGGCCCCCACATGGCTCTGATCTCAACATCACCCAGGCTACATAAAGAGACAGAAGGATTTGCACACGTGACATCCACAGAAGTTCTGTGGTTAGTTCTCCAAGATGTTTGGAACAACCTCACTCTTGAGTGCCTTCAAAAACTTTGTGCAAGTGTACCTAGAAGGATTGATGCTGTTTTGAAGGCAAAGAGTGATCGCACCAAATATTTATCTGATTTAGTTTTCTCTTTTGTTCATACCTTTTTCGCATTATGTTAATTGCTAAAAATAAACTAACACTTCTATTTCTTAAAACAGTCTTACTTTGCAGCTTTTTTTCCACATCAACCTAAAACTTTTGCAAAGTAATGTATGCTTTTATTTATGCCATGATTAATAAACACTAATATACTGTACTTAAGTAATTATGCTAGGGAGTGTTGGAAAAATGCTGACAGTTTGTCATTGGCACTGGCTATATGGCAGTTTATGACAACAGTTGGCACCACAGAAAATGGGAGCTGTAATGATCTGGCATGTCTTGTGATTGGCCAGTCAATATGAAAAAATTACAGCCATAACATAAGATACAGTAGCTGCAGTGCTAAGCCAATGCATTTAAAGGGTATAAAGAAAAACAGACAGCATATTTTTAAATATGCAAGTATTGGTTTATAGCTGTATAGAAGCTTGTCCTTCAATAAAGCTGCTTTTTGTAGACATCCAACGTGGCAATCGTGAGAAATCTAGCATAGGAGACAAAAGCAAATCAGGATGGAATTGAATTGGGGTGTTGCTGTGCAGTTTAACTGCTTCTTTCAATTGCATAGACATGCCCCCACTGCACTTCCAGTCTGATTTGCATTTGACTTCTACACTAGATTTATTATGCCTGGCACATTGGGTCTTCTTAAAAAAAACAGTATAATTTGTATTGACAGACAAGCACCGATACAGCTAGACCACTATATTTTGTATGTTTTAATACCTGCTGACAGTTTTCCTTTAATGCAAGGCTGCACAAGAATTATGTAGCAATATATCCCCATAGCATAATTTGAAAATTTGATTGGAGAAAACTATTTTTATGCCAAGTAAATACCTTCAAGAAGTAAATAGATCATACACCTAGAAGTGACTCCAAGACTCAGTGCCACACTACAAAAGACCCGCTCTGCATATTTATACCTTGGAAGGTTTTCCTCAGCTTCCTTCTCATATGAAACTATGGTGCCGATTCATCATGATGGACATAAACAATACTGGCTTTGATAATAGGACGAGTTGGAGTCAGACGTTCCTGATTCATTAATATAACTTGCTAGATATCTTACTCAAGGACTGGAGTAAGATCTATGGCGTAAAGTACACCATTATCATGAATTAGATGAGCAGTAGTGTCACGCCCCTTTTATGCCCTTGTCCCACCCCAGCTTTGCCCATTTTGACGGAGTTAGGCGAAACTGGAGTGAGAACGCCAAATGTCACAAAATTTTGGCTCAACTCCCTATTCTGTGTGACAGGAGCGTCTGACGGCACTCAGCTGCTGCTGTACAGGAGAAGGAATGTTCCTCCTCTACTTGCATAAAATCCTGTTCCTCTTCATGTTGGGCTAGTGAAAGTCCCCCCACCTCTTAAAGGGGACTGGTCTTAATGAGTGAGTGGGCAGGGCTTGGCGATCCTATGGGCCTAATACTACATAAGGGCAGATGAATAAGCCCAATTTGCAAGAGAAGCCAGTCACTACCCTGGCGACCTACTACATAAGGGCAGATGAATAAGCCCAATTTGCAAGAGAAGCCAGTCACTACCCTGGCGACCTACTACATAAGGGCAGATGAATAAGCCCAATTTGCAAGAGAAGGCAAGCACTACACTGGCGCCATTTACACTGGTGACTTTGGCTGTCATAGCACCACTCCAGCGTTTCCAGCGTTTTTTTTTCCAGCGCTGGAATGGCACATTAAATGTAAGCCCCCCTCACCTTCCGGCAGCTTTTACCGACGTGGAGACCGACGCGGTCTCGTGGTGCCATCTTGTGAGCTCAGCTTCTGACTGGCCGGAAGTCAATAGTTACGTCACAAGCTCTCATTTCATGTCTATAAGAGCCAGAACAAGGCTCTCATAGACTTGTATTGAAAAGTGACCTCCAACAGCCACTAGACGTACTGGCAGGTCAATTTTCACTGGAGACAGACCGTAGCGACCCTGGAAAATAATGAAGGAGATGACAGGTGAGTATGAGACAGGGGGCAGGAGACTTACATTTAAAGTACCACTCCAGCGGTGCAATTAAAAAAAAAACTGGAATGGTGCTTTAAATGACCACCAATCTACTACATATAAGACTATGGGCTTTCATTTAGTGACCTGTTTCATGCACTTGACAGGTGATTTTTTGTTTTTGCACTTTCATTACCCCCCACAGCTCCTTTTCCAAGAGACATAACTTTTTTATTTTTATTCTGTCAATAAAGCCATATGAGGACTCATTTTTTTGCCCGATGAGTAATACTTTTCAACAACATTATCCATTTTATCTTGAGATATACTGGAAAATGTGAAAAAAATTCAATTTGTGGCAAAATTGTGAAAAAAGCACAATGGATTTTGTTTTTTTACAGCTTTCTTTACATGGTAAAAATGACCCCATAATATGATTCTCCAGGTCAGTACAGCGATACCAAACATGCATTTATTTATTTATTTTTTTCATTTATGTGGTGAAAAAATGAGAAAATTCGTAAAAAAAAAATTTGCTTGTATCACTATTTTCTGAGATCCGTAACGTTTTCATTTTTTGGTCGATATGGCTAAGTGGGGGCTTGATTGTTTTTGCACACTGAGCTCATGTTTTTATTAATATCATTTTGAGGTAGAAATGATGTTTTGATTGTCTCTTATTGCATTTTTTTCAGGTGTTGCGATGGGCAAAAAAAAATCTAAATTCTGGTGTTTTAATTTTTTTTTTCGTTATGGCATTTGTATATCGGGTTAATTAATTTTGGATTTTGAAAGATAAGACTTTTATAAACATAGTGATACCACATATGTGTATTTTTTATTTCTTTCCTTATAATGGGGGGAAAAGATGATTCAAATTTTTATATTTTTTAAAACATCTTTTTATTTTTTTACTGTACTTTGTAGTCCCTTAGGGGACTTGAACCTGCGATCATCTGATCGCTTGTACTGTACTATAGTAATACCATAGTATTCCTGTACATAGCATAAGTCATAGTCTCCTATGAGAGCCTGACACAGACTGGTGTTCATAGGAACACCATTATGACAGGCACAGGGGGGTCTTCAGCAGACCCCCGGCTGTCAGGGCAATCCATCAATGCACCACATCTGTGTAACAGGGGTGGCAATGGAAAATTAGAACAATCTATGACAGTGGAATTTAACAGGTTAAGAGGTTAGAGGCAGATGATGGATGAATAACAATGCCATTATCTGCTGGGAAAGAAGAGAACCCTACATATGATGTAGCAGTACTGATAAGCAAGCGGTGTGTGTGCTGCCTGTGTCTGATATGTAATCAGTATGTGTGCTGCTGGTGTCTCAGATGTGAGTGTTGTGTGCTGTATGTGTCTGATGTGAGCAGTGTGTGCTGCATGTGTTTGATATGTGAGTGTTGTGTGCTGTATGTGTCTGATATGTGAGCAGTGTGTGCTGCGTGTGCTTGATATGTGCGTGGTGTGTGCTGAGTATGTCTGATATGTGAGTGGTGTATGCGCTGTATGTGTTTGATATGTGAGCGGTGTGGGCTACATATGTTTGATATGTGAGTGGTGTGTGCTGTGAATGTGTTTGATATGTGAGTGGTGTGTGTTGAGTATGTCTGATATGTGAGTGGTGTGTGCCGAGTATGTCTAATATGTGAGTGGTGTATCTGTTGCGTGTGTTTGATATGTGAGTGGTGTATGTGCTGTCTGTGTATGGTATGTGAGTGGTGTATGCTGAGTATGTCTGATATGTGAGTGGTGTATGCTGAGTATGTCTGATATGTGAGTGGTGTGTGCTGAGTATGTCTGATATGTGAGTGGTGTGTGCCGAGTATGTCTGATATGTGAGTGGTGTGTGCTGAGTATGTCTGATATGTGAGTGGTGTGTGCCGAGTATGTCTGATATGTGAGTGGTGTATGCTGAGTATGTCTGAAATGTGAGTGGTGTGTGCTGAGTATGTCTGACATGTGAATGGTGTATACTGAGCATGTCTAATATGTGAGTGGTGTGTGCTGAGTATGTCTGATATGTGAGTGGTGTGTGCCGAGTATGTCTGATATGTGAGTGGTGTATGCTGAGTATGTCTGATATGTGAGTGGTGTGTGCTGAGTATGTCTGACATGTGAATGGTGTATACTGAGTATGTCTAATATGTGAGTGGTGTGTGCTGAGTATGTCTGATATGTGAGTGGTGTGTGCCGAGTATGTCTGATATGTGAGTGGTGTGTGCCGAGTATGTCTGATATGTGAGTTGTGTTTGCTGAGTATGTCTGATATCTGAGTGGTGTATGCTGATTATGTCTGATATGTGAGTGGTGTGCGCTGAGTATGTCTGATATGTGAGTGGTGTGTGCTGAGTATGTCTGATATGTGAGTTGTGTGTGCTGAGTATGTCTGATATATGAGTGATGTATGCTGAGTATGTCTGATATGTGCGTTGTGTGTGCCGAGCATGTCTGATATGTGAGTGGTGTATGCTGAGTATCTCTGATATGTGAGTGGTGTATGCGGAGTATGTCTGACATGTGAGTGGTGTGTGCTGAGTATGTCTGATATGTCAGTGGTGTGTGCCGAGTATGTCTGATATGTGAGTGGTGTGTGCCGGGTTTGTCTGATATGGGAGTGGTGAATGCCGAGGAGGAGGAGGGGTCCTGGGAGAGGAGTCCAGGGGAGGAGTCCTGAGGAGATAATTTGCATATTCCCACTGCATTTTGGGGTAAGTGAAGAGTCTCCGCGAGCTCAAAGAACACTGGATTTTGGCTGTTGGAGCTGAAAAGAGGACATCGGTAAACCAGGGGAGGAGTCCTGAGGAGATAATTTGCATATTCCCACTGCATTTTGGGGTAAGTGAAGAGTCTCCGCGAGCTCAAAGAACACTGGATTTTGGCTGTTGGAGCTGAAAAGAGGACATCGGTAAACCGCGCGCCTACCGACGCGCGCATTTTGAAGCTTTTTTTTTTAAGCTTTTTACACTGTTTTCAGAACATTAACAATAAGAACATGGAAGAGTCCAGGAGCCATTTGGTGAGCTGCATATCCTGCTACATGTTCACAGACTTGCCAGTGGAAAAGCCAAACTTCACATGCCAGAAATGCAAGCTTGTGTCCCTGTTGGAGGAAAAGTTGCAAAATCTAGAAGAGAGGTTAACTACCTTGAAAATCATTAAGGAAGGTGAAGAGTTCTTAGACAGAGCAGAATTATCTCTTCATGATTCAGAAAGAGAAGAAACTCGAACTGCACCTGACGAAACAGAGGAATGGAAGCATGTGACCCACAGAAGCAAGAGGATCGAGAGGCAGTCAGCACCCATACTGCTCAGGAACCAGTACCAGGCTCTCACGCAGGAGAACCATGAAGAAATACAGCAAAATAAGACTTTGTCAGCAATGAATAACCTTGTAAGCCCTCAGAATCCTCCTGGATGGAGAAAGAAGAATGTTGTGAAGAAAAAACGGAGAGTGGTGGTCATGGGGGATTCCCTGTTAAGAGGAACAGAGGCCGCTATCTGCAGACCAGACATAACCTCAAGAGAAATGTGCTGTCTTCCAGGAGCAAAAATTAAAGATGTGTCTGACAGGATATCAAGACTCTTCAGACCTACAGATCACTACCCATTCCTGCTAATACATGTGGGGACAAATGACACCGCAGGAAAGAACCTGGAAACCATCTGCAGTGACTTTGAAGACTTAGGCAAGAAAGTGAAAGAATTGGGAGCGCAGGTGGTCTTCTCATCCATCCTCCCAGTGGATGGCCATGGAACAATGAGGTGGAATAAGATTCTACAGGTGAACAACTGGCTACGTCGATGGTGCCGTCAACAAGGATTTGGATTTCTGGATCACGGAATGAATTACCTATACGATGGACTACTTGCTAGAGATGGGGTGCACCTTACGAAGACTGGAAAACATGTATTTGGAAGTCGCCTTGCTACACTCATCAGAAGAGCTTTAAACTAGAACAATGTGGGAAGGGAAGCAAAAGGCCTGAAAAAGCCATACAGCTGACAAATAATATTGAGATCTCTGCTACTGGAAGTGGAAAAGAAGAACAAAGACAAAAAAATCTAAATAATAAAAATATGGGAGGAAGAGAAACCAATCACAAACTAAAATGTTTTTATACAAATGCACAAAGCATGGGCAACAAACAAGGAGAATTGGAACTACTAATGCAGGAAAAGGAATATGATGTCATTGGAATCACTGAAACTTGGTGGGACAATACACATGATTGGAATAAAAGGCTAAAAGGATACAACTTATTTGCAAGAAACAGACTTGATAAACGAGGAGGAGGTGTTGCATTGTATGTTAGAAAAGCGTATATCTGCACAGAGATTGAAGCTTCAGAGACTGGGAGTTCTGTGGAAACTGTTTGGGTAAGAATACAAGGAGAGAACAACGGAAAGGACACCATTGTAGGCATTTACTACAGGCCACCTGGGCAAGCTGAAGATATGGATGAACTCTTTATGTATCAAATGACCAAGTTCTCCAAAAAATATGACATAGTGGTCATGGGAGATTTCAACTATCCAGACATTTGTTGGGAATCTCTCTCAAGTAAAACTAACAGGTCAAGCAAATTCTTATCCTCTCTTGCTGACAACTTTATCTTCCAAAAGGTAGGGGAGAAAACAAGGGGATCTGCTACTTTGGATCTAATCCTTATAAACATGGAGGAAATGGTTGAGGAGGTAAAGGTGGCTGGGACCCTAGGAGGCAGCGATCATGCTATTATAGAATTTTGGATAACTAGAGGAGGAAGACATGTGAAGACTCAAACTTCAAGGTTAGATTTTAGAAAGGCAGATTTTAAGAGACTCAGAAAGAGAATAGGAGGGATCCAATGGCTGGATGTCCTTAAGGACAAAAATGTCCAGGAAGGATGGGAAATTTTTAAAAATGAGATTCTCAAAGCACAATCGTTAACAATCCCGAAAAGTAGGAACAATGGGAAGCATTTAAGGAAACCAGGATGGATGAACACAGAACTTAAACACATGCTAAAAAGAAATAAATAAATGTTTATTAAATGGAAAAAGGGAGGCATATCTAAAGAAGATTATAATGCAGTCTGCAGATCCTGCAGGGCACGTATCAGGTTAGCTAAAGCTGACAATGACTAAGGCTTGCAAGAGATGTCAAAAGCAATAAAAAAGGATTTTGGGGGTATGTCAAAAGTAAAAGAAAAGTCAAAGATGCTATAGGATTTTTACAGGATGAAAATGGAGAAATGGTAAGAGAGGATTTTGAGAAGGCCGAACTTTTTAATTCCTATTTTGCATCTGTTTTCTCTCAGAAAGAAAATGTAACATCAACTGATATTCACTGTCCTTTTAAAGGAATAGAGGAATCCAAGTTATCTGTAAACAGAAAGATTGTGAGGGAATATTTAGCTAACATAAATGAGTTCAAGTCTCCAGGTCCAGATGAATTACACCCCAGAGTACTGAAGGAGATCGTAGAAGAAATTTTAGAACCAATCTCCATAATCTTTGAAAATTCTTGGAGAACAGGAGAAGTCCCAGAAGACTGGAGAAGAGCAAATGTTGTTCCTATCTTCAAAAAGGGGAAGAAGGTGGACCCAGGGAACTATAGGCCGGTGAGTCTGACTTCTATACCAGGAAAGATCTTTGAACAAATTATTAAACAACATGTATGTAAGTACATGGATAAGAATGAAGTGATTAACCAGAGTCAACATGGGTTTGTAACTAACAAGTCATGTCAGACTAACTTAATTTCCTTCTATGACAGAATCACTGACTGGGTGGATCAGGGAAATGCTGTAGATATAGTATATCTTGACTTCAGCAAAGCATTTGACAAAGTATCTCACACCATACTTATTGAAAAAATGACCAAGTATGCAATGGACCAGGCAACTGTTAGGTGGATTCATAACTGGCTTAGTGATCGGACTCAAAGGGTGGTTGTAAATGGCTTCACATCCAGCTGGATGAATGTCTCAAGTGGGGTACCACAGGGCTCCGTCCTGGGACCTGTATTGTTCAACATCTATATCAATGATTTAGAAGAAGGAATTGAGGGTAAACTGATTAAATTTGCTGATGACACAAAGCTAGGAGGGATAGCTAATACTAGAGAAGAGAGAGAGAGGATTCAAAAAGACCTAAATAAACTGGAGCAGTGGGCAGCAACCAACAGAATGGTTTTTAACAGGGAAAAATGCAAAGTACTACATCTGGGCAATAAAAATGAAAAAAGCATATACAGAATGGGAGGAATAGAGCTAAGCAACAGTACATGTGAAAAAGACTTAGGTATACTAATAGATCATAGACTGAACATGAGTCAACAGTGTGATGCAGCAGCAAAAAAGGCAAATACAATTCTGGGATGTATTAACAGAAGCATACAGTCTAGATCACGTGAAGTCATTATCGGTCTTTACTCCTCTTTGGTCAGACCTCATCTGGAATACTGTGTACAGTTTTGGGCACCACATTTTAAAAAAGACATAGACAAACTGGAGCAAGTTCAGAGAAGAGCGACCAGAATGGTGACTGGTCTGCAAACCATGTCCTATGAGGAACGGTTGCAGGATTTGGGAATGTTTAGCTTGCAAAAAAGAAGACTGAGAGGAGACTTAATAGCTGTCTACAAACATGTCAAGGGCTGTCACATTGTAGAAGGATCATCTTTATTCTCATTTGCACAAGGAAAGACTAGAAGCAATGGGATGAAACTAAATGGGAGGAGACACAGATTAGATATTAGAAAAAACTTTTTGACAGTTAGGGTGATTAATGAGTGGAACAGGCTGCCATGAGAGGTGGTGAGTTCCCCTTCAATGGATGTCTTCAAACAGAGGCTGGACAGACATCTGTCTGAGATGATCTAGTGAATCCTGCTTTGAGCAGGGGGTTGGACCAGATGACCCAGGAGGTCCCTTCCAACTCTACCATTCTATGATTCTATGATTCTATTTCTGATATGTGAGTGGTGTGTGCTGAGTATGTCTGATATGTGAGTGGTGTGTGCCGAGTATGTCTGATATGTGAGTGGTGTATGCTGAGTATGTCTGATATGTGAGTGGTGTGTGCTGAGTATGTCTGATAAGTGAGTGGTGTATGCTGAGTATGTCTGATATGTGAGTTGTGTTTGCTGAGTATGTCTGATATGTGAGTGATGTATGCTGAGTATGTCTGATATGTGAGTGGTGTGTGCTGAGTATGTCTGATAAGTGAGTGGTGTGTGCTGAGTATGTCTGATATGTGAGTGGTGTATGCTGAGTATCTCTGATATGTGAGTGGTGTATGCGGAGTATGTCTGATATGTGAGTGGTGTGTGCCGAGTATGTCTGATATGTGAGTGGTGTATGCTGAGTATGTCTGATATGTGAGTGTTGTGTGTCGAGTATGTCTGATATGTGAGTGGTGTGTGCTGAGTATGTCTGATATGTGAGTGGTATGTGCTGAGTATGACTGATATGTGAGTGGTGTGTGCTGAGTATGTCTGATAAGTGAGTGGTGTGTGCTGAGTATGTCTGATATGTGAGTGGTGTATGCTGAGTATCTCTGATATGTGAGTGGTGTATGCGGAGTATGTCTGATATGTGAGTGTTGTGTGTCGAGTATGTCTGATATGTGAGTGGTGTGTGCTGAGTATGTCTGATATGTGAGTGGTGTGTGCTGAGTATGTCTGATATGTGAGTGGTGTATGCCGAGTATGTCTGATATGTGAGTGGTGTATGCCGAGTATGTCTGATATGTGAGTGGTGTATGCCGAGTATGTCTGATATGTGAGTGGCGTGTGCCGGGTACGTCTGATATGTGAGTGGTGTGTGTTGAGTATGTCTGATATGTGAGTGGTGTGTGCCGAGTATGTCTAATATGTGAGTGGTGTATCTGTTGCGTGTGTTTGATATGTGAGTGGTGTATGTGCTCTCTGTGTTTGGTATGTGAGTGGTGTATGCTGAGTATGTCTGATATGTGAGTGGTGTATGCTGACTATGTCTGATATGTGAGTGGTGTGTGCTGAGTATGTCTGATATGTGAGTGGTGTGTGCCGAGTATGTCTGATATGTGAGTGGTGTGTGCTGAGTATGTCTGATATGTGAGTGGTGTGTGCCGAGTATGTCTGATATGTGAGTGGTGTATGCTGAGTATGTCTGATATGTGAGTGGTGTGTGCTGAGTATGTCTGACATGTGAATGGTGTATACTGAGTATGTCTAATATGTGAGTGGTTTGTGATAAGTATGTCTGATATGTGAGTGGTGTGTGCCGAGTATGTCTGATATGTGAGTGGTGTATGCTGAGTATGTCTGATATGTGAGTGGTGTGTGCCGAGTATGTCTGATATGTGAGTTGTGTGTGCTGAGTATGTCTGATATGTGAGTGGTGTGTGCCGAGTATGTCTGATATGTGAGTGGTGTATGCTGAGTATGTCTGATATGTGAGTGGTGTATACTGAGTATGTCTAATATGTGAGTGGTGTGTGCTGAGTATGTCTGATATGTGAGTGGTGTGTGCCGAGTATGTCTGATATGTGAGTGGTGTATGCTGAGTATGTCTGATATGTGAGTGGTGTGTGCTGAGTATGTCTGACATGTGAATGGTGTATACTGAGTATGTCTAATATGTGAGTGGTGTGTGCTGAGTATGTCTGATATGTGAGTGGTGTGTGCCGAGTATGTCTGATATGTGAGTGGTGTATGCTGAGTATGTCTGATATGTGAGTGGTGTGTGCTGAGTATGTCTGACATGTGAATGGTGTATACTGAGTATGTCTAATATGTGAGTGGTGTGTGCTGAGTATGTCTGATATGTGAGTGGTGTGTGCCGAGTATGTCTGATATGTAAGTGGTGTGTGCCGAGTATGTCTGATATGTGAGCTGTGTTTGCTGAGTATGTCTGATATGTGAGTGGTGTATGCTTAGTATGTCTGATATATGAGTGTTGTGCGCTGAGTATGTCTGATATGTGAGTGGTGTGTGCTGAGTATGTCTGATATGTGAGTTGTGTGTGCTGAGTATGTCTGATATGTGAGTGATGTATGCTGATTATGTCTGATATGTGCGTTGTGTGTGCCGAGCATGTCTGATATGTGAGTGGTGTATGCTGAGTATCTCTGATATGTGAGTGGTGTATGCGGAGTATGTTTGACATGTGAGTGGTGTGTGCTGAGTATGTCTGATATGTGAGTGGTGTGTGCCGAGTATGTCTGATATGTGAGTGGTGCGTGCCGGGTATGTCTGATATGTGAGTGGTGAATGCCGAGTATGTCTGATATGTGAGTGGTGTGTGCTGAGTATGTCTGATATGTGAGTGGTGTGTGCAGAGTATGTCTGATATGTGAGTGGTGTATGCTGAGTATGTCTGATATGTGAGTGGTGTGTGCTGAGTGTGTCTGATAAGTGAGTGGTGTGTGCTGAGTATGTCTGATATGTGAGTTGTGTTTGCTGAGTATGTCTGATATGTACGTGATGTATGCTGAGTATGTCTAATATGTGAGTGGTGTGTGCCGAGTATGTCTGATATGTGAGTGGTGTATGCTGAGTATCTCTGATATGTGAGTGGTGTATGCGGAGTATGTCTGATATGTGAGTGGTGTGTGCCGAGTATGTCTGATATGTCAGTGGTGTATGCTGAGTATGTCTGATATGTGAGTGTTGTGTGTCGAGTATGTCTGATATGTGAGTGGTGTGTGCTGAGTATGTCTGATATGTGAGTGCTGTGTGCCGAGTATGTCTGATATGTGAGTGGTGTGTGCTGAGTATGTCTGATACGTGAGTTGTGTGTGCTGAGTATGTCTGATATGTGAGTGATGTATGCTGAGTATGTCTGATATGTGAGTGGTGTGTACCGAGTATGTCTGATATGTGAGTGGTGTATGCTGAGTATCTCTGATATGTGAGTGGTGCATGCGGAGTATGTCTGTTATGTGAGTGGTGTGTGCCGAGTATGTCTGATATGTCAGTGGTGTATGCTGAGTATGTCTGATATGTGAGTGGTGTGTGCTGAGTATGTCTGATATGTGAGTGGTGTGTGCCGAGAGTATATCTGATATGTGAGTGGGGTATGCTGAGTATGTCTGATATGTGAGTGGTGTGTGCTGAGTATGTCTGATATGTGAGTGGTGTGTGCCGAGTATGTCTGATATGTGAGTGGTGTGTGCCGAGTATGTCTGATATGTGAGTGGTGTATGCTGAGTATGTCTGATATGTGAGTGGTGTATGCTGAGTATGTCTGATATGTGAGTGGTGTATGCTGAGTATGTCTGATATGTGAGTGGTGTGTGCTGAGTATGTCTGATATGTGAGTGGTGTGTGCTGAGTATGTCTGATATGTGAGTTGTGTGCTCTACAAATATCTGACATGCGAGCGGTGTGTGCTACATGTATCTGACATGCGAGCTTTGTGTGTGCTGCATGCCTGACATGTGAGTGATTAGTGTGCTACTAAATACAATAGGACCTGAACAGCAGCAGTGATGGAATAAAGACCAATTCTAAACGAGGGCATACATGAAAATGTTATCATTTAACCACCACTTGAGTACCCATGCCATGTTAGTACGACCAAACCAGCTTAAGTTTTATTACAGCTCCTTAAAGTAAAAATAGATGGCAAAGCGGCCCTCAGACTAAAAAAGGTTGTGCACCCTTGCTCTAATGTTTCCTCATGGAGGCAAGGATTGAGTGTATGATTTCATTAGTATAGTTATCTGCACAGTGATTGTTACTTCTTCTTCTTACATGGTTATTTACCCTGTGCCCTGACCAATTTGCACCCATTTTCCCAGCATGTACATTTCACAGATATTTCTCATTTACTTTTGCTGGATTACTGTTCGTTTCATATGAATGTAATGATAACCTTTCCTTCTAGTATAGTTCAAAGGCAAGTGACTATATTGTTAAGTGGGATGGGGAGGGGTCTCTCCTTCAAACACTTGTTTCATTGTTTTAAAACACTTTTAAAAATTCCATGTGTCCAGAATTTTGAAGACGTTTTCCAAACATTTTTGGATCTGTTTATTTTTATTTCCTAGGGGACTAAGAAGTCATTTACGTCCTATTCTATTTTTTGACAACCTTGAATACCGAGAATGGTTTCAAAAGATGCTGAATAAATGTTCATTAGACATTATTATCCTGACTATTGAATTTTTACAACAGGAGATGAAAGAATCCCAAAAATATCACATCTATTGATCTATTGAGATGTCATCCGAGTGCGGTCCGACTTTTTCCACAGACTCTTGATTTGTATGGCAAAGTGCGGTCCAAATATTAGATGGAAATTGTGCATGCTGCGATTTTTTCCTTGGACTGACTCAGTCTGAGAAAAAATTTCAGACATGTTCACGGCCCCATAGAATAACATTGGTCCAAGTGCGATGCCATGTTTTGTCGGATTGTGCCTGGACCAAAAATAAGGTCGTGTACACGAGCCCTTAGAGTTATAATTTATACAGCAATAAATGATATATAATAATGAGAAAATTTGAACTAGATGGACGCGTGTCTTTTTTTCTTCCAAGTAACTTTGTAGGTATGAAAAACATTGACAGTAACGAACTTCAGTTCCTTTGGTTACTCCAAGAGCATTTAAGAACTCGCTCTTCAACTATATAAAACATGTACATGTCAACTGTTTTAGTATCATTGCACATCTAGAAAATTGCGGTAAATAAGGTCACATAGATTTTATTTTAATCAATGCATAAGAGATATACTCTAGTGGCAAATGATTGGCTCTAGTTATCTCCAAATTCTGTTCTGCTATAACTTTGGGACCACTACTATATTGGTAAATGGACCACCAAAGCATCCGCTGGCAGGGCTGTCATCAGGGCATTACTGCCCTTACTGGCGTATGGGGCCCAGTGAGCAGAGGGGGAATTCGGATCAGGCCCCAGGGGCAGGACCCTGCCCATTCAGTAACTGAACGTGCGTCCTCGGACGCATGTTCAGTTAAAATTCATTGCCGTGCGGGTGGCTTTCTGCACGGCAATAGTTAATAGCCACCAGCCAATCACAGGCAGGAAGCTGACGTCGGTTCTGACATTGCCAGCGTATGATGTCACTTTCATGCATCTGCGTGTCCGCGCCTCAAACGGATGAGGGAGAGGATTCCGCTGGACCACGGTCAGGTAAAGAGAAACTTTTTTTTCTTTTTTTATACTAATAGCCGCAATATGGGGACAGGATGGAGACAAATGGGGCAGGATGGAGACACATTGGGCAGGATGGAGACACATGGGGCAGGGTGGAGACCCATGCGACAGAGTGGTGACACATGGGGGCAGAATGGAGACATGTAGCACCCTGAGGATTCGGCTGCTACAGGGGTATTGCACCTCAGCCAGAGGTGTGGTATTCCACTCCCGGGTAAGGATGGAGTGTGGAACTGAGCTCAGTAGGCTGAATGCACTACATACATCCCATTTCCGGGGGACAGACCAATGGTACTCCCACTAGAGAAATGTGCAGGTACGACAGTGTCTGTCCCTGGCTGGAGTGGGAGGGGGGTGGAACATCCCAGTAGTGTAGGGGCAGATAGGGGGAGCAGTCTGGGTAATGCTAGGAGCTCATTGGGTGCTGGTCACCTGAGCTCACACATAGAGGGAGTATATAAGGTGGGAACCATCTTAGAACAGGGTCTTTTGTAGAGGTTTGGTCAGTCTGTCAGAGTTGAGTCAGAGGAGCAGAGCAGCTCAGCCAGCTCCAAGGCCAAGTGAGAGAGAGGAGAAAGAAGGACCCAGAGGGGGAGAAGAGGGAACTCCAAGAACCCAAAATTAGACCAGAGGGTGAAGAGTTGGCACAAGGGTACCGGATCCCAAGCTGGTGGAGGGCACTAATCCTTAGCCAGAGACCGGAGGTCGTGGGCAGGATCTGCCACGACCACCCACTAAATCCACCCGGAAGGCAAACCAAGAATAGGGTCAGGGAACCCAGAGACAAGGGTTTTACCAACAAGAGGCCCGAGGGAGCCGGACATAGGTGGATCCCTGGTGGGGAAGGCCAGAGAGAAGGACAAGTCAGAAAGGGAGCTCAGGACCACGCTCCAGAATCACCTGGGGGTTGGCCGAGTCCAGGACCTGGTGGACGCAGCACGGCTCGGGCGGTCACTCAAGGCCGGAGTGACCAGAACAACAGCAGTAAGTAAAACCCTGAACTGCACAGCCTGACTCGGAGTCTTATTACCACCCTCACTGCACCACCACAACCACCACCCTCTACAACTGACCCCCTGAGGCTATACCCCTCCCGTTGGGGGTTATACTACCTGGCTGCACACACACCACCAGCCTCAGCGGACCCTGTTGCAGCGGCGGCCGTATTGACCGCAAATCAACGGGTGGCGTAGTCGACACTAAGGACCTTTACCAACATCTGTAAAGACTGCCACACACTGAGCTTGACACCCTGGGCACGGACCGGGTCACCGCCACTCGGAGACTACAACCCCCATCTGATCCGGCTCCGGGTATCCCCCAAACAACACTGGCCCAGGGGGCGCGTCAACTTTGGCGTAGTCGGCAGGATAACGTGCCCGCAACAACCGTGCCTGAAGAAAAGTACACCGTTACCTCAAAAAGAAGTCTCCCGCCGGTTCCGGAGGGTCCCCGCCATCGGGCCCCATCACAGGTCATTTCCCGCCGGTTGTCCGCCATTTGCAGCTTTTTCCCGCCATCCATGGAGTTTCCTGCCACTGGGAGACGATTCCCGCCATTTCCGAAGATTTCCCGCCTTGGAAGAGCGGACGCCATTATGGGCGTGCCAGAGGGTGGCAAGAGGTCACCTCCCATCGTGGGCCAGGTCGAAGAATGGCGCCAAAAGCGGAAACCGCGCCTACCAACAGAGACTGTGATGCTGGAAGTGTCCATCAGCGTGAGAGAACTGCCCCTGGAACTGACAATCACTAAGTTGCCCCGGGACCACCCTCAATGTGGGCGGAGACAGAACAAGAGAGCAAAGATGGGTGTCGCCTGGAGAAGTTTGGAGAGAGCGCACCCGGAGATGAGAAGTCTGGAGAGGAGTCCAGAGAAGTCGCACCCGGAGATGGAAAGAGAGTCAGGCAGCACCGACCCTGTGGTCAGGAGCCTGCTGCAAGCGACAACCCCACTAGGCCTGGTGGAGATACTGGCACAGCTCCCCCGAGACCGGGAGTGTGCACAGACCGCGCTAGAGGGCCTCGCACGGAGGATGGCCCAGGTGCAGCGAGAGACGCTGGCGGAGTGGAGCAAAGAGATGGCCCAGCAGGCTGGAACCCGCCAGCGAAGCACGCCACCCGAGACGAGGAGACAGACCGCCTCTGAGGATGGTGCAGGAGGAGTGAAGGCCGGAGACGGCGCCGAGAAGGGAGCTGAACGAATGGAGGCAGGTAAAGGGGACGTCTCTACCCCGAGCCGGGAAACCGCGTGCCTGCCCCAGCTCCCCGTCGCAGAGCCCGAAGTTCCCCCTGCCGTGCCCGTCGCTGCATCGTCACCGCCGCAGACTAGGCCTCAACCGGAAACCGCGGCCGCGACCCCTGTGACGTCACGCGCTTCGACCCTGAGCGCGGCAAAGCAGGAAATACCATCGGCCTGGTCGCAAGGCCTAGTACACCCGGGCGCCGCCATTCCAACAGCGCCCCCTACCTCCGCGGAGCCACCAGCCTGGTCGCAGGGCCGAGTAACCACGGGCGCCGCCGTTCTTACGGTGCCCTTTTCCTTTAGCGTGCCCCAAGCCTGGTCGCAAGGCCTGGTCAACCCGGGCGCCGCTACCACCACAGCGCCCATAACACCTAAAGTGCCGCACCTGGGCGAAGATCTATTTGCCCAGCACACGGGCCCGGATGGGCAGCCCTTTGTGTGGCCACCGGAGTTTCACCATCCCCGACTCTGGAAAGAAAGACCCCTAGATGAGCCCCTGATTCCGGTTCCGAAGCCCGTCAGGAGAACCCCGCTCCCGCTGGAAGAGGCGCAGTTCGAGTGGGACCCCACCGGAGGAGATCTCATGGGGTTCACTCAAGAAACGCGGGCAGCCGCAGCAGAGCGAGTGGAGTGCTGCCGCCAGCAGTTGGCAGACTTCGAGCGAGAACGGAGAGAGAGGCGGGTTCGAGAGCAGCGGCTGCAAGAACAAAGCGCAGGGCAGAAGAGCCGGACCAGGAGGAACCCCCGTGCAGCTCATGGTCCCCGTACCACCGGGACTGTGATTAAATTCAACCTGCAGCATGGGTGGGGCTTCATAAGAGACCCTCATACCCCCGGCGACGTCTTTGTCACCCGCAGAGACGTAGAAAGCCATCTGCCGGAGGGACACAGAGGTCGTGACCTGTATGTAGGGGACGAGGTCACCTTCACCCGGCACAAGTGTGCCAAAGGACCCTACGCCCTCCATGTACATCGCCTGACGGAGGAGGAGCTGCGGTGTGAGGAGGAGCAAGACGACCCGGACGGGTCTGAATCCAAAGAAGGAGCAGGAGGACGCCGTCGTTAAAGTATGGTAAAGAGACTGTAAATAGTTACCCATCGGGGTACAGTGAACTGTTGCTGCTTTAAATATGTCCCCGTTGGGACAAGAGTGAACTGTTAACCCGTGTGTTCCTATTCCTTATACCTGGTCGAGGACTGAGAGCGGCCACCTTCCCTTGTATATAGTTGCGCTTTCTAAGGCGCCCTCTATTGGTTTTATAGGAAACTGTTGTTTTTTCTTGAAGAGACTGTCGCACTTTTCCCGGTCACAAGTTGCACCGTGGCCGGAGGAACAAGAATGTTATTTATGAAAAGTTTATGCTGATATATATATTGTTTTATATGTTTATGTTTATGAAAAAAAATTGTATGTTTTGGATGTTTATTCTCTTACAGCCCGAGGACGTGCTGTGATTTACCAGGGGGGAATGTAGCACCCTGAGGATTCGGCTGCTACAGGGGTATTGCACCTCAGCCAGAGGTGTGGTATTCCACTCCCGGGTAAGGATGGAGTGTGGAACTGAGCTCAGTAGGCTGCATGCACTACATACATCCCATTTCCGTGGGACAGACCAATGGTACTCCCACTAGAGAAATGTGCAGGTACGACAGTGTCTGTCCCTGGCTGGAGTGGGAGGGGGGTGGAACATCCCAGTAGTGTAGGGGCAGATAGGGGGAGCAGTCTGGGTAATGCTAGGAGCTCATTGGGTGCTGGTCACCTGAGCTCACACATAGAGGGAGTATATAAGGTGGGAACCATCTTAGAACAGGGTCTTTTGTAGAGGTTTGGTCAGTCTGTCAGAGTTGAGTCAGAGGAGCAGAGCAGCTCAGCCAGCTCCAAGGCCAAGTGAGAGAGAGGAGAAAGAAGGACCCAGAGGGGGAGAAGAGGGAACTCCAAGAACCCAAAATTAGACCAGAGGGTGAAGAGTTGGCACAAGGGTACCGGATCCCAAGCTGGTGGAGGGCACTAATCCTTAGCCAGAGACCGGAGGTCGTGGGCAGGATCTGCCACGACCACCCACTAAATCCACCCGGAAGGCAAACCAAGAATAGGGTCAGGGAACCCAGAGACAAGGGTTTTACCAACAAGAGGCCCGAGGGAGCCGGACATAGGTGGATCCCTGGTGGGGAAGGCCAGAGAGAAGGACAAGTCAGAAAGGGAGCTCAGGACCACGCTCCAGAATCACCTGGGGGTTGGCCGAGTCCAGGACCTGGTGGACGCAGCACGGCTCGGGCGGTCACTCAAGGCCGGAGTGACCAGAACAACAGCAGTAAGTAAAACCCTGAACTGCACAGCCCGACTCGGAGTCTTATTACCACCCTCACTGCACCACCACAACCACCACCCTCTACAACTGACCCCCTGAGGCTATACCCCTCCCGTTGGGGGTTATACTACCTGAGCTGCACACACACCACCAGCCTCAGCGGACCCTGTTGCAGCGGCGGCCGTATTGACCGCAAATCAACGGGTGGCGTAGTCGACACTAAGGACCTTTACCAACATCTGTAAAGACTGCCACACACTGAGCTTGACACCCTGGGCACGGACCGGGTCACCGCCACTCGGAGACTACAACCCCCATCTGATCCGGCTCCGGGTATCCCCCAAACAACACTGGCCCAGGGGGCGCGTCAGACACATGGGGCAGGATGGAAACACCTGGGGCAGGATGGGAGACCATATGGGTCAGGATGGAGAAACATGGGGCAGGATGGAGACACCTGGGGCAAGATGGGAGATCATATGGGGCAGGATGGAGACACATGGAGCAGGATGGAGACACATGGGGCAGAATGGAGACACATGCGGGAGAGTGGAGACACATGGGGGCAAGATGGAAACATATGGGGGCAGGATGGAAACACCTGGGGCAGGATAGGAGATCACATGGGGCAGAATGGAGACACATGGGGGCAAGATAGAGACATATGGGGGCAGGATGAAGACACATGGGGCCAGGATGGGAGAAAATATGGGGCCAGGATGGGAGAACATATGGGGCCAGGAATGAGACAAAAGGGGCCAGAAATGAGACACAAGGGGCCAGAAATGACACACAAGGGGGCCAAGGTGGGGGACATTATTACTGTAGGGGCTAATTAAGGGATATTATTACTGCTGTATTTTATTTTTGAGGATACTGTTTTCATTGAGAGGGGGGAGGTCCTATAGTGTGACACTATATCACTTTTTTTTATTTATCTGGTGTAGTGTAGAAGCTGGGGAAATATTGGGAAATGTGCTCTGGAAGCGGTGCTCTAGATAATTGTGTTATTTTCTGCAGAGATGAGTCCTGGCTGGAAGAAATGATGGCGGTCTGCACTGGATAAAGAAGAAAAGCGAAGATGAAGAACATCAACTAGAGACATCACCGGTGAGTCAGTGTGTTACTTATACACTTACACTATATAGTCCATACAGAGCTACTGTGTATCATGTCATTTTTAAAATTCTGTGCCCTCGCCATCATTGTGTGGATGGCGCATGCAGTGACCTGCACAAGAAAGAGTACGCTGGGGGGGGCGGAGAACGAGAAGAAGACCCTGCCCCCACGTCCCGCCCTGAAGCACACAAGATGTAATTTTCTGAAAACTCTGCAGCCACTGAGTGGATCCCTTCACATCCGGTATCAGATTAATCAGCATCACAGCACAATTATAGCCATGCCTTTAGTTTATAGGGCTAAATCCTGCTGAAAGGTTCGCTTTAAAGAAAAATAAATAAAAATATACCCAAAAAGAGTATTGGTTATTTAAAGAAATGTTTAATAGGTTAGAGTAGAGTAGGATCCGGCCAAAAGAGTCTATCTGGTGGTTGCGGCTTAAAAAATCTTTTGGCCCAAACAAAAGCTGCTGGCTATGTATGTCATATGGTGTTCCATAGGAACTATTAATGTGTGATTGGTGAGGAGTGGACGTTGTGCAGAAAGTAGAGTTTTTCCAAGAGTGGGTGGTGGGACTGTGGAAGGGTCGAAGGATGGAGGTGGAGTTGGGATGGAGCCTGGGCGGAGTCTCAAGGGGGCCAAAAAATTTTGCCAGTATGGGGCCCTGAAATTCCTGGTGGTAGCCCTGTCTGCTTGTACTATAGTGGGCTAGTTCAACCCTGCTTCCTTGCCCTAATGCAGAGTGAAACACTTTACTCTTGCGATTCTATATTTACTTTAACTTCCCACCATTTCTGAACTGAATGTGGCAGTCTTATCCTATATCTCCTCATTATCATCCATTAGAATTATTTATTACATTACATACTGAAAGGAATGAAGCATGGCATGCTAGCATTTCTAATCCTAAATAAATATTTCAAACCCAAGTAAGATCAGTATCAGCATTATATTAAACCTCATGGAAAATCATTAATTTGAGATTCATTCCTCATCCTACCAATGAGATAATAAGTATTAGATGGATGTACAAATATTAATGTGTGATTTGTCTGCAAATAATCTACTAAATCAGAGATGCCGCATGGAATTATACAGTTTACATATGTACATAGCTTGTTCATTCACCAAAATTAAAGTCTAAGGGACAAATTCATTAAAATTAGCTTTGTGCATGCCAGTAGTGATGAGCGAGCACTAAAATGCTCGGGTACTCGTTGCTTGGGTCAAGCAAATTGGAATACACGAGTGCTCGACCCGAGCAACGAGCCCAATGTAAGTCTATGGGAAACTCGAGCATTTTTCAGGCGGCTCCCCCCGGCGGTCTGCAGAGGGCCTAAAAATTGCCCAAATGGGAACAGTGCTCAAATTACATGGGAACAGCATGGGGAAGACCCCTGGAAGCATCTCTGACTCCCAGATCACTGCTGTCAGCAACGTGGTCAGAGTATTACGCCACTTTTACGGACTCACAATAAAACATACAAAAACGAAACCAAAATGTATTTTCCTGGGAAATATGTTAAGGAACATCCTTTCCAGGGTAATGACTTGTATATAAGGCAAAATAAATAACCAAAAACAAAAATACTCCTCCACAACTTGGGCTATGTTCACACGTAGCATTTTTGATGCGTTTTTGCACTTTTGAATTGCTTTCAACCAAGACAAATGCATTCACCAGGAAAAGTCATTTTAACATTTTACAACCTTATCTGGCCATGTGGTGTGTGACACATCATCAGACACATGCATACAGTGCTGAAAAGACATGGGAACAGCATGGGGAAGACCTCTGGAAGCATCTCTGACTCCCAGGTCACTGCCTAAAAGTGTGCCCATCATAAGTGATCCTTGGCGCATGCGAAGATGCCTCCCGCCATGCACCTGTTGTTGCAGACTTGCAACAATCACCATCCACGTCCTTGTCCCACTGGAGCGTTCAGTTGTCCCTACCCCATTCCTTGGAATGCAAGCGCAAGTATGCAGGCAGCCACCCACCCACCCACAGGCTGCAATACTATACTGCCAAATTTTTGACAGCTGCTTGCACTTGAAATGTGGCCTTTTAGGCTCGTGGAGGCGGAAGCTTTTCACAACCTCATGCCGGCGGAGGCCGAGTGTCCATACTCGGTCCCCAGCCGCCAGTATATTTCCCGGTATCGCCTCCGCCTTCCACAAGCACGGGTCCCACAACATTACCCGTGCCCTCCCCAGTGCACTTACTGGGAAGGACCGCCTAACCACAAACACGTGGACAGGTGAATGTGGCCAGGGACGGTACGAAGCCAGTCCACAACTTTTTTTGCTCAGAGTTGTATTTAGCTCGGTGAAAGGACTGGCATAGAGGGAAACCGTATCTACCCTGCGTGTCATTTCTCCCAAGAAGTCCTGTAATTGAGCTTGTTGCAGAAGCAATGGCAGCCCGTCCAACATCAACTCGCACTTTTCGGTGGTGCTTTGACACACACACATCTTTCTTTGCGCATTTCATTTCTTGAATACAGAGTTGGACAATGGCCTGATCTGTAATGCGTTTTGAGAAATAACATGCATAAGCATGGCCGATCCACATTAAAAAAGCACCCATAGAGTGTCCGGGAACCTTCCCCCACACTTTTCTTAGCCAGGGCTGCTTTTCGGCAGGGTTGGACGGGCCCACCAGAGAACCAGGGACTCCTCCGACGCGCCCTGGCTTCTCCTTCAGGAGAGTTCATAGTCCTGAGGTGAGGCCATGATGATGATAGAGGCCAGAATCTGCTTAGTTTTCTGTTACTTGGAATGCAGGTGCAAGTATGCAGCCAGACACCCACTCACACACAGGCCGCAACACTAAACCATATCTACCCTGCGTGTCATTTCTCCCAGGAAGTCCTCTAAAGCTGCTTGCAATTGAAATGTGGCCTGAACATTACTGCTGGTACTTTTCTGTGGCAATTTTCCAGCCTCCTACCAGCCTGGAATATTTCCAGCAAACTATGGTACGACGCCATGGTATTAGCACTGCCCCCAGTACCAGTAGCGAAGCCATCCCCAATTTCCTTCTCAGGAATTTTATTTGGTAGACTGAGTGGCTGCCCAAATACATTTTCTCACAAAGGAGCTGAAGATAGAGTGGCAGTAGGTGCAAGTTTCTCCAGCCTGTTAGATATTAGAGGTTGAACGGTAGCACATTGGATCAGTGGTTAGAACTGAAGCCTTGCAGCGCTGGGATCCTGGGTTCGAATCCCAGCAAGGACAACATCTGCAAGGACTTTGTATGTTCTCCCCGTATTTGCGTGTGTTTCCTCCTCAGTAAAAAAGCAGCCATAGAGTACCTTCCCACACACTTTTCTTAGCCAGGACTGCTTGTCACCAGGGTTGGACGGTCCCACAAGAGAATCCTCTGGTGTGCCTTGGCTTCTACCTCAGGAGAGTTCATGATAGCGCTAACTTTGCAGTTGCTATGGGGCTTTTGAGCGGTTGAGAAAGGTTAGCCCTCGGAATCAAATCCTCTGGTGGGCACAATGTTTTTCAATCTGAAACAGCTTCTCAGTGGGAGTTGTATTTCACCACAGCCATATTGTTTAGCTCGGTGAAAGGGCTGGCATAGAGGGAAACCGTATCCACCCCGGCTGTCATTTCTCCGTCACCAGGTTCCGCCCATTGTCACACATGACCATGCCTGGCTGTATGTTCAGCGGTGAGAGCCAGAGATCAGGCTGCTGTGTTACAGCTTTCCACAACTCTGCAGCGCTGGGCGGTTTGTCAATTAAGCATTAAGCATGTTATCTTCAGCACAGCCTGTTGCCGCTTGGCCAAGGCAGTGCTGCAGTGCTGTCAGCTTGTGACTGATGTGGACATTTCGGAGATGGAGGAGGAGGTACATGAGCTGAACAATGTGATTACATTGAGGTTAATTTGGTGACGCTGTTTTTTATACTAAAGAAAGATCCTATTGTTTTGGGTTTTTTTACGTTATTTTTTAAGACAAATGCATTCACCGGGAAATGTAATTTTAACATTTTACAGCCTTATCTGGCAATGTGGTGTGTGACACATCATCAGACACATCCTTTTTTATTTATGATGGAGGGACTCTGAAAGTCATAAAGCCTATTTTTACAGGGACATCAGATGGCCCTTACTATTCTTAAAAGGCCAGCAGTTGGCCGTAGCTATTGTTAGAGAGCCATCAGCCGGCTATGCTTTGTTGTTCCCATTATTAACAAGTGGGTCTCCTATACTGTTGTTGCGTATCCAGTGACTGCAGGGGCTGCCAAAAATTTGGACGCATCCCAATACCCCTTTGAAGAGGCATAGAGGAGGGTCTCAGTAAAAAAAATGTTCCCATTATAAAGGAGCGAGTCTCCTATAGTGGTAATGCCCATGCTGTGACTGCAAGGGCTGCCAAAATTTGGGAAAAACCCCACTAAGAATTTAAAGACACAAAGAGCAGGGCCACAGTAACAAGGTACGACATGTTCCCGTTAGAAAGGAGAGGGTCTGCTATACAGTTATTGGGTATGCAGTGAGTCCAACGGCTGACCAATTTTAGGAAAAACCCCACTAAGAATGTAAAGACACACAGAGCAGAGCCACAGTAACAAGGTATGACCTGTTCCCATTAGAAAGGAGAGGGTCTGCTATACAATTATAGGGTATGCAGTGAGTCCAACGGCTGACCAATTTTAGGAAAAACCCCACTAAGAATTTAAAGACACACAGAGCAGGGCCACAGTAACAAGGTACGACATGTTCCCATTAGAAAGGAGAGGGTCTGCTATACAATTATAGGGTATGCAGTGAGTCCAACGGCTGACCAATTTTAGGAAAAACCCCACTAAGAATTTAAAGACACACAGAGCAGGGCCACAGTAACGACAAATTCCCATTAGGAAAGGAGAGAGTCTCCCATAGTGTTGGCCTATGCAGTGAATGCAAGGGCTGCCAAAAATTTGGAGGCACTTCAATGCCCCTTGGAAGAGACGTGGAGGAGGGCCTCATAAAAAAATGTTCACATTAGAAAGTAGCGGGCCTCCTATACTTGTAATGCCCATGCACTAAGTGTATGGGCTGACAAACATTTACCCCTGGGGGGTATACATGAACATACTGTATAAAAAAAAAATTTCACGGGCATCATAAACACCCTTTAAAAAAATTATGTGGGTCTTGCATCACGGTCACCCTGGTGATATGGTGGTGGAGGATGAGGAGAAGGAGGAGAACAAGAGCAAATAGACAAAATCAGGAAGCGTATACCCATGTGTGGGTGTGAAAAGATGCCTGGGAATATGTAGCACCCCGAGGGCTCGGCTGCTACAGAGGTATTGCACCTCATCCAGAGGTGTGATATCCCACTCCCGGGTAAGGATGGAGTATGGATCAAGGCTCAGTAGGCTGCATACAGCACACACACCCCATTTCCGAGGGACAGCTCAACGGTGCTCCCACTAGACAGAAGTGCAGGCACGACAGCATCTGTCCATGGCTGGAGTGGGGAGGGGGGTGGAATACCCAGTGCTGTAGGGGCAGATAGGGGTTGGTTCCTGAGCATAGGAAGGAGCCCATTGGTTGCTAGTCACCTGGGCTCATGGTCAGAGGGAGGTATAAAAGGTGGGCACCATCTTAGAACAGTGTTCAGTCTGAGAGAGGAAGTGACAGAGCAGGGTCTCTGTGGAGCTCTGCTCCGGAGGCGGGCCTAGCCTGTGAGGCCCAGCCAGCACTGAAGGAGAAAGAAGAAGAAGTTCAGTCTGTGAGGAGAAGTGGAGAAGGCAGGGAGCAGGGCTGCTGCATGGGCTCTGCTCCCTCGGCAGGCCTAGCACAGAGGCCGGGGCCAGAGAGAGAGAGAGAGGAGAAGGAACAGTGGAAAGGAAAAGGGAACAAGACCAGAACAGAAGTAACAAGTGAAACAGAAAGGCTCAGGAACGAGAAGGAAGAGAGAACCCTAAGGACTAAGGAGATTGCGGGTGACGGGTTGGCAGAACAGGGTACGGGATCCCAAATTGGTGGAAGCAAATCATCTTCAGCCAAGAACCGGAGGTCGTGACCAGCCCTTGGTGCGACCCCTCGCTACACCTTGCTAGGAAGGCATACCATATAGGGTCAGGGATGTGGGCACGTAGCCCTCCCAAGAGAAGGGCCACGGGAGCTGGACATAAGCTTGGTCACTGGTGGGGCACGAGCCAGAGAAAGGACGGAAGGGAGCTTTGAGACATACTCCAGAAAGACCTGGGAGTTGACAGAGTCCCTTGCCTAGTGGACGCAGCACGGCTTGGGTGGTCACTGCTTCGCGAGAGTGACCTGGAGAATACAAACTGTGAGTAAAGGACATTGGATTGCAACACGTTGTCTGTGACTTCTTGCTCCTCCGGCACTATTGGTATTGGGACTATCTCCACCATCACTCCCATCATCCACGCTAACTGCCCTGAGGCTGTACTCCTCCCGTGGGGAGTCATCCCATTCTTAGCTGCACACATAACACCGGCCTCAGCGGTCTGCCTTGCAGCGGCGGTCCCCATTGACCGCAATCCACGGCTGGCGTAGTCGGACAATTATCATAATACTAAGACTGCCACTGAATTGACCAACCTGGGCACGGACCGGGTCAGCGCCACGGAAACTACAACCCCCAGCGATCCGGCTCCGGGTATTCCCCGCACGCACGTGCACGCACAACACAGGTCCAGGGGGCGCGTCAAATACACCTCCCAAGAAAAGACACTGGATTTGAGTTTATGTTACGCTGCTATCATTCGGTGGTGTTGAGAAGTCTGGCCCAATCCAACCCTTGTTCATTTTCAGTTAACAGGCGGATGCGCTTATCAGTTATAATTCCACCAGCGGCACTAAAAACCCGCTCTGATAAAACACTGGCGGCAGGTCAGGTCAGGACCTCCAAGGCATGGAGAGCCAGTTCATTCCACGTATCCAGCTTGGATACCCAATAATTATAAGGCACAGAGGAATCACGGAGGACGTTGGTACAATCGGCAAGGTACTCCCTCAGCATCTTCCCAAACTTTGCACTCCTTGTGAGAGTACCCTCCGCCTCAGGGCCTGTGCGATGGGAGGGTCTGAGAAAACTCTCCCAGAACTTTGACAGTGTTCCCCTGCCTCTGCTGGATTGAAGTTGTGTCTCTCTCGCCTGTACTCCTTGGTTGTCCAACGAAGTGTGTCTTCTGCCGCCAGCGTTTTCAGATGGGAATTTTTTTAATAGTTCCGCAACAAAGGCCTTCTGGTACTGCCCCATTTATGTAGACCTGTCCGCCTCAGGAATAAGAGATATAAATTTCTCCTTGTAACGTGGGTCTAGAAGTGTCACCAACCAGTAATGACTGTCACCCAAAATTTTGAGAACGCGAGGGTCATGGGAAAGGCAGCGTAACATAAACTCAGCCATGCGTGCCAGACTACTAACAGGCAAGACTTCCGTGTCCTCACCAAGAGGATGACTGACCATGCTCTCCTCCTCCTCCTCCTCTCTGTCCTCTGGCCATCCATGCTGAACAGACGGTATGACAGCTGTGCAGGTAGTACCGTCTATAGTGCATGAAACTAGCTCCTGTCCTTCCTCCTCCTCCTCCTCTTCCTCATTGTCACCCAATCCACGTTGGGATGAGATGAGGCTTGGCTGTGTGTAATAACCCTGTATGGTTCCTTGATCCATCTCATCGTGCTCCGCCTGCAATGCATCCTCTTTGATTGTGAGCAGATAGCGTTTCAGAAGACAGAGAAGCGGGATGGTGACGCTAAATATGGCGTCATCGCCGCTCACCATCTTGGTGGAGTCCTCAAAGTTTTGGAGGATGGTACATATGTCTGACATCCATGTCCACTCCTGAGGTCTTATGTGTGGAGTCTGAACTGAATACCGACGGCCTTGTTGATGCTGGTACTCAACAACTGCCCTCTTCTGCTCACAAATCCTTCCCAACATCTGCAGTGTAGAGTTCCAATGCGTGGGGACATCAAACGCTGCTGAAACACTGCAAGGGAGGCGGAAGCTGTAGCTGACTTTCTAAAATGGGCACACAGGTGGCGTACTTTAACAAGCAGATCCAGCAGCTCCGGGTAGGATTTGAGAAACCGCTGAACCACGAGGTTAAGATCATGGGCCAGGCATAGTACATGTGTGAGCTCGCCTCAGAGCTGCCACCAGCTTCCGGCCATTGTCACACACGACCATGCCTGGCTCTAGGTTCAGCGGTGTGAGCCACAGATCTGCCTGCTCTTTCAGAGCTGTCCACAACTCTTCAGCATTGTGCGGTTTTTCAGCTAAGCATATTAGCTTCAGCACAGCCTGTTGCTGCTTGGCCGAGGCAGTGCTGCACTGCCTCCAGCTTGTGACTGATGTGGTCATTTCGGAGATGGAGGCTGAAGAGGAGGAGGAGGCTGAGGAGGATGAGGTGCAGGAGCTGTAGACCATGGGGGCAACCCTGATTGACCTAGGGCCCGCAATCCTTTGCGTCGGGAGGACGTGTTCCGTCCCAAGGTCCGACTGGGTCCCGGCTTCCACTATGTTAACCCAGTGTGCCGTCAGCGAGATGTACCGTCCCTGCCCACAAGCACTTGTCCACGTGTCCGTGGTTAAGTGGACTTTACCGGTAACTGCGTTGTTGAGAGCACGGCTAATGTTTTGGGACACGTGCTTGTGTAATGCGGGGACGGCACACTGGGAGAAATAGTGGCGGCTGGGGACCGAGTACCGAGGGACGGCCGCTGCCATCAGGTTGCGGAATGCTTCCGTCTCCACGAGCCTAAAAGGCAACATTTCGAGCACAAGCAGTCGTGAAAAGTGAGAATTTAGTAGTGTGGCCTGTGGGGCGTTGGCTGCATATTTGTGCTTGCGTTCCAAGGACTGGGGTATGGACAACTGAACGCTGCGCTGGGACAAGGACATGGACATGCGTCCTGATGCTGCTACTTGAGAGTGTGCAATGACAGGTGCGGGGCAGGAGGCGTCTTCGCATGCACCATGGACAGGGGATTGGCTTGCATGCACAACAGCGGAAGAAGCAATGGTGCCACCCGCAGACACTGTATCTGGACACTGGGGTTCGGCCCACAAAGTCGGGTGCTTTGCTGCCATGTGCCTAATCATGCTGGTGGTGGTCAGGCTGGTCGTTTTGCCACCCCTGCTGATGCTGGCCTGGCAGGTGGTGCAAATGGCCTTTTTGGGGTTATCAGCAGAGTCTTTAAAAAACAACCAGACTCGGGAAGACCTAACAGTTGTACTGGCAACTTCCTTCGTGTTGGTGTTACGGGGAACGGTTGCCTGCCTTCTGTCTGTGGCCACCACGCTGCTTCTTCCTGCCTGTTGGGATGCTCTGCCTCCCTCCCCCGTGTTTTGCTGTCCTCGCAATGCATGTCCTCCTGCCAGGTTGGGTCAGTTACTATATCATCCACCACCTCGTCTTCCACTTCCGCACCCTGGTCCTCCTCCTGACTTTCTGGCAATTGTGTCTCATCATCGTCCACCTCTTGTGACACTTTCCCACCGTCGCCTTCGTGTGACCGTGGCTGCTCAAATATTTGGGCATCGCTACACGCAATCTCCTCTTGCCCCGCTTCAAGTGGACCGGGCGAGAGGCCCGAATCTATAAATGGAAAAGTGAACAGCTCTTCAGAGTGTCCAAGTGTGGGATCAGTTGTCTCTGGGTACTCGGCATGGTGGGAGGAAGGAGAATCAGGGTGAGGAATATGCGGTCCAGACTCATGGCTACTGAGACTTGACCGTGTGGAAGACAGGGTGGTGGTGGTGGCTAAGTGACTGGAAGTGACTCGCCCCCTGGGCCGTGGGGCACGCGGATCCGGGCGATAGGGGAACGACGGGGGTAGTAGTAGTGGCGGCCCGGTCCCGCGGCTCAGGGTGGTCAGGCCATTGGTAGTCTGCTACGTACTTGAGATAATGTCCGACTACGCCACCCGTGGATTGCGGTTATTAGGAACCGCCGCT
Organism: Phyllobates terribilis; assembly: GCF_046119375.1. Taxonomy (NCBI): domain Eukaryota; kingdom Metazoa; phylum Chordata; class Amphibia; order Anura; family Dendrobatidae; genus Phyllobates; species Phyllobates terribilis. Next base: position 193,340,004 of record NW_027362763.1, read on the forward strand.
GCAAGGCAGTCCGCTGGGGCTGATGATGGGTGCAGCTGAGGTGATGTGACTTCCCACGGGAAGAGTGCAGCCCCAGGGCAGTGTAGTGGATGGTGGGAGTGATGGTAGTGCGAGTCCCGGTGCTGATAGTGCTGGAGGCGCGAAGGAGCACACAGACAACAAGTTACAGTCCTGAGCCCTTCTGTTTCTCTGTCTCTCCTTCTTTGCAGTTCCTGTTCTGTTCCTTTCTGTTCCGTTCTCTTGGAGCTGAGATGAGCAAGATTCTCAGCTCCCCTTCACCTCCTCCTCGGCCTCTCACTAGGCCCTCCTGGAGTAGAGCTCCTACAGAGCCTCTACTCCCTGTCTTCTCCTCTGGCTGAACTGACCCAGAACTAAGATGGTGCCCACCTTTTATACCTCCCTCTAGCCATGAGCCCAGGTGACCAGCAACCAATGGGCTCCTACCTACGCTCAGGAACCGCCCCCTATCTGCCCCTACAGCACTGGGTGTTCCACCCCTCCCTCCCCACTCCAGCAGGGACATGGTCGGTCGTGCCTGCACTTCTGTCTAGTGGGAGCACCGTTGAGCTGTCCCTGGGAAATGGGGTGTGTGTGCTGCATGCAGCTAACTGAGCCCTGGTCCATACTCCATCCTTACCCGGGAATGGAATATCACACCTCTGGCAGAGGTGCAATACCCCTGTAGCGGCCGAGCCCTCGGGGCGCTACAGAAGCATTATCCGCTATCCAACCAACAACCTTTTGACACTGCTCTGGATTCATTAGTGGTGTGCTGCGGTCCCCTAGAAATTGGGACAGGAAGGTCAGGCGAGAAGATGTGGGTGTTTGTTGTGGTACAATTTCGGCTTGCCCACGGCCTTGTCCTCGGCCTCTGCATGCACCATTACCATCACATCCAGTTCCCCATCCCTTGCCACGTGCCTTGCCCATTTTAAATGGAGGACAGTATCTTCCACACTCACTCCAAATGACTGAGTTTGGAGCGAACTTATATGTGATCCATGTGAAAGAGAAAACACAGTTTTAAATACCTGGCCTGTAGGTAAGTAGTTTGAACAGCAAACTGCGGTGAATTGCTTCAATGACACACTAAAGGAAATTTTTAATGGAGGCCAGAAATGGCAGTATTTTCTGACAACGTATATGTGATCCGTTTGACGGAGAAAACAGAGTTTTAAATACCTGGCCTGTAGGTAACTAGTTTGAACAGCAAACTGTGGTGAATTGCTTCAATGACACACTAAAGGAAATTTTTAATGGAGGCCAGAAATGGCAGTATTTTCTGACAACGTATATGTGATCCGTTTGACGGAGAAAACACAGTTTTAAATACCTGGCTTGTAGGTAACTAGTTTGAACAGCAAACTGGTGTGAATTGCTTCAATGACACACTAAAGGAAATTTTTAATGGAAGCCAGAAGTGGCAGTATTTTCTGACAACGTATATGTGATCCGTTTGACGGAGAAAACACAGTTTTAAATAGATGGATTTTTAGTGCTCTAATATGGAAAGGGCCTGGCTGTATTCTGCAGTGCCAAGCAAATGGCGCAGAAAAAATGGTGTTCTCTGGATTGCTTTTTAAGCAAATAATGAGGATTAAGATCCAAAGAAAAGTATTCCTGGCCCCTGAGACCCGGGCCTTTGTATAGAAATATCTAACAGCAGCAGAAGGCAAAACTGGAATGGAACCTCTATACACCCTGCCTGCCTGATATCTCTGTGTAACGGGTCCGGGAGGCGGACTGTAACGGGTCCGGGAGGCGGAACCTCTGAGCTACTATACAAGGGGGCGGCCCTTGTAAGGGAGCGGGTGGCAGTCTCTGGGTGAACGGACAGGGAGTTACGGCAAGTGATCAGGGCAGTCTCTGGGTAAGGGGTAGGTACGACCTGTGATGGCAGAGCCTCCGGGTAGGCTAGCAGGCAGATGGTAGATGTGTGCTCCCAGGTGAGCAAGCGAGAGTCTCTGGAATAGCAGGTGGTCACGGCACGTGACGGCGGAACCTCCGGGCTGGCAGGCAGGTAGGTAACGGAGAAGCGCTCCTAGGTGAGCGGGCAAGAGTCTCTGGAATAGCTGGTGGTCACCGCACGTGACAACGGGACCTCCGGGCTGGCAAGCAGGCAGGTAACGGAGATGCGCTCCCAGGTGAGCGGGCAAGAGTCTCTGAGATAGCTGGTGGTCACAGCACGTGACAACGGAGCCTCCGGGCTGGCAAGCAGGCAGATAACGGAGAAGCGCTCCCAGGTGAGCGGGCAAGCTGGTCCATAGACAGACTGACCGGAGTAGTAAGGCAGACCGTCGGACCTCAGGCAAGCAGGCAGGTAGCTGATATGCGCTCCCAGGTGAGCGGGCAGGCTGGTCCTTTAGACAGACTGACAGGAGTAGTAAGGCAGACCGTCGGACCTCAGACTGGCAGACAGGTAACAAGTATTCAGGCAGGAAACAGGCAGGTAACTGGCAGGTAACTAGCAGGAAACTGGCAGGTAACTGGCAACGGGACCTGAGGGCTGAAGCACAGGTGAGACACAGGTGCAAACAACATTGCTCGGGCACCTCCATTTTGGAGGAGGTGCCTTATATATGATGAAGTCCTCCGGCCATTGGCCGGGGACTCTTTAGGGCGGCGCGCGCGGCCCCTTTAAGAGGAGGGGAGCGCGCGCGCGCGCGCCCTAAGCACAGGGGCCGGGAAGGAGCGCGCGCTGAGAGCAGAGCGGGAGGAGGACGCCGGGAAGGAGCGCGCGCTGACAGCAGAGCGGGGAGAGGACGCTGGGCACGGAGCAGAGCGGTGAGGGGAGCAGCGTCCCTGCCTAGCAGAGGGCAGGGACGCCGGCGCTACAGTACCCCCCCCTTTAGGCCCCCCCTTTTTTAGGCCAGACAGAAATTTAGCTAGGATGAGAGGGGCATGGATGTTCTCCCGGGGCTCCCACGTTCTCTCCTCAGGACCAAACCCCTTCCAATCTACCAGGAAAAAGGTCTTTCCTCTTACCCTTTTGGTGGCAAGAATGTTCTCTACCTCAAACTCGTCCTCAGCAGAAACCGGAGCAGGAGGCGTACCTGTAGACTTGGAAAAAGAGTTAAGCACCACAGGTTTGAGGAGAGACACATGGAAGGAGTTAGGGATCCGTAAGTTGGCCGGGAGTTTCAATTTATAAGCCACCGGGTTGATCTGACTGATGACCTCCAGTGGGCCGATGAACCGAGGCCCTAACTTATAGGAAGGGATCTTGAGCCGGACATATTTGGACGAGAGCCAGACTTTATCCCCAGGGCGGAATTGAGGAGGGTCCAGACGTTTTTTGTCAGCGTGTCTTTTCATACGCTCGGATGACAGAAGGAGTGCGGACCGGGTACTCTCCCATATGGAGGAAAATTTGTTAACAAGAGATTCCGCAGCCGGATTGTCCGCCGAGGTGGAGACGGGAAACGGGATCCGAGGATGCTGACCGTAGACTACAAAAAACGGGGATTTGGAGGAAGACTCGCTCTCGTGATTGTTGTACGAGAATTCGGCCCATGGCAGGAGATCCACCCAGTCAGAATGGTGGGCATTAACGAAGTGCCGAAGGTAACTGGTCAGGTTCTGATTGATCCGCTCCACTTGACCATTAGACTGTGGGTGGTAAGCGGAGGAGAAGTCCAGGGTGACGTCCAGCAATTTACAAGTGGCTCTCCAGAAACGGGAAGTGAACTGTACCCCACGATCCGACACGATGTGACGGGGCAGGCCATGAAGACGGAAGATGTGGCGGATAAAGTCTTTAGCCAGCTCGGGTGCAGACGGAAGACCTGGCAGTGGAATGAAGTGAGCCATCTTGGAGAAGCGGTCAGCGACCACCCAAATGACCGTACAACCGGCAGAGACGGGCAGATCAGTAATGAAGTCCATCGCTATATGCTGCCAGGGGGCAGCAGGTACTGGCAGAGGTAGGAGGCGGCCGGCCGGCAGGTGTCTCGGAACTTTGTTGCGGGCGCAGGACACACAGGCAGAAACAAAGTCTATTACATCCTTGTGCAGGTTAGGCCACCAGTAGTGCCGGGTAATAAGCTGGAGGGTCTTTTTCTGACCGGCGTGGCCAGCTAGTTTAGACGAATGACCCCAGTGTAGGATCTTCTCCCGATCAGGTACTGGTACGAACGTCTTACCAGGAGGAAGACGATTTAGACTCACGGGAGCCACCTGCATTACTCTGGCGGGATCGATGATATGTTTCGGATCCTCCTCGAGATCAGACACCAGAAAGGACCGAGACAAGGCGTCCGCCTTGACGTTTTTGTCAGCCGGGCGAAAATGAAGGACAAAATCAAAGCGAGCAAAAAACAAGGACCACCGGGCTTGGCGCGGGTTAAGTCTCTGGGCATGCTGGAGGTAAGCCAAGTTCTTGTGGTCAGTGTAAATTATTACCGGGTGAAGAGCCCCCTCGAGCAGGTAACGCCACTCCTCCAATGCCAGTTTGATGGCCAATAACTCTCGGTCTCCTATGGAATAGTTGCGCTCAGAGGAGGAGAAGAGTTTAGAGAAGAAGCCACAAGTTACCATCCTCCCGGAAGATGATTTTTGAGTAAGTACCGCTCCGGCTCCAGAGGAGGAGGCGTCAACTTCCAGGAAGAACTGCTTGTTGCCATCTGGGCGATGCAGCACCGGGGCGGAAGAGAAGGCCTGTTTAAGGGAAAGAAAGGCCTCCTCTGCTTCGGGTGGCCACTCTTTGGGATTAGTACCTTTACGGGTGAGCGCAGAAATTGGGGCCGTCCGGGAAGAGAAGTGTGGTATGAAGAGGCGGTAGTAGTTGGCGAAGCCCAGGAATCGCTGAATGGCCTTCAACCCCTCCGGTCGGGGCCATTTCTCGATGGCAGACAGTTTCTCAGGATCCATTTGTAGGCCGGTCTGAGAGATAATGTAGCCCAGAAACGGAAGCGAGGTCTGCTCAAAGAGGCACTTCTCAAATTTAGCGTAGAGATGGTTCTGCCTTAGCCTGAGCAGGACCTGACGAACGTCCCTCCGGTGAGTCTGGAGATCCGGAGAGAAGACCAAGATGTCGTCCAGGTACACCACTACGCAGGAGTAGAGAAGGTCCCGGAAGATGTCATTGACCAACTCTTGAAAGACGGCAGGAGCGTTACAGAGACCAAAGGGCAATACCAGGTATTCATAGTGGCCGTCCCGGGTGTTGAATGCCGTCTTCCATTCATCCCCCTGACGAATACGAACCAGGTTGTACGCCCCACGAAGGTCCAGTTTGGTGAAGATCCTAGCCCCCCTCAGACGATCAAATAATTCTGGAATGAGCGGAAGGGGGTACTTATTCTTCACCGTGATCAGGTTTAGGCCTCTATAGTCTATACAGGGACGGAGAGAGCCGTCCTTCTTTTTGACGAAAAAGAAGCCTGCTCCCGCCGGGGAGGTAGATTTCCGGATGAATCCTCTGGCCAGATTCTCCTCAATATATTCGGACATTGACCGCGTCTCAGCAGCGGATAAAGGATAGATACGCCCACGGGGAGGAGTAGTACCGGGTAGTAGATCGATGGGACAGTCGTATGGTCTATGTGGTGGTAATGTCTCTGCCTCCTTTTTATTAAAGACATCTGCATAAGACCAATAAGGAATCGGAAGTCCAGGTAGATTAGCTGGGGTAGGAGAGGGACGGACGGGATGGACGGGAACCAGGCAGGTTTTATGACAGTCTTGTCCCCAGCGAAGGACCTCTCCGGTTTGCCAGTCTAGCACGGGTGCATGTCTCTGGAGCCAGGGCAGACCTAGCAAGAGGGCGTGAGAGAGTCCAGGCAGAACATGAAAGGAGATACTTTCAGAATGCAGCATTCCCACCTGCAGGGTAATGGATTCGGTGATGAGTTGAATGGGGCGAGGTAAGAGGCCCCCATCCACGGCAGCGACAGACAAGGGTACAGCCAGAGGTTTGGTGGGGATGCGGTATTTCTCAACCAGGGACTGTGAAATAAGGTTCCCGGCTGCTCCAGAGTCAAGTTGGGCTAGTTCGAAATAACGGTTCTCCCCATAGATGATCGAAACTGACAACAGCAGGGATGGAGAGGATTTATTCTTGTCTAGGTGGACCTCTCTGAGCGAACCTAGACACAGGCGTTTCCCGACCTCTCCGGGCAGGCACGGATCCGGTGCTCCTTACTGCCACAGTAGAAGCAGCTCCCCTCGGCACGGCGTGAGTCCTGACGGGTTTTGACCATCTTGGTCTGGTCGACCTGCATAGGCTCAGGAGAGTGTACCTGGGGAGAGATGGAGGGAATGACGGGTTTCTGGAAAGTAGGAGCTAAACGTGGAATCCTTCTCTCACGGGTGACCTCTTTGGCACGCTCCTGGAACCGTAGGTCAATCCGGGTGGCAAGGGTTATTAGATCATCGAGAGAGGTAGGAATGTCCCGACCAGCAAGTTCATCTTTAATACGACCGGACAGACCCTCCCAGAAGACGGATACCAGAGCGTCGTTATCCCAAGCCAGCTCCGAGGCAAGGGTGCGGAACCGTATGGCATATTGGCCCACGGTGAGACCCTCCTGACGGAGGCGTAGCAGAGAGGATGCGGATGAGGTCTTCCGTCCGGGTTCGTCGAAGACTTTCCGGAAAGCCGAGAGAAAAGCAGGCAAGTTGGACACCAGGGGGTCTCCTCTCTCCCATAGAGGATTTAGCCAGGCCAGGGCCTCCCCGGTGAGATGGGACATGATAAAGGCAATTTTGGCCCGGTCGGAATTAAACTGATGGGACAAAAGTTCAAAGTGCAGGGTGCACTGATTTATGAAGCCCCGAGCCTGGACGGAGTCGCCTCCGAAGCGAGGAGGTGCAGACAGCCGGGGACCGGGATAGGTTACCATGGTATTAGTGGGTAGCGGAGCTGCCGGGTTGCGAGTCATGGTACTGGCAGTGGCTGCAGGTGGTGCAGTCAGAGTGTCCAGGCGAGTATTGACATTCCGCAGGTGACCCAGGATGGACTCCTGTTGGGACCTTTGACGGGACAGTTCATGACACAGGTCCGTGAGCGAGGGAGCTTGGGTGCCACCGGGTTCCATGGCCCGAGCAAACTGTAACGGGTCCGGGAGGCGGACTGTAACGGGTCCGGGAGGCGGAACCTCTGAGCTACTATACAAGGGGGCGGCCCTTGTAAGGGAGCGGGTGGCAGTCTCTGGGTGAACGGACAGGGAGTTACGGCAAGTGATCAGGGCAGTCTCTGGGTAAGGGGTAGGTACGACCTGTGATGGCAGAGCCTCCGGGTAGGCTAGCAGGCAGATGGTAGATGTGTGCTCCCAGGTGAGCAAGCGAGAGTCTCTGGAATAGCAGGTGGTCACGGCACGTGACGGCGGAACCTCCGGGCTGGCAGGCAGGTAGGTAACGGAGAAGCGCTCCCAGGTGAGCGGGCAAGAGTCTCTGGAATAGCTGGTGGTCACCGCACGTGACAACGGGACCTCCGGGCTGGCAAGCAGGCAGGTAACGGAGATGCGCTCCCAGGTGAGCGGGCAAGAGTCTCTGAGATAGCTGGTGGTCACAGCACGTGACAACGGAGCCTCCGGGCTGGCAAGCAGGCAGATAACGGAGAAGCGCTCCCAGGTGAGCGGGCAAGCTGGTCCATAGACAGACTGACCGGAGTAGTAAGGCAGACCGTCGGACCTCAGGCAAGCAGGCAGGTAGCTGATATGCGCTCCCAGGTGAGCGGGCAGGCTGGTCCTTTAGACAGACTGACAGGAGTAGTAAGGCAGACCGTCGGACCTCAGACTGGCAGACAGGTAACAAGTATTCAGGCAGGAAACAGGCAGGTAACTGGCAGGTAACTAGCAGGAAACTGGCAGGTAACTGGCAACGGGACCTGAGGGCTGAAGCACAGGTGAGACACAGGTGCAAACAACATTGCTCGGGCACCTCCATTTTGGAGGAGGTGCCTTATATATGATGAAGTCCTCCGGCCATTGGCCGGGGACTCTTTAGGGCGGCGCGCGCGGCCCCTTTAAGAGGAGGGGAGCGCGCGCCCTAAGCACAGGGGCCGGGAAGGAGCGCGCGCTGAGAGCAGAGCGGGAGGAGGACGCCGGGAAGGAGCGCGCGCTGACAGCAGAGCGGGGAGAGGACGCTGGGCACGGAGCAGAGCGGTGAGGGGAGCAGCGTCCCTGCCTAGCAGAGGGCAGGGACGCCGGCGCTACACTCTGCAGATAGATTAGTACTCAGAAGGACTGTTTGTTAAGATGGATATGTGTAATGTACGGTTTTTCTCCCTACACTGCCTAATACACGATCAAATCTCTCCCTGACACAGCAGCAGCTCTCCCTACACTGTCTGATCCGGAGTGACTGTGACGAGCATGGCGGCGCCAGGTCTGATATAGACCTGATGACGCTGTGCGGCCAGCCAATCACTGTAATGCCCACAACCAACATGGCTACAACATTGCAGTGCATGGCAGGCAATCCCTGCATGTTCATTGGCTCTCTAAAGAGCGCCAAATATGCAGGGAGTAGTGTTGAGCGAGTATGTTCTATTAACCCTTTCGCCGAGTATGCTCGGGCCGAGCTCCGAGTAGTTACAGCTGCTCGGTGATAAGGTTAAATCGCTCCCGTGTGCGTGATTTGTAACTGTTTGACAGCTTAATTACATGTGAGGAATGTCTATTTCTTACACATTCCTCACATGTAATAAAGCTGTCACACAGTTGCAAATCATGCACATGGGAGCGATTTAACCATATCACCGAGCAGTTGTAAATACTCGGAGCTCGGCCCGAGCATACTCGGACAGAACATATTCGCTCAACCCTAGCAGGGAGGGGACCCGAGTTCCCGCCCGAGCAACCCGGAAATACGAGCAGTGAGATGCTCGGGCGAGCACCGAGCAGTAGCAAGCATGCTCGCTCATCACTACATGCCAGTCTTAATAAAGAGCTAGCTGGAGTATATTACGCCAAATTCTCGAAAAGGCGCACACCAATTTATGAATTTGGAGAATCTTCTCTGGACCATATGACTCCGTGTGCCTTGCCAAAAATTTTAGTCCAGTCGGGGCCTGGAGAATAATTTCTGTCTTAAAAACTCTGGCACTTTTGTTTAATTTGATGGGTGGGCACAGTGACGGAACTTGAAGCTCATGGACCCCAATGTAAAAACTCCAAAGGGGCCCCCAATTATTGCAAATCTTTAAGAGTATCGGTCTTTTCATATAGGCCAAAGGGACTTTTTGGGCCCCTTAGGCTCAAGGTCCCAGGTGCGATTGCAACCCCTGCACCTATTGTATTTACACCCCTTGAGCCACCCAGCTGCGCTCATTTTGGCGGAGCTGCTACAAACTGGCATGAAAACACCAAAACTCACAAAAGTTTTCAGCAACTCCTTTGACTTTTCAAAGTGTTTTACACCAGTTTTCTGGCAAAAATACTTTGATGAAATGCCCCCTAAATGTTTTTATGGGCATGATTGAGGCAAATTACGTAAAGGAGTCTGTTTTACATTTTGGCTACAAGGTTTGAACTTTTCCCGATAACGTGATGGGAACAATGCAGTGTTTTCTGCCATGGCTTAACTTCTACCAATCACATCTTGCCCTACCCTATCAGGAGGAAAATAGACCATGAAGGATCTATTGTATCTGCTCTCAAAGAATTAGCCAATCAGCTCAGCTGATTACAAGGGGATCCAGATGCCACAACAAGCCCTCAAATGTCATGTTGGTATGGTGCTGAAAAAGGTGTCCTTTCAAGACAACTCATTTCCTCTGTAGACCAGAAAAGAGAACTGTTCACTAAGAATGACTCCAATGCCGTGGAAACTTGTCAGTCCTTATATTACAGGGTGACCATTTATTTAGCAGAAATGACAAAGGTGGAGATATTATAAGGCAACAAGGAACTAGAGACAGCTTTAAGACATAAAGAAGTGAACAAGTTCATTAACTAGGAATTGTGGAAGACTTCTATAAAGAGGTGGGATTTTAGAGCTTTTAAAGGGAACCTGTCAAAGGGATTTACCGGCTGTTCAACTAGTCTCTAGCATAGCTCTGTCCCTGTCAGCTACTAAACTATGTTTTTTCTCTGAAACACCATAGTGTTTCAGAGTTAAACATGTATGGCTGGAATCACGCAGCCAGTGCCTGATACATGCTGCCTGTGGAACATGTATCAGATGTCAGTTTCTCTCTAATATCTTTCTGTCATAATTTTGCTACTAACAAAAAGTTATGAAACTAAGGCTTGTGTGTCAGAGAAATTGTGTTTCCTTGATTGAGAGACAGGCAAGCCATAATTAAAAATAAAGTCTCTATAATCCAGAAATGTAAACACAATTGTGTACGTCACATAGTATGTGTAGCGTTAGCGTCTTTGCCTCCTGCCGGGCAGAGACGCCGATCCCCCCCGCGGTCCCGGTCCAGTGTCCTCCGGGTCCCCTCCTGCGTCTCCCCGGGCACTGTGCTTAGGGCGCGCGCGCGTGCTCTCCCTCCCTCTTAAAGGGGTCGCGCACGCCGTCCTAAAGAGTCCCCGGCCAATGGCCAGAGGACTTCCCTTATATAAGGCACCTCCTCCAAAATGGAGGTGACTGTGCAAGATTATTGTTTGTGTCTCCTCAGTCCTCAGATTCCATTGCCCGCCAGCCTGTCTATCAGCCGTGCCTGCCAGCCTGTCTATCAGTCGTGCCCGCCTGCCTATCAGCCGTGCCCACCAGCCTGTCTATCAGTCGTGCCCGCCTGCCTGTCTATCAGCCGTGCCCACCAGCCTGTCTATCAGCCGTGCTCGCCAGCCTGTCTATCAGCCATGCCCGCCAGCCTGTCTATCAGCCATACCTGCCTGCCTGTCTATCTGCCGTGCCCGCCTGCCTGCCTATTGGCCATGCCAGTCTAACCGCATCACCTACCTGTCTACCAGCTGTGCTCATCTGCTGTGCCTGTCGGCCACGGCCATCAGTCCCGTGGGAGTCGCCTGCTCTCACACAAGGTCGGTCCCAGAGTGACACCTGGTTCACCTTCCCGGTCCCTGCTTGGTTCACAGAATCGACTAAGCCGCCGTGTGTCCAGGGTCGGTCCGGGTAGGCACTTAGTTACGCCCCTCTGGGACCGACTTTGTATCACAGCACAGAGGTTCCACCACCCGAATCCGTAACAGTATGCAAGTTGTAAAAAAAATTTTTGGAAGACTTCTTTGCTGTAATAGTCCAATATTAGACTAATACACGCCACCTGTATGCTGCTATTGGTTACTCATTCACTTAGCCATATATAGTGAGGTCACTTGGATATTTGGACATCAATAAGGCTGTGTTTGCATTAAAGGGAGTCCTTCACCCACAAAATGCATTTTAAATGGGCTATACAGTGATGTAGGAAACTTAGCCCTTATAGTAGCCATACTAGCACTGTACCTGTAACTGGTGCAGCACCTGAGTAAATAACTTTTAATTTATATGCAAAAGAGGAGACTTTGGTGCTCCGTTACACCTCCTCACTTGCCTATTTGGGCCCTTGCCCCGCTACCAATTGACAGTGCTTGCTTCCCAGGGCAAGTACTGTCTGAATGCTGCCGGTGTGCATGCGGCCATGCGTGCACTCAGTGGCTGAGCACGTTCTCCACCCTGTCTCCTTTCTTCTGACACCGCTCACTGCACTTCTGGTTGTTTTAGATTAGCAAGCAGCATCAGAACAAAGGATACAGGGAGGAGAACGCAAGCGGCCGCACACATGCCAGAAGCATTCAGACACTGATCACTCTGAGAAGCGAGCACTGTCAATCAGAAGTGGGAGAAGGACTCCAATATGCAAATCAGGAAGAGTAACGGTGCACCAAACTTTTAGCCATGCCAAGGGTGTACTGAAGCCTCCTTATTTTCATATGAATTAAAAGTTCTTTTTTCAGGCACTGTACCAAGTAAAACGCTAGTATGGTTGTACAAGGGGCTAAGCACCCTACAACACTGTGTAGGCGATTTAAATTGCATTTTCGGAATTACTGACTCCCTTTACAGAGCTCAAAATAGTTCTATACACCCATAGGAGACCTCATAGTGTTATACAGTACAGACCAAAAGTTTGGACACACCTTCTCATTAAAAGATTTTTCTGTATTTTCTTGACTATGAAAATTGTACATTCACACTTAAGGCATCAAAACTATGAATTAACACATGTGGAATTATATACTTAACAAAAAAGTGTGAAACAACTGAAAATATGTCTTATATTCTAGGTTCTTCTAAGTAGCCACCTTTTGCTATGATGACTGCTTTGCACACTCTTGCCATTCTCTTGATGAGCTTCAAGAGGTAGTCACCGGAAATGGTTTTCACTTCACAGGTGTGCCCTGTCAGGTTTAATAAGTGGGATTTCGTGCCTTATAAATGGGGTTGGGACCATCAGTTGTGTTGTGCAGACGTCTGGTGGATACACAGCTGATAGTCCTACTGAATAGACTGTTAGAATTTGTATTATGGCAAGAAAAAGCAGCTAAGTAAAGAAAAACGAGTGGCCATCATTACTTTACGAAATGAAGGTCAGTCAGTGCAAAAAATTGGGAAAACTTTGAAAGTGTCCCCAAGTGCAGTTTCTAAAACCATCAAGCGCTACAAAGAAACTGGCTCACATGAGGACCGCCCCATAAAAGGAAGACCAAGAGTCACCTCTGCTTCTCAGGATAAGTTTATCCGAGTCACCAGCCTCAGAAATCGCAGGTTAACAGCAGCTCAGATTAGAGACCGGGTCAATGCCACACAGAGTTCTATTAGCAGACACATCTCTACAACAACTATTAAGAGGAGACTTTGTGCAGCAGGCCTTCATGGTAAAATAGCTGCTAAGAAACCACTGCTAAGGGCAGGCAACAAGCAGAAGAGACTTGTTTGGGCTAAAGAACACAAGGAATGGACATTAGACCAGTGGAAATCTGTGCTTTGGTCTGATGAGTCCAAATTTGAGATCTTTGGTTCCAACCACCGTGTCTTTGTGCGACGCAGAAAAGGTGAACGGATGGACTCTACATGCCTGGTTAACACCGTGAAGCATGGAGGAGGAGGTGTGATGGTGTGGGGGTGCTTAGCTGGTGACACTGTTGGGGATTTATTCAAAATTGAAGGCATACTGAACCAGCATGGCTACCACAGCATCTTGCAGCGGCATGCTATTCCATCCGGTTTGCGTTTAGTTGGACCATCATTTATTTTTCAACAGGACAATGACCCCAAACACACCTCCAGGCTGTGTAAGGGCTATTTGACCAAGAAGGAAAGTGATGGGGTGCTACGCCAGATGACCTGGCCTCCACAGTCACCAGACCTGAACCCAATCGAGATGGTTTGGGGTGAGCGGGACCGCAGAGTGAAGGCAAAAGGGCCAACAAGTGCTAAGCATCTCTGGGAACTCCTTCAAGATTGTTGGAAGCCATTTCCGGTGACTACCTCTTGAAGCTCATCAAGAGAATGCCAAGAGTGTGAAAAGCAGTCATCAAAGCAAAAGGTGGCTACTTTGAAGAACCTAGAATATAAGACATATTTTCAGTTGTTTCACACTTTTTTGTTAAGTATATAATTCCACATGTGTTAATTCATAGTTTTGATGCCTTCAGTGTGAATGTACAATTTTCATAGTCATGAAAATACAGAAAAATCTTTAAATGAGAAGATGTGTCCAAACTTTTGGTCTGTACTGTATATGTGTTTTCAGAACAATTAGAGGCTTTATATAATTGAGATTCTTTATACTCTACAAATCAATTTTTTGTGGAAAATTTGGCGAAGCTGGCGAATTGGAATTTCAAAAGATCCGCTCATCTCTACAGGATATCACTAACTATGTATAGTTTTCTAAGGGCTTTAGTAACTCTTGTTTTCAGGCTTGTATTTTTATTGAAAGAGTGTCAAGTTTGAGTAGCGGACCTGTCCTTCCCATCTGGACCTGGTTTTCTCTGTAGCCTTGAGTCAGTCCAAGTGTTGGGCTGATTCATTACTGAGTTTAGAAAGGAGTGAGGTGAGTGCACATCAGTTGATGGAAATCTGAAGGGACAGGCGGTGTTTGTTCAAGAGACTGTTACCGAGGACTGCTCGTCTCCAGTTGGTGCTATTGATGTGAGGTAAAACACTTACTTTCTGTTTCCTTTACGGGTGTATAGTCAGAGAAGCTGATGACTAGATAGTGCTCATCAAAGCAGGAGTTAATTTGTGTTCTGTTACTGGATGTAAAAATTTTACATTTATTTTCTAAACCAACAATGTAGAACATAGAAAATCCTGTTTGAACCAAACTTCGGTGTCACATTAACAGTATGGAAGAGGAAGAAACCCACCCTAAAGATTGATAATGATTGTAATAGAAAATATGATAGTGAATATGATATATGTGATGTTTCATTAAATTGCTTATGGTATCATTACGTGGTATCATACGTATTATTAGTATTACGTTCTGCAAAAGTAAGATTAATTCACTTGTATCGAGATAGTAAGGCATAGTATAGTGCAGAACACCGAAGGGTTAACAGTTAGCCAGCCTTGTAGATGGGAGAGTTTAGAGGAAGTAGAAGGGAGTGATTTCCTGTAGTAGTTAGTTAGTGAGTCTGAGTCACATCAGGTGGGTGTGTGCGTTAAAGGAAGATTGCTGAGGTAGCAAGCCATGAAAGTAACTGTACAGGAGGAGTAGTGACAGAATTCTTCAGATATGACCAGAAGATCCTTGACCCTCAAGAGTGAGCCTGACAGGATAAATCAGCTGTAGTGAGTATGTCTTTAAGCCAAAAATAGAGCTGTGGGTTGTGGGCCCAAAGCAGCTAGAAGGAGTGGAGCTGAAGAGGCAACGTGTAAGCCGGTCATTGTTGCACAGGAACAAGACTAGCCTGACCAGGTCAGGACATGGGAACTACTGCAGAAGTGGGCTATAGAGAGACAGAAAGAAGATAACATGGAGAGTTCGAATTGTTTATCCTGTGCAACTGAAAAGTACTTTGCAAAGTCTATGCCGGCACTCATAATTGATATGCTGTGCCTCTATGTGAAACAGATAAAGATGGAAATATAGAAACAGGAATCGGAGCTTAACACCCTTCGTGAGTTGGAAATCCATGGGAGGAAACCGGTGGGTGCCATGACTCCAGCTGGTGTGACTCAGCAACAATGGAAAAGTAAAAAGATTTCTTTATACCATAAAATCTGACATACAAAGATAAAAAACTGACACGTTTCCGGCGTCCTAGACGCCCTTAATCAGCATCAAATCTAGGACGCCAGAAACGTGTCAGTTTTTTATCTTTGTATGTCAGATTTTATGGTATAAAGAAATAAAATAGTGCTTTTATTTTACCTGTGGAAGTGCCACTCTTTTCAGTTTTCAAAAGATTTAAATACTAAGCTTTGTACCGGCTACCTATTGTATGTACCACATACCAGTTTCAACAGTAAAGAATGTTCCCCTTAACAAAATAGACTGAGACCTTTCTTGTTTACAGTATGTGGCCCGAATAAGGGATAACTGAGTCAAACCGTAACCCACACACACTCAAGGGAAGCCATTTCTTTGGTGCTTGGGGATACAGTGCTACACCTTGACCCATACGGCCCTTACATCACTGTCTCTAACTGCATTTGGTTCCATTTTGGATACTGCTATGCAATATTCTATAATTTAGACAACTCATCATCTATCTTGAAACCTCCGCTAAATATCACTGGTGAAGTAAAGAAGTGATAAATAAAGTTATCATTATTCACCTTGATGTCTATGGCTGTGCATATGCAAGAAATAAAGGTAATAAAAAAAAAATCTGACTTCATAATTTTCTTACAGCGGAACCAGGAATATTCCCAGAGACAGGTAAATGAACAGCACAGTAATCTGGACTGAAGAACTGTCTGGAGAAGTGAGAAAATGACATCTCCGCTGGACATATGAAGTCTGGCTGTAGGGATGTAGTTTCGCCCCAGTGACAGGACTGACTACATAGGCAGTGACAGCTAGAGGAATTATCACCCAGCAGTACACATAGTGTGGTGGGCCTCAGGAGACGTTGGAGGACAGAGTCACCATGGAGATCCGGAAACTAAAAACTGCTCCCTACTACTATATTAATAGGATTCACAGACTCCTTTACAGGAATTTCAGCACCCAGACCTGTATTTTTTTATCCGATTTCCATTAAGATTTTTTTTCTTATATAAATCTCTCTATGATTAAAGATAGATTCAGATTTCAACTAATTAGTGTGAGAATATTCTACTTTATCAGCCAGCAGACCTAATCAGTAATGACTGATCTAATTGAAGATCATTGTTCTTTGATTATAGTTTTCCATATTAATATAAACTCTTAAAAAAAAGGAAATCAGAATATTAACCCCTTCCCGACAAAGCTGTTTTCCATTTTTGCTTTTCTTTTTTCCTCTTTTTGCCCAGCACTATATCTCACACTGCTGATGCATCAGTGCGATGGCTATTGTCGTTTTGCACAGCCATGCTGACATCTCTCTTTCTGCCTCTCGCTGTCTCTCTCTTTGGCCACGGCCACACTATCAGTATTTGGTCAGTATTCGGTCAGTATTTTTTCTCAGGAGTGGGAGCCAAAACCAGGAGTGGGTGATAAATGCAGAATTGGTTACTTGTTTCTATTATACCTTTTCTCTGATTGTTCCTCACCTGGTTTTGGCTCCCACTCCTGAGAAAAAATACTGACCGAATACTGACCAAATACTGATAGTGGGGCCGTGGCCTTACTCTGGAAATCAATATAATGCTAAGATGTTATTGTACTGGAATGAACACTAAAGTACAGTACATTATGCCACCACACACCTTAATCCTGGGAGTATGACCAGTGTGACGTTCCCTTGTGAAGGCTTCTTCATGGTGTTGCACACATGGTCTCATCAAAGTTGAAGAATGGCGCGTAGTGATTAATTCTGTGCTGCAACTGAAATTATACGTCACATACCAAGTCTAAGGCATCAAACAGTGTCTATACAAACCATTGGTAAGCATTTGCATGGCATTGGACTACGAGCCAGACATCTAGCCACAGGTGCTCCAATGACCTTACAACACTACTCTCAAAGACTATCATGGTGCAGAGCAAGATGGCAATGGAGGATAAAATGGAGTTCTATCCTTTCTTTCTAGCCAAGTCTCACTTTTGTCTTGGATGCAATGATAACTGGGGGCCATGTGCACAGCATCATGAAGGGTCCTTCGCAAGGAAATCTGAAAGTGTCCCAAGAGCCATTTTTTTTACACAACACCAGGCCGCATGTTGCTTGTGCTACTGTGAGCAGCCTGCATGGCCTTAATATGCTACAATGGCCTGCAGCGTCTCCAGACTTGACTCCAATTGAGCATATCTGGGACTATATTGATTGGCAACTGCAAAGGGAGCTGCTAGCAGCTGATCTTGATGATTTGCAAGCCTAAGTGCATTTAGCGTGGCAGAACAATCCTCAGACAGCCATTAAAAACCTTAGTGATAGCCTGCAAAGGCGTGTAAGTGCAGGGTTTTCTGCATGGGGTACTCATACTTGATTTTTGATAAATTGAGATGTTTTGAAAATTCTGTTTCCATTTTTTCAACATTTGCATATCATTAACATATCTATCTATCCTGTGATTTTCATAATTCCACAACTATTTCTTCTTGGTGCTGCAATTTCAATGTTGAGGAGTGTATATACTGTATATATATATATACACAGCACCGGTCAAAAGTTTGGACACACCTGTTTATGCAATGGCTTTCCTTATTCTAATTGCATTGTGCACATTCATCAGCTTCATCAGGTAGTCTATTGGAATGGCTTTCCAAAATTCATGAAGTATGCAAATTGCCTCTTCAGAGAGGAAGAGAATTAGGACCTTATAGCGGCACCTGTTGGATGCAGTGATCCTACAAGTCACTATCGACCCTTTAACAAGCCTTGCAATATGACTTAGGATAAAAGCCAAATAAGAATCTCAATTTGCAGACACGGTGTTTCAGGTATTGCCATTCGTTAGTGCAAAGTATGAGATGAAGAAATTCTCAGAGTTGCTGAGCGCTTGTTCGCAGCTTTGCCTACACTCTATGGTCTAACTCATCTCAAACCATCTCAAAGGTGTTGATGTTGGGTGATTGTGAGGCCATATCTAATGCTGAACTCCATCCCTCTTCTTCTTGGTCACTTTGCCCTCACATAGCATAGTGGTGTGTTTTTAGTCATTGTCCTATTGCAACATAAATTATAGCCCCACTAAGCGCAAACCAAATGGGATATCAGGTCATTGAAGAATGCTGTTGTAGCCATGCTAGTTAAGTGTACCAAAAATCTCAAATTTTGAATCATCAGATCACAATCCAGATTTCCGCTGATCTTATGTATAGTCGTTGTGACGCTTAGCCCAAACAAGTCTATTCTTGTTTGCTGTCTTTAGTAGTGGCTTCTTTGCAGCAATTTGACCATAAAGGCCTGCTTCTCACAGTCTCCTCTGTACAGTTGATGTTGAGATTTGTCTGCTACTCGATGTCTGTGCATCATTTATTAGGGCTGCTTTTTGAAGTGCTATCTATTTGTGGTTTCTGAGGTTTATAACTATGATGAACTTATCCTCTACAGCAAATGTGGCACCCCAGGGGTCTGGTTTCCACAGTAATAGCAGTATTACGTCTGTGAGCAGGTGGGAGGTCTCCTGGGCAGGAATCCTAAGCATGCCACACCTCCTGCCCAGTCCTGGGAGGGGAAGAACTTCCCCTACATAAACTGGGGCTGAGGCAGGGTTAGAGAGAGGAGTTCCAGACAGAGACGGAGTCTGGTCTGGACACGCAGAAACAGGGAGAGACAGACATCAGGAGCTCTGTAGGATCCAAGGAGAAGCGCCAGGGGCTGGAGCTGTGCAGAGCTCGCCCTGGGAGAAGGTACTAAAACCGGACACAGGAGTCCGAGGCTGTGGGGACTAAGATATACCCAGCAGCAGAATCCATCCGGCAGGGGATTCCAGGTCCTCTGGCCATAAAAGCCCGGAGGCTCAGTCACAACGAAGGGACCAGCACCGCCATCCCGGAGCGGAGGCTAACAGGAGGCCCCAGGTCACCAGCTATACGGTTGAGCACCACACGGTATACCCAGGGACGTGGGCTACTTGTAACCGCTGAAAGCAGGGTAGCCAGGAAGGGTACAGACTAACGGGAAGGCCTACAACTCCACCTGGCCAGGGGAACTCCGGCTTACTCGCAGACTAACCAGGCCCCAACTACTAGCCAGTACTCCCGGGGGAATTTGCCTTGTACCATCAGTAAAGGCCCTGAACTGTACCCTCGCGTCTCCGTGCTTCCTTGTCGCACCGTTAGTGCTGGGACATCCACACCATCACTCCCAACATCACCCACATCCGCTGCCCTGAGGCCATACCTCTCCCGTTGGGGGTTATATCAACATTGCTGCACACCTATACCACCGGCCTCAGCGGTCTGCCCTGCAGCGGCGGTTTCATAACCGCATTCAACGGGTGGCGTAGTCGGACACTAATACCATCATACCAATAACTGCCACTTAGTTTGACCACCCTGGGCGCGGACCGGGTCACCACCACACGAAGACTACTACCCCCATCGGATCCGGCTCCGGGTATCCCGCGCGCCGCACTACAACAGTGGCCCAGGGGGTGAGTCAACTTTGGCGTAGTCGGCAGGATTTCGTGCCCGCAACCACCGCGTACTGCGTGCCTGAAAAAGAGACTTTTATACTTACCTGTGGTGAAGTTTCCCACCGTCCGGAGTCGTTTCCCGCCATCTGGAGCCGATTCCCGCCATCCGACGCCATCTTCTGCCTTCTTCCCGCCATCCGTGGAGTTTTCCGCCATCCGACGCCATCTTCTGCCTTCTTCCCGCCATCCGTGGAGTTTTCCCGCCATTGGACGCCATCTTGAGGACGCCGCGCGGGAAGAAGAGGGGCGTGGACTCCGAAAGCGCGCGAGAACTGAAGCCCCGCCTCACGTCCGGACGTTGCGTAAGGTCCTGGAAGGAGCCCAGCAGACGCCGACGTCACAGGAGCGCGACGGAAGGTCCTCAACCCTGACGATCCACTGCGGAGCCGTGGCCTACGGAAGAGGATCATCGCAAGGTAGGCCACGGTCCACTAGGGGGGAGGAGGATGTCGGATACGGAGGAGAGCTTCACCGCCACAGCCGCCGCCAGCGCCACCGCTGCTGCGGTCATGCCTTTCACCATGCCCTATATCCCGGGGGCAGCCTGGCTACCCCAGTACTCAGGGGAGTCACATACCCTAAATGACTTCAGAGAAAGGCTGGATAGCCTCTTCCAGGTGTATCCCCTCACGGAGGCGCAAAAAGTGAGCATCCTGGTGGCCCAATTAATCGGGGCAGCCCAAAGGGAGGTAAAGTCCTGGCCACCTGGGAGGAAGAGGACTGTCAGAGACATACTAACCCGGCTGAAAGACACATTTGACACCTGCACCTCAGCCGAAATAAAACTAAGATTTTATGGGTGCTGTTAGAACCTTGCTGTTAGGTTTTTTTTCCTTTGCTGGTCACATGACCTTGTTGGCCTATTTAATCCTGCTCCGCCCTTCTGGCTTTGCTGGACTTCATTGTATATCTACTTTCTAGCTAGCCTGTGCTCTGTATCTAACTCTGTTAGTTTGCTTGGTCTACGGACCTCTATGTTCTATCTATTTTGTTTGTTCTTCTGTCTGCTACTATTTCTGTTAGGAGGTGTCCCATATTCCTCCCAGTCCTTAGTTCTTGTAGGGATTCCCTCCCCAAATCTATAGGTCTCCGTACAGACTAGATTAGGACTTTAGCAGGTCTGATCGCAGGATCAGGTTCCCTGTTACATCGTAGGGATTCAGCTGAGTCTTATAGTAGGGACAGATCTCCTCTCTTTCCTTAGCTTTGGTAGCAGAACATAACAGTAAGTCCAGCCTGTAAATTCTCTAAGGAAAGATTTTTTTTTTTTTTTGTTCCATCATGGTGTCGGTTCAGGATTTGGCTAAACACCTGCAGGGACTCTCTCTGGAAGTGGCCGAGCTCCGTCAGCACGTGAGTAACTGTCCTGGAGCATATTTCTTGGAGCCTAAGGTATGTTTGCCGGATTTATTTTTTGGTGAACATCGAGAATTTTTTTCATTTAAAAATGCTTGCTTATTGTATTTTCGTTTGAGACCCAAGTCCTCTGGGGATGAATCCCAGCGCGTAGGGTTCATAATGTCACTTTTGCGCAAAGAGCCTCAGGAGTGGGCCTTTTCTTTGCAACCTAGTGATACATGCTTCAGATCAGTGGATAGTTTTTTTTCTGCTTTAGGACTATTATATGATGATCCTGACCGTGTGGCATCAGCTGAGACTGAGTTGAGACGTTTAAAACAAGGATCAGGTAATATGGAAAAATATTGTACACATTTTCGTCGTTGGTCCACTCAAACAGGGTGGAACGATTCTGCTCTGAAAAGTCTATTTCTTGCTGGGCTCAGTGAAAAGGTTAAAGACCTGCTAATTGCTTATCCTACACCTGAGGATTTGCAACAGGCTATGCAATTAGCTATACGGGTGGATAGAAGACTGCGTGCTAGGGTTAATGAGAGCAAATCCTCTGCTATGTCAGTTTCTGGTTATGATAATGTGTGTACTAACAGTGGTGAACCGATGGAGATTGGATCGGTGGCACCTCGCTCTCAAGAAAAACACCGTCGTTTTTCAGAAGGCTTGTGTTTCTATTGCGGGAAATCTGGTCATTTGATTAAAGGCTGTGAGCTTCGTATGAAGAAAGAAAAAAAAATGGTCAGTCACGCCCGTATTGCCTGTTTAAATTCCAAGGGTATATTTTTAGCTGCTTCCACGATTGCTCAGGAAAAATTAATGGAATTTCGGGTGTTTGTTGATTGCGGGTCTACACTGAATGTTATTGATGGGGGATTCGTGGAAAAACTCAATTTAAAACCTAAACCTTTATCATCCCCCATTGCTGTGGTTTCTGTGGATGGCTCCCCTTTGAAGAATATTACTCTCAAGGTCTGTGAATTTCCTCTCACTATTAATGGTGTTCACCATGAGAAATTGGATTTGGTAGTGTTGAATAACTTGCCTTCTCCAGTAATATTGGGTTTGCCCTGGTTAAAATTTCACAATCCTGTACTGGATTGGTCTACCAGTGAAATTAAATCCTGGAGCCATAAATGTTATGACAAGTGTTGTAACGGGCGTATTGCAGCTTTGGATAGGGGAGAATTGCCTGTTCCTATTCAGGATTTTTGGAGAGTTTTTTCTGAGAAAGAATCGCAGGTTTTGCCTCCCCATAGAGACTATGATTGTTCTATTGAATTTGTCCCTGGAGCGACTCTTCCTAAAAGTCGTTTATTTAACCTTACTATTCCTGAGAGGAAGGCTTTGGAGGAATACATACAGACAAGTTTGGCCGCCGGTCACATTAGGCCCTCTAAGTCTCCTGTGGCGGTTGGATTTTTTTTTGTAAAAAAAAAGGACGGCGGTTTACGTCCTTGTCTGGATTTTCGTGAGATTAACAAAATTACGGTACGCAATCCTTACCCACTGCCATTGATTCCTGATCTGTTTAACCAGTTATTGGGGGCCAAGTGGTTCTCTAAAATTGACCTTAAGGGGGCATACAATCTGTTGCGCATGAAGGAGGGTGATGAATGGAAGACTGCTTTTAACACTCCTGTGGGTCATTTTGAGAATCTGGTTATGCCTTTTGGTCTTACTAATGCTCCTGCATTTTTTCAGAATCTGATTAATGACATCCTTAGACCTTTGATCGGTAAAAATGTGGTTGTGTATTTGGATGACATTTTGATTTATTCGCCAGATCTGGAGTCTCATTGGCGGAGCGTGCGTGAGGTATTACAGTTATTAATGGACAATTCGCTTTTTGCTAAGCTGGAGAAATGTGAGTTCGCTGTACAGAGAATTAGTTTTTTGGGCTACATTATCTCCAGCAAAGGTTTTGAGATGGATCCGGTTAAGGTTCAGGCTGTGCAGGAATGGCCTAGGCCTATTGGTTTGAAATCGATACAGAGGTTTTTGGGTTTCGCCAATTACTATAGAAAATTCATAAAAAATTTTTCTAGTATTGTCAAACCTCTGACTGATCTCACCAGGAAAGGTGCTGATGCGGTTCAGTGGTCTTCTGAGGCCATTGAAGCTTTTGTGTATCTCAAGGAGAGGTTCACCTCTGCTCCCATCCTTATGCAGCCTGATGTTACTAGGCCGTTTTTGGTTGAGGTTGATGCTTCCTCTGTGGGGGTTGGCGCAGTATTGTCTCAGGATAACGGGGATGGATTACATCCCTGTGCATTTTTTTCAAAAAAATTTTCGGAGACTGAATTGAATTACGATATTGGTAATCGGGAATTATTGGCTATTAAACTCGCATTTGAACACTGGCGCCACTTCTTGGAAGGTGCGGAATTTCCCGTTCAGGTTCTTACGGATCATAAAAATCTGATATATCTTGACGCTGCCAAGCGCCTGAATGCCCGTCAGGCTAGGTGGGCACTGTTTTTCTCGCGGTTTAATTTCTCCGTTACTTACATCCCTGGTACTAAGAATGTTAAGGCGGATGCCTTGTCTCGCAGTTTTTCTCCCATAGTCGGTGCTGAGAAAGAGGAAAACATTTTACAAGAAGGTGTTGTGATAGCTGCTTTAGACTCCCTTTTGGAAGATGAGATTCTTAAAGCTCAGGAGAATGCCCCATCTAACACTCCTCATGGGAGGTTGTTTGTGCCTGGGACCTTTAGGAGAGATTTGTTTGTTGAGTGTCACGAATCTCGGTTGGCAGGTCATCCCGGAATCTCTGAGACCAAGAGACTGGTGGGTCGCAGTTTTTGGTGGCCTGGATGGCAGAAGGAAGTCATTAAGTGGGTGCGCCAATGTACTATATGTGCTAGATCTAAGTCCTCACATACTCCTGCTGCGGGGTTGCTTTGTCCTTTGGAGGTCCCCAGTGCTCCTTGGACACATTTGGCTATGGACTTTATAACTGACCTTCCCCCCTCTGAGGGTTTTACTGTCATCTGGGTGGTCGTGGACCGTTTTAGCAAGATGTGTCACTTGGTTCCCTTCGTCAAACTGCCCTGCGCTAAAACTCTCGCTAAGGCCTTTGTCAAGGAAATTGTCAGACTTCATGGCGTTCCTACTGACATTGTTTCTGATAGGGGTCCTCAGTTCGTGGCTCGTTTTTGGCGTGCCTTTTGTGACAGGTTGGGAATTCATTTGTCGTTTTCGTCCGGATATCATCCTGAATCTAATGGCCAGACAGAAAGGAAAAACCAGGATGTTGAGCAGTTCTTGCGTTGTTTTGTGGCAGACAATCAAGAGTGGTGGTCTGAGTTTCTGCCACTTGCCGAATTTGCTCTGAACAATCATACATCTTCTTCTGCTGGTTGTTCGCCTTTTTTTTGTTGTTCTGGGAGACATCCGTCGTTTGGGTCGTTCTCCAAGTTGGGATCTGCCGTGCCTGAGGAGGAGAATTTTTCCGGTGATTTGGAAAGAGTTTGGACGGATGTGCGTGGTAATCTTCAGGAGGCCAACAGAAAATCTAAAGACTACTTTGATAGGAAACGACAGGAGGTTTTGTTCGCTGTTGGTGACATGGTTTGGTTGTCCTCTAGGAATCTGCGGTTGAGGATTCCTTCTAAGAAATTGGGTCCCAAGTTTGTAGGGCCCTTTAAGGTGCTTCAGGTTGTCAACCAATCTGCTGTTAGGTTGGAGGTTCCTACCTCCTGGAGAATTAATCCGGTCTTTCATGTCTCTCTGTTAAAAAAAGCTGTTGTGTCGGATGGTGACGCCTCTGCCTCTGTTCCTCCGGTGGTGGAGGACGGGGAATATGAAATTTCTCGCATCCTTGACTCTAGACGGTATAGAGGTAGTTTGCAGTATCTTGTGGCCTGGAAAGGTTTCGGACCCGAGGATAACTCTTGGGTGAGGTCAGATGATGTTTCCGCGTCCAGACTTATCAGAGCGTTTCACAGGAGATTTCCTGATAAGCCTGGTCCTAGGGGATCCGGAGGATCCTCTTAGAAGGGGGGGTACTGTTAGAACCTTGCTGTTAGGTTTTTTTTCCTTTGCTGGTCACATGACCTTGTTGGCCTATTTAATCCTGCTCCGCCCTTCTGGCTTTGCTGGACTTCATTGTATATCTACTTTCTAGCTAGCCTGTGCTCTGTATCTAACTCTGTTAGTTTGCTTGGTCTACGGACCTCTATGTTCTATCTATTTTGTTTGTTCTTCTGTCTGCTACTATTTCTGTTAGGAGGTGTCCCATATTCCTCCCAGTCCTTAGTTCTTGTAGGGATTCCCTCCCCAAATCTATAGGTCTCCGTACAGACTAGATTAGGACTTTAGCAGGTCTGATCGCAGGATCAGGTTCCCTGTTACATCGTAGGGATTCAGCTGAGTCTTATAGTAGGGACAGATCTCCTCTCTTTCCTTAGCTTTGGTAGCAGAACATAACAGGTGCAAACAACGGGCACATGAGAGTATAAGAGACTATGCGCTAAACCTACAAGAGGCCCTGAGAGCCATTAAGCAGGCAGACCCTGACAGCGTGGGAAATGAAGATAAGCTGTTGACTGAACAATTCATTGAGGGTCTACTGTGCAATGCCCACCGGACCCAGTTGCGGGCAATGGCCTTACAGGACCCTGACCTGGACTTTGCACAGTTCAAGGACAGAGCCATCCGGGTGCTCCAAGAACCGGCACCAGGTGGCGCTGTGACCCACAGGCGCCCTGCTATCACTTATCACCAGGAGACGGCGCCCTTGTCTGCAGGGCCTGTGGGAGCTGATGCGCAGGCTTTAAACAGTGACCCGGCTACAGACCTGCACCATCAGGTCCAAGAGCTGACTAACAGCGTTGCCGCGCTAACCAGAACTGTGCAGTCTTTACAGGTTTCTACTGCAGGGAAGATCGAGCTGGCATCCGGACCGGAGGACATCCCGTGGCGCCGACCAAGGAGGACCCCACCGGCCAGAGGAAGACCCAGCGATCGATACAACGAGGACGGACGACCTATTTGCCGCCGCTGCAATCAACCCGGACATGTGGCAAGGTACTGTCATTTAAACGGGCACAACCTGGGGTAGAGGGCCAACCCCCAGGCATAAGACCATCAGGCCCATCAAACTGGCGTGATAAATACGTAGGGGGACGTCCAATCTTGCCTGTGGTACTGGATGGCATTCCTATGAGTGCCCTACTAGACACCGGGTCACAGGTCACCACCATCCCGTACGTGCTCTTCAAGCAGTACTGGAATGACTTGGACATAACCCGCTACCCAGACGACGACCTGAGTATCATCGCCAGCAATGGTCAGCCCGTGCCGCAGGTGGGATTCAAGGAGGTGACCATTAAAATCGGTAAAGTCGAACTGGCGGCACAAGGACTGATTATAGTGGACATAGACCGTCATGAGAGTCACCCTAGAATCACCCTGGGAACCAATGTAATTGAAAATTGTCTTGCAGAGGTGATTCTCATTTTACAGCAGGTGGCCAAGAACGCCAGTTCCGGCCAGCAGCGTGTGCTCCAAAAAGAGATCCGGGCACTGATGAAGCGGCAACAGGTGGAACTATCTGGTGGTGAGATAGGTAGCGTGAGAATGTGTGACCCGTTCCCTATTGCCATGCCCCCAAAAAGTGAGATGATGATTTGGTGCCGGGCAGCTATTGGTCTAAGAGGTAGAGACTACCAAGCAATGGTAGAACCCGTCTACTCAGACAGTAGGCCCACCATTTTGACAGCACGGGGGGTGGTCGATGTACGCCATGGGAGGGTGCCCGTTCGCATCATAAATATCGGTGAGAGAGAAGTACACCTGCCCCGGTATGCCACGCTAGCTAAATTGTTCACCATAAACCAGAATTCTGTACAGGCCGTGGAACCCTTGCCTCCATCTCAACCAGAGGAAGGTAACGGCTCTAAGAAACCAGTGGGGGACTGGTGTCAGCAACTACATCTGGGTACCGAATCCACTCCCTCACACCAGAAACAAGGAGTCTATCGGGTGGTTCAAGAGTACGAGAGAGTGTTTAGTAAACACCCGTTAGACTTCGGGCGAGTAAAGGGGGTAGAACACCACATCCCCACGGGAGACCATCCTCCCATAAAGGAGAGATACCGACCCGTACCCCCTGCACACTACCAACACGCCAAGGGGATGCTTAGAGACATGAAGGAGGCTGGGGTAATCAGGGACAGCTGTAGCCCCTGGGCAGCTCCACTAGTCTTAGTGAAAAAGAAGGACAACACTATGAGAATGTGTGTAGACTACAGGAAGGTCAACCGTATCACACACAAAGATGCGTACCCGTTACCAAGGATAGAAGAGTCCTTAGCTGCATTAAAATCTGCTAATTTCTTCTCTACTTTGGATCTCACTAGCGGGTACTGGCAGGTTCCTGTAGCAGAGGCAGACCGAAAGAAGACCGCATTCACCACCCCGATGGGTCTCAGTGAATTTAACTGCATGCCGTTCGGGCTCTGCAACGCACCAGGAACCTTCCAACGGTTGATGGAATGCTGTCTGGGACACCGGAACTTCGAGACGGTCCTGTTATACCTGGACGATGTCATCGTCTATTCCAAGACCTACGAGGACCACCTGAAACACCTGGCAGAAGTGTTCGAAGCTCTGGCAAACTACGGCCTAAAGGTGAAACCCTCCAAGTGTCACCTCCTGAAACCAAAGGTGCAATACCTGGGACACGTGGTGAGTGCTGACGGAGTGGCTCCTGACCCTGATAAGATCACCGTGATTAAGGACTGGCCAAGACCCTCCAGCATAAAGGAAGTGCGGCAGTTCCTCGGGTTGGTAGGCTACTACCGAAGATTCATTCCCGGTTTCACCAAAATGGCAGCCCCTATGCAGGACCTCCTGATAGGTCAATCTCGAAAAGCCAAAAACCAGAAGCCGCCCTTCAGGTGGGAAAAGCTGGAAGAGGAGTCCTTTTGCCAGCTGAAGATGGCCCTCACGGGGGATGAAATCCTGGCATATCCAGACTACAGCCAGCCCTTTATCCTCCACACGGACGCAAGTAACATCGGGCTAGGAGCCGTGCTGTCCCAGATCCAGCAAGGAAAAGAACGAGTAATCGCTTACGCTAGCCGAAAGCTACGACCCACCGAGAGGAACCCTGAGAATTATAGCTCATTCAAGCTGGAGTTCCTGGCAGTAGTGTGGGCAGTGACCGAATGTTTCAAGCATTACCTTGCCTCCTCCAAATTCATCGTGTACACGGATAACAACCCGTTGACACACCTGGACACTGCAAGGCTCGGTGCTCTGGAACAGAGATGGATGGCTCGCCTGTCCAACTTTGAATTCACCATCAAATACCGGGCAGGACGCTCAAATGCCAACGCGGATGCCCTGTCTAGAATGCCGAACTTACCGGACGTAGGGGAAGATCCAGAAGATCTGGAAGAAGTTGAGCTCCCTGCGTTCCACCGTCATGGGATTACCCTGTATTCCCACCGTGTGAAGGACAGGCGCTCCGCGACGTTCAATCCCTTGCCCCACTACAACTGGGCGGAGACGCAAGACAGTGATCCTGCAGTCCGTCTGGTGAAGGAAATGCTGACCCAAGCCGATGCCAGTCTGGACCCAGACGCCCCAGAGGAGACTAAGCAACTGTGGAAGGAGAAAAGTAGGCTGTTCCTCTACAGGGAGAAGTTGTGCCGGAGAATGGTTAACTCTCGAACACATGAGTTGACCTGGCAGGTAGTGGTCCCCAGACGAGACGCGGCTATGATTCTGGAGGCGTACCACAACGGAGCAGGACATTTCGGGTGGAAGAAGCTGGAGTTCTTATTGCGTGAGCGGTTCTACTGGGTAGGCATGAGAGGAGCCATCGAGAGGTGGTGCAGAGACTGTGGACCGTGCCACCTAAGAAGGAAGGACCGTGCCAGCCAGAAGACTCCCTTGCAGCCCATCATCACCCGACAGCCACTGGAACTGGTAGCCCTGGACCATGTGAAACTGGCTCCAAGCAGATCTGGGTATGTCTACGCCCTCACAATCGTAGATCATTACTCCCGGTTCCTGGTGGTGGTCCCGGTCAAGGACTTAACGGCTCAAACAGCAGCTAGAGCCTTCCAGCAGCACTTCTGCCGTCCACACGGGTACCCGGACCAAGTGCTGACAGACCAAGGGCCAGCCTTCGAAGCGGAAGTCTTCCAGGAGTTCTGCAACCTGTATGGCTGCACGAAGATAAGAACAACGCCCTATCACCCACAAACTAATGGACTCTGCGAGAAGATGAACCAGGTGGTGATAGACCTCCTGAAAACATTGCCCCTGGAAGAACGCAGTCTGTGGCCTGAGAAGCTGCCTGATCTGGTGGACCTATACAACCACATCCCTGTAGGTTCTACCAACTGTACCCCGGCTTACCTAATGAGAGCGAGACCTGGTAAGCTGCCTATCGACCTGGATATGGGAGTCCTGACGCCCGAGGACACCTCGCCAGAGGCAGACTGGGATACAGAACGGCAGCAGCAGTATCGGAAAGTGCAGGAGAGCGTGGAGCGAAGTCTGTCTCAAGCTAGAGAAAGGCAAGAGAGGGCTTATAATCAGTATGCTCCCGCTGTTCCCCTGGTACCTGGAGAGCAGGTCTTGAAGAGGAAAAGACGGCTCCACAAGTTGGACGACCAGTGGGAGAAGGACCCGTACACCGTACTGCCATCAAGCCATGAGAACCCAAAGATTTGCGTGATCAGTAAGGATGGAGGAGAAACCACAGTCGTTGTCTCCAGAGACCACCTGAAGAAGTGTCCCGAGCAGCTGCAAAGCCCCGAAGAAGAAGATCAAGAAAACCCTCGACCCGCAGAGGAAAGGGAAGAAATGATCAGGACTGTACTCGGAGACTTCCCTCGGTCTTGGACACAAGTAAACGGTGCTGTCGTGGTACCCGTCCTCACCTTTCTCCAGCCAGCCCCGCAAGTGCCTACAGAAGAACCAGTAGAGCTGGAAGAGCAGCCGGCCCAAGAGGCAGAAGAGTCCACACCAGCAGTACAGGAGGATCAACCCTCTGCTAGTAGTGAGCCTGCCGTGCCCCTAGTGAGCAAAAGAGTGCGCAGAAAGCTGCCCAGCCTGCCCATAACACCTCCTACACCCTGTAGTGCAGGACCAGTTAGTGAGCTCCGTAGGTCCACTAGGGTTACCAGAGGCCAGATGCCCGTACGTTAGAGAATCTAAGTTGGCTAGTTGCTTTAACTATTTTATGTTTACCTGTTTAGTTGTAGTCGTTGCTAATTATGTTTTTCAGTTACAGATTTCTTTATATGGACTGACAGGTTATGGACAGTGAGTAACCGGAACTCTGTTGTAAATATGTTTGGAGCGTGACCCAGGAATGGACTAAAGACTGTTAAAGACTCGGGGCAGGACAGACCCCTACCTGGTTACGGCTCCCTGTTCTTTGGTGAAATGGACACCCTTATTGCTTCCCGGTTACGGACACGCCGTGACCATCTCATGTATTTAATTGTTATTGTTTATACCCTGTTATGTTTAGTCCGGGAGTACTAAATTTCACTAGGGGGGAATGTGGCACCCCAGGGGTCTGGTTTCCACAGTAATAGCAGTATTACGTCTGTGAGCAGGTGGGAGGTCTCCTGGGCAGGAATCCTAAGCATGCCACACCTCCTGCCCAGTCCTGGGAGGGGAAGAACTTCCCCTACATAAACTGGGGCTGAGGCAGGGTTAGAGAGAGGAGTTCCAGACAGAGACGGAGTCTGGTCTGGACACGCAGAAACAGGGAGAGACAGACATCAGGAGCTCTGTAGGAGCCAAGGAGAAGCGCCAGGGGCTGGAGCTGTGCAGAGCTCGCCCTGGGAGAAGGTACTAAAACCGGACACAGGAGTCCGAGGCTGTGGGGACTAAGATATACCCAGCAGCAGAATCCATCCGGCAGGGGATTCCAGGTCCTCTGGCCATAAAAGCCCGGAGGCTCAGTCACAACGAAGGGACCAGCACCGCCATCCCGGAGCGGAGGCTAACAGGAGGCCCCAGGTCACCAGCTATACGGGTGAGCACCACACGGTATACCCAGGGACGTGGGCTACTTGTAACCGCTGAAAGCAGGGTAGCCAGGAAGGGTACAGACTAACGGGAAGGCCTACAACTCCACCTGGCCAGGGGAACTCCGGCTTACTCGCAGACTAACCAGGCCCCAACTACTAGCCAGTACTCCCGGGGGAATTTGCCTTGTACCATCAGTAAAGGCCCTGAACTGTACCCTCGCGTCTCCGTGCTTCCTTGTCGCACCGTTAGTGCTGGGACATCCAC
This sequence comes from Phyllobates terribilis, assembly GCF_046119375.1. Lineage (NCBI taxonomy): Eukaryota > Metazoa > Chordata > Amphibia > Anura > Dendrobatidae > Phyllobates > Phyllobates terribilis. The sequence continues at coordinate 193,371,258 of NW_027362763.1, forward strand.
ACCATCACTCCCAACATCACCCACATCCGCTGCCCTGAGGCCATACCTCTCCCGTTGGGGGTTATATCAACATTGCTGCACACCTATACCACCGGCCTCAGCGGTCTGCCCTGCAGCGGCGGTTTCATAACCGCATTCAATGGGTGGCGTAGTCGGACACTAATACCATCATACCAATAACTGCCACTTAGTTTGACCACCATGGGCGCGGACCGGGTCACCACCACACGAAGACTACTACCCCCATCGGATCCGGCTCCGGGTATCCCGCGCGCCGCACTACAACACTGGCCCAGGGGGTGAGTCACAGACATAATTCTTGGTCTTCCTTTCCTTGAGAGGTACTCATGAGAGCCAGTTTCTTCATATGGATTAATGTTCTTTTTATTTCTGGACTTGAGAATACCTTTACAGTTTAGCAATTTTACTGATTGACTAAAGTAATGGTGGGTTGTGTTTTCACTTTACTAAGTTGAGTGGTTCTGGCCATATTCTGGTTTAGAACAAATGTGGAATAGGGCTCAGTACTGTATGGGGCTGTGTATCAACACTGCCTCTGAAAAACACATCCAATAATCACAAACACTTTCCACAAATGAACCCTTGATGAGGCATAACTGTTCATTGGAAGCAATTTCAAGTTCACACAAGTTATGCCAGAAATGTCCCACCGCTGGAACCCACACCAGGGGCCCAATCTTATGCTACTGTGAACAGACTGGTGGCCATAAATATATAGCTCCATTTACTTGTATAGCTTAAACTTTTCAATGGAAATGCCATGTCTGAGTGAGAAATACACTTCATTGCTGGTTTCAGACACCACTAAAGTGGCTGTATTTTAGTAGCCATATTAAATTGAACATATCGAAAGAACTATAAAGATATCCAAAGAACCACATGGTGATCTTAGGTTCAGTAACAATCTGAGAAGCCCAGGTATTATGGTTATAACATACATACTTTCAGGTGCGAACATACCATTGGGGCAACCTATGCAGTCACACAGAGGGCCAAGAGGTGAGGGAGGCCATTTATACCTCCAAAGCAGCAAGCAGCTTCTGTAACACACACGAAAAGGGGTGAATTGTGATGAGTTATTGGACTGCAAAGGCCCCAAATACTGTAATTGCACAGGAGCCCTCTTCTGCCTATTTTCGCCTTTGCAGAAATGATGCCACATCATGGTTTTCTCATTATTATAAAAATATGAACAGAACAAGATATGACTATTGCTCTCAGTGGTTAGACATCTATATTTCATAAAACATAAATGGGAAAATATATCTACTCTCCTTGACCTTACATGTGACAAAATATTCCCTGGAGTGTCTGTAAAGTCATCAATGCCATGCAAGGACATTTCACAAGGCAGAAAAGCAGTGTCAAGGAGGTTGTATCAAGAGATACAGCTAAAAGGGCTATTCAACCACAAGAATATTTACACCTAAATGTAATCTGTACTTACTATTTATCAATGCATAGAGTATTAGGTCCAAGTGGCAAAACTGGGTTTCATCAGAGAAAATAACTTTACAGTAAGGAAAGAGATTGCAGAAGACTGGGGTAAAGTTATTTTCTCTGATGAAGCTCCCTTAAGATAGCTTGGGACATCTGGAAGAATGATTGACCTCAGAAGAAAAGGTGATCACTACCATGAGCTTTGTATCATGCCAACGGTAAAGTAGCCTGGGACCGTTCACATGTGAGGTTGTTTTTCATCCAATGCAGAGGACTCACACAAAATTTTGCCTAAGAACAATATCATGAATTAAGATGTTATCTAAACATCCTCCAAGAGCAACTTCTAACGATCCAGACCCAATTTGGTGAAGGACAATGGTTTTTCCATCAGGATGGAGTACCATGTCACAAGGCAAATGGGACGAAAGGGGGGACAACAAGCTCAATATGATCTTATCCATGGGAGGAATAAGGTATTTGATGTATTGAGGAACTGGTTACCTGTCTCGGTTGTGTAAACCCACAAAGGGGGAATCAAGATAAATTAGCTGCTGCAGCACCCTCGGATCGGGAGTCCCATCATAACAATCAATTGATAGGAGAAATGGGTAATTTTCTATGTAGATATCAGGAGACCGGGGAAAAGTAATAATAAGATCAAGCGGTTTATTCTCTATGCATTTCAAAGTTGAACAAACTTCTTTCTCAGGAGAACCACAGTAGAGAACAAACCGCTTGATATTATCATTACTGTTCCCCGGTCTCTTGATATCTACATTGGCAGCGTGGACTATCATCCTCATTCTTTTACCAATTGACAAGGCAAAAGTGATAACTAAGTGGCTCAGTGAACAAATCAATGAAATTTTAGATACATGGCCAAAAAACTTCTCAAATCTCAATCCCATTGAAAACCTGTGGTCAATCTTCAAAAAGCAGGGGCAAACCAAAACACAAAATTTATGATAAACTCCAAGCACAGTTTAGGGAAAAATTGGTTGCCATCTGTCACGATCTGGCCCAGAAGATGATATCCAGCTGCAAGGGCGAACTGTAGAAGTCTTGAAAAACAAGGGTCAATACAGTTAATATTGAGTCTTTCCATAAACTTGATGGATTTGTTAATAAAAGTTCAAAATCTGATGAAATGTTGATAATTGTACTTCACTAATCATAGAAACAGCCAACTAAAAGATCTTAAAACAATGAAGAAGAAAAATATGTGAAAACCAAAATTTGTGTCAGTCTCAAAACTTTTGACCACAACTGTATATCTGGAACAATAGTTAAAATAGTATCTGGTGACCAGATATAAAACATGAGGTTTCAGGTTCTTGATAGTGTTGGGCGAGCGTGCTTGGCGCTGCTCGATCAAGCCTCGGGGTGCTTAATAGAGTAGTGAACAGTGCCAAGTATCGCATGCTGCTCGAGTGCTCGGATCCCCGTAAGTGAATTTTATGAGCTGGGCGCAGAGAGAGAGACAGAAAGAGAGAGAGAGAAAATGTATCCGTCCTCCGGAAAAATGCTTGAGTTTGCCATTCACTTCCATTATGCTCCATTCACTTCCATTTGAGTACCGAGCACTCGAGCATTTAACTGCTCGACTAACACTAGTCCTTGATGCAAAATCTATTACAGTATCCCCAAATTGTATACACATTTTATCTGGTGTTCTCTTATGCCCACAGTGATGTCAAGCCAAGTAAATACAATGATGTAACTGTACAGGTATAAAACATATAGTAATGTCATATTGCAGAGAAACAGTGATATTTCTGAACAGGGATAACAGGGAGAGCAAGATCACAGCACAGTGGTAATTACCAAAATGACAGCACAGTAATATTAGTCACAGAGATGTCACAAGGCAAAGTCAATACACTAAATGATGTCACAGTGCATAGTTAATAAACATAGTGACGTCCCAGGAAAAAGCAATGTGACAGGAGAGTAATCATAGTCAAGCTAAGTTCAAACAAGTGTTTCAAAAATTGTCAGATTTTCAACCAGGAAAAAATGGATAATTTTTCATCTATATTGTCATATGCATGCCATCGGTACAGCACTTATTTTTATACATCAGCAATGAATAAAATTTAGACCAAATACAGTTTTCTATGTTAAGAACAGCAATATATTTGTAAAAATCGCATGCCATATGGTTGATCTGTATGGGATCCAATTTTTTTGCACACCCCTAGACTTGTATAGGCGAGTCTCATATGAAATACTGGAAAAGATAAGAATATGCTAAGAATTTTTTAACGCGGACATTCAGTCCACGTCAAAAAAAACAAAACCCAATTGAATGACATTGGTTTGAGTGCTATCAGTTTTTCCCACGGACAGCACACAGACAGAAAATACGGTCGTGTGCACGTAGTCTCATAGTGTATCCTAAAACAAGAATAATCAGCAAAGTGATGTGAAAGAAACAGGAATAACAAAGTGATATAATAGAAGTGTACAAGGGTAATAAACATTGTAATACAAAATCATAAATAGGGGTTATGGCACATAATAATGTCACAGCATTGGAATAATGCACACAGTGATATCATAGATCAGGGATAAAGAACCAGAACAGAAATAATAACCACAATGACTTCATAGCTACCGGCTAAGGATCGCAGTGATGTCATAGTACAGAGGTCTCCATGTTCTGGGGTTCAGATATTGCTACAATGGTACATTGTACTGGGCAAAATTCACACAATATACATACAGCTTGTTGAGCAGATCTGTCACCTTGAACTTACAGTTATATGAAAAAGTTTGGGCACCCCTACTAATCTTAAGCTTAATGTTTTTTAAAAAATTGGTGTTTTTGCAACAGCTATTTCAGTTTGATATATGTAATAACTGTTGGACACAGTAATGTTTCTGCCTTGAAATGAGGTTTATTGTACTAACAGAAAATGTGCATTCAAACAAAATTTGACAGGTGCATAAGTATGGGCACCCTTATCATTTTCTTGTTTTAAATACTCCTACCTACTTTTTACTGACTTACTAAAGCACTTTTTTTGGTTTTGTAACCTCATTGAGCTTTGAACTTCATAGCCAGGTGTATGCAATCATGAGAAAAGCTACTTAAAGTGGCCACTTGCAAGTTGTTCTCCTGTTTGAATCTCCTCTTAAGAGTGGCATCATGGGCTCCTCAAAACAACTGTCAAATGATCTGAAAACAAAGATTATTCAACATAGTTGTTCAGGGGAAGGATACAAAAAGCTGTCTCAGAGATTTAACCTGTCAATTTCCACTGTGAGGAACATAGTAAGGAAATGAAGAATACAGGGACAGTTCTTGTTAAGGCCAGAAGTGGCAGGCCAAGAAAAACATCAGAAAGGCAGAGAAGAAGAATGGTGAGATCAGTCAAGGACAATCCTCAGACCACCTCCAGAGAGCTGCAGCATCAACTTGCTGCAGATGGTGTCACTGTGCATCGGTCAACTATACAACACACTTTGCACAAGGAGAAGCTGTATGGGAGAGTGATGCGAAAGAAGCCGTTTCTGCAAGCACGCCACAAACAGAGTCGGCTGAGGTATGCAAAAGCACATTTTTAGAAGCCAATTTCTTTTTGGAAGAAGGTCCTGTGGAATGATGAAACCAAGATTGAGTTGTTTGGTCATACAAAAAGGCGTTATGCATGGCGGCAAAAAAACACAGCATTCCAAGAAAAACACTTGCTACCCACAGTAAAATTTGGTGGAGGTTCCATCATGCTTTGGGGCTGTGTGGCCAATGCCGGCACCGGGAATCTTGCTAAAGTTGAGGGATGCATGGATTCCACTCAGTATCAGCAGATTCTTGACAATAATGTTCAAGAATCAGTGACAAAGTTGAAGTTACGCAGGGGATGGATCTTTCAGCAAGACAATGATCCAAAACACCGCTCCAAATCTACTCGGGCATTCATGCAGAGGAACAATTACAATGTTCTGGAATGGCCATCCCAGTCCCCAGACCTGAATATCATTGAACATCTGTGGGATCATTTGAAGAGGGCTGTCCATGCTCGGCAACCATCAAACTTAACTGAACTGGAATTGTTTTGTAAAGAGGAATGGTCAAAAATACCTTCATCCAGGATCCAGGAAATCATTAAAAGCTACAGGATGCGACTAGAGGCTGTTATTTTTGCAAAAGGAGGATCTACTAAATATTAATGTCACTTTTCTGGTGAGGTGCCCATACTTATGCACCTGTCAAATTTTGTTTGAATGCAGATTGCACATTTTCTGTTAGTACAATAAACCTCATTTCAAGGCAGAAACATTACTGTGTCCAACAGTTATTACATATATCAAACTGAAATAGCTGTTCCAAAAACACCAATTTGTATAAAACATTAAACTTAAGATTAATAGGGGTGCCCAAACTTTTTCATATAACTGTAAGTAGAGTTTGCTTGAAACCTGCTCCCATTGCCAAAATAATGATTTATACATTTGCATGCTACAGTCATTTATTCCACATCTTGTTACAACATTTGTCAGATCCTTTAACCACAAATGACAAAACGTTTAATGTGACCTTTTTGTCTACAAATCCTTTTTATTACATTTCCCCTGTGACTAGCTTTTTATACAGCGTTTCCTATTCCCACTCATGTCTGATTCCTCAGCTTCTCTCTATCCTCCCATGCTTCTCTCGCTGCCACCTTTACTGTAAAGTGTTTCACATTTTCTTCCAATGTGACACCTGGGAATGTGACCTTCTGCCCTGACACATCTATCTTCCTTTGAGAACACCTCTGTTAGAGCATGTTATATTTTATTCAAAAATCTTATCCCGATCCTTTTTTTGCCTATATTTGGGTAAAAAGAAAAGTACAAAAGATCAATATAATCTTTGGTTATTCATTACCAAGGTAAGAAACTCTACTGATTGTAGAAAGAAATGTATCCTATATATTTAAATTAAAAAGCTTTTTCTTAGGACTTTAATACTCACTACCTGCCCTTAGGATTGATGAAAATCCAACTCCTGGCATCCCTAGTAGGGTTGAGCGAGTATGTTCTGTCCGAGTACGCTCGGGCTGAGCTCCGAGTATCTACAGCTGCTCGGTGATGTGTTTGAATCGCTCCCGTGTGCATGATTTGTGACTGTTTGGCTGCTTTATTACATGTGAGGAATGTGTAAGAAATTGACATTCCTCATATGTAATAAAGCTGTCAAACAGTTGCAAATCATGCACACAGGAGCGATTCAACCATATCACTGAGCAGCTGTAAATACTCGGAGCTCGGCCCGAGCATACTCGGCGAAAGGGTTAATAGAACATACTCGCTCAACACTAATCCCTACAGATCAGCTTAGAGGTGTTGTGGTGCACTGCTCAGTAAATTGAATAGTTGTCTTCAAGCTCTCTCCCATGAAAGGATATATGACAAGCTTGCAGCACCATTTATGATCACTACGGCATTCATGGCGCTGTACCACTTTCACTACATTGTGACTCCTGTAATTATCTGGTCATCAAGGGGTTAGGAGCTGGCCTCCCATCAATCTGATATTAATAATTTAACATAAGGATAGCTCATTAATATCAAAGGGCTGGTCCAAAGTCCAAAGCAATTTTCATCCTAAATCCCTATCTATTTAATGTCATAACCTAAAGTATTATCTAATATACTTGAATTAAAAATTCCTTACCCTTCCATAACTACTCTAACTGCTTTTCTAATTTTTTTTCCATTTACTTTTTGATGACACTTCGTTTGAGAATCACAGTGCATGCTGGGATATGCAAACAAAGCATCATCAAGTGGCAGAGGCTGCAGTCACAGTCACAGCCTCTGCCACCTCCCTGAAATTAAGCATCATCAGTGATGCTCGTTTCAGGGGCTTGGCTAGTCCCTGCGCGATGAGCACTGTGTTATGTGCACAATGACAGTACACTCTCCATTGTTGGCTCAGATCAGCAGTAACAAGCCAGCAGGAGAGAGCTTAGCACATCGGGTATTCTGATAACGCACTCTCCTGCCGGCTCGTTACTACTTATCTAAGCTGACAATAGAGAGCATGCTGTCATTGTGCACATCGCACAGTGCACCTTGCGCAGGGACTAGCCCAGCTCTTGAAATGAGCATCACTGATGACGCTTAGTGTCAGAGAGGGGGCAGAAGCTGCGGCAGTGACCACAGCCTCTGACCCTGATGAAGCTTTGTTTCAGCATACTAGCATGCACTGCGATTCTCAAAACGAAGTGTCATCAAGAAGGAAGTGGAAAAAATAGAAAAGCAGTTATGATAGTGTAGTTAGGAAAGGATAGAGAATTTTTAAATTCAAGTATATTTGAAAATAGTTTAGATTATGGCACTAAATAGATTTAGTTGGAAATTACTTTGGACCACCCCTTTAAAAATCTTCAAAACCAATTTACATATTTCCACATTTCTATTGAGCAGAAGGCAAAATACTTTTTAAACTGTAATAGCATGTACAGTAGGCAAATGGACATATAAGGACCATCTAGGTAACAGAAGAAATCAGTCGACCACATGCATCTTCCAAAATAGAACCTTTTGCAATATATTTATAGTTATTGCCTCCAACGTAGAAATCTTAGCTAGTCCAGAAACCTTTGAAGCCTCCGCACATGTCATTTTCTATTACGCACCCCAAGTGTGCAGTCAACAGAGTCTGCAGGCTATGTGGAGGCCTCTGGAAACATACAAGAAATTACATTTCAGGCAATTTTCTGCATCTCTGATGTTCAGCCAAGGCGACAGTTTAGTTTACTAACAGCTACATTATTCACCTGTTTTTTAATTCCTTGACAAAACAGATATTTTTATTTGCAGGGAGAGCTGGAACGTGTATATTCACCCTTCAGCAACCATGCAAAAATAATCCTGCCGGGCATGCAAAGGTCAGTAATAGTATGTACGAGGAACACAGATTATTTAAGTTCAACATTCACAATACTTCTGCTGAGCACGTTCTGTCCCTCTTTAGATTTTATTACCATTTTTATTGACTTGGGCCGCCTCTCGTTGCATAATTCAATGTACACAAATCCTTCAGCTTGTCAAAAATGACAAATGGGATGGATTGGTGCTCCTGTAAAATAGGAGCCATGTGCAAAGCTTCAGCCTGATTCCCTGAACAGCTTTTATTCTGACAATGCTTTACACTTCAGATATTTTACAACTTAATGTGGGATAAAGTAAAGGGCTGCCAATGACAGTTCTACTGGTTAAATAATCATATCCTATGTGTACATACATTGTGTATAGATAGTGGGTTAAAAAAGACATACGTCCATTAATGAGACGCTATCAGAGATGATTAGGTAGGTACACGTACAGAAAGCAAAATGTGGCAGCAGGCCGCAGTATAGATGTGATGTGTATGGTTGTCAAATTGGACTAATGAAAAGTAAGTGCAACAACATACATGCACAGTTAAATGTCTACATTTGTTAAACATTTTTTTCAACAAAATTGAACCCCCTTCCCAAACATGCTGGATAGGTACACATACAAAAAACCAACACATGCAAAAGGGTGCTATATTAGTGTGGCATTTACAGATGAAAATTTTGATTAGTAAAACAGATGTTCAAAGAAATAGTTGGCAACGTGCACTTTGTGAGGTCAACAGTTGCAGTTAAATATGTGAATTTTGGGTTATTTATTTTGAATTTAAATAAATATATATTTTGCCCCTTCACAAAAAGGTTTCCTCAAGAAATTCAAAAACTCAGTACAGGCGTTGGAACAAGCAAGCACACCATTTCTAATTGAATCTGATTTCAAATTTTTTTTCTGTAAAAAATATTGTTCTGCCTTGTTACTTCTTTCTAGTGCATTAAGACGGAAGAAACAAATGTGTACTTGTAAATGAAATGCAGCTGGACAGATGCCAGCTACACCACATCACTGATTAATCACACTTAGACTGGGGTCACACGACTGTAGATTCTCTCATTAAAGAGAATCGGGCTGATCATGCTAATGACACTCAGATTAAACTCTGATCAGAGTTTGATCCGAGTATCAGCATAGTTTGTGATCCGATTCTATTGGATGAGAGAGAAGATGGAGAACAAAATTTCTCCATCTTCTCCATTCTGTGAGTCAGCGGAAATCAGACTGCACTCGGATGACATCTAAGTGCAGTCCAATGATTTCCACGCACCCATAGACTTGAATGGGAGAGTCTCATCTGATTTACGTGTCAAATCGCAGCATGCTGTGATTATTTTCTCATGCCCAATCGGTATGAGAAAAAAACATTGAATAGCACAACCCTATCATTACTCCCTGAAGAAGCGAGGAGCGAAACGGCGTTGGAGTGGTGTGAGGGGGCCAGGGTATGCTCACTCATCATTCTCTTTATGTTTATGTGGTCTCCCATATTTGGATGTATTATATGAATTTCTCAGGATCTCCCCATTAGTGAGAGCCTGCATATGGCAGGAATTTAAGAAAATGTATGGCAGCTGATCTTTCCTGAATGGGTATTCTGTGATTAATTAAATTAGATTTTTCTTATATTTATTGCACAAGCACTTTACGCTTATTGATTTTGGTATATATATTTCTGTCATCACATTTCCACTTTTTAAGTGACTACATATGCCTAATTTATAATAGTGTGGGATTTTTCTTTTGGGCTAATTTATGTGCTTCTCTATATATGGCGGTATTTATAGCAATAATTCAACACATATTGTCTGCTATTTTTACTTAATTTTTCTAAGTTTGGATAAATTGATAATTAATATATTCTTTGCACTGGCACTTTATATTTTTTACATTTTTTGTATATATTGACACTATACCGCCATATCTAGATGAGTATGTTTGTAGAAATGGTGACTATGAATAATCTACCTAGTAATTAAATCTATGTGATAGACCCATTTGACTATATATTTTTGTGAGCATCCCCCTTCCCCCTCTTGAGTCTTATTTTAATTATGTTTTAGATTTATGTTTAATTTTAGTCTTGTTGTCTGTTTTTATTTCTTCATGTATTCAATAAAAATTATGTATTAATAATTGTCTATATTGTAGTTCTTTATACCTCTTTGTTGGTCTACTTTGTATGGTTTGAGGTATTTTGTTATATACTTCTTTGAAACTTGTGGTATTTACTTCTTCTATAGGATCTATTCAACCCTATCATTAGTCTGAATGCTATCCGATAAACAAATTGGATAGCACATATCCGATTAATGCGGTGATGTGTCTGAGCCCATAGTCTGGACCTGCTGCTAGCATCGCTCTCTTCCAGTATCAATTAAATCTCTGTATTATTCACAGACTACTATTCTCATCTACTTCACTGCTGTTGTTATACAACACATTATGGCTTTCTCTTCATACCTCTATTATAAGCTCTGCCATGTTCTTACTATTTTAAAACACCATGAAATGGCTGCTGCAATCCTTCCTAGGCTTTTATACAGCCTATGAGACTGTATGTTTTCTCACAAAACGATATATAAATCTATTCAGCCTCCCCTGCTCTATAACATGGTGCCTGCAGACTATTGCATTTTCAAGGAGATAGGTTCCCTTTGTTTTCTAATGGGAACTTTACTTTAAGTTCTACCACTCAAATTGATCCATATGAGGGCAAAAATCGGGATCAATTTCTCATAAGTGTTGATATGCAAATTGCCTCTTCAGAGAAAAAGAGGACTTGTACTCTATAGCGCCACCTATTGGAAGCAGCAATCCTACAAGTCACAATCAACCCTTTAACGAGTCATGCAATATGACTGATTTTCATAAGTGTTGAAAAATTCCTTCTAGATCCCCTACTTGCAAGGGCACAGATCTTTGGGTCAACATTTTGCAATAATATTAGCCATAGCCATGTATATTGTGCTTCCCAAGAATGATGATTAAAGAGGTTGTCCACTAATTCTTTAACATTGATGACCTATCCTTAGAATAGGTCATCGATGTCTGATCGGTGGGTGTATGATACCCGGCAGCCCTGAAGATCTGCTGTTGATTTGAATAGGAGGTGGATGTGCAGTATCTGGCCGCGGCCACTATCAGTAGACGGAGCAGCTCTGTAACTGAGCGCTTCTGGTAGCCGCTGGGTGTCGCACACCCACGATCAGATATTGATGACCTATTCTAAGGATAAAGTATTGGACAACCTCTTTAACCCTTGCATAAATGAAACTTCCTTTTCAGACATCAACCCTGCTCTTATGGAGCAAATGTTCATTCTAGTTCATGGGGGAAGACTCCTTTTAGGTGAATAAACTCTTGCTGATAGTTGTACTTGCGTGTCACAAATGCAAATAGAAAGAGTAAAAGTAGGAGCCTTACAAGTCTTTTTTATATGTTTTAGTTTAAGTCGGCCGTTCGGTTGGGGTGCAAAGTGTTATACACCCACTGATCTGATATTGATGACTTATTAAAAGGATAAGGTCAGCAATATCATAGCTGCGGGTGACCCCTTTAATTGGCAACTTTCTAGAAAAACAGAAGAGTAATGACCATTATGAGAAAGGTCACGTTAAAAGTTCCACGTAAGTAAAAGCTGAAATGAAAGACCTGACTCTATCAGCGGTAAGTGCACATTTATCACTTTCATACATAAGAGGATGTGGCTTTAAAATTTGCTTTGTCATAAGATGTCTTAGTTTTCGGCTTACGTGCAGTACAAGAAGGATCTGCCATCACTGTGACTGTGGGCTGCATGAATGACAAAGGGCAGCCGCCTCGCTAGACATCATTTCCATAGGGTAAGTAGAAAGCCCGGATGGTAATTTAGGAAGTAAAGAATGAACAGTCCAACAGGACGAGTCAATGAAGACAACACTGTATCATTTACATAATCCATTCTCTGCAGTGTGTTTTGTGAAAGTAGAAAACCTTGCACCGCAAACTATTGATAAACCAGCTGGGCTTTAACATAAAAGGAAAATTAGGATTGATTTGGGATAAAATTGCCATAGAATGTCCAACATGAATCTTTTCAGGCTTTTAACTAACCATTGTTTTCACGAGACTTGCTTATGGGAGAATAAATAGTAAAGGAATACATTAACGTCCAATGGACTGTGCATTGTAAACTACTATCATTAAAGTAATTACTGGATTCAGGGAGATTAGAACATTTCTATGAAGCTCTAAAAGGAATTGTAGGAACAAGGTGAAAATATACAGTATAGGCAGCATCATTATGCAGAAATATGGGGTCCATATGTTTGGTCTATCTGCAATGTCACCAAGTAGATTATTTTTCTCTTTACAGTAATAGAAGTGTGTGTTAAGACACCGCCCTCGCTAATCATACCGATTTTCACAGCAAGATATAATTTGCTGTTGTCTTTCAACATGCTTTATCAGTTATAATAACCTGGGGCGCTTTAACTGAAAATAAAAATATCTTCAAAGCTCATCAGTCAATGGGGCTCAGAAGATTACAACTCAAGGAAGATGAGTGTTACTACATTGGGTCAATTATAACAGTATGAGTAAAACATAATTCACTACATGTATGAAATATGACTATAAGATATTTACTAATTTGACTTTATTAAAGTCTATGCAAAATTCTGGTTAGGGAAAAAACTGAAACCGTACGACCGCGCTCACACTCCCTAAACACACCAGATAGTGTACCTAGTTGGATAGTATAAATATGTGCATATAAAAAAATGGGTATAAGATATGGTCTGATAAAACTGAAAAACAGCCCCACTATGGTGGCTGCTCCACCTCCAACCGATTAATTATGCCTATAGACAAGTGAGTAGGGCATATGCAGAAAATTGGATAGTGTTTGGCACATACGTAGTTAAAAGATCATGCACAGAGAAGCAGCTTGCTAGCTAGGATGCTGGTGATCGTGCCCTCTACTACAAATAAACTAGGTGACACCCTGATGAAGAAGGACAGCGTCCTTCGAAACGCGTCGGTCTGTGTGGCCTGTTCTAGGTGCCTAGCCCCTTTTTTGTAACGTCATTTTTTCACGCCCCCTGCGCGCGGTGTCTGTCTTTTCACACGCTGTCTGCCGCGTGCTGAGTGGAGCCTTTCCGGGAGGACGCTCCTGCGTCTGACATTTGACATCTACAGTGAGACTAACGCGGTGACAGCAACGCCAGTCCGTGGAGCATCCGGGCACTTACAAGGTATTTTTACATTCATCACTTAGTTTATTTGTAGTAGAGGGCACGATTGGAGGTGGAGCAGCCACCATAGTGGGGCTGTTTTTTTACATTTATCAGACCTTATCTTATACCCATTTTTTATGCACATATTTATGCTATCCAACTAGGTACACTATCTGGCATGTTTAGGGAGTGCGAGCGCGGTAGTATGGTTTCAGTTTTTTCCCTTATTTTCAGGACAGGTTATTCACACAGAGCCTGTGTCACTATCAGCAGCTGCACACAATTCCAGAAGTGCAGCGCGAGTGTGTTTTTATATAAAATTCTGGTTCGCTTACAGGGAATCTGTCAGTAGGATCAACCCAGCTAAGTTGTCTATATGGGCATGTAGGTCATAAAAAGCTGAATAACATGAAAATAAAAGTGTGAGATGTGTAATGACAGACAGCTCATTTATATATTAAGGAAAACATGGATTTCTCTGAAATAAGACAGAATCACAGATATCAAGGTATCATTTTATTCAGCTTCCAATAATCTGCATGCCCATATACACGGCTTAGGAGGGTTGATCCCACTGATAGATTCCCTTTAAAGGGATATTCCAACTAGCAACAACATCACCTACCTACCCACTATGAGATTCCTGCTGTGACCACCTGGTCCACTAGTATACACTAGGAGGTGTATAGAGTGATAGTCGAACATATTCACTCCAGCTCCATACAACCCTATGCGAGATATGGAATCAATCACTTGTGTACCTGGCTATACAGTGCTGGCCAAAAGTATTGGCACCCCTGCAATTCTGCCAGATAATACTCAGTTTCTTCCTGAAAATTATTGCAATCACAAATTCTTTGGTATTATTCTCTTCATTTAATTTGCTTGCAAGGAAAAAACACAAAAGAGAATGAAGCAAAAATCAAATCATTGATCATTTCACACAAAACTCCAAAAAAGGGCCGGACAAAAGTATTGGCACCCTCAGCCTAATACTTGGTTGCACAACCTTTAGCCAAAATAACTGCGAACAACCGCTTCCGGTAACCATCAATGAGTTTCTTACAATGCTCTGCTGGAATTGTAGACCATTCTTCTTTGGCAAACTGCTCCAGGTCCCTGATATTTGAAGGGTGCCTTCTCCAAACTGCCATTTTGAGATCTCTCCACAGGTGTTCTATGGGATTCAGGTCTGGACTCATTGCTGGCCACCTTAGAAGTCTCCAGTGCTTTCTCTCAAACCATTTTATAGTGCTTTTGGAAGTGTGTTTTGGGTCATTGTCCTGCTGGAAGACCCATGACCTCTGAGGGAGACCCAGCTTTCTCACACTGAGCCCTACATTATGCTGCAAAATTTGTTGGTAGTCTTCAGACTTCATAATGCCATGCACACGGTCAAGCAGTCCAGTGCCAGAGGCAGCAAAGCAACCCCAAAACATCAGGGAACCATGTTTGACTGTAGGGACCGTGTTCTTTTCTTTGAATGCCTCTTTTTTTTTCCTGTACACTCTATGTTGATGCTTTTTCCCAAAAAGCTCTACTTTTGTCTCATCTGACCAGAGAAAATTCTTCCAAAACGTTTTAGGCTTTCTCAGGTAAGTTTTGGGAAACTCCAGCCTGGCTTCTTTATGTCTCGGGGTAAGAAGTGGGGTCTTCCTGGGTATCCTACCATATAGTCCCTTTTCATTCAGACGCCGACGGATAGTACGGGTTGACACTGTTGTACCCTCGGACTGCAGGGCAGCTTGAACTTGTTTGGATGTTAGTCAAGGTTCTTTATCCACCATCCGCACAATCTTGCGTAGAAATCTCTCGTCAATTTTTCTTTTCCGTCCACATCTAGGGAGGTTAGCCACAGTGCCATGGGCTTTAAACTTCTTGATGACACTGCGCACGGAAGACACAGGAACATTCAGGTCTTTGGAGATGGACTTGTAGCCTTGAGATTGCTCATGCTTCCTCACAATTTGGTTTCTCAAGTCCTCAGACAGTTCTTTGGTCTTCTTTCTTTTCTCCATGCTCAATGTGGTACACATAAGGACACAGGACAGAGGTTGAGTCAACTTTAATCCATGTTAACTGGCTGCAAGTGTGATTTAGTTATTGCCAACACCTGTTAGGTGCCACAGGTAAGTTATAGGTGCTGTTAATTACACGAATTAGAGAAGCATCACATGATTTTTCAAATGGTGCCAATACTTTTGTCCACCCCGTTTTTTAGGTTTGGTGTGGAATTATATCCAATTTGGTTTTAGGACAAGTCTTTTTGTGTTTTTTTCATTGAAGACAAATTAAATGAAGAGAATAATACCAAAGAATTTGTGATTGCAATCATTTTCAGGAAGAAACTGAGTATTATCTGACAGAATTGCAGGGGTGCCAATACTTTTGGCCACCACTGTATATGCCATATATGGGAGGAGGGGGTCCTGGCTATATATGTGATACTGTACGTGGGGGAAGGGAGCTTGGCTATATATGCCATATGTGGGGGAGAATGGACTACGCAATATATGTGTAATGCACACGCCCGGACTGACTGGCGTGTGCGTGTTTAGTGGTTCCACTGTGCCATGAACCGGAGAGTGCCTGGAGGGGCGTAACTAAGTATCTGCTCAATCCGACCAAGGTCGCACGACGGCATACGACGCCAGTGCACCAGGGAGGAACCGAGCAGAGGGACCAGGGTCTACTCCAGGTCAGACTCCGGACAAGGCTGTTGACCCACACCGGGGAATACAGGAACAGGCAGGCTAGAGCGCAGGCTGGGTAGGGTCCAGTACAGACTGGGAGACGAGTTCAGAGCCGCAGATGCGGTAATCAAACAGAGTAAAGCGAAACCGCAGGTGCGGTAAACAAGGCTGAGCAGAGCAAAACCGCAGACATGGTGGACAAGGCTGAGCAAAGCAAAACCGCAGATGCAGTGGACAAGGCTGAGCAGAGCAAAACCGCAGACGCGGTAGACAAGGCTGAGCAGAGCAAAACCGCAGACATGGTGGACAAGGCTGAGCAAAGCAAAACCGCAGACGCGGTGGACAAGGCTGAGCAGAGCAAAACCGCAGACGCGGTAGACAAGGCTGAGCAGAGCAAAACTGCAGGCGCGGTGGACAAGGCTGAGCAAAGCGAAACCGCAGACGCGGTGGACAAGGCTGAGCAAAGCGAAACCGCAGACACGGTGGACAGGGCTGAGCAAAGCGAAACCGCAGACGCGGTGGACAAGGCTGAGCAGAGCGAAACCGGAGACGCGGTGGACAAGGCTGAGCAGAGCGAAACCGCAGACGCGGTGGACAAGGCTGAGCAGAGCGAAACCGCAGACGCGGTGGACAAGGCTGAGCAGAGCGAAACCGCAGACGCGGTGGACAAGGCTGAGATAAATCGCCGAAGAGGTAAAGAAAGACAAAGCAAAGGGGATAGGGCTCTGTTCACATGGAACAGACTGGAAAAGAAAAGCAGAACCAGATACACACAAGGTACTTGCAAAGAAGTAACGAAAGGACTCCAACTCACAAACGGAGGTACAATGACAACGAGTAGAAGTTAGGTGCAGGTTCAGACTCTACAGAAAAAGGGAGCAAACGGACATAAAGACAAAACAGGAAAGAAGCTAGGAGACAGTTCAGACAAGAACAGTTACTGCAACAAAATGCAGGAACGAGCCTAGGTAAAGTCAAGTGCTGGTTCAGACACTGCAGAAAAAGGGAGCAAACGGACATAAAGACAAAACAGGTAAGAAACTAGGAGACAGTTCAGACAGGAACTGTACTGCAACAAATACAGGAGCGAGTCTGGGTATGCGGCCCCCAGAGGGCGAGACAAACAGGCTAGGAGCGTGTTCAGACAGGCCTGGAAATACAGCCTCCAGGAAGGCAGAGAGACAGCTGGCTAGAGTGCACAGACAGGACACAGTTCAGACACGGGAACTGATACCGTAAGGCAGGAAACATAGACAGGACCTGGCATGTCAGCGACCAGAAGCCAACTGACAGAACAAGATGCTCAGGCAAGGATTCCAAGGAGGAGCTGGGTTAAATACCAGGTGACAGACAGCAATAGGCTGAGGACGCATCAGGGGAGTGTCAGCAGCAGCTACAAGAAACAGGAAGTTCAGCGGGCGTTGCCCTAAGCAGCAAGAGCAGAGCAAAGCAGACAACATGGAAAGAAGCCAGAATGGCAGTCTGGACTGGAGATCAAGTGCGCGCTCTTGCACAGTGGGAGATGGACCACTATGCAAGTACGCCGCCAGGTATGCTACAGTACCCCCCCCCCTTACGCCCTCTCTTCTTCAGGCCTGCCAGAATCTTCCGCAGGGAATTTGAGGGCCAATCCTTCTCCTCAAGGAGATTACTTCTACTGTCCACAGGAAGAAACAAAACTGGTCTCATCTGGGTAGCTAGGATGCTACCTCCTATCCAGCCATCCTCAACATCAAATGAAACGGGTGGAGTACCAGGAACAGCACACAAGGAAGTCTCTCTCCACCTATTATCAGGTAGCACCCCAGAGGGTTCAGGAGACAACTGGAAGTTCTCTGCCGGGTTGGAGGGGTGCAGAGACTCAGGGGTAACCTCTGCTTCGGGGTACATCTTGTCAAGCTCACAGGATGAAATGGGCGAGGTATCAGGTACAAGGTGTAGAAAAGTCACTGTCCCTTTGTTATCTGGTGATACCCCGGAGGATTCAGGAAACAACTGGAGGTCCTCCGCCGGATCGGAGGAGTGCAGAGACTCGGGGGTAACCTCTGCTTTGGAGTACACTAGGTCGGACTCACTGGACGAAGCGGGCGAGGCATCAGGTACAGAGTATAGGAAAGTCTCTGTCCATTCGCTACCAGGTAGCACCCCGAAGAGTTCAGGAGACAACTGGAGGTCCTCCGCCTGGTCGGAGGGGTGTAGAGACTTGGGGGTAACCTCTGCTTCGAAGTACACTAGGTCGGACTCACTGGACGAAGCGGGCGAGGTATCAGGTGCAGAGTATAGGAAAGTCTCTGACCATTCGCTACCAGGTAGCACCCCGAAGGGTTCAGGAGACATTTGGAGGTCCTCCGCCTGGTCGGAGGGGTGTAGAGACTCGGGGGTAACTACCGCTTTGAGGTACCCTTTGTCAAGCTCACAGGACGGAGCAGACGAAGTATCGGGTACCGGGTGTAGGGAAGTCTCTCTCCATTTGTCATCAAGTGGTATCCCGGAGGATTCAGGAGGCAATAGGGGGTCCTCCGCCAGGTAGTTGAGGTGCCCAGACTCGGAGGTAATCACTGCTTCGGAGTACCCTTGGACAGGCTTACCGGGGAAAGTGGTTGAAGTATCAGATACCGGGTGCAGGAAGTCCTCCTGTGTGGATTCTGGGTGGGCAGGAGTCTCTTCGGGCAGGAGAACTGGTGCGCTACCCATGCACATAACCCGTCGGGGCTGCTCCGGGATACTGGGAAGTGAAGCTTCAGCAGGGACTTCAAGGTTGGGGTCAGGAGGTCTTTGGGAGGACAGACCCTGGCGTGACGGCTTGCCTCTATGCCTAGCACGTCTGGACTGCCTCTTGAGGTTGGGAGAAATATTCCGGAGAGCGTAGTCATCCTGTGTGGATTCTGGGTGGGCAGTAGTCTCATCGGGCAGGAGGACTAGTGCGCTACCCACACACATTACCCATCGGGGCTGCTCCGGGATATTGGGAAGTGAAGCTTCAGCAGGAGCCTCCGGGTTAGGGTCATCGAAGACCATTAGAAAGGCCACCAGGAAGGCCATTATGTCCAGGACGATAGGATCCTGTGCATCCCATAGGGGGGTGATCCACTTCAAGGCATCACCGGCTAGGTAAGACATCATGAATCCCACCTTAACCTGATCGGTGGGAAAACAAAGAGGGTAGAACTTGAAGTGTAGCATGCATTGCTCCACAAATGCACGACTCAGTCTTGGATCCCCATAGTACCATGGCGGATCTGTAGGAACGAGTGCAGAAAGCTCCATCTGGACGGGTGCGTAATTCGCCTGGAACTCAGCTTGTAGCAAAAAAAAAAAAAAATTAATTAATTAATTTCTTCCAGATGCAAGTATTCGCTAAAAAAGGTCTCAGAGGGCGAAGGCCGTGGGGCTCAACGGGAACCATGGCCTGAGCATGCTGTAATGCACACGCCCGGACTGACTGGCGTGTGCGTGTTTAGTGGTTCCACTGTGCCATGAACCGGAGGGTGCCTGGAGGGGCGTAACTAAGTATCTGCTCGATCCGACCAAAGTCGAACGACGGCATACGACGCCAGTGCACCAGGGAGGAACCGAGCAGAGGGACCAGGGTCTACTCCAGGTCAGACTCCGGACACGGCTGTTGACCCACACCGGGGAATACAGGAACAGGCAGGCTAGAGTGCAGGCTGGGTAGGGTCCAGTACAGACTGGGAGACGAGTTCAGAGCCGCAGATGCGGTAATCAAACAGAGTAAAGCGAAACCGCAGGTGCAGTAGACAAGGCTGAGCAGAGAGAAACCGCAGACGCGGTAGTCAGGGCTGAGCAGAGCGAAACCGCAGACGCGGTGGACAAAGCTGAGCAGAGCAAAACCGCAGATGCGGTAGACAAGGCTGAGCAGAGCAGAACCGCAGACGCGGTAGACAAGGCTGAGCAAAGCGAAACCGCAGACGCGGTAGACAAGGCTGAGCAGAGCGAAACCGCAGATGCGGTAGACAAGGCTGAGCAGAGCAAAACCGCAGACGCGGTAGACAAGGCTGAGCAGAGCGAAACCGCAGACGCGGTAGACAAAGCTGAGCAGAGCGAAACCGCAGACGCGGTAGACAAGGCTGAGTAGAGAGAAACCGCAGATGCGATAGACAAGGCTGAGCAGAGCGAAACTGCAGACGTGGTAGACAAGGCTGAGAAGAGCGGAACCGCAGACGCGGTAGACAAGGTTGAGCAGAGCAAAACCGCAGACGCGGTGGACAAGGCTAAGCAAAGCAAAACCGCAGACGCGGTGGACAAGGCTGAGCAGAGCAAAACCGCAGACGCGGTAGACAAGGCTGAGCAGAGCAAAACCGCAGACGCGGTAGACAAAGCTGAGCAGAGCGAAACCGCAGATGCGGTAGACAAGGCTGAGCAGAGCAAAACCGCAGACGCGGTAGACAAGGCTGAGCAGAGCGAAACCGCAGACGCGGTAGACAAAGCTGAGCAGAGCGAAACCGCAGACGCGGTAGACAAGGCTGAGTAGAGAGAAACCGCAGATGCGATAGACAAGGCTGAGCAGAGCGAAACTGCAGACGTGGTAGACAAGGCTGAGAAGAGCGGAACCGCAGACGCGGTAGACAAGGTTGAGCAGAGCAAAACCGCAGACGCGGTGGACAAGGCTAAGCAAAGCAAAACCGCAGACGCGGTGGACAAGGCTGAGCAGAGCAAAACCGCAGACGCGGTAGACAAGGCTGAGCAGAGCAAAACCGCAGACGCGGTGGACAAGGCTGAGCAAAGCGAAACCGCAGACGCGGTGGACAAGGCTGAGCAGAGCAAAACCGCAGACGTGGTGGACAAGGCTGAGCAGAGCGAAACCGCAGACGCGGTGGACAAGGCTGAGCAGAGCGAAACCGCAGACGCGGTGGACAAGGCTGAGCAGAGCGAAACCGCAGACGCGGTGGACAAGGCTGAGCAGAGCGAAACTGCAGACGTGGTGGACAAGGCTGAGATAAATCGCCGAAGAGGTAAACAAAGTCAAAGAAAAAGGGATAGGGCTCTGTTCACACTGAACAGACTGGAAAAGAAAAGCAGAACCAGATACACACAAGGTACTTGCAAAGAAGTAGCGAAAGGACTCCAACTCACAAACGGAAGTACAATGACAACGAGTAGAAGTTAGGTGCAGGTTCAGACTCTACAGAAAAAGGGAGCAAACGGACATAAAGACAAAACAGGTAAGAAGCTAGGAGACAGTTCAGACAAGAACAGTTACTGCAACAAAATGCAGGAACGAGCCTAGGTAAAGCCAAGTGCTGGTTCAGACACTGCAGAAAAAGGAAGCAAATGGACATAAAGACAAAACAGGTAAGAAACTAGGAGACAGTTCAGACAGGAACTGTACTGCAACAAATACAGGAGCGAGTCTGGGTATGCGGCCCCCAGAGGGCGAGACAAACAGGCTAGGAGCGTGTTCAGACAGGCCTGGAAATACAGCCTCCAGGAAGGCAGAGAGACAGCTGGCTAGAGTTCACAGACAGGACACAGTTCAGACACGAGAACTGATACCGTAAGGCAGGAAACATAGACAGGACCTGGCATGTCAGCGACCAGAAGCCAACTGACAGAACAAGATGCTCAGGCAAGGATTCCAAGGAGGAGCTGGGTTAAATACCAGGTGACAGACAGCAATACGCTGAGGACGCATCAGGGGAGTGTCGGCAGCAGCTACAAGAAACAGGAAGTTCAGCAGGCGTCGCCCTAAGCAGCAAGAGCAGAGCAAAGCAGACAACATGGAAAGAAGCCAGAATGGCAGTCTGGACTGGAGATCAAGTGCGCGCTCTTGCACAGTGGGAGATGGACCACTGACTGCTGGTTTCAGAGTCGGGAGGGAATTTTTCCTCAGGTGAAGACTGGCCAAATCATTTGGGGTTTTTGCCCTCCTCTGGATCAACTTTAGCAATTACAGAACTAACAGGTCGAACTTGATGGACGCAAGTCTTTATTCGGCTTTACAAACTATGTTACTATGTTACTATGCAAGGACGCCGCCAGGTATGTTACAATATGCTATATGTGGGAGAGATGGACTTGGCTATATATACTTTATGTGGGAGAGGAGGACCTGGGTATTTCTATATGCTAATTGTGGTGGAGGAGGACCTGACTATCCATGTTATATGTGAGGGAAAGGGAACGTGGCAATATATGCTATATGTGGGAAAGGGGGGATTTGGCAATAAATGTTATATGTGGGAATGGGGACTTGTTTAGATATGTACAAAATGGAGGAGGGAGCTTGGCTATAAATGTGCTATGTTGGGGAGGGTGCACTTGGTTACATATGCGCTATGTGGGAAAGGGGGTACTTGGTTATATACAGGTGCATCTCACTAAATTAGAATATCATCAGAACGTTAATTTATTTCAGCTCTTCAATACAAAAAGTGAAACTCATATATTATATAGAGTCATTACAAACAGAGTGATCTATTTCAAGTATTTATTTTTGTTAATGTTGATGATTATGGTTTACAGCCAATGAAAACACAAAAGTCATTATCTCAGTAAATTATAATAATTAACAAAAAACACCTGCAAAGGCTTCCTAAGCGTTTTAAAAAAGGTCCCTTAGTCTGTTTCAGTAGGCTCCATAATCATAGGGAAGACTGCTGACTTGACAGATGTCTAGAAGGCAGTCATTGACACACTCCACAAGATCCAAGAGTTCCAATTTTCATTTGGAAATCAAGGTCCCAGAGTCTGGAGGAAGAGTGGAGAGGCCACAATCCAAGCTGCTTGAGGTCTAGTGTGAAGTTTCCACAATCAGTGATGGTTTGGGGAGCCATGTCATCTGCTAGTGTTGGTCCACTGTGTTTTATCAAGACCAAAGTCAGTGCAGCCATCTACCAGGAAATTTTAGAGCCACTTCATGCTTCCCTCTGCCGACAAGCTTTTTGAAGATGAAAATTTCATTCTCCAGCAGGACTTGGCCCCTGTCCACACTGCAAAAAGTACCAATACCTTGTTTAAAAACAACAGTATCACTGTGCTTGATTGGCCAGCAAACCCGCCTGACCTTAACCCCATAGAGCAGAGGTCCCCAACCGCCGGTCCGCGGACCAGGACCGGGCCGTTGGGGTTTTTCAGCCGGTCCGCGGGGAGAGGGGGCCCCTCCAGCCTCCAGCAGGGCCGCCATCAGGGCATGACTGCCCTGACTCCAGTATGGGGCCCGGCCGGTAGGAGCCCCCTCGGAGCCCCCCTCTTGTGCGTCTCTCTCCTCATGGGGCCCCCGGCCGCATGCTAAGCGCCGGGTCCGGGACATCTTAGCGCTGCGCTGCTGCGGCAGCACCTTCATGATTCCCCTGACTTCCGGTCATGTGACGGCGCCGTCACATGGCCGGAAGTCAGGAGAACCTGGTGTCAGCGATTTGGACGAGCGCCAGGATTCTGCAGGGATCGCATGGGGGTAAGTATAACAAGTTTTATTTTTTTTTAAATACAATTAACTAGGAGTGGGGGGAATGGGAGATGCACATGGGGGGAGGGGAGAGATGAGAGATGCACATGGGGGAGGGGAGAGATGAGAGATCCACATGGGGGGGAGGGGAGAGATGAGAGATGCACATGGGGGGGAGGGGAGAGATGAGAGATGCACATGGGGGAGGGGAGAGATGAGAGATCCACATGGGGGGGAGGGGAGAGATGAGAGATGCACATGGGGGAGGGGAGAGATGAGAGATCCACATGGGGGGGAGGGGAGAGATGAGAGATGCACATGGGAGGGAGGGGAGAGATGAGAGATGCACATGGGAGGGAGGGGAGAGATGAGAGATGCACATGGGAGGGAGGGGAGAGATGAGAGATGCACGGGGGGGTGAGAGATGCACGGGGGGATGAGAGATGCACGGGGGGTGGATGAGAGATGCACGGGGGGGTGAGAGATGCACGGGGGGGATGAGAGATGCACGGGGGGGTGAGAGATGCACGGGGGGGTGAGAGATGCACGGGGGGGATGAGAGATGCACGGAGGGGATGAGAGATGCACGGAGGGGATGAGAGATGCACGGAGGGGGATGAGAGATGCACGGAGGGGGATGAGAGATGCACGGAGGGGGATGAGAGATGCACGGAGGGGGATGAGAGATGCACGGGGGGTGGATGAGAGATGCACGGGGGTGAGCTGCACATGGGGGGGTGAGAGATGCACATGGGGGGGTTATGTTTACATAACTTTGTTGCCTTATGAAGGGCGGGGGGGGCCCCCAAAAATTTCTTGCACAGGGGCCCACTACAGTCTGTGTCCGCCCCTGGGATGAAGTAAATGCAGCTGAACAGCAGCTGTCAGGACAGCTGCCCTGTCCTGCTGCAGGGCGTGATGGGGCCTCAGTGATGCGGCTCCTGGCACATTATGTGGGGCTCCTGGCATAGCTCCTGGCGGGGACCTGGTCTACACTATATGATAAGTATGCACTAAACTCCAAATCCCTCCATTACCCCGCCCCCATATGACCAAAGCCCCGCCCACCCCACCCCCTCCTTGCTGGGCCATGGAAAAATGATCTTGCTTCAAGCCGGTCCCTGGTGCAAAAAAGGTTGGGGACCACTGCCATAGAGAATCTACGGGGTATTGTCAAGAGGAAGATGAGAGACACCAAACCCTACAATGCAGAGGAGATGAAGGCTGCTATCAAAGCAACCTGGGCTTCCATAACACCTCAGCAGTGCCACAGGCTAATCGCCTCCATGCCACGCCGCATTGATGCTGTAATTGATGGAAAAGGAGCCCTGACCAAGTATTGAGTGCATTTACTGAACATACATTTCAGTAGGCCAACATTTCAGATTTTAAGATAATTTTTCAAGCTGTTGTTATAAAGTATTCTAATTTACTGAGATAATGACTTTTGTGTTTTCATTGGTTGTAAGCCATAATCATCAACATTAACAGAAAGAAACACTTGAAATACATCACTCTGTTTGTAATGACTCTATATAATATATGAGTTTCACTTTTTGTATTGAAGAACTGAAATAAATTAACTTTTTGATGATATTCTAATTTAGTGAGATGCACCTGTATATACAGTGCCTTGTGAAAGTATTTGCCCCCCTTGAACTTTTCTACCTTTTGCCACATTTCTGGCTTCAAACATAAAGATATAAAATTCTAATTTTTTGGGAAGAATCAACAACAAGTGGGACACAATCATGAAGTGGAATGAAATTTATTGGATATTTTAAACTTTTTTAAAAAAATTAAAAACTGAAAAGTGGGGCGTGCAATATTATTCGGCCCCTTTACTTTCAGTGCAGCACACTCACTCCAGAAGTTCAGTGAGGATCTCTGAATGATCGAACCTTGTCCTAAATGACTGGTGATGATAAATAGAATCCATCTGTGTGTAATTAAGTCTCCGTATAAATGCACCTGCTCTGTGATAGTCTCAGGGTTCTGTTTCAAATGCAGAGAGCATCATAAAGACCAAGGAACACACCAGGCAGGTCCGAGATACTGTTGTGGCGAAGTTTAAAGCCGGATTTGGATACAAAAAGATTTCCCAAGTTTTAAACATCTCAAGGAGCAGTGTGCAAGCGATCATATTGAAATGGAAGGAGTATCAGACCACTGCAAATCTACCAAGACCCGGCCGTCCCTCTAAACTTTCATCTCGATCAAGGAGAACACTGATCAGAGATGCAGCCAAAAGGCCCATGATCACTCTGGATGAATTGCAGAGATCTACAGCTGAGGTGGGAGAGTCTGTCCATAGGACAACAATCAGTCGTACACTGCACAAATCTGGCCTTTATGGAAGAGTGGCAAGAAGAAAGCCATTTCTCAAAGATATCCATGAAAAGTCTCGTTTGAAGTTTGCCACAAGCCACCTGGGAGACACACCAAACATGTAGAATAAGGTGCTCTTGTCAGATGAAACAAAAATCGAACTTTTTGGCCACAATGTGAAACGATATGTTTGGCGTAAAAGCAACGCAGCTCATCACCCTCAAAACACCATCCCCACTGTCAAACGTGGTGGTGGCAGCATCATGGTTTGGGCCTGCTTTTCTTCAGCAGGGACAGGGAAGATGGTTAAAATCGTTGGGAAGATGGACGGAGCCAAATACAGGACCATTCTGGAAGAAAACCTGTTGGAGTCTGCAAAAGACCTGAGACTGGGACGGAGATTTATCTTCCAACAAGACAATGATCCCAAACATAAAGCAAAATCTACAGTGGAATGTTTAAAAAATAAACTTATTCAGGTGTTAGAATGGCCAAGTCAAAGTCCAGACCTGAATCCATTCGAGAATCTGTGGAAAGAGCTGAAAACTGCTGTTCACAAACGCTCTCCATCCAACCTCACTGAGCTCGAGCTGTTTTGCAAGGAAGAATGGGCAAGAATTTCAGCCTCTCGATGTGCAAAACTGATAGAGACATACCCCAAGCGACTTGCAGCTGTAATCGCAGCAAAAGGTGGCGCTACAAAGTATTAACTCAAGGGGGCTGAATAATATTGCACGCCCCACTTTTCAGTTTTTAATTTTTTAATAAAGTTTAAAATATCCAATAAATTTTGTTCCACTTCACGATTGTGTCCCATTTGTTGTTGATTCTTCCCCAAAAAAATAGAATTTTATATCTTTATGTTTGAAGCCAGAAATGTGGCAAAAGGTAGAAAAGTTCAAGGGGGCCTAATACTTTCACAAGGCACTGTATGCTTTGTATGAAGGAGTGGGCCTTGGCTATGTATCTGCTATATGTGGGAAAGGAGGGCTGGTCTAAATATATGCTATGTGGTGGAGGCTAGAATTGGCTATGTATGATGGTTATATTATATATACTGCTGATTCTCTAGTGGAAAACAAGAGCATGTAAAATAAAAACAAAAACCTTTTTACCAAATAATTATGCACACAGGTGTAATAAAGTTGTATTTTTTGTTTTTCTAATAAACTCATGGATTGTATTGTGTCTCAGGGATCTTTGGATCACTGAAATCAATCTCAAGTACCATTCTTCTGCACTTCTGATCATGCACATTGCTCCTATCTGAAGCCAGCAGACGTACACCCGCAGTAAAGAACATTCAAGATAATCCCATGTCAATCATTGTGCCAAGGGTGGGGGCTGAGAGGCAGGGAGTGACATACCTCACATCAGCTGTGAGCTGCACAGGATGACCCCCTGTGGACCCTACCCATGCGGTCCTTTGTGTCAGATATTATAATTCAACACCGAGTTATGGGAATATGATACATCTCAATGATACACCAAATAGATTTTTGGAAACCCAAGAGAATGGGGAATGTCACCCTGGCTTTCAGCACAGTCCACCGCGTAGGGAAAGGGTGATACACAGCAGAGCTTTGCAGGTGCCCCTAAGGCCCCAGGGCTTGGTATCCACGCATAGCAGGGGCCCGGCTGAATCTGATGACACCAGAACCGGCTCCCTAGTACCGTCCATTAAGGAAGTATAGCCCATTTTAGTTTTTGGGAGTTTTTAGCTGAGAGAGACCAGAGGTGGAGACTTAGGCGCAACCAGGGGGCAGTAAGGGAAGTAACCCAGAGAGGTGAAGAGCCCCTGCAGCTAGAGCCCAGTGTCTTTTTCCCTGGGAGGTCGCGAGGATACATTGTGTGGGCGAAGTCCTGCAACAAAGAGAGAGGGCCCCAATAGCCTCCCATGTGGCAGTCCCTCCCCCGAAAGCCAGGCCTTCCATCTGACTGGTTACTGACTCTTAAGTTGTGCTTATATCTTTTGTACCACTACTATTGTGTTTGCATCTCTGACCATTATGTATATATAACCCTTATGTATATAGTGTAATGTCTAGTGTGCCCTTACGTAGATTAAATATATAATTTAACCTTGGGCTGCTCTTTTATCTCGATCCACGAACTTTCATGTCCGTTGTTTGGTCCAACGAACATGCTACCGGGCTGGTTTCTAGCCTGATATAAGTCCCGGTATATTTAATAGAAACTGGTGGCGGGTCTCCCAAGCCGACAAGTTTTGCTTCATTGGAGCTAGTGAAGGAGCCTCTCAGCCTGTCAGGAGTGTGAGCGAGTGTGGTGCCACGTCAGTGACTGAGTGGTCTACCTCTTCTCACCCCCTGGTGCCTTCCTGTACCTGTGTGGGCAGAGGGTGTCTGTGTAGAACTGTACCAATCTAACCATACACGTCCTTGAGGGGGTGCAGAACGTCATGTTGGTGCAAATGGTAGATCATTATCACGTGATCCGTCTGACTTAATAGCGCCATCAGGCGGGTGGCGGAGTGTGGATCCATCACAAGTGATGCCAGCGGTGGGATTCTGCGGGGTCTCTCTGCTGCCATTTCTTCACAATTGATGGCAGCAGTAATATTCTGCGGGGTCTCTCTGCTGCCATTTCATCACACCCACCTTCAGAGGATCAATGCAGTGAGGGGAAGAAGCCGCGCACATGCGTGAGGTAAGTATAGCGCTGACGATGACGCCGGCGCTTGTAAGTCATGTTATCATGCCCACAGGACTGACTAGTCTGGGGACACTAAAGCCCCATTGACTAGTAAAAGGCCTCATTTACATATCCTAAACGGACTTTAGAAATACTTTTTCTAAAGATCTGTTTATGTGTGTAATGTAATACAGGGACTGTTAGGCAGTGTATTTACATATGCAGACACAACTGCTGGTGGTTCTTGAGGCACAGGGGACCTGACAGGTTCCCTTTAAGAAGGGCATTCCACATTATTAAGCGGGCCACAGGTTTCAAGCAATATGGAAAAAAAAACAATCTCTTTGCAGCTGAAAAAGCTTCAAATAGTGCAATGCCTTTGACTAACATTAGACAATTGACGAAAACTTAAGCGTGATCATCGTACTGTAAAGATATGTGTGAAGGATGCAGAGCACAGATGGGTTCATGCAGATAAAGGCATAATGAGGAAGGTTTCTGCCAGACAAATTAATCGGATTAAGAGAGCAGCTGCAAAAGTACCATTACAAAGCGGTAAACAGGTATTTGAAGCTGTGGGTGCTTCTGCAGTCACACAAACATCAAGGTGTAGGATCCTCCAGGGGCCACTCCTAAACTGTGCTCACAAGCAGAAATGGTTGCAGTGGGCTCAGACATACATGAAAACTGAATTTAAAACAGTCTTATTTACTGATGAGTACTGTGCAACCCTGGATAGTCCAAATGGATGTAGTAGTGGATGGTTGGGGAATGGCCACCATGTCCCAACAAGGAGGGAGGTGGCAGAGTCATGCTTAGGACCGTAATTATGGGGAGAGTGCTGGTATGCCGCTTGATAGAGTGAAAATGACCTCAGCAAAGTATAGAGTTTCTGACTGACCACTTTCTTTCATGGTATTAAAAGAAGAACTGTTGCAAAATCATCTTCATGCGTGACAATGTACCATCTCATGCTGCAGAGAAAACCTCTGAATCATTGGCTTCTATTGGCATAAATGGAGAAAAATTCATGGGGTAGCCTCCATCCTCCCCTGGGCTCAACCCTAGTGAGAACCTTTTGCAGTATCCTCAAGCAAAAGATCTATGAGGGTGGGAGGCAGTTCACACCAGAACAGCAGCTCTGGGAGGCTATTCTGACATCCTGCAAAGAAATTCAAGCAGCAACTATCCAAAAAATTGTGAAGGTGATATCAAAGAAGGGGTCCTATGTTAACATGTAACTTGGCCTGTAAAAGGGAACTTGTCAGCAGGATTGTGCTAAGTAAACTACATACACTGTCAGGTGGGCGCCGTTACACTGATTAAAATGATACCTGGGTTGATGAAATCCGTCCTGTGGTTCTTGTTTAATCTTGCGCAGTAGCAGCTATCGCTTGCCTACTGCGCATGCGCCGCGACCATTGTGCTGGAGCTAAAACATTTTTTTACTCCAACAAAATGGCGCTGGCGCCCAGCATGCACAGTAGCATCTATTGATCCTCGGCCATTTTGCTGGAGTTAAACATTTTTTTTACTAGACAACAATATGAACTGCGCAAGCGCAGTATTTAAAATGGGAGGCAGGTCATTGAAGGATCAGTGACCTGTCATTTAAGCCACAGTGATGAATATAAGAACAGAGCACCAACGAAAGCCTCAGCCAAAGGCCGCCCCGAAGCACGAGAATCGAATTATCTCATAACTGCAATCAAAGATTAAACAAGAACCACAGGACGGATTTCATCAACCCAGGTATAATTTTAATCAGTGTAACAGCACCAACATGACAGTGTATGTAGTTTACTTAGCACAATCCTAATGACAAGTTCCCTTTAAGATGTTTTTATTTGAAAAAGCTTTTGATTTCAGTAATGCTGCAAATTGAACAAATGACCATTTTTAGTTCTTTGCAATCTATAAAATGTTTGGAAACTCTGTTCTGCATAATAATCTGGAACAGTGCATTTTGAGGGGTTTTTTTTGTTTTGAATAAAATACTGTTATCATTGGGAGATTTGTCCAACAAAATTTGATTTCTAGTCTAACAGGTGATGACTTGAACATTATACTGACTCATTTGCATCGATCATTTAGGAAAATCAGAGAAAAATAGCATTTGCATAATAAATTTGGAACACAGTATATATACTGGTGTTTTGTGTCTCTGTAGCCTGGCCTGATGCAGTTCTCTGTACAACCTGGCCTTCGGGCTGCACAGAGAACTGCATCAGGCTAGTAGATCTCTGAGCCTCCAAAATTTCTTTACTCAACCTTGGTTCTTGCAATGGCATAGTATTGGCCAGTGATCTGTAATACCCAAATATTTGTCACCTCCAGTCCTGAGCATGACAAATTAATGAAAGTTACATATTGTTTCTCAAAATTACCAAGCATTTCATTTCATTGCCATTTACTGTACCATATGGAATTTGTTAGCTGGCATAAGCAATACATTTTTCCCATTGCATTTGGGAAATGCTAAGCCATGTGCCTACTTTATGCCACAAACATAAAATATGTGTCAATAAAAAAGGCAATTTCTAAATATAAATACAGGATGAATGCTGAATAAATCTATCTGGGTTCACAGCAGAAATACAGCATGGTGGATCACCGGGGAGCGTTACGCACACTTTGTAGATTTGTTAGAGGAGGTTTCTGGCCCCTTGGGTCTGTTTTCCATAACTAGTGTGAGGTGGTTTTCCATCACCGATGATTCCGTTGTTTACATTCAGTGCCAGCAGTCCTACCATAGCTTTCCTGGCTGTCTCTGCTCTCACCCCCTTGCGATTTGAGTGCCAGAAAGCAGCAGGAGGCATCAATTACTTGAAATGTATTCACCTCATTTCATGCATTTTACAGAAAATCATGTGGAAGACAAATATCATTTAAAAAGCAGCAGCATGAGTGATCATCCTTCATTAACTTGTTCACATCATCTATTGTAGGAGACTTCCTTCCTATAAATGAGACCGCTCCCAGGCAAGCTTAAAGGGAACAGCCCTAGATATAGGCAGCATGTATCACACACTGGCTGTATGCGCTCAGCTAGGTATGTGAAAACCAGACTTTAAAAGCTGCTCGGGACTGAGCAGCACAGGATACTAGTCAGACAGGCGGGTCCCTGGTGGCTTCTTCCCGCCCGTTGCCCTGTATTGACAGGTCTCTCCCTGCGTGCGGCTTTTAAAGTATGTTTTTTTCTGAAATGGCACAGTGCTTCAGAGTCAAACATACTCGGCTGAGATCATACAGCTAGTGCCTAATGCATGCTGCCCGTGGATAGGGCTGCATATATCAACTTTAAAGGGAACCTCTCAGGAAATTCATGCTGACAAACCTGCGGGCAACATGAATTGCAGCCCGGAAGAGACAGCGCTAGTCTCATTTCCGGCTATGGTCTCTGGCTGGATCTTCAAAGTACATTTTGTCCAAAACGCCGGAGTACTTCAAAAAATAATATACCTCGCTGCCTGAGAAGAGGGTCCCAAAGTCCCCTATGGGAATAAAGCAGTACTGAGCATGTGCGACCACCATTATTATAAACAATATATGGAGCAGTGGTCGTACATGCCCAATATAGGGGACTTTGGAATTAAATTTTTTGTGATTGGTGGGAGTTAAATATTTATCACCTATTCCAGAGGGTGTTATGTGACAACTTTTTGTTAGCATCCTCAATAATACAATAATTTTAAATAGTGCCACATCAGCTAGGGTTTTCGTATTGCCTAGCTCAATATCTTCGAATAATTCCCTATTCATTCGTCAGAACTGACCAATGTGACCATATATAAATTGAAATATTTTTATAGGATTTTCCAAAAACATTATACTCAAAAGAAAAAATTGCCATGGAGCGTGTGAGGAGCTGGCCTTGTTTTAAAAACTATTGGACCATGGCACGTAGAACAGAGTCCACGGCTCTAAGGGATGCAGACTTTTTCCAGCGTGTAAGTCAATCTTATTGTTGTGTTTTATTAGAGATTTGCTTGCTCGTCAGTTCAGCCTCAGGAATCAATGTTTACATTCAGTGACAGTAAGCAGAGGAAGACATGCATGCTGGATCTTATGCATACATAAGGCCAGACCGAAGATTGGTAATCAAGGAAAGCAATCATTCCGCTAATCTCGTTAGTGTCCCAGGGGCCTCAAGCCATTGTTCTCCCAGCCACTAGGCCCACTGTGTGGATAAGGATAGTAGGCCCAGTGGAGCCGTCCACACAGGGGGTCTCAAATGCAGTCCCAGGTGATGGGTTCTGCCTGAGAAAAAATACCTCCACCAATGCACAATTAGCTGTTGGGGGGAGGGTGTGAACATTTCTGCCCATACAGGGGGCTGATCCCAGTGAGGGAGGACAATTAAGCCATATGTTTAGTGGAGGAGTTAGTGGAGTGACGTCGAGAGGAGAGGATCTATCGCTGAGGTTCTGGTGCCCATGCATGCATGGCCTATGGAGTTTTGAGATCAATTGCCGGCTGGGGCTGGATCCACATGAAGATGACGCGCCCCCTGGGCCGTGGGGTACTCGGTGCCGGGCCGGTCGTTGCTAGGGGAGATGTCACAGTGGCGGTGACCCGGTCCGTGACCCAGGGCGGTCAAAGAGGTTTATTTACAGGGGATTTATAGTTCTTGTATAGAGTTCGTGACGCCACCTGTGGTATGCAGCTAGAGAGAGCCGCCGCTGCGGAGCAGGTCCTCTGGAGCTGATGTCAGTGCAGCAGAGTTGGTTTAGCTCTCCACAGGTAGAGCTTAGCTCCAGGGCTGTGCTGAGATGTTATGAATGTTGCTGTTGCAGTTGTGGTGCAGTGTAGTGCAGGGGGTGAAGGCGCAGCAATAATTTCGCAGAGACAGTGGGGTGCAGTCTTCAGGGTTTACTCACAGTTGATAAGTTCCTCAGGTTGCACTTTCCGGATTACAACCTCCCACGTTGCGCTGAGTTTACCAGGCAGGGGTTCAGCAAACTCCCAGGTGTTTCAAGAGTGCCTGACCGGACCCCTTATCAGCCATCTTCCTGCGCTGGCCCTCACCCTTTTTGCCCTGCGCCTCGCCAAACAATGTCCCAAGCCGGTATCCTCGGATCTTTCTGGGCAACCTGGAGTTCCCTGGATCCTATGTAGTTACCTTTTTGGCGACTTGAGTGCGGATGTGGCAACTGCACCCTGAAAGTACAGAAGCCTTCAGTTTCTAGTTGAACTTTGTAATTCTCACTAGTTATGGGCCAGTCCCCTCTGCGGCTCAATCCCTCCACCGCCTGGCAGATTCGGGCGTACGGGTGGCCTCCAGCACTGCCCGTACCCCTGGGATCCCTTTCACATTCCTGGAGCCTTTCTCCTGCTCCTCTCGCTCTCGCTTCAGTCTTGGGCCTCTCTGGCTAGGCCCTCCCCCTGAGCCGAGCTCCTGCAGAGCCCCTGCTCCCACTACTTCTCTCAGATTGCACTGTCCTTTCAAGATGGCTTCCCTCTTTATACTATTCCTAACAAGTGCTCCCCTGATTTACTTCCTCCACCCACACCCACTACATGGTTCCCCCTACTTTGGTTCCCCCCACTCCAGCCAGGGACAGGGCTCAGTAGGAAAGCGACGCATCTTGCCCTTCCTGCTGGTCTGGAGTAGTGTAGTGTTGGATGCAGGTGTCAGGGTCCCGGGCAGTACTCCTTCCTGAGAGTGAGATACCACACCTCTGGGTGAGATGCAGTACTTCTGTGGCGACTGAACCCGCAGGGGCGCCACACTACCATTGAGGGATCTGTTGTCTGGATTTGAGGACTTAAAGGGGTTTTCCCACGAACAAAAGTTCATTTTAATCAATGTCTCTGTCTGACCGTGTATGGAACATGCCACAACTCCTGGGAAGGGGAGGAAGCAAAAGGCAATACAGACATTACAGCACGGGATCGCAGAGGATTCATTTTTTGAGGTAAAATATTGTTTAAAAACAGGCAGTGAAATGTTTTACCTCACAAAATGAATCTTCTGTGATCCCCTGCTGTAATGTCTGCATTATCTTTTGCGTCTTCCTCTGCCCAGGAGCTGTGGTATGATCAGACCATGTTCCATACGTGGTCAGACACAGCCATTAACTTAAATTAACTTTTGTTTGTAGGAAAACCCCTTTAAGGACTGTTGCTCCTGGATACATGGGCTTCGGTCGTTTCGATATCCGCCTTGTGGAGGAGCGTGGACTGTGACTACAGACTATACTGGCGGGAGATACCAAATCTGTGAGCCAACCAAAAGTTGGGAGACAGTGATTATCACCTGGTACAGGGGCAGTGGGATTACCAGCCCCGGGGAGGGAATCTTGTGGACTGGGGGCATCTATCCAGAGATGGTGGACGTAAAGGAATAAAAAATAGTTGCATCGTTAACCTGCCTTGGTGATTATTACAACCCACAACCTCAGATCTTCACAGAGCATTATTGATTTTTCCATTACAATCATTCATCATCATCTTCATTGTGCCATTATGATGACGACAGTGATCTGACTGACAAACTGTTTTTGGAAGTCAGATGAAGATTAGATCTGACAGAACATGTTATTTTGTCTATTGATATCTCTCGCTTTATACATATACCGTATAGACATATACATTGCTAATCAAAACTGGGTAATAATACATATTTTTAGACATTTTCATTTACTGATTATAGACTGTTTTGTGCACATGATTAGGTTGACTGACATTTGGCCTTAGCTGCTGCTGACCAGATTCAGAGATATACTTTACAGCCTGGAGATGATTCATTGATTTTCACTGGAGAGTTTTGTGGGCATGCACTGTGATCTGTGCAGAGGTCACTGTCCTGGTTGAAAAATTTAGCTGTCCCTATTACCTATTGTAAATTGTGGATACTGTGTTAGCTAAATACAGATAATAGCTGACTCTAAGGGTAGGCGCATACGACAATTTTCTCTCCATCTGAGAAAAATGGTCTGATTATTCTGATCAGAGGTGGAGAAAAAAAAGTGAAAATCGGGCAGCATATGGATGACATCTGAGTGCAGTCCGATGTTTTTCACGGACCATAGACTTGCATTGCCGATTTTGATCCAATATTCGGCTCAAATTCGGACATGTCTCTGATTTTTTTCTCAAAACCACTCGGTCTGAGGGAAAAAAAAATCTGACATGTGCACAGCCCCAAAGAATTTCATGGGTCCGAGTGCTATCCGTGAAAATCACAGCTAGCACTCGTCCAATATAATCGATGGTGTGCGCAAGCCCTCATTCTGATGATAATGAGATGACTGCTGAAAAGTGGCCTCTATACAACTAAAAGTGTTAGCATACTATGAGGTACAATAATTAGAGTGAAAACTGCAGGATTTCAGGATTTTCCTTGCTATATAATAATATAGAAAATTTAAAAAAAAAACTAAATCTAAAAAATAGATTTAAAGGGGTTCTCTGGTCTTTGTCTAAAAAGAAAAAAGAAAAAGTCAAGTTGGCAACTCTGCTGGTCATGTGAGGTACATAGTCCCCATCTTATCTTTCAAAGTAAAAGATACATACAGTACATGCAATAACGCAGCCAGTGTCTGATTCATGCAAACAATGGTTCAGGGAGTATAAATCTCCTGTTTGGTTCCCTTTAAATGCACTTGAGAAGAATTTATCACTGTTTTTTTGTAGGCCATAAACTTAGGAGGACTCTAATAGATGAAAGAGCAGCGGGCAGCCTCTGGCTATGAGACATTGGGCACAACCTAATCCCACCCCTATTCAGAGTTGATTTATTATTAAAGAATATACTGAATGTTCTACATTTACATAACACTGGAGAACACCTAAGTGAAGGTAACTCCTTATGACAGAGATTAATCCCCAGCAAGCAGTCAGGCCAGCACCTTGCTATGTATCCACCGTTCAGAGATTCTTTGGAAGATCATGTCCAATTTATATGAAGAGACGCTCTATATAGTTGTCCTTCCAGCTGCTTTCCTGAAAGCCGCATGGTGTTTCGTTTTTCACTGACAGTTCATTATATCAGGGGGACACATTTACGAAATGCTGTATATTCATATTTGCATGTATATCTCTTCAGTACAGCCAGGCGTGTCCTCCCCCACAACATCATCACAGAGGAAGACGCAGCTCCTAATCCCCCAACAGAGAGCAGCACCATTATGTGATATGGAATAGATTAAGTTCTGAAAAGCTTATATGTGTCACAAAAGCAATGTTTCAAGTTTATTGCAATGAATAGAAAGAACTGTAACAAAGAATTAGGAGAGGTCAAATACTGGAATTATAAGGGAAAAGCAAAATAAATAAACCAAAAAGCCGTTTCTGATTCATTATTTGCTGTTTTATTAAAGGGAACCTGTCATGTCAGTTGGGGAATGTAAATTGCCCCCAGGTTGTTGTTAGTGATGCAATATGCATCACTGACACGCTTTTTGCATTAAAATCGGCTCTATAATCTTTTGTAAGAAACACTTTATATACTTATGTGGCACCCTGAGGATTCGGCTGCTACAGGGGTATTGCACCTCAACCCAGAGGTGTGATATTCCACTCCCGGGTAAGGATGGAGTGTGGGACTGAGCTCGGTAGGCTGCATGCACTACATACATCCCATTTCCGAGGAACAGACCAACGGTACTCCCACTTAGAAATGTGCAGGTACGACCGAGTCTGTTCCTGGCTGGAGTGGGAGGGGGGTGGTACATCCCATGTAGTGTAGGGGCAGATAGGGGGAGCAGTCTGGGTAGTGATAGGAGCTCATTGGGTGCTGGTCACCTGAGCTCACACATAGAGGGATATATAAGGTGGGCACCAACTAGAATCAGGGTCAGTTGTAGAGAACAAGTCAGTTGGAGAGGAGCCTGTCTGATGCAGAGAACAAATCAGCAGAGAGAAGGAAACAGCAGCCCTGGAGAGAGAGAGAGTGGAGCAGAGAAAGACCCAGAGGGGGAAGACTGAAGGGACCCAAGAACCCAAATTAGAGCACCGGGTGAGGAGTCAGCAAAAGGGTACCGGAACCCAAACTGGTGGGGGTAAAAACAATCCCCAGCCAGAGACCGGAGGCCGTGGGCAGCATCTGCCACGGCCACCCACCACATTCACCCCGAAGGCACACCACATGAAGGGTCAGGGAACCCAAGGCCAAGGGTGTCCCAACAGCAGGCCCGAGGGAGCTGGACCTAGGTGGATCACTGGTGGGGACGGCTGAAGAAAGGACAGAGGGAGAGCTCAGGGCCACGCTCCGGACTTGTTTGGGGGTTGGCTGGATCCAGGACCTGGTGGACGCAGCACGGCTCGGGTGGTCACTAGCAGCTGGAGTGACCAGTACAACATCTGCAGTAAGTAAACACCCTTAACTGCACTACCCGACTCTGTCTTCATTGCCGTCTGCACTGCACCACCACAACCCCCATCCTCTGCACCTGTCCCCCCTGAGGCTATACCCCTCCCGTTGGGGGTTATCTCATCAAGCTGCGCACCCACCATCAGCCTCAGCGGACCCTGCTGCAGCGGCGGCCACAGTGACCGCATCACAACGGGTGGCGTAGTCGACACAAAAGAACTTTAGTAACATCTGTAGAACTGCCACATCACACTGAGCTTGACGCCCTGGGCACGGGACCGGGTCACAGCCGCTCGGA
This sequence comes from Phyllobates terribilis, assembly GCF_046119375.1. NCBI lineage: Eukaryota > Metazoa > Chordata > Amphibia > Anura > Dendrobatidae > Phyllobates > Phyllobates terribilis. Next base: position 193,409,515 of record NW_027362763.1, read on the forward strand.
GACTACAACCCCCCATCTGATCCGGTGCCGGGTATTCCCCTCAAAAAGGAATATGTCCCAGGGGGCGCGTCAACTTTGGCGTAGTCGGCAGGATTACGTGCCCGCAACAACCGGGTACTGCGTGCCTGAAGAAAAGTGCAAGTTTTCCTCAGAAAGAAGTCTCCTGCCGGTTCCGGAGGGTCCTCGCCATCGGACTCCATCACCAGTCGTTTCCCGCCGATTGTCCGCCATTTCCAACTTGTTCCCGCCATCTGCAGAGTTTCCCGCCACTGGGCGACGCTTCCCGCCAAAACCGCAGATTTCCCGCCTTGGAAGAGCAGCGGACGCCATTATGGGCGTGCCAAAGGAGGGCAAGAGGCCACCTCCCATCGTGGGCCGGGACAGAAAATGGCGCCAAAAGTGGAAACCGCCCCCACCAACAGAGACTGTGATGTTGGAGGTGTCTGTCAGCATGAAAGAACTACCCCTGGAGCTGACAGTCACCGAGTTGCCCCGGGACCGCCCTCGAGGTGGGAGGAGACGAAAGAGAAGAGAAAAGATGGGTGCCGCCTGGAGCAGTCTGGAGCGAGCGCACCCGGAGGCAAGAGGTCTAACGAGGAGTAGCGGAGGAGCTTACCCGGATATGGAGAGAAAGCAGAACAGCACCGGCCCGCTGGCCAGGAGTCTGCTAGAGACCGAGGAAGGAGAGCAGAGCAGCACCGGCCCGCTGGCCAGGAGCCTGCTGGAAGAAGAGCAGAGCAGCACCGACCCGTTGGTCAGGAGCCTGCTAGACACCACGACCCCACTAGGCCTAGTGGAGGTCCTAGCACAGCTCCCCCGAGACCGGGAGGGTGCACAAACTGCCTTGGAGGGCCTCGCAAGGAGGATGGCCCGGGTACAGCGTGAGATACTGGCGGAGTGGAGCCGGGAGATGGCCCAGCAAGCTGGAACCCGTCCACGGAGCATGCTCCCCTGGGAGAGGACACCAACTGCCTCTACGGATGACGCGGGAGGACCCAAGGTCGGAGACGGCGCTGAGAAGGGAGCCGAACGTATGAAGGCAGGTAAAGGGGACGCTTATACCCCATACCGTGAATCCGCCCACCTGCCCCAGCTCCCCGTCGCAGAGCCCGAAAGTCCCCCTGCTGTGCCCGTAGCCGCCATGTCACCGCTATGGACTAGGCCCCGACCGGAAGCCGCCGCAGCGACCCCTGTGACGTCACGCGCCTCGACCCGGAGCGTGACAAAGCAGGAAATACCACCAGCCTGGTCGCAAGGCCTAGTACCCCCGGGCGCCGCATCACCAACAGCGCCCCCTACCTCCGCGGAGCCTCCGGCCTGGCCGCAAGGCCAGGTAGCACAGGGCGCCGCCGTATTAACGGTGCCCTTTACGTTCCAAGTGCCCCAGGCCTGGCCGCAAGGCCTGGGCGACCTGGGCGCCACCACCACTGCGCCCGCACCCGCAAAACCAAGGGTGCCGAGTTTGGGAAAGGACCTCTTCAGCCAGCTCACATGGCCGGACGGGCGGCCCTTTATCTGGCCCGAGGAGTTTTGTGAGCTGGAGCGGCAACAAAGACTAGGGCCCTTGTGTGAGCCCCTGATCCCGGCTCCGAAGCCCGTGACTCGGGTCTCGCCTCCTTTAGAAGAAGCCCAATTCGTGTGGGACCCCACGGGAGAAGATTTGATGGGGTTCACCGGAGAAACTCGGGCAGTCGCCGCTGAGCGTACTGAGTGTTGTCGTCAGCAGCTAGCAGAGTTTGCGAGAGAACGGGAGGAGAGGCGGGTCAGAGAACAACAGGCCCAAATCCGGAGCGCGGAGCAGAAGAGCCGGACTAGGAGGAACCCCCGTGCAGCGCACTGTCCCCGCACCATCGGGACGGTGATAAAGTTCAACCCGCAGCATGGGTGGGGCTTTATTCGGGACCGTAACAACCGCGGTGACGTTTTTGTGACCCGCAGAGACGTCGAGTCCCACCTGCCGGAAGGTCACAAAGGCCGTGACCTCTACGTCGGAGACGAGGTCACTTTCACCCGGCACAAGTGTGCCAAAGGACCTTACGCCCTCCACGTACACCGCTTGACGGAGGAGGAGTTGCGGTACGGGGAGGAGGAGCCAGAGGACCCAGACGGGTCTGAAGCAACACCATATCACCAAGAAAAAGCAGGAGGGAGCCGTCGTTGAGGACGGGAGTAGAGACTGTATATAGTTGCCCGTCGGGGCACAGTGAACCGTTGCTGCTAAAATAGTCCCCGTTGGGACCAGTGAACTGTTTACCCGTTAACCCCTTCATCCTACAGGCTGAGGACTGTGAGCAGCCATTCCCTTCCCTCTACCTGGCCGAGGACTGAGAGCGGCCAACTTCCCTGTATATAGTTGCGCTTCCTAAAGCGCCCCCTACTGGTTTTATAGGAAAACCAGTTTTTCTAAGAGACTGTCGCACTTTTCCCGGACACACGTTGCACAGTGACCGGAGGAGGAGCCTGAGGCGACGAGAATGTTTTATATATATATATAATGTTGTTTTATATGTTTTATGTTGTTTATGAAAAAAAAAAAAAAAAATTGTATGTTTTATGGTGTTTTTGTCTTACAGCCCGAGGACGTGCTGTGATTTACCAGGGGGGAATGTGGCACCCTGAGGATTCGGCTGCTACAGGGGTATTGCACCTCAACCCAGAGGTGTGATATTCCACTCCCGGGTAAGGATGGAGTGTGGGACTGAGCTCGGTAGGCTGCATGCACTACATACATCCCATTTCCGAGGAACAGACCAACGGTACTCCCACTTAGAAATGTGCAGGTACGACCGAGTCTGTTCCTGGCTGGAGTGGGAGGGGGGTGGTACATCCCATGTAGTGTAGGGGCAGATAGGGGGAGCAGTCTGGGTAGTGATAGGAGCTCATTGGGTGCTGGTCACCTGAGCTCACACATAGAGGGATATATAAGGTGGGCACCAACTAGAATCAGGGTCAGTTGTAGAGAACAAGTCAGTTGGAGAGGAGCCTGTCTGATGCAGAGAACAAATCAGCAGAGAGAAGGAAACAGCAGCCCTGGAGAGAGAGAGAGTGGAGCAGAGAAAGACCCAGAGGGGGAAGACTGAAGGGACCCAAGAACCCAAATTAGAGCACCGGGTGAGGAGTCAGCAAAAGGGTACCGGAACCCAAACTGGTGGGGGTAAAAACAATCCCCAGCCAGAGACCGGAGGCCGTGGGCAGCATCTGCCACGGCCACCCACCACATTCACCCCGAAGGCACACCACATGAAGGGTCAGGGAACCCAAGGCCAAGGGTGTCCCAACAGCAGGCCCGAGGGAGCTGGACCTAGGTGGATCACTGGTGGGGACGGCTGAAGAAAGGACAGAGGGAGAGCTCAGGGCCACGCTCCGGACTTGTTTGGGGGTTGGCTGGATCCAGGACCTGGTGGACGCAGCACGGCTCGGGTGGTCACTAGCAGCTGGAGTGACCAGTACAACATCTGCAGTAAGTAAACACCCTTAACTGCACTACCCGACTCTGTCTTCATTGCCGTCTGCACTGCACCACCACAACCCCCATCCTCTGCACCTGTCCCCCCTGAGGCTATACCCCTCCCGTTGGGGGTTATCTCATCAAGCTGCGCACCCACCATCAGCCTCAGCGGACCCTGCTGCAGCGGCGGCCACAGTGACCGCATCACAACGGGTGGCGTAGTCGACACAAAAGAACTTTAGTAACATCTGTAGAACTGCCACATCACACTGAGCTTGACGCCCTGGGCACGGGACCGGGTCACAGCCGCTCGGAGACTACAACCCCCCATCTGATCCGGTGCCGGGTATTCCCCTCAAAAAGGAATATGTCCCAGGGGGCGCGTCACTTATATCTTACTTGCTCGTTTGGTCATAGGGGTGTCCTTCACTTTATTCAGTCCGGCTTGTCACCACCCACTCAATTTGAATTGTCCCCGGTTTGCGCCGATGTTACATGAATAGTCTTGTTGAAGTCCCTCGCTTGCTTGGGAGTGGGAGACGATCGCCACTGCGCACACACAGCGACGCGTGACTTAACAATAGCGTGGGACTTCAACAAGAGTCTTCATGTGACGTCGGCGCAAACTGGGGACAATTAAAATTGAGAGGGCGGCAACAAGCCGGACTGAATAAAGAAAGGAACACCCCTATGACTAAACAAGCAAGTAAGATACAGGTGTATCTCACTAAATTAGAATATCACCAAAAAGTTAATTTATTTCAGTTCTTCAATACAAAAAGTGAAACTCCTATATTATATAGAGTCATTACAGACAGAGTGATCTATTTCAAGTGTTTATTTCTGTTAATGTTGATGATTATGGTTTACAGCCAATGAAAACACAAAAGTCATCTACTTGGTCGGGGCTCCTTTTGCATCAATTACTGCATCAATGCGGCGTGGCATGGAGGTGATCAGCCTGTGGCACTGCTGAGGTGTTATGGAAGCCCAGGTTGCTTTGATAGCAGCCTTCATCTCCTCTGCATTGTTGGGTCTGGTGTCTCTCATCTTCCTCTTGACAATACCCCATAGATTCTCTATGGGGTTAAGGTCAGGCGAGTTTGCTGGCCAATCAAGCACAGTGATACTGTCATTTTTAAACCAGGTATTGGTACTTTTGGCAGTGTGGACAGGGGCCAAGTCCTGCTGGAGAATGAAATTTCCATCTCCAAAAAGCTTGTCGGCTGAGGGAAGCATGAAGTGCTCTAAAATTTCCTGGTAGACGGCTGCGCTGACTTTGGTCTTGATAAAACACAGTGGACCTACACCAGCAGATGACAAGGCTCCCCAAACCATCACTGATTGTGGAAACTTCACACTAGACCTAAAACAGCTTGGATTGTGGCCTCTCCACTCTTCCTCCAGACTCTGGGACCTTGATTTCCAAATGAATATTGGATTTCTGGGATTTTGTGGAGTGTGTCAATGACTGCCTTCTGGACATCTGTCAAGTCAGCAGTCTTCCCCATGATTATGGAGCCTACTGAAACAGACTAAGGGACCTTTTTTAAATGCTTAGGAAGCCTTTGCAGGTGTTTTTGTTATTTATTCTATTTTACTGATCTAATGACTTTTGTGTTTTCATTGGCTGTAAGCCATAATCATCAACATTAACAGAAATAAACACTTGAAATAGATCACTCTGTTTGTAATGACTCTATATAATATATGAGTTTCACTTTTTGTATTGAAGAACTGAAATAAATTAACTTTGTTATGATATTCTAATTTAGTAAGATGCAGCTGTATAAGTATATAAAATGTTTTTTACAAAAGATTATAGCGCCGATCTTAATGCAAAAAAGCGTGTTAATGATGCACACTGCATCACTAACATCAACCTGGGGGCAGTTTACATGCTCCAACTGACATGACTTTAAGTGATTTTTCTTTTTTTTGTCTTGATGTGTTCGATCAAAATGTGGCCTTTTAGATTTAAAAGTCACAATCTTTTAACAGACTTCAACTATGTAAAAAAAAAACCTAAAAAAGACAGATTTTATAGTCTACTGCCATACTGGATTTCAGTGACACATTAACATTTTATGAAATATTGAAATATCACAAATGATGAATTTGGCTAGATTGTCTGAATAACCAATACAGGGCCATAGTAACAAAAAAAACATACAAAACAAATTTAAGTTGACTTAAAAAAGGTGCAAAATAAATAATATATAAGGAATAAAGTGCAAACATAAAAGTCACTATAAGCATAATCTTTATGCCAGAAAAAAAGTATAAAAGCAATGATGAATTGGGACCCAAATATTGAGAATGTACTTTATATTGAATAATTCCCTTGTTAGTTTGTAAGCCTCTGCTTTTAAGTCAATAGAAACCTCGGGCTCCAAAACGAATAGTTAAAATATCTCCTGATCAGAACTCAACCAATGAGACCTCAACTTTTATCACATCATTAAAAATTCTCTGTTTCATTGAGTTCCAAAACCTCAATAATTTGGCAAAGCAATAATAAAGGATATAGGGCTGGACTTAAGAACAGACAAAAAATCATTTACTTAGGGCTCTCAACATTTAAAGGGAGTCTGTCACCCCTGAAATGCAAATTAAACTAATTAAACAGTTGTATAGGGGACTAGCCCCTATAAGCAGTATATATGTCACTGCTGTAATTACTTTTAAAACTTGAATTCTGCCATATGCAAATTAGGGGGTTTTGGTGCACCCTTGGCGTGGCCAAGAGCTTGGTGAAACTTTATGCTCTTTTGATTTATATAGTGAGCAGTAAGAATCAGTAAACTACTCATTATGTAGATTAGAGAGAATCTGTCAGCAGGTTTTTACTATGTGACCTGAGAGCAGCATAATGTAGCTTGTTGCAGTTTCAATAAAATCAGTGTTTTATTAGCAGGAGAATATCAATAGAAGACTAGTTGTCTTGTGCCATGTAGTCCTCCAGCTCTGTGTAACCCCGTCCCATTACTGATTAACAGCGTTCTGCCTATGCACAGTGTACACAGAAAGCTGCCAATCAGTGGTATGGGTGGGGTTATACAGAGCTCAGCATTCAGAGAACTGGTAGATCTGCAGCAGAGAAAACTGTGATTTTATCAAAATGATAACATGCAGACCAGTAAGTGACATGTTGCTGGAATCAGGGTCTCTTTCTATACATGCTGCTGCTTTCAGATTACATAGCAAAAAACCTGGTAACAGATTCGCTTTAAGGGGGGCATTACACTGCACCAAGCTCTTGACAATGCCAATGGTGCAACTCATTTGTAAATGGAATAAAGCAAGTTTTAATAGTAATAACAGCAATACAATATCTACTGCTAATATGAATTTCATAGTTGCTCCTATATAACTGTTTAGTTTAATTTACATTTCGGGTGAGAGAGACTCTCTTTAAATGGAACCCATCACATTGTATATGTCTTATCTACAAGAAGACATTTCTGTGGGTACAGAGCAAATAGTTGTATAGTTTTATGAAAAAATAATTGCTGTGATTAGTACATTTCTGTTCTTTCCGTGCTTAGGAGTCCAGTGGGCAATCCTATGTTGGACCGCCTACTGGACTCCTAAGCATAGAAAGAGCAGGAATGTACTAATTGTGCTAAGAGTAGAGTTAGTACATCCCTGCCTTTTCTATTCTTAGGAGTCCAGTGGGCGATCCTATGATGGGACTACCTACTGGACTCTTAAATGTTGAGCAGAAATATACTACCTACACTAATTATTTTCTAACAGAACCATATATCAATCTGTTTAGCTTCTTCTGCTCCATAACGTGCAGCCAGATACCAGGTTCAATGTGACAGATTATGGAACCACTGCTACTTTATCATGGACAGTGCATTGATTGCAATCTGCTTTTCTCTCTCTCTCAAATGATAAGGAAGAGGAGGCCGTCATAGAGTTTTTCCCCAGGGCCCTTACAACCTTGATTCAGCTCTGAAAGGATGATCGCTAAAACCTAATGCAATGGAATTGAAACATATGGAACTGGACGTATACAAACCGGCTAGTGTCATTACTTAACATGTTTCATGTAGCAGTTTTGTTTACTGGAATGATCAATACTTTTCTATACTGTATTACTTTAATAGCATTTACCTTCGCATTTTCAAGTAACAAGAATAGAGAGAGAAAGTTATCATACAGCCGCCTGCACCAGAAACCAACACAAATCTAGATTTCCAAAGCCATCAATAAAGTAATGAACAGTGACACACCAAATGCAGAGGTAACACAGAAATTATAGTCATAAAGGGGTCCATGTCTAACTTCATACTCGTGTTAACAGCTCAATTATATAATTTACACCATTAATAAGCTAGTAACGCTTCACTATGGATGTTTGGACATTTAGTCATGGGTCCCTGATTTGTCATGGTCTAGGGTCCCTCAGGCAGAATTCTTTTAACTTATATGTGGGCAAAGCAGTATAAATTAATTGAATACAGTGGCTAGTTAATGGTATTTTAGGGAATTTCCAATTAAAAAATGTCTTTTCTATCATAAAGAGTTACAAGTCTATATAGAATTTTGCTATGTTTTGTTGGAAGAAAGTCAATCGCCTGACCCAAGAGGCTTGAAGCTGTGGAGGAGACTCTAGGGAAGTCCAATTTAGTATTCAACAGTGAATGGATATGCGACCAGTAGGAATTCATAACTGGCATTCCCAGATCATGTCCAATAAAGCTCTATATTCCCTTTTACATCTAGACAAGTATTGCTGATCACAACAAATCTCCATGTGGAGGCCAATTCCTGCATATAATGGTCCTTAAGGCCTGAAATGTCTCCATTGCTCATATGATTTCTCTAGAGCTTACGTCAGTTTTGCTAAAATAGTTGTATAAATGGACCAGGCGACCACAGATTAACTTGGCAGTATCGTTACCAAATTGTCACACGCATGCTTGTCATAGTTGAAAGTAGTGGAACAAACACATTTGTAGAAGACTGAATTCCTGTCTAAGGTTTAAAGATATCCTAAAGATTCCTGATATGATTGGATGATTGGTGTATGATGCCCCTTGAGGACAAAACTCAAACTCTAGTAAATGCAACTGAGTGCTTTGGGTTTCATTCTATAATATTATTGCCTTACATGGTACGTCACCAAAATGTCTTCACTTTTACCTGCTCTATTTACCATAGTATGGAGGTGCCAAAGGCCATGTAAGATTTAATGAAGTTTATTCCAATGAGTGAATTGATATTGGGGCCAAAATGATCTTTCGCGAGAGTGAAAAAAATGCAGTGGAGTTTTTTTTTTGCATGATTGTGTGGAAGTATTTGGCATTTTGGCCCTTTTTAGGTCATTTAGTGAGAACAACTGTTTTATCATGTTAGTGCAAAGAAGCCATTTTTTGGCAGATTCTTTTAATTAGGAGATGTACCCTCTCCCCCAATATATAATTCTGAAGGCATATCTGTAATGTTCATATGTGTGCAGTTAAATAAGACCTCCCACGAAGATTTATTTTTTACTAAATTTGTCTACATTTGTATGCAGTGTAGTGTGAGTGTATTAATATATTCAATTATTGCTGCCTTTTCTGGGATCCAGTACCGTTCTGCTCCTCTTCTCAGTGACATCACTGCACTTCAGGGTCTCTGAGTCACACTACTCTCTGGGTGACCCACATGTGACTTTCACAATGTAAGCCTATGGAGTGTCAGAGCAAGACTCCATAGACCTCCATTGTAAAAGAGACTTCCGACTCATGCATAGAACATAGAGTGACCCATAGAGTCTGCAGAGTCACTGAGAAGAGGAGCAGAACAGCTCTGGATACTGGTGAAGGCTGTGGTAGGTGAGCATATTAACACATACAATCACACTACATACACATATACACAAATTTAAAAAAATCTTCATGGGAGGGCTTCTTTAAGGCTATTATGTCCTTGGCAGTACTGGCTGCATAGACCACCATTAGGCTAGTAAGTTGTTTGTCTTAATAGGCCCATACGCCATAGATAGCTGTTGAGTTGACCAAATGCTTGTTCGACTGATGGCTATCTCTCTTGGCTCCTTTATACCCATGAATATTAGACTTGTCCAATCGTTCATAGGCTTTTCAATGGGAAGATGGGAGAAAGCTGTTGCCAGACAGCTCAGTCAGGGGTTTATTTCCTGGAGAACAAAATGATTGGATATTAAAATAGAATATGCCCGATCCTTCTATCTCTCAACATCAACCGTTCGTTGGAGAAGTTTTAGGCTCCCTATACCTTAGATGGTGGTAGGTTTGGACAACTTTAATGTGTATGAAGACCTTTGGTCTTATAAGATGACTCCTTAGTTCTGATGCTGCTTTTATCAAATCTATCTTAAGCAATATGCTTATGTTATTGGTAAAAATACACAGAACTGCGGTAACACATGTCTATAAATTGTAACTATTAAAGATTTTTCATACATCTGAATAAATCTGTGGGGCTTTCTTAAACAGTGATCCATATATTTCTGAGCCACTGGGTAGCAACAAAAATGTGACTTACTTGATTTTGACACTCTTATGTAGAAAGTATAAGCTGGGCCATATCTAAATGGAATTTTTTTTTGTATTTTAAGGTACAATGGGATTGAAGGGTCTATGTGTAGCCATTGGATCATGTGATTCTGTGCTGGTTAATAGTGGGACTATGTAAATTAGTGGAAGAGGTGTTTAGAAAGTTCATTGGTTTGTAGAATTCTACATTCCATAACAAATTAATATCTGGGACAATGGGAGGAGATGGAGTAATTAATTAGGGAGAAGGAGACAGGTGGAAAGTAGTGATTTTACTGCAATACAAAGGAAACTGTTTTCAAAGCAAACAATTGAGATGAAAAAGAGTTATTTATATTTTGCCGAGAACTGTTCTCAGCTCCTGGGATAAATGGTTCACGGAACATTCATCTATTTCTTTCATCCGTCCTTCAGACGGTGCTACCTTTGGGTATATAATCACATTTCACACCATGCAAACGGAATTTAAAGCTCCAGAGACAGATGTACATGCACTAAATTATCTGGTGCTGGGATTTAGAAATTGCTTGACTGGGATTAAAAACCTTTCCAAATTTTAGCCTAAGCCTCACACAACAGTTTATAGATTGCTCGTCTAGAATGGTGAGAATATATAATGGGATTATAATCAATTTGCCTTTTTGTAGAAATATATACGGAATACTTAGGTAGAACTAATGGCACCGATCATCTGACTCCACAAGAACTTCCTGCAATCGGAGCTAATGCTGTAATTCTCCATGGATAGCACAGCTTGATAAATGACTTTGCAATTACTTGGCACAAGAGATATTGACAGGTGGAATCAACTTGCAGAGAAAAGCAGCACTGTGACAGCACATTCCACATTAGCTTATTTCAGTAAACGAGGAACATATGTAAGATGCAGTCTCTCCTGCCGCACTTATTAGCTGGTACCTACGATATGTCCGTGCACTTGTGATTACATCGGAAATATATAAGATCCAAGAAAGCATTCCAGTAAAGTGCAACTCAGGTTTTCAAGAAACCTCAGACATAATAATCCTCATTAGGCTGTCGACAGCGCGAAGACAAAAATATTTCCTAAATGAATAGACTAAATTCTAATCCCCACATGGCAAACTGAACGGGAGATTAGAGGAATTCTTTCGTCTTACTTCACTATTAAATGTAACACAATTCCTGTAGCTTTGACTACTATTGCACAGACTTGTACACGACCACATACAGCTTTCGACACAATAGGGATGCACTTGCAATTGCTTTGGAAATAAAGGCAATATTTGGACATATTGCAACTTCATTTTTCAAGGCATTTCTAATCTTTTAAAGTCTCAAATTTTACAAAACCGATTTGCAATGAAAAAAAAGAATAAAATAGCAAATTCACTTAACAACCGAGCTAAAATGATAATGATAAAAAAAAAATGCGGTTCAAGTCGTTTGCACAAATTATTCCGTATGGACTATAGGATATCTAAAAAAAGATGGAAGTTTGTGATCTAGAAGAAAGGTAGGGGGTATGGATAAAAGAATGAAGTTTGCCAAGTTAATGCCCAGTTTATAAGAACATGGTAGAAGAGGCTAGGGACCAGTCTTACCTGTGGGATGCGCAGGAGCACATCTTTAGGAGCGCAGCATCCGGGGATGACTGTACAGTATTACAGCACAGGCTACAGAAACACTTCAAGCAACTCTCTCTGCTGGTAGTGAAGCTTTACTGAATCCTCAGATACAGGAGCAAAGCCACTCCTTCCATCTACACACAGATGAGTCACAGGAGAAGATGTGAGCAAGGCAGTTTTCTTTAACCCCTCTGCAGCCGGATATATAGGAATGCAGCAAGAATATTCAATGTCACCACGATATAAAGAACTCACGGAGGATGAAGAAGGCGCAATATGATGGGAAGAGTTACAAGGTGACCCTGTGATCACTTGCACTAATTCTCATAAATCAAAATGGAGTTTAAGAAGAATTTGATTTGATGGGTTATTCATCATAGTCAAACCCGCTGATGATCCCACATTGAAAATGGGTTCGATTAAGTAATAAACTGCTCAGAATAACAATAAATCCATTCACTTTTCATTTCTGTGAAGTGTAGCTTAGCCTTCAACCCATATTACAGATCAGATATAGATATATTGGGAGACGGAGTAAATGTTTTACATTTCTTCTATATACACGAGTCCCCCACACCACGATCCTCAGTACAATTCTTGGGGTGACCATCCACATTCACTACAAATAGAAGAAGTCCAGAGTATTGGAAATTCCTATTAAATGTTAGTTTTTTTTTAATCTTGTCATTAAATATGGCAATGGATTGGCCCTCCGCCAAAGTTTTTACACCAAGCCAAGAGCTTCCCCCGACAGTCATAGGGAGGAAGGTCATAGAGAGTACAGCACGCAAAATTTATTAAGTGGATCACATAAAATAAGTGAATATACATCAACTGAAATCTACATCAGTAATTAGCTGGTGGGAGATATTTACTAAAATTTACACTAATTTGCGATGAAAACTATAGCAAATATATCAGGTCACGGGGAAACACTCATCTTTAAAGGTAACCTGTCAGGTGATACATTCTGCACGAAACCGTGGGCAGCATGTATCAGGCACTTGCTGTATGATCTCAGCCACGTATGTTTGACTCAGAAATGCTGCAGTGTATCAGAGAAAACATAATTTTAATATCTGCCGGAGACCAAGCCGCAAGGGTGACTAGTCGAAAAAGGCAGATCCCCTGCGGCTTCTACCTACCCACTGTCAGTGACTGGCAAGCCTCTGCCTACGTGCGTGTATAGGCAGAGGCTTGCCAGTCACTGTCAGCGGGTGGAGAGAAGCCGCCGGAGAATCACCTGTACTACTAGTCACCAGAGCGGTTCGCTCTCCGACAGCTATTAAAAGTATTTTTTCTCTGAAACACCGCAGCGTTTTAGAGTCAAGCAAGCATGGCTATGATCGTACAGCCAGTGGCTGATATATGCTCTCCATGGTTTGGACAGCGTGTATCACCAATCAAGTTCCCTTTAAGGAAAATAGTAACGGTGATGAAAAAGTGCAATGGCTGCGGCCAAATCCGCACTGAAGCAGTGCAGGGCTAGCTAAGGATGTTAGACAGGGAGTAGATGCCTATCTGAACCTGGGCCACCGCCACTTGCGGCAGCAGAATGGTGTAGAAGATAGATAACGGACAGGCAGGCAGATGGTATGGCTGATTTAAAAATTGTCATCAGCCATAGGTGAATGAAAGTTGGTACTGATCCATAAAGAGAGAAGTGATCCAGCTCCCAGGATGCCTGGTAATGATAAAATAGTTGATTTCTTTATTCAAAATTGGATTAAAAATCAGCGGAAATCTTGGCACATATTTACAAATGCATGGAGCTATAGTCCATAACAAGAAAAGTGGCGGAACATGGGGATGAGAATGTATTATTACCAGAATCGTTTCGAACATCAACCACGTTCTTAGACTTGGTATGAATGTGCGCACTGATCCATGCCTGATTTATTTTCACCTCTTTCCACTGGTCCAATCTGCTAAGCCAGAAATCCATAGGTTCAGTGCTAAGGGTATCTGTTGGAGAAAGGAAGCACTGTGGGTATGACTAAACCTGACTGTTCAGGTGGTGCAACTTTGTTTGCTGATGTGCATCATTTTGTTGTATCGGCAGATAAGCCATCAGGTCCATCTGTCATGTCATAATTGATGCTGCTGATGCGGCTTTGGTTATTTGTACATTTTTTTTATTTTGTGAAAGAAAATTGCATTTATGGAATTAGGCTATATGCCCACGATGCAGAAATGCTCCGGATTTTTCCTGAGCGTTTCTGCATCTCCCTGGCAGAAAAAAACGCATGCGGATTGTACATGCATTTTTCCTGCCAGGGACATGCGGATGTGAAGCTTTCTTCACATTGCATTTCCGCATGCAGGTTGACAAGCGCTTTCCAAGCGATTTTAGCATCACTTGGAAAGTGCTTGACAACTTGGTCACACTATATAAATCCAAGCAAACAGCATGGATTTATATAGTGTGACCCGAGAAAATGTAAAAAAATAAAAAATTAAATGGATACTTACCCTCCGATGGCCCGCGCTGTCTTGCTTCGCTCGGTCCCGGCTGCCATCAGCGGTACACTGAAGGACCTGCCGACGTCAGCGTCGCGTGACCCGTCACAGGACTCTGACGTCAGCGCAGGTCCTTCATTCCATCGCGAAGTGCCGGGAATCAAGGAGGAGCGCACCGCGGGCCGCCAGAAGGTAAGTATACATTTATTTTTTATTTTATTCCTTTTTTACAGCTTTTTTAATGGTACCTGGGTGTGATTGAGACTCTCCTCTCCTCTACACCCGGGTACCATCCGCACATTAGAACGCGCCAATTACGCAAGTACAGATGCAGTCTTGCGGAATTGGCGCATTCTAATGCAAGTCAATGGCGGCGAAAACGCAGTACTTCCGCAAAATAATTGGTAGTGCTGCGTTTTTTTCCGCAATGATAATCCGCAGCGGAACTTTCCGCAGCATATGCACAGCACATGCGCATTATCATTGGGGGACATGGTAGGCCTTCTACCATGCGTTTTTTAAGCGTTTCTGCAGCATTTTTGCCGCTGCGGAAACGCTTAAAAAACGCATCGTGGGCACACAGCCTTAAAAGAATTTTTGTTTGATCATTTTAAACAATTTAGTCATTTCTGACAATTTTTCCCTTTCTTACCTGACCTGCATAGAGGCTGGATAAGCGGGGAAGTGTTGACTCTGCAGGAGCAGAAGGTAGTTACCTAGTTACACACACCAATTTTCACACTCCAAAAATTATTAACAATTCTAAAAAAATTTATAATTTTGGTAAAGAAGATTGCAGTCTAGGAAGTCAAAGAATTTGGTTTGATAATTGTAGAAATTTTGCCTTTTATTACAATTTATCTCTTTGACCTGATCTGCCAGGGGCTGCACACATGGAATTGTTGACTTCGCAAGGATAGAAAAGGATTCTCTTGGTCAGTCAACATGGAAGAGAATTCCTACACATGTGAAAAAAGCATGAATGACTCGCCACCACCACGACCAGGTCTTTCAGGTGTTGTATAATCTCCTCCACCAACTACACGTGCTGACCATAGGAAAAGGTGATTTGGTCCCACGGGATGCTTTCAACGCCCGTCGCCTGCACTGTGAATTGGCGATGCCAGCAACCTCCTCTTCTGATGTCCTCAACTCCAGGTTTTGCCCAACACAGAATCATCATCATTATCATCATCTTCGTCATCATCCATGATTCAGATGATAGGTGCTGTGACGATACAGCTTATAATCTTAATTAGCCCGACGATAAGATTTGTTAAGCCAAGAGAAATACACTATTGTGTTCATATTGACTTGTAAATGTATGTGTATTTCTGTGGCTGGTCAAGAAGGACACACTATTATGTGTATAAAACTGAATGTTGACTTCTCTTCGTTTGAAAACAATGAAGTTTGTTAATATGCTAATGACATATTATACTAAGCTAGCTAGATTTTTATTTACAAGAGCCCCCTACTATACCAACTGTGTAAATAGATTAGCTCAATCAATGATAACTGAGCCGTCCCTAACCCCTTAGCCGTGAATATGTAATTGAACGGACAACTGTAACTATTTTAATGGAAATGTGCCTCTGTAGGACAGAGATTTGAAACAGAGATTAAAAAGAGTCTGTACAAGGAGAATCAAAGATCAGACTCTCTGAGACCATCAGCTTGGAAGCATGGCTTTAAGAGACACAGATTTGGATTCTACATGAATCCGACCTAAGGGTATACAGCCCTGACTGGAAAGATACTGATCAGCTCCACTGACCATCAGAAAACCCATGGATACATTTGGGGAGAAAAGGTTGGGACAATGAAGTCACCTGCCCCATGGATATGTTGTTTGGGGGTTGCCAGGTGGGACCCTCTGGTCGCCTGAAACCCATAGACACATTCGGAGAAGCCAGATTGGAACCAGCTAGTCATCTGGCCATATGGAAACTCTCAGAGAGGCCAGGGTGGGACCCTCGGATCTCCTGGCCTTGAACCTTGATGGACTGCTAGCTTCCTAAGCTTGCCGCTACCTTCTCTCTGTGGGGGCCCGCCAGAAGCGGGGGGCCACTGGTTGAGGTGGTTGGCCCTGAAAGTCCAAAAGTCGCAGCTGTTTTATCCCAGGCGGGCCACCGGAAGGGTGAGGACTGTGTAATGTTGTACCACCTTGGGCATTAGCTGGGACTGTTCTATGTGTTTATTGTCCTTTTTGTGGTTCAATAAAGTATTGCCATGCTGTTTTACCCTCACCCTGTATTGTCTGAGTAGTATTACACCCACGGAAGACCCCGTGTCTTCACAGGTGCTTTTGTGTGTGAAATGGCCAGCACACCTTGCCCGTTCCCACCCACCTGATTCCGACCTTATTGTTTGCCCTGGCTTAAAGTGCTACTATCACAGACAATGTCCCTACCACCTTCATTCATTTGATCCATGTTCTATAAAAAGACCACCCTCAAAGATTTCCGAATCGGAGTTAGGACTACATCCTACAGTTACAAGTGTGTGTTGTTGGTTGTGTGTTGTCTTTAGTCTTTGGTTCATTTCGTAGCCTCTAAATGTTGCTGGTGTTCTCAGGCCTTTACTGCTTTGAAGTTGCATTCTGGATTATCATTCCTAATTCATTCCATTTCTTTTGGGCATCAACAATTTCCACCTGTAGAAACTCCAAGTTTAATAACATTTTGTCCACAGAAAACATGTTACAAATCTGTTTAAACCGACTGCAATATGTGATGTTAGTTGGTAACAAATTTAGCTTAATCTGATCTTCAGAAGCTGAATGTCTTGTATTGCATTCTTATCCACAGAAGTGTATAGAACAGGGCTTGTCTGAATGACACCAACAGCAAAAATAAATATTGATCAATACTGGTGATCCAATAGCTAATATTAAATATCTTTATTTTGAGATATATACAGTATATTTGAAAACATTTTTGCATCCATAGGAAATAGTTGACTCTTTTGCATAATTCTTCTATTTTTACAGCAGGCATGACCATACCTGCATAAATCCTATTCCAAAACACAGCAAAAGTTTAGGCTATGATAATTTTAGGAAATAGAGGTAATATTCTGACTCTATAACTAGGCTGCGAGTGTGGGGCTCTTGAGGCAAGGCTTCAAAGGATTTCTGTATGAACCAGTACTCACATGAAGAACTTCATCAGATAGCTTAACTTGACTGCAGGAGGCAGGTATGAAGATTCCAGAAGAAGGTTTATTTTCAAGCTGAATTCTTGTAGTCATGCACAATTACAGAATATTAAAAGACAATTCTGAACCAGAGATGCAAAGACATGAGCCTTTTAACATGGCTGGCATACACTCTCTGGGAAGAAAAGGGGAAAGGTTACTGACATCAGGGCAGAGAAGACAGGCAGGGAGAGTGAGGACCATCAATATAATAAATAGGGTATTCAAATAATGCTGCATGAACCGGTGTGAACATGAGTGCTATTAAGTGCATGGAGGGTGTGTAAACAGATGATACAAGAGACCAGATTAGGAGGTAAATTTTAAAGGGGCAAAACGGGAATAGTTAGATAAGTGAGGTGAGGCAATAGGCCAGTCTAAAGAAATGCGTTTTTAGGCCATGCTCAAAACGGTGGGTATTGGGAATGAATCGAATTGTCCGAGTGCATTCCAGAGAATTGGTGCAGCACACAAGTCTTGGCACTGGGAATGGGAGGTTTGGATTATTGAGGATGTTAGTCTCTTAAGTCATTAGCAGAATGGAGGGCACAGATCGGGTGGTAGACAGAAATGAGGGAGGAGATGTAGAGCGGTGCAGAGCTGTGCAGCACATTGTGGGTGAGAGAGATATGTTTATATTGTATTCTGTAGATTTCTGAAGACCTCAGAGTTGATTATACTAATTAGTGTGTGTGAGGTTACAAAACCATCTCTAAAAAGTTTGGACTTCATCTGTCTACAGTCAGACAAATTGTGTACCAATGGAGGAGATTCAAGACCATTATTACTCTCCCCAGAAGTGGTCAACCAAAAAACATCACTCAAAGAGCAATGTGTAAAGTAGTCTGTAAATTCACGAAGGAACTCAAGGGGCCTCTAAGCAACTAAAGTTCTCTCACATTATCTAATTTTAACCCCTTCACTCCCCAAGCCTATTTTCACCTTCATGACTAGGCCAAATTTTACAATTCTGACCAGTGTCACTTCATGTGATAATAACTCTGGAAAGCATCAATGGATCCCACAGATTCTGAGATTGTTTTTCGTGACATATTGTACTTCATGATAGTGGTAAAATTTGTTCGATATGACGTGTGTATTTGTGAAATTTGCCAAAAATGTTGAAAATTTCGCAGTTTTCAAATATCAATTTTTATACCCACAAAATAGTTAATAAATAACATTTCCCCGACTACTTTATATCAGTACAATTTTTGAAAAACATTTTTATTAGGAAGTTAGAAGGGTTAAAAGTCGACCCGCGATAAAACCATTTATTTTAGGGACCACGTCACATTTGAAGTGACTTTGAGGGATCTATATGACAGAAAATAACCAAAATTGACATCATTCTAAAAACTGCACTCCTCAAGGTGCTCAAAACCACATTCAAGAAGTTTATTAACCTTTTTGGTGCCTCACAGGAACTGAAGCAATGTGGAAGGAAAAATTGAACATTTAACTTTTTTTCACAAAAATTTTAACTTAGACCGAAATTTTTTATTTTCACAAGGGTATCAGGATAAAATGGACCCCAAAATGTGTTGTGCTATTTCTCCTGAGCAAGCCGATACCCCATATGGGGGAAAACTACTGTTTGGGTGCATGACAGGGCTCGGAAGGGAAGGAGCACCATTTGACTTTTTGAACGCAAAATAAGCTGGAATCAAGAGCAGATGCCATGTCGCGTTTGGAGAGCCCCTGATGTGCCTAAACAGTGGAAACCATCCACAATTGACCCCATTTTGGAAACTAGACCCCTCAAGGAACTTATATAGATGTGTGGTGATCATCTTGAATCTCCAGGTGCTTCACAAAAATTTAAAGTTTAGCCGTGAAAATAAATAATCACATTTTTTCCACAAAAAGGTTCTTTTAACCCCAATATTTTTATTTTCACAAGGGTAACAGGAAAAAATGGACTCCAAAAATTGTTGTGCAATTTATCGTGAGGACTCCAATAACCCGTATTTGGGGAAAAAACACTATTTGAGCGCACGGAAGGGCTTGGAAGGGAAGGAGCCCCTTTTGACTTTTTGAACACAAAATTGTCTGGAATCAAGCGCGGACGCAATGTCCCATTTGGAGAGCCCCTGATGTGCCTAAAAAGTGGAAATCCCCCACAAGTGACCCCATTTTGGAAACTAGACCCCCTCAAGGAATGTATCTAGATGTGTGGTGAGCACCTTTAACCCCCAAATGCTTCACAGAAATTTATAATAACATTGAACAGTGAAAATAAAAAATCTAATTTGTTTCACAAAAACTTTATTTTAGCCCAAATATTTTTATTTTTACAAAGGTAAGAGGAGAAAATGGACCCCAAAAATTGTTGTGCAATTTCTTGTGAGTACGCCAATACCCCATATGTGGGGGAAAACTACTGTTTGGGTGCACGGCAGGGCTCAAAAGGGGAGGAGCATAATTTGACTTTTTGAATGCAAAATTGGCTGGAATCGAGAGCAGACACCATGTCGCGTTTGGAGAGCCCCTGCTGTACCTAAACAGTTAAAACCCCCCACAAGTGACCCCATTTTGGAAACTTAACCCCCTCAAAGAATTTATCTAGATTTGTGGTGAGCACATAAATTTATAATGTTGAGTCGTGAAAATAACAAAATCACATTTTTTCCACAAAAATGTTCATTTAGCCCTATTTTTTTTATTTTCTCAAGAGTAACAGGAGGAAATGGAACCAAAAATGTGTTGTGCAATTTCTCCTGAGTATGCTGATACCCCATATGTTGGGGTAAACTACTGGCTTGGCACACAGCAGGGCCCAGAAGGGAAGAAGTGACGTTTTGGAATGCAGACTTTGATGGAATGGTCTGCGGGCGTCATGTCGCATTTGAAGAGTCCCTGATGTGCCTAAACAGTGGAAATCCCCCACAAGTGACCCTTTATTGGAATTGATCTAGTGTTCCCTGGTATGTGAAATTTATAAGATAGTGGCATACATGAGTAGTGTAGAGTGCATCAGATTGGCATACGTGAGTTGTGTAGTGTACATCAGGTTGGCATACGTGAGTTGTGTAGTGTACATCAGGTTGGCATAAGTGAGTTCTGTAGAGTACATCAGGTTGGCATACGTGAGTAGTGTAGAGTGCATCAGGTTGGCATATGTGGCACCCCAGGGGTCCGGTTGCCACAGTGGCATTGCCTCCCTCACAAGAGGTGATGCCATGCCTGGAAGCAAGCAGGGGTCCCCTAATCAGGTTTTACTAAGCATGCAACACTTTCCTGGCTCCAGACCAGCAAGGGGAGTTCCCCCACCTGGCAACTGGGATCTGGAGGCGGGGTTAGTTAGACTTAGTGTGAGGAGTTGAAGTCAGGACGTCAAAGAGAGAGGAGCTGGGAACTGGAGCTGCGCGGCAGCTCACCCCAGAAGGACCAACACAGAAGAACCGGACACCGGAGTCCGAGGCTGTGGGCCACTGAAGACCCAGCAGCAGAAACCGGAGGGCAGGAGACTGCAGGTCTCCTGGCCCCACCAGATGCCCGGAGGCTCAGCAGCACGATAGGGCCCAGCACCGCCACGTGGGAGAGACGCATGAGCAAGGCCCGAGCTGCCTACCATAAGGGTGAGCACAGAAACATTACACTCAGGGACGAGGGCCACCGCACAGCTACAAGCAGCAGGGCCAAAGAGTTTAGTGGAAAGGGAAGGCCTCCAACTTCACCTGGCAAGGAGGATTCTTTACTTGCTTCCAGGCTGCCCGGACTTCCACTTCTAGCCAGTACCCTAGTCCTAGCTTGTCTAATCACCACCAGTAAAGTTAAGAGGAAACCGCCATTAAGTTGTGGACTGATTATTGCTGCACCATCAATCCCTGCACTACAACGCCCAGCATAACCTATAACATCAACACTGCCCTGGAGCTAAGCTCTACCTGTGGAGAGCCACACCATCCCTGCTGCACTAACATCAGCTCCAGAGGACCTGCTCCGCAGTGGCGGCTCCCTGTAGCCGCATGCCACAGGTGGCGTCACAAACTGTATACAAACACTATAAATCCCCTATAAATAACCCCTTTTCATTGACCGCCCTGGGTCACGGACTGGGTCACCGCCACTGTGACATCCCCCAGCATCTACCGGACCGGCACCGGGTACCCCACGGCCCAGGGGGCGCGTCACATACGTGAGTAATGTAGAGAGCATCAGGTTGGCATACGTGAATTGTGTAGAGTGCATCATGTTGGCATATGTGATTGGTGTACAGTGCATCAGGTCGGCATTCACGAGTAGTCTAGAGTGCATCATGTTGGCATACGTGAGTTGTGTAGAGTGCATCAGGTTAGCATACGTGAGTTGTAGTGTTCGTTAAGTTGGCATATGTGAGTTGTGTAAGTCAGAAATGAATTTAGTAGTCCATGGAGGTTTGGTACAGTTGAATAATTTTTATACACAGGCCATGTTTGTCGGGGCTGTTGTCACATTGATAAGTGGTGTCCTTGAATATTACCCTTCTGTAACACACTCGGCACCTCTTTTGCGACCTTCCTTTCTTTGTGGTTTGAGGGACCTCCCCAGGGAAATGTTGGCTTGGTACAATACAAGCCCCTTCAGTTCCGGAAGTACTGGGGCCCGCTCCTTCCTGACTTCCAAAGATTAGAGCCTTGATCACTACCTTCTGGAACTGAAGGCACGTACCGGTTGGGCCTGAACATCATGATAGCACGTAAGAGTTATGACCTTCATTTCTTAAAGTAATGATGCCCACTCGTTTTACTTTACTTAGCTGCTATTTTCTTGCCATAATACAAATTTTAACAGTCTATTCAGTAGGACTATCAGTTGTGTATCCACCAGACATCTGCACAACACAACTGATGGTCCCAACCCCATTTATAAGGCAAGAAATCCCACTTATTAAACCTGACAGGGCACACCTGTGAAGTGAAAACCATTTCCGGTGACTACCCCTTGAAGCTCGTCAAGAGAATGCCAAGAGTGTGCAAAGCAGTCATCAAAGCAAAAGGTGGCTACTTTGAAGAACCTAGAATATAAGACATATTTTCAGTTGTTTCACACTTTTTTGTTAAGTATATAATTCCACATGTGTTAATTCATAGTTTTGATGCCTTCAGTGTGAATGTACAATTTTCAAAGTCATGAAAATACAGAAAAATCTTTAAATGAGAAGGTGTGTCCAAACTTTTGGTCTGTACTGTACTTCGTACAGTGGAGGGGGTGCTGTATGGTGGTCAAGAAAAGAACATCCCTCTTGTCCTTGTACTTGACCACCAGCATGTTGTCGCTACATTGGGCTCTGCTCTCATCCTTTCTGAGCAGCTGCCCAATTAGCATCTTAGGGAAGCCTCTGTGATTTTTTTGGACAGTACCACATGCTGTGGTGGCTTGCGCAGAGAGGCATTTGAAGAATGGGATGCTGGTTAATCACCTTGATCCAGCAGTTGGTGCACCAAATCCCACAGAATTTTCCCACGACAAGGGGACATTCAGGGGGTTCAATCTGGGTGACCTTTTCTTCATAAACTCCAAACCTGTGGGTGTACCTGAGGTCTGTTGCACAGCTTGTAGATTTTAATTCCGTACCTGGCCCTTTTACTGGGCAGGTATTGCCGGAATTTGAGCTTTATTTATTTTACTCACTTATAGGCTGCGTTCACACATTGCGTATTTCCCTGCGTTTTTTTACGCTGCGTATTTTCCTGCTTTTTTTACCTGCGTTTTTATACGCAGGTAAAAAAAGCACCTCCATTCACACACTGCGTAAAAAAGCGCAGAAAAAAACGCAGTGTGAAATGAAGTGTGACATGTGTAATGTATGTGTCTGTGTGTCCTGTGTGTACTGTGCGTCTATGTGTCGTGTGTGAGTGTCCCCCTAGCAGTGTATGTACAGACAGCTTCTGGCTGCAGTACATACACTGCTTTAAAAGAAAAAAACTATGGATACTCACCTATCCGATGGATGGGAGAGCCGTCCGCTCCGGTCCCGCGGCTTCCAGCATCTGCCGTGAAGCGATCAGCTGACTGTCACGTGACCGGCTTGTAAATCAGCTGACCGGAAGCCGGTTACAAGCCGGTTAGCTTACAGCTGATCGCTTCACCGGCAGATGCTGGAAGCGCGGGACCGGAGCGGACGGCTCTCCCATCCATCGGATAGGCGAGTATCCATAGTTTCTCCTGCGCCTCCATAAAAAAGCGCTGGAATTACGCAGTGTGTGAACACCGCTGCGTAATTCCATCGCTTATAATGGGCACAATAGGAGAAAGCGCGGGACACAGCTGCGTAAAGAATTGACATGTCAATTCTTTACGCAGCTGCGCTTTCGCGCTGCGTAAAATCACACAGTGTCTGAACGGCAAAGTGAATTTCCCATTCACTTTGCTGGCAGACACAAGGCACATTGCGTATTTTGAAAAAGCGCGTGAAAATACGCAATGTGTGAACGCAGCCTTATAGTGGCATTAATTCCACAGCAATTTACAGACATTATCTGGACTGTCCCAATTTGGGCTCACAATCTAAATTTCCTATCAGTATGTCTTTGTAGTGTGGAAGAAAACTGGAGTACCCGGTGGAAACTCATGCAAACTCCTTGCAGATGTTGTCCTTGGTTGGTTTGAACTCAAGACCCCAGCGCTGCAAGACTGCAGTGCAAACCACTGAGCCACCGTGCTGCCCTAGCTCTTCTTGAAATGTATTAGGGACTCATCCATGCCTCTTTGGGGAACCTACACCTCAGCAAACTTGTTGCTAAAGTGATCAGTGACCTACCTTTGAAAAGTCGGTCAAAGTGATTTGCATCACTGATAAGCACTTGGCGACTGCAGGACGCACGAACAAAAAAAAAACTGCCAAAAATCGAGCAATCAAGTACTGATCAGCGATAAAGTACTGATCAGCGCATGATGTCAGAAGAGGGAGTGATAAGGGGGTTAATGAGAGGGGGAAAGGGGGAAAAAGGAGGGGAAAAGGGAGAGAGGGGGATTGGGGTGGATTAGGAAAAATCAGGGATCAGAAACGAATCAGGGAAGGATCAGGAACATCTTCTTTCTTCTTTCAGGAATCGCAGGAACACCAGCAGCAGTGATGGCACAAACTTCAAAAAGTCTGTGGCACTACAAGACCCAGCACAGCGCGACAGAACATCACTATGACCATTGTGCACACGTCTGAATCTAGAATGAGGAAATGCAAAGCAGTCATACTGAGGTCAGATTGTGTCTGTGCACTCTTATTGGTGTGATTGACATCTAGTAACGCTGTCTTTGCTGGGCTCAATCCTGTTACAGCACTGATCATAGGTTGGATATCAGTGTTTCATGCAATTTTATTCCCTGAAACACTGAAAATGCTGTGATTGGCTGTTCCGAATTAAACAGCCAATCACAGCGATCGTAGTTGCAGGGGGGTGGCGCCACCCCCGTGATGACGACTCCCGGTGCCCTGCTGTGAGAATCAGCAGGCACCTTAATGCGATCACTGCGACTGCAGTCACGGTGCTGCATTAAAGCTAGGACGTATCCATACGACCAAGGTCATGAAGGGGTTAATGTTTGTAAGCCCAACATCAGGAGGACACTGAACAACAATGGTGTGCATGGCAGTATTGAAAGGAGACATCACTGTCCTGCAAAAGGAGAATTACTGCCTGACTGCAGTTTGCTAAAAATCACATGAATAAGTCAAAAAGCTATTAGAACAATGTTTTGTGGACACATAGGACCAAGCTAAAGCTTTTTTGTTTAAATGAAAAGCATTATGTTTGGAAAAAGAAAAATACTGCATTTGAGCACAAAAATGTCATACCATCTGTGAAACATGGTGGTACATCATATTTTGGGTCTGTTTTGATGCATCTGGGCCAGGACGGCTTGCCATCATTGATGGAACAATTAATTCTGAATTGTATCAGCAAATTCTTAAGGAAAATGTCACAAAATCTGTCCATGAGATGAATGTCAAGAGAACGTTGTTAATGCACCAAGGCAATGACCTAAAGGACACTAGTTGGTCTACTAAAGCACCTTTAAAGAAGAATACAGTTAAAGTTTTCAAATGGTCAAGTCAAAATCCTGACCTCAGTCCTATAGAAATGTTGTAAACTTAAAGTGAGTAGTTCATGGGAGAAAACCCACCAAGGTAACAGAGTTTAAACTGTTTTGCAAAAAGGAATGGGCTAAAATTCTTCCAAGCCGATGTGTAGGACTAATCAGTAGTGATGGATGAGCGCTAAAATGCTCGGGTGCTCGGTGCTCAGATCGAGCAAATTGGATTGCTCGGGTGCTCAACCCGAGCAACAAGTCGAATGTAAGTCTATGGGAAACTCGAGCATTTTTCAGGCGGCTCCCCCCAGCGGTCTGCAGAGGACCTAAAATTGGCCAAAATTGATGGGAA
This sequence comes from Phyllobates terribilis, assembly GCF_046119375.1. Lineage (NCBI taxonomy): Eukaryota > Metazoa > Chordata > Amphibia > Anura > Dendrobatidae > Phyllobates > Phyllobates terribilis. Next base: position 193,435,132 of record NW_027362763.1, read on the forward strand.
CAGTGCTCAAATGACATGGGAACAGCATGGGGAAGACCCCTGGAAGAATTTCTGACTCCCAGATCACTGCTGTCAACAACATTGTCAGAGGTATTACGCCACTTTTACAGACTCACAATAAAACATACAAAAACGAAACCAAAATGGATTTTCCTGGGAAATATGCTAAGGAACATTCTTTCCAGGGTAATGACTTGTATATAAGGCAAAATAAATATACAAAAACAAAAATGCTCCTCCACACCTTGGGCTATGTTCACACATAGCGTTTTTGATGCGTTTTTGCATTGCTTTCAACAAAGACAAATGCATTCATTGCGAAATGTCATTTTAACATTTTACAACCTTATCTGGCCATGTGGTGTGTAGCAAATTATCAGACACATGTGCCCCCTGGGCCGTAGGGTACTCGGTAGCCGGGTCGGTCGATGCTGGGGGATGTCACAGTGGCGGTGACCCGGTCCGTGACCCAAGGCATTCAATAAAAGGGAATAGAGTTTCTATATATAATGTTCGTGACGCCACCTGTGGTATGCGGCTATATGGAGCCGCCTCTGCGGTGCAGATCCTCTGGAGCTGATGATGATGCAGCAGAGTTGGTTCAGCTCTCCACAGGCAGAGCTTAGCTCCAGGGCAGGAAATGGTGATGTTATAGATGTTGCTGTTGTTATGATCTGCTACAAGCACTAAGGAAAGACAGGAGATCTGTCCCTACAATAGAACTAAGCTAGATCCCTACGATGTAACGGGGATCCTGATCCTGCGATCAGACCCGTTAAAGTCCTCAGCTAGTCTGAACAAAGACCTATAGATGTGAGGGAGGGATCCCTACAAGAACTAGGGACTGAGAGAAAGATGGACACCTCCTAGCAGAAATTGTAGCAGTAAAAAGACAAACAAACAACATAGAACATAGAGGTCAAAAGACCTAGCTAAACTGACTGAGTAAGATAAGAAAGCACCTGGCTAGCTTAAGAGTAGAAATTACAATGAAGTCCAGCAAGGCCAGAAGGGCGGAGCAGGATTAAATAGGCAAAAACGGTCATGTGACCAGCATAATAGAAAAAACCTAACAGGAGAGTTCTAACAGCTGTGCAGTGTAGTGCAGGGGATGGTGCAAATAATGACCAGTCCACAACTTAATGGCAGTTTTCTCTTATCTTTACTTACGATGGTTAGGCAGACCGGGGCACGGGTACTAGCTGGTAGTAGAGGTCCGGGCGGCCTGGAAGCAAGTTCGGAATCCACCTCGCCAGGAGAAGTTGGAGGCCTTCCCTTTGTGCTAATCTCTTTGGCCCTGCTGCTTATAGCTGTGCTGTGGCCCTCGTCCCTGAGTGAAACATCTTTGTGCTCACCAGTATGGCAGGCAGCTCGGGTCTTCCTGGAGTGTCGCTCCCACATGGCGGTGCTGGGCCCTATGGACTGCTGAGCCTCCGGGCGTCTGATGGGGCCAGGAGACCTGAAGTCCCTTGCCCTCCGGTTTCTGCTGCTGGGCCTTCAGTGCCCCACAACCTCGGACTCTGGTGTCCAGTTCTTCTACGCTCCTCTCTGGGGTGAGCTGCCGTGAAGCTCCACTTCCCAGGTCTTGCCTCTTCACTGTCCTGACTTCAACTCCTCTCACTAACTCTTGCTAACCCCACCTCCAGATTCCAGTTGCTAAGGAGAGGAGCTCCCCTTGCTGGTCTGGAGCCAGGAAAGTGTTGCATGCTAGTATACCAGACTAGGGGACCCCTGCTTGCTTCCAGGCATGGCATCACCCCTTGTGAGGGAGGCAATGCCCCTGTGGCAACCAGAGTCCTGGGGTGCCATATTCCCCCCTAGTTAACTTCAGTACTCCCGGACTGAGGATACCTTTTTGAATTAACAATTAACAATAACAATTCACATTACAAATAGTTTACAAAGTCAAAAATGACAAAAAAAACAACCAAAAATTTATAGCAGTCACTGCGGCGCTTAGTCTTTATGCCAAAATCCGGGGATTGTCTTTTTCCGGATAATTGAAATTTGGCTGGTGGGAACCGCATCAACCACTTTGTGTATCGTCCCTTGGCGTGGCTTCAGGGCACTCTGTCGGTTTGCCTGGTTTTCAGCCACGCCTGCGGTTTATTTTCAAGGCCACTTACCAACTATTTTCAATATTGTCCTGAGCACACCTAGTCCTGTGGTCCAATTGTCCATAAATTTAACAACTATATGCAGTGGTGGCCAAAAGTATTAGCACCCCTGCAATTCTGTCAGATAATACTCAGTTTGTTCCTGAAAATGATTGCAATCACAAATTCTTTGGTATTATTATCTTCATTTAATTTGTCTTCAATGAAAAAACACAAAAAGAATTGTCCTAAAGCCAAATTGGATACAATTCCACACCAAACCTAAAAAAGGGGGTGGACAAAAGTATTGGCACTGTTTGAAAAATCATGTGATGCTTCTCTAATTCGTGTAATTAACAGCACCTGTAACTTACCTGTGGCACCTAACAGGTGTTGGCAATAACTAAATCACACTTGCAGCCAGTTAACATGGATTAAAGTTGACTCAACCTCTGCCCTGTGTCCTTGTGTGTACCACATTGAGCATGGAGAAAAGAAAGAAGACCAAAGAACTGTCTGAGGACTTGAGAAACCAAATTGTGAGGAAGCATGAGCAATCTCAAGGCTGCAAGTCTATCTCCAAAGACCTGAATGTTCCTGTGTCTTCCGTGCGCAGTGTCATCAAGAAGTTTAAAGCCCATGACACTGTGGCTAACCTCCCTAGATGTGGACGGAAAAGAAAAATTGACGAGAGATTTCAACGCAAGATTGTGTGGATGGTGGATAAAGAACCTCGACTAACATCCAAACAAGTTCAAGCTGCCCTGCAGTCCGAGGGTACAACAATGTCAACCCGTACTATCCGTCGGCGTCTGAATGAAAAGGGACAGTATGGTAGGATACCCAAGAAGACCCCACTTCTTACCCCGAGACATAAAAAAGCCAGGCTGGAGTTTGCCAAAACTTACCTGAGAAAGTCTAAAACGTTTTGAAAGAATGTTCTCTGGTCAGATGAGACAAAAGTAGAGCTTTTTGGGAAAAAGCATCAACATAGAGTGTACAGGAAAAAAAAAGAGGCATTCAAAGAAAAGAACACGGTCCCTACAGTCAAACATGGCGGAGGTTCCCTGATGTTTTGGGGTTGCTTTGCTGCCTCTGGCACTGGACTGCTTGACCGTGTGCATGGCATTATGAAGTCTGAAGACTACCAACAAATTTTGCAGCATAATGTAGGGCCCAGTGTGAGAAAGCTGGGTCTCCCTCAGAGGTCATGGGTCTTCCAGCAGGACAATGACCCAAAACACACTTCCAAAAGCACTATAAAATGGTTTGAGAGAAAGCACTGGAGACATCTAAGGTGTCCAGCAATGAGTCCAGACCTGAATCCCATAGAACACCTGTGGAGAGATCTCAAAATGGCAGTTTGGAGAAGGCACCCTTCAATTATCAGGGGCCTGGAGCAGTTTGCCAAAGAAGAATGGTCTACAATTCCAGCAGAGCATTGTAAGAAACTCATTGATGGTTACCGGAAGCGGTTATTTTGGCTAAAGGTTGTGCAACCAAGTATTAGGCTGAGGGTGCCAATACTTTTGTCTGGCCCATTTTTGGAGTTTTGTGTGAAATGATCAATGATTTGATTTTTGCTTCATTCTCTTTTGTGTTTTTTCCTTGCAAGCAAATTAAATGAAGATAATAATACCAAAGAATTTGCGATTGCAATCATTTTCAGAAAGAAACTGAGTATTATCTGACAGAATTGCAGGGGTGCCAATACTTTTGGCCACCACTGTATATCCAAGATTATTTAACGGTTACAACTATATATAACATACACTTTAGTTCCTCCAGTGGGCAGGGAGTTGACCTTTAGTACTCCGGGTCGATCTACGTAGTACATTTGTTGTCACTGACTTACCCTGGTCCCTAGTGTCTACCCCTGGTGTGGTGGGTTCAGTGTGAACTACACTACGGGTAGTCTGAGGTAACACCGGTAGGCTGGGTAATCTCCTACGAATTCTTTGACTCACCCTGGGTACGACAGGTTCACTGCTAGCAGAGGGTAGATTTTCCTGGTCTGCTGCTGATGTAGCATCTGTCTCTGAGGCCGACTGGTCTTCCAGATGTTCTGGAGCCTCTGCAGCTTCCGATGAGACCGCTTGGAGAAAGGTCAGGACGGGTACCACAATTGCTCTGCTCACCTGCATCCAAGACCGGGGAAATGCTCCAAGGACTGTCTGGACCGATTCCTCCACTTTTTCTGTGGGCTGAGGGCTGTCTTGGTCTTCTTCTTTGTGTTTCAACTATTCAGGGCATATCTTCAGGTGGTCTCTTGAGACTGCCGCTGAAGTTTCCCCTCCATCTTTACTAATGAGGCACACTTTGGTGTTATCATAATTTGAGGGTAGGACGGTGTATGGCTCAATCTCCCACTGGTCATCTAATTTATGGACTCGTCTCTTTCTCTTAAGTACCTGTTCTCCAGGTGATAAGGGAACTGCAGGTGCATGCTGATTGTAAGTTTTCTCCTGCTTCTGTCTCGCCTGGGACAAACTTGTCTCCACACATTCTTGCACCTTGCGGTATTGTTGCTGCCACTCTGTATCCCAATCTGCATCTGGTGATGTCGTCTCTGGTGTTAAAACTCCCATGTCTAAGTCAATGGGTAGCTTACCAGGTCTTGCTCTCATCAGGTAAGCGGGTGTACAGTTGGTGGAGTTCACCAGGATGTGCTTATATAGGTCCACCAAATCCGGTAACTTCTCTGGCCACAGGCTGCGTTCTTCAAGGGGCAAAGTCTTCAACAGGTTTTATTACCACCTGGTTCATCTTCTCGCACAACCCGTTGGTCTGGGGATGATACGGCTTCGTCCTTATTTTCTTGCAGCCGTACAAGTTACAGAATTCTTGTAACACTTCCGCTTCAAAGGCTGGACCTTGGTCGGTAAGCACTCTTTCAGGATAATCGTGCGGGCGACAAAAGTGTTGTAGAAATGCTTTGGCTGCCGCCTGAGCCATCTGATCTTTCACTGGCACTACTACCAGGAATCAGGAGTAGTGGTCTACTATGGTGAGAGCATAGACATAGCCTGACCAGCTTGGGGCTAGCTTCACGTGGTCCAAGGCTACCAGTTCAAGTAGTTGTTTGGTGATTATGGGCTGCAGGGGAGACCTCTGGCTATCGTGGTCTTTCCGTCTCAGGTTGCATGGACCACATTCTCGACACCATCTCTCTATTGCTTTCCTCATGCCAACCCAGTAGAATCGCTCACGTAGCAGGACTTCCAACTTCTTCCACCTGAAGTGTCCTGCTCCATCGTGGTACGCTGCTAAGACCATTGGCGCATCCCGCCTCGGGACTACCACCTGCCAGACCAGTTTGTGTGTCCGGGAGTTGATGCTTCTTCGACACAGCTTTCCCTTGTAGATGAACAGCTTGCCCTTCTCCTTCCACAACTGTTGGGTCTCCTGTGGAGTATCTGGATCAGGATGCGAGTCAGCTTGTGTCAGCAACTCCTTTACCAGGCGGACAGCCGGGTCGCTATCCTGCGTCTCTGCCCATCCATGGTGGGGCAATGGGTTGAATGTGGCTTCTCTGTTGGCGGAGCGCTTGTTCCTCACACAGTGGGAGCACTGGGTCACCCCGTGATGATGGAAAGCGGGTAGCTCTATCTCCTCCAGCTCTTCCGGGTCTTCTCCCCCATCTGGCAAGTTGGGCATCCTGGACAGCGCATTTCTTTCAGGAAGTCCTCTAAAGCTGCTTGCAATTGAAATGTGGCCTTTTAGGCTCCTGGAGATGGAAGCTGTCCACAACTTCATGCCGATGGCGGCTGGGTGTCCATACTTGGTCCCCAGCCGCCACTATTTCTCCCGGTATCATCTCCGCCTTCCACAAGCAAGGGTCCCTGAACATTACTGCTGGTACTTTTCTGTGGGAATCTGCTTGCCTCCTACCAGCCTGTAATATTTCCAGTGAACTATGGTACGACGCAATGGTATTAGTACTGCCCCAAGTACCAGTAGCGAAGCCATCCCCAATTTCTTTCTCAGGAATTCTATTTGGTAGACTGAATGGCTGCCCAAATACATTAATTTCTCACAAAGGAGCTGAAGATAGAGTGGCAGTAGGTGCAAGTTTCTGCAGCCTGTTAGATATCACAGGGTGAATGGCAGCACATTGGCTGAGTGGTTAGCACTCAAGCCTTGCAGCGCTGGGATCCTGGGTTCAAATCCCAGCAAGGACAACATCAGCAAGGATTTTGTATGTTCTCCCCTTGTTTGCATGGGTTTCCACCTCAGTAAAAAAGGAGCCATAGAGTGTCCGGGAACCTTCCCACACACATTTCTTAGCCAGGACTGCTTCTCGGCAGGGTTGGACAGTCCCACCAGAGAGTCCTCGGGTGGGCCCTGGCTTCTCCATCAGGAGAGTTCATGGTAGCGCAAACTGTGCAGCAGCTATCGGGCTCTTGAGAGGGGGAGAAAGGTGAGCCCTCACAATCAAATCCTCTGGTGGGCCCAATGTTTTTCAGTTTGAAACTGCTTCTCAGTGGGAGTTGTATTTCACCACAGTTATATTCTTTAGCTCGGTAAAAGGACTGGCATAGACGGACACCATATCTACTCCGGCTGTCATTTCACTGTCACCAGGTTCCGCCCATTGTCACACACGACCATACCTGGCTGTATGTTCAGCGGCGAGAGCCACAGATCAGGCTGCTGTGTTATAGCTTTCAACAACTCTGCAGTGCTGGGTGGTTTGGCACCTAAGCATTAAGCATGTTATCTTCAGCACAGCCTGTTGCCGCTTGGCCAAGGCAGTCCTGCAGTGCTTTCAGCCTGTGACTGATGTCATTTCGGAGATGGATGAGGAGGTGCAGGAGCTGAACAATGTGATTACATTGAGGTTTCATTGGTGACTCTGTTTTTTATACTAAAGAAAGATCCTACTGTTTTTTTGTTTTTTTTACATTATTTTTTAAGACAAATGCATTCACCGGGAAATGTAATTTTAACATTTTACAACCTTATCTGGCCATGTGGTGTGTGACACATCATCAGACACATCCTGTTTCATTTATGATGGAGGGACTCTGAAAATCACAAAGCCTAATTTTATAGGGCCATCAGGCAGCCCTTACTATTCTTAAGGGGCCAGCAGTCGGCCCTCGCTATTGTTAGAGAGCCATCAGCCAGCTATGCTTTGCTGTTCCCATTGTTAACGAGTGGGTCTCCTATGCTGGTATTGCGTATGCAGTGACTGCAAGGGCTGCCAAAAATTCGGACGCAACCCAATACCCCTTTGAAGAGACATAGAGGAGGGTCTCAGTTAAAAAAATGTTCCAATTATAAAGGAGCGGTTCTCATATAGTAGTAATGCCCATGCTGTAATGCCCTTTCAGTCAGAAAGGGCTGCCAAAATTTGGGAAAAACCCCACTAACAATTTAAAGACACATAGAGCAGGTCCACAGTAATGACAGGTTTCCATTACAAAGGAGCGGGTGTGCTATACAGTTATAGGGTATGCAGTGAGTCCAACGGCTGACAAAATTTAGGAAAAACCCCACTAACAATTTAAAGACACATAGAGCAGGGCCACAGTAACGACAAATTCCCATTAGAAAGGAGAGGGTCTCCCATACTGTTTGCCTATGCAGTAAAGCAATGGCTGCCAAAAATTTGGAGGAACTCCAATGCCCCTTGCAAGAGACATAGAGGTCGGAGAGCCTCCTAAAAACAATGTTCCCATTATTAGGAAGTGGGTCTCCGATGGTTGTTTGCCTATGCAGTGAATGCATAAGCTGCCAAAAAATTTGAGGCACTTCAATTCCCCTTGGAAGATACGCAGAGGTCGGAGAACCTCCTAAAAACAATGTTCTCATTATTAGGAAGTGGGTCTCCCATAGTGTTTGCCTATGCAGGGAATGCAAAAGCTGCCAAAAATTTGGAGGCACTCCAATGCCCCTTGGAAGAGACGTGGAGGAGAGCCTCCTAAAAAAATGTTCCCATTAGAAAGGAGCGGGTCTCCTATACTTGTAATGCCCATGCACTAAGTGTATGGACTGACAAACATTTACTCCTGGGGGATATACATGAACATACTGTATAAAAAAATTTTTTTGCGGCCATCGTAAATACCCTTTAAAAAAATTATGTTGGTGTTGCATCATGGACCAAGGTCACCCTGGTGATATGGTGGTGAAGGATGAGGATGAGGATAAGGAGGAGGAGGAGGACAAGAGCAAATAGCCAAAATCAGGAAGCGTATACCCATGTGGGTGTGAAAAGGTGCATGGGAATACACCTCCCAAAAAAAGACACTGGATTTGAGTTTATGTTACGCTGCTATTGTGGCACCCCAGGGGTCTGGTTACCACAGTAATAGAAATATTACGTCTGAGAGCAAGTGGGAGGTTTACTGGTCAGGAGCCCTTAAGCATGCAACACCTCCTGACCAGACCTGGGAGGGGAGGAATCTGCCCTATATAAGCTGGGTCTGGGGCAGGGTTAGTCAGACAGAGCCTGGAGTGAAATTCCAGACACAGGGCGAGAAACAGCTAGGAGCTCTGTAGGAGCAGGAGCTGAGTGGCAGGGACTGGAAGCAGATATTGCTCGTCCTGGATGAAGAGACTACGACCGGACAACGGAGTCCGAGGCTGTGGGAACCTCTAAGTCCAGCAGCAGAAACCAGCCGGCAGGGGATTCCAGGTCCTCTGGCCATAGAAGCCCGGAGGCTCAGTCACAAGGAAGGGACCAGCACCGCCATCGAGGAGCGGAGGCTATCAGAAGGCCCCAAGTCACCAGCCATACGGGTGAGCACCACACGGTATACTCAGGGACGTGGGCTAATTCCACTCGCTTACAGCAAGGTAGCCAGGAAGAGTGCAGATAGACGGGGAGGCCTACAACTCCACCTGGCCAGGGGAACTCCTGCTTGCTCGCAGACTGACCAGGCCCCTTATGCTAGCCAGTACTCCCGGGAGGGTCTGCCTTAATATCATCAGTAAAGACCCTGAACTGCACTGCAAAGACTCTGAGTCGTTCCTGCTTTCTCACCGCATACAGCACTACTAGTACTGGGACGCCCGCGCACCATCACTCCCATCATCCACATTCCCTGCCCTGAGGCCATACTCTTCCCGTGGGGAGTTATCCCATCTTTAGCTGCGCACACCACACCAGCCTCAGCGGACTGCCTAGCAGCGGCGGAACACCCTGACTGCAATCCACGGGTGGCGTAGTTGGACAATTAACCACAAAAACCCTATAAAGACTGCCACTGGTTTGACCACCCTGAGCCACGGGACCGGGTTGCCGCCACGGAGACTACAACCCCCAGAGACCCGGCTCCGGGTATCCCACACACGTGCACACTCGGCCCAGGGGGCGCGTCAACTTTGGCGTAGTCGGCAGGATTTCGTGTCCGCAACCACCGGGTACTGCGTGCCTTCAAAAGACTGTCATAGCTGCCGTGGTGAAGGTTCCCGCCATCCGGGGCCGTTTCCCGCCATCTTCAGAAGTTTCCCGCCATTCGCAGCTGTTTTGCCGCCATCGGACGCCATCTTCGGGACTCCTCGCGGGAAGAGGAGGGGCGTGGACGCCGAAAGCGCGCGAGACCCGAAGCTCTGCCTCACGCACCGACGCTGCGAAAGGTCCTGGAAGGGAGAGAGAGCGACGCTGACGTCACCAGGACGCGACGCAAGGTCCTCGTCTGGAGCAGCACCAGCGGAGCCGCGGCCTACAGAAGAGGATCGTCGGAAGGTAGGCCACATTTAACTAGGTCGGAGGAAGATGACGGACACGGAGGGACCCTCTACCACCAGCGCGGCCACTGCCGCAGTAATGGCATTTACAATGCCTTACATCCCCGGAGCGGCCTGGCTGCCCCGATACTCAGGGGAGTCGCATACCCTAAGCGACTTTAAAGAGAGACTGTACAGCCTATTTAAGGTATACCCCCTGACGGAGGGCCAGAAAGTGAGCATATTGATAGGCCAGCTAACCAACGCAGCCCAGCGTGAAGTAAAGTCCTGGTCAGTCCGGGACAAGAAGACCGTAAAGGAGATCTTGGCCCGTCTGAAGGACTCTTTTGATACCCGCACCTCAGCCGAGATCAAAATGAGATTTTATGGGTGCAAGCAGCGGGCCCAAGACAGTATAAGAGACTATGCTTTAAGTTTGCAAGAGTCCCTGGGAGCCATTAATCAGGCAGACCCTGACAGTGTGCGGAATGCAGATGAACTGTTAACTGAGAAATTCACTGAGGGTCTGCTGTCCAACGCCCAGCGAACCCAGTTACGTGCAATGGCCTTGCAGAACCCTGGTTTAGACTTTGCAAAGTTCAAAGACAGGGCCATCCGGGTGCTCCGAGAACCGGCACCAGGTAGCACTGTAACCCACCGGCGCCCTGCTATTACCTATCACCAGGAGGCGGCGCCCTTGTCTGCAGAGCCTATAGGAGCTGGTGCGCATGTGTAGCACCCTGAGGATTCGGCTGCTACAGGGGTATTGCACCTCAACCCAGAGGTGTGATATTCCACTCCCGGGTAAGGATGGAGTGTGGAACTGAGCTCGGTAGGCTGCATGCACTACACACATCCCATTTCCGAGGAACAGACCGACGGTACTCCCACTTAGAAATGTGCAGGTACGACCGAGTCTGTTCCTGGCTGGAGTGGGAGGGGGGTGGTACATCCCAAGTAGTGTAGGGGCAGATAGGGGGAGCAGCCTGGGTAAAGATAGGAGCTCATTGGGTGCTGGTCACCTGAGCTCACACATAGAGGGTGTATATAAGGTGGGCACCATCAAAAGAACAGGGTCAGTCTGTCAGCCTTTGCAGAGGAGTCACAGGAAGAGGAGCAGAGCAGATCCAGAGAGAGAGAGGAGAAAGAAGGAAAGACCCAGAGGGGGAAGCAGAAGAGAGGACTCTAAGACCCCAAATTCAAACAACGGGTGAAGAGCCGGCATTAGGGTACCGGAACCCAAGCTGGTGGGGGCAAAAACACACCCCAGCCAGAGACCGGAGGCCGTGGGCAGCGTCTGCCACGGCCACCCACCACATCCACCACGAAGGCATACCACACGGAGGGTCAGGGAACCCAAGGCCAAGGGTCACCCAACAGAAGGCCCGAGGGAGCTGGACCTGGGTGGATCACTAGTGGGGACGGCCAGAGAAAGGACAGAAGGAGAGCTCAGGGTCACGCTCCGGACTCGCTTGGGGGTTGGCTGGATCCAGGACCTGGTGGACGCAGCACGGCTCGGGAGGTCACTTGAAGCTGGAGTGACCGGAACATCAGCAGTGAGTAAATACCCTAAAACTGCACAACCCGACTCTGTCTTCCTTTAACACCTATGCTGCACCACCACAACCCCCATCCTCTGCACCTGACCCCCTGAGGCTATACCCCACCCGTTGGGGGTTATACCACCAAAAGCTGCACCTACACCATCAGCCTCAGCGGACCCTGCTGCAGCGGCGGCCATAGTGACCGCAACACAACGGGTGGCGTAGTCGACAATAAAGAACTTAATAACATCTGTAGGACTGCCACATACAACTGAGTTTGACACCCTGGGCACGGACCGGGTCACAGCCACTCGGAAGACTACAACTCCCATCTGATCCGGCTCCGGATATTCCCACTAACGAATATGGCCCAGGGGGCGCGTCAACTTTGGCGTAGTCGGCAGGATTACGTGCCCGCAACACCCGGGTACTGCGTGCCTGAAGAAAAGAACGAGTTTACCTCAAAAAGAAGTCTCCTGCCGGTTCCGGAGGGTCCCCGCCATCGGACTCCATCACAGGTCGATTCCCGCCGGTTGTCCGCCATTAACAGCGTTTTCCCGCCATCTGCAGAGTTTCCCGCCACTGGGAAGCGATTCCCGCCATTTCCAAAGGTTTCCCGCCTTGGAAGAGCGGACGCCATTATGGGCGTGCCAGAGGGTGGCGAGAGGCCACCTCCCATCGTGGGCCAGGACCGAAAATGGCGCCAAAAGTGGAAACCGCCCCCACCAACAGAGACTGTGATGCTAGAGGTGTCTGTCAGCGTGAAAGAACAGCCCCTGGAGCTGACAATCACCAAGTGGCCCCGGGACCGCCCTCGAAGGGGGAGGAGACGAAAGGAGAGAACAAAGATGGGTGCCGCCTGGAGCAGTCTAGAGCGAGCGCACCCGGAGGCAAGAAGCCTGGAGAAGAGTATCGGAGGAGCTTACCCGGAGATGGCGAGAAAGCAGAGCAGCACCGGCCCGTTGGCCAGGAGCCTGCTAGAAACAGAGGAGGGAGAGCAGAGCAGCACCGGCCCGCTGGCCAGGAGCCTGCTGGAAACAACTGTAGAAGAGCAGAGCAGCACCGACCCGTTGGTCAGGAGCCTGCTGGAAGCAACGACCCCACTAGGCCTAGTGGAGGTCCTAGCACAGCTCCCCCGAGACCGGGAGTGTGCGCAGACCGCTCTGGAGGGCCTCGCAAGGAGGATGGCCCGGGTGCAGCGAGAGACGTTGGCGGAGTGGAGCCGAGAGATGGCCCAGCAGACCGAGACCTGTCAGCGGAGCACGCCACCCAAGACGAGGAGACCGACCGCCTCTGAGGATGGCGCGGGAGGATTGAAGGCCGGAGACGGCGCCGAGAAGGGAGCCGAACGAGTGGAGGCAGGTAAAGGGGACGTCTATACCCCAAACCGGGAAACCGCGTACCTGCCCCAGCTCCCCGTCGCAGAGCCCGAAGTCTATCCTGCCGTGCCCGTCGCTGCAACGTCACCGCCGCAGACTAGGCCTCAAACGGGAGCCGCGACCCCTGTGACGTCACACGCCTCGACCCCGGGCGTGACCAAGCAGGAAGTACCACCAGCCTGGTCGCAAGGCCTAGTACCCCCGGGCGCCGCAATACCAACAGCGCCCCCTACCTCCGCGGAGCCCCCGGCCTGGTCGCAGGGCCAAGTAGCCCAGGGCGCCGCCGTCCTTACGGTGCCCTTCACCTTCCAGATACCCCAGGCCTGGCCGCAAGGCCCGGGCAACCCGGGCGCTAACACCACCGCGCCCATAAGACCAAGAGTGCCGCATCTGGGAGAGGACCTGTACGCCCAGCATACGTGCCCGGATGGGCAGCCATTTATATGGCCACCGGAGTTCCACCATCCGCGACTCCGGAGAGAGAGACCCCTGGATGAACCCCTGATCCCGGCTCCAAAGCCCGTAAAGAGGATCTCGCCCCCGCTAGCGGAAGCGCAGTTTGAGTGGGACCCCACCGGAGAAGATCTCATGGGGTTCACTCAAGAGACTCGGGCAGCTGCAGCGGAGCGTGCTGAGTGCTGCCGCCAACAGCTCGAGGACTTTGAGAGGGAGCGGAGAGAGAGGCGGGTCCGGGAACAGCAAGCTCAAATAAGGAGCGCGAGGCAGAAGAGCCGGGCCAGGAGAGACCCCCGTGCAGCGCATAGTCCCCGCACCACCGGGACTGTGATAAAGTTTAATATGCAGCATGGGTGGGGCTTCATCCGAGACCACCGCACCCTAGGCGACGTCTTCGTGACGAGGAGAGACGTTGAGTCCCACCTACCGGAGGGACACAGAGGTCGTGACCTTTACATCGGGGACGAGGTCACCTTCACCCGGCACAAGTGTGCCAAAGGACCCTACGCCCTCCATGTGCATCGTCTGACGGAGGAAGAACAAGAGGACCCGGACGGGTCTGAAACTAGAGCCAAAGGTAACAATAAAGAAAGAGCAGGAGGACGCCGTCGTTAAGTACAGCGAAGCAGGAGCTGTATATAGTTGCCCGTCGGGGCACCATAAACTGAAACTGAAACTGTTACTGTTGATAATATAGTCCCCGTTGGGACCAGCAAGTGTGAACTGTTTACCCGTATATCCCTTTAATCCCACTGACCGAGGACTGAGAGCGGTCATTCCTCCCCAATACCTGGCCGAGGACTGAGAGCGGCCATATCCCTGTATATAGTTGCGCGTCCTAAAGCGCCCCCTACCGGTTTTATAGGGAAAACCAGTTTTCCAGAGAGACTGTCGCACTTTACCCGGTCACACGTTGCACAGTGACCGGAGGAGGAGCCTGAGGCGACGAGAATGTTTTATCTGCTAAGATATGTTGTTTAATATGTTTTATATGTTTATGGAAAAAAAAAAAAAAAAATGTATGTTTTGGTGTTGTTTATGTCTTACAGCCCGAGGATGTGCTGTGATTTACCAGGGGGGAATGTAGCACCCTGAGGATTCGGCTGCTACAGGGGTATTGCACCTCAACCCAGAGGTGTGATATTCCACTCCCGGGTAAGGATGGAGTGTGGAACTGAGCTCGGTAGGCTGCATGCACTACACACATCCCATTTCCGAGGAACAGACCGACGGTACTCCCACTTAGAAATGTGCAGGTACGACCGAGTCTGTTCCTGGCTGGAGTGGGAGGGGGGTGGTACATCCCAAGTAGTGTAGGGGCAGATAGGGGGAGCAGCCTGGGTAAAGATAGGAGCTCATTGGGTGCTGGTCACCTGAGCTCACACATAGAGGGTGTATATAAGGTGGGCACCATCAAAAGAACAGGGTCAGTCTGTCAGCCTTTGCAGAGGAGTCACAGGAAGAGGAGCAGAGCAGATCCAGAGAGAGAGAGGAGAAAGAAGGAAAGACCCAGAGGGGGAAGCAGAAGAGAGGACTCTAAGACCCCAAATTCAAACAACGGGTGAAGAGCCGGCATTAGGGTACCGGAACCCAAGCTGGTGGGGGCAAAAACACACCCCAGCCAGAGACCGGAGGCCGTGGGCAGCGTCTGCCATGGCCACCCACCACATCCACCACGAAGGCATACCACACGGAGGGTCAGGGAACCCAAGGCCAAGGGTCACCCAACAGAAGGCCCGAGGGAGCTGGACCTGGGTGGATCACTAGTGGGGACGGCCAGAGAAAGGACAGAAGGAGAGCTCAGGGTCACGCTCCGGACTCGCTTGGGGGTTGGCTGGATCCAGGACCTGGTGGACGCAGCACGGCTCGGGAGGTCACTTGAAGCTGGAGTGACCGGAACATCAGCAGTGAGTAAATACCCTAAAACTGCACAACCCGACTCTGTCTTCCTTTAACACCTATGCTGCACCACCACAACCCCCATCCTCTGCACCTGACCCCCTGAGGCTATACCCCACCCGTTGGGGGTTATACCACCAAAAGCTGCACCTACACCATCAGCCTCAGCGGACCCTGCTGCAGCGGCGGCCATAGTGACCGCAACACAACGGGTGGCGTAGTCGACAATAAAGAACTTAATAACATCTGTA
Organism: Phyllobates terribilis; assembly: GCF_046119375.1. NCBI lineage: Eukaryota > Metazoa > Chordata > Amphibia > Anura > Dendrobatidae > Phyllobates > Phyllobates terribilis. The sequence goes on from NW_027362763.1 coordinate 193,450,434, forward strand.
GGACTGCCACATACAACTGAGTTTGACACCCTGGGCACGGACCGGGTCACAGCCACTCGGAAGACTACAACTCCCATCTGATCCGGCTCCGGATATTCCCACTAACGAATATGGCCCAGGGGGCGCGTCACATGCTTTGGACAACAACCCGGCAACAGACCTGCACCATCAGGTCCAAGAGCTAACTAAAAGCGTAGCCGCGCTAACCCGAACTGTGCAGTCTTTACAGGTCTCTCCTCCAGGAAGGATCAAGCTGGCCACCAGTCCGGAGGACGTCCCATGGCACCGACAGAGGAGGATCCCATCGTTCAGAGGAAGACCCAGCGACAGATACAACGAGGACGGACAACCCATCTGCCGCCGCTGCAATCAACCCGGACATATGGCAAGGTACTGTCATTTAAACGGGCACAACCTGGGGCAGAGGGCCAACCCCCAGGCATAAGATCATCAGGCCCATCGAACTGGCATGATAAATACGTAGGGGGACGTCCGGTCTTGCCTGTGGTACTGGATGGCATTCCTATGAGTGCCCTACTAGACACTGGGTCACAGGTGACTACCATCCCGTACGTGCTCTTTAAGCAGTACTGGAATGACTCGGACATAACCCGCTACCCAGATGACGACCTGAGTATCATCGCCAGCAATGGTCAGCCCATGCCGCAAGTGGGATTCAAAGAGGTGACCATTAAGATCGGTAAAGTCGAACTAGCGGCACAAGCACTGATTATTGTGGACATTGACCGTCATGAGAGTCACCCTAGAATAACCTTGGGAACTAACGTGATTGAAAATTGTCTTGCAGAGGTGATTTTCATTTTACAGCAGGTTGCCAAGAACGCCATTTCCAGCCAGCAGCGAGTCCTCCAAAAAGAGATCCGGGCACTGATGAAACGGCAACAGGTGGAATTATCTGGTGGTGAGATTGGTAGCGTGAGAATGTGTGACCCGTTCCCTATTGCCATGCCCCCGAAAAGTGAGATGATGATATGGTGCCGGGCAGCTATTGGTCTAAGAGGTAGAGACTACCAAGCAATGGTAGAGCCCGTCTACTCAGACAGTGGGCCCACCATTTTGACAGCACAGGGAGTGGTCGATGTACACCATGGGAGGGTACCTGTCCGCATCGTAAATATCGGGGAGAGAGAAGTACACCTGCCCCGGTATGCCACGCTAGCTAAATTGTTCACCATAAACCAAAATTCTGTAAAGGCCGTAGAACCCTTGCCTCCATCTCAACCAGAGGAAGGTAACGGCTCTAAGAAACAAATGGAGGACTGGTGTCAGCAACTGCATTTGGGTACTGACTCCACTCCCTCACACCAAAAACAGGGAGTCTACCGGGTGGTCCAGGAGTACGAAAGAGTCTTTAGTAAACACCCGCTAGACTTCGGGCGAGTAAAGGGGGTAGAACATCACATCCCCACAGGAGACCATCCACCCATAAAGGAAAGATACCGACCTGTACCCCCTGCACACTATCAGCATGCAAAAGGGATGTTGCGGGACATGAAGGAGGCTGGGGTAATAAGGGACAGCTGTAGCCCCTGGGCAGCTCCACTAGTTCTAGTGAAAAAGAAGGACAACACAATGAGAATGTGTGTGAACTACAGAAAGGTCAACCGTATCACACACAAAGATGCGTACCCGTTACCTAGAATAGAAGAATCTTTAGCTGCATTAAAATCTGCTAACTTCTTCTCCACTTTGGATCTTACTAGCGGGTACTGGCAGGTTCCTGTAGCAGAGGCAGAAAGGAGAAGACCGCATTCACCACCCCGATGGGTCTCAGCGAATTCAACTGTATGCCGTTCGGGCTCTGCAACGCACCAGGGACCTTCCAGCGGTTGATGGAATGCTTTCTGGGACACCGGAATTTCGAGACGGTCCTGTTATACCTGGACGATGTCATTGTTTATTCCAAAACCTACGAGGACCATTTGAAACACCTGGCAGAAGTGTTTGTCGCCCTGGCAAGCTACGGCCTAAAGGTGAAACCATCCAAGTGTCACCTGCTGAAACCAAAGGTGCAGTACCTGTGACACGTGGTGAGTGCTGACGGAGTGGCTCCCGACCCCGATAAGATCACCGTGATTAAAGACTGGCCAAGACCCTCCAGCATAAAGGAAGTGCAGCAGTTTCTCGGGTTGGTAGGCTACTACCGAAGATTCATTCCCGGTTTCACCAAAATGGCAGCTCCTATGCAGGACCTCCTGATAGGTCAATCCAGGAAGGCCAAAAACCAGAAGCCGCCCTTCAGGTGGGAAAGCTGGAAGAGGAGTCCTTCCGCCAGCTGAAGATGGCCCTCACGGGGGATGAAATCCTGGCGTACCCTGACTACAGCCAGCCCTTTATCCTCCACACGGATGCGAGCAACATCGGGCTAGGAGCCGTACTGTCCCAGATCCAGCAGGGGAAAGAACGGGTAATCGCTTACGCCAGCTGAAAACTACGGCCCACGGAGAGGAACCCTGAGAATTATAGCTCATTCAAGCTAGAGTTCCTGGCAGTGGTGTGGGAAGTGACCGAACGTTTCAAGCATTACCTTGCCTCTTCCAAGTTCACCGTGTACACGGATAACAACCCGTTGACACACCTGGACACTGCAAGACTTGGTGCCCTGGAGCAGAGATGGATGGCCCGCCTGTCCAGCTATGAATTCACCATCAAATACCGGGCGGGACGCTCAAATGCCAACGCGGATGCCCTGTCCAGAATGCCAAACCTACCGGACATAGGGGAAGATCCAGAAGAACTGGAAGAGGTCGAACTCCCTGCGTTCCATCGTCATGGGATTACCCTGTATTCCCACCGTGTAAGGGACAGGTGCTCTGCCACGTTCAATCCCTTATACCACTACAGCTGGGCGGAGACACAAGACAGTGATCCCGCAGTCCGTCTGGTGAAGGAAATGCTGACACAGGCTGATGCCCGTCTTGACCCAGAAGCTCCGGAGGAGACCAAGCAACTGTGGAAGGAGAAAAGTAAACTGTTTCTTTACAAGGAGAAGCTGTGCCGGAGAATGGTCAACTCAAGAACACATGAGCTGACCTGGCAGGTAGTGGTCCCAAGACGAGACACGGCTATGGTTCTGGAGGCATACCATGACGGAGCAGGACATTTCGGATGGAAGAAGCTGGAGTTCCTGTTGCGTGGACGGTTCTACTGGGTAGGCATGAGAGGAGCCATCGAGAGGTGGTGTAGAGACTGTGGCCCGTGCAACCTAAGAAGGAAGGACCGCGCCAGCCAGAAGACTCCCCTGCAGCCCATCATCACCAGACAGCCACTGGAACTGGTAGCCCTGGACCATGTGAAACTGGCTCCAAGCAAATCTGGGTACGTCTACGCCCTCACCATCGTAGATCACTACTCCCGGTTCCTGGTGGTGGTCCCTGTCAAGGACTTAACGGCTCAAACAGCAGCTAGAGCCTTCTAGCAGCACTTCTGCCGTCCACACGGGTATCCGGAGCAAGTGTTGACTGACCAAGGGCCAGCCTTCGAAGCGGAGGTCTTCCAAGAGTTCTGCAATCTGTATGGCTGCAGGAAGATAAGAACAATGCCCTATCACCCACAGACCAACGGACTATGTGAGAAAATGAACCAGGTGGTGATAGACTTGCTAAAAACGTTGCCCCTGGAAGAACACAGTCTATGGCCTGAAAAACTGCCTGATCTGGTGGACTTATATAATCACATCTCCGTAGGTTCCACCAACTGGACCCTGGCTTACCTAATGAGAGCAAGACCAGGTAAGCTGTCTATTGACCTGGATATGGGAGTCCTGACACCTGAGGACACCTCGCCAGAGGCAGACTGGGATACAGAATGGCAGCAGCAGTATCGAAAAGTACAGGAGAGCGTAGAGCGAAGCCTGTCTCAAGCAAGAGAAAGGCAGGAGAAGACTTATAACCAGCATGCTCCCGCTGTTCCCCTGGTACCTGGAGAGCAGGTCTTGAAGAGAAAGAGGCGGCTCCACAAGTTGGATGACCAGTGGGAGAAGGACCCGTACACAGTACTGCCTTCAAGTCATGATAACCCAAAAGGAGGAGAAACCACAGCCATTGTTTCCAGAGACCACCTGAAAAAGTGTCCCGAGCAGCTGCAAAGCCCTGACGAAGATCAAGAGAACCCTCAACCCGCAGAAGAAAGGGAAGAAATGATCGGTACCGTACTTGGAGACTTTCCCCGATCCTGGACTCAAATCAACAACGCAGTCGTGGTACCCGTCCTCACCTTTCTCCAGCCAGCCCCTCAAGGGCCTACAGAAGAACAGGTAGTGTCAGAAGAGCAGCCGGCCCAGGAGGCAGAAGAATCCATACCAGCAGCCCAGGAGAATCAACCCTCCGCTAGTAGTGAGCCTGCCGTGCCCCTAGTGAGCCAAAGAGTATGCAGAAAGCTGCCAGGCCTACCCACAACACCTTCTACACCCTGTAGTGCAGAACCAGATAGTGGGTTACGTAGGTCCACCAGGAGCACTAGAGGACAGATGCCCGCTCGCTGAAGAATCTAAACAGTAATGTGAATTTACCTGTAAACTGCAAATGTTGAAAAAGGTTTATGTTTTGTTGCCTGTTCATTGATTATGTTTCTCTAGTTACCCTGCAGGTTTATTTGGACTGACAGGTTATGGACGCTGAGTAACCGGAACTACATTGTAGATAGTTGCACCTTGGTGCCTCTTGCGAAGATGGCCACGGAAGAGAAAAACCTGTCTGGCGTGGCCTCCTTGTGGCCCAAAGTAGCTAGCCTCAGCCTTGCAGCCATGCCCAGGGCCAACGTTTGGGGTTTGCTTTGGACAGGTCCCCTACTCTGTTCCAAGACTTCACCTTGTTGGGTGACATGGACACCGGGTTACGGACATGCCGTGACCTTTTAAGACTAAAACTTCTTGTACATATGTTATGCTATTGTTATACCCTGTATTTGTGTTTTCTTAAAAATGTGTTTTGTCCCGGAGTACTAAAATTTACTAGGGGGGAATGTGGCACCTCAGGGGTCTGGTTACCACAGTAATAGAAATATTACGTCTGAGAGCAAGTGGGAGGTTTCCTGGTCAGGAGCACTTAAGCATGCAACACCTCCTGCCCAGACCTGGGAGGGGAGGAATCTGCCCTATATAAACTGTAACGGGTCTGGGAGGTGGAACCTCTGAGCAACGATACAAAGGGGCAGTCCTTGTAAGGAAGCGGGTGGCTCCCAGGGTAGGCGGGCAGGTAGTCACGGCAAGTGACGGGGACAGTCTCTGGGTAGAAGGGCAGGAGGTCACGGCAAGTGACGGGGACAGTCTCTGGGTAGAAGGGCAGGAGGTCACGGCAAGTGACGGGGACAGTCTCTGATTAGAAGGGCAGGAGGTCACGGCAAGTGACGGGAACAGTCTCTTGACAGGTGGGTGGTCACGGCCAGTGACGGCTAAACCTCCAGGTAGACTAGCAGGCAGGTAGCAGGTGGACGCTCCCAGGTGAGTGGGCAAGAGTCTCTGGACAGGCAGGTGGTCACAGCAAGTGATGGCTAAGCCTCCAGGTAGACTAGCAGGCAGGTAGCAGGTGGACGCTCCCAGGTGAGCGGGCAAGAGTCTCTGGACAGGCAGGTGGTCACAGCAGGTGACGGCAGAGCCGCCAGGTAGGCTAGCAGGCAGGTAAAAGGCGGACGCTCCCAGGTGAGCGGGTAAAAGTCTCTGGACAGGCAGGTGGTCACAGCACGTGACGGCAGAGCCTCCAGGTAGGCTAGCAGGCAGGTAGCAGGCGGACGCTACCAGGTGAGCGGGTAAGAGTCTCTGGACAGGCAGGTTGTCACAGCACGTGACGGCAGAGCCTCCAGGTAGGCTAGCAGGCAGGTAACAGGCGGACGCTCCCAGGTGAGCGGGTAAGAGTCTCTGGACAGGCAGGTGGTCACAGCACGTGACGGCAGAGCCTCCAGGTAGGCTAGCAGGCAGGTAGCAGGCGGACGCTCCCAGGTGAGCGGGTAATCAGATCCATAGACAGACTGGCAGAGCTGGTAGGCAGACTGTCGGACCGCAGGAATGCAAGTAGATAGACAAGTATCAGGCAGGTATCAAGCAGGATTCTGGCAGGTAACTGGCAGGTAACTGGCAGGTATCTGGTAACGGGACCTGAGGGCTGAAGCAGAGTGATAGGCTATGCAACAACAATGCTCGGGCACCTCCATTTTGGAGGAGGTGCCTTATATATGGTGAGGTCCTCCGGCCATTGGCCGGGGACTCCTCAGGACGGCGCGGGCGCGGCCCCTTTAAGAAAGGGGGAGCGCGCGCGCGCGCCCTAAGCACAGTGGCCGGGAAGCAGCGCGCGCTGCCAGCAGAGCGGGAGGAATACGCCGGGCACGAAGCGGAGAGGTGAGGGGAACAGCGTCCCTGCCTAGCAGGAGGCAGGGACGCCAACGCTACATAAACTGGGTCTGGGGCGGGGTTAGTCAGACAGAACCTGGAGTGAAGTTCCAGACACAGGGCGAGAAACAGCTAGGAGCTCTGTAGGAGCAGGAGCTGAGTGCCAGGGACTGGAAGCAGATATTGCTCGTCCTGGCTGAAGAGACTATGACCGGACAACGGAGTCCGAGGCTGTGAGAACCTCTAAGTCCAGCAGCAGATACCAGCCAGCAGGGGATTCCTGGTCCTCTGGCAATAGAAGCCCGGAGGCTCAGTCACAAGGAAGGGACCAGCACCGCCATCGAGGAGCGGAGGCTATCAGAAGGCCCCAAGTCACCAGCCATACGGGTGAGCACCACACAGTATACTCAGGGACGTGGGCTACTTCCACTCGCTTACAGCAAGGTAGGCAGGAAGAGTGCAGATAGACGGGGAGGCCTACAACTCCACCTGGCCAGGGGAACTCCTGCTTGCTCGCAGACTGACCAGGCCCCTTATGCTAGCCAGTACTCCTGGGAGGGTCTGCCTTAATATCATCAGTAAAGACCCTGAACTGCACTGCAAAGACTCTGAGTCGTTCCTGCTTTCTCACCGCATACAGCACTACTAGTACTGGGACGCCCGCGCACCATCACTCCCATCATCCACATTCCCTGCCCTGAGGCCATACTCTTCCCGTGGGGAGTTATCCCATCTTTAGCTGCGCACACCACACCAGCCTCAGCGGACTGCCTCGCAGTGGCGGTACACCCTGACCGCAATCCACGGGTGGCGTAGTCGGACAATTAACCACAAAAACCCTATAAAGACTGCCACTGGTTTGACCACCATGAGCCACGGGACCGGGTCACTGCCACGGAGACTACAACCCCCAGAGACCCGGCTCCGGGTATCCCACACACGTGCACACTCGGCCCAGGGGGCGCGTCACTATCATTCGGTGGTGTTGAGAAGTCTGGCCCAATCCAGCCCTTGTTCATTTTTATAAGTCAGCCTGTCAGCATTTTCAATTGACTAGCGGATGCGCTTATCAGTTATAATTCCACCAGCGGCACTAAAAACCTGCTCTGATAAAACGCTATTGGCAGGGCAGGACAGGACCTCCAAGGCGTAGAGAGCCAGTTCATCCCACGTATCCAGCTTGGATACTTAATAATTATAAGGCACAGAGGAATGACGGAGGACATTGGTATGGTCGGCAAGGTACTTCCTCAGCATCTTCCCAAACTTTGCACTCCTTGTGAGAGTACCCCGCGCCTCAGGGCCTGTGCGATGGGAGGGGCTGAGAAAATTCTCCCTGAACTTTGGCAGTGTTACCCTGCCTCTGCTGGATTGGAGTTGTGTCTATCTCGCCTGTAGACCTTGGTTATCCAATGAACTGTGAGCTCTGCCGGCAGTGTTTTCAGAAGGGAATTTTTTTAATAGTTCTGCAACAAGGGCCTTCTGGTACTGCCCCATTTTTGTAGACCTGTCCGCCTCAGGAATAAGAGATATAAAGTTCTCCTTGTAGCATGGGTCTAGAAGTGTCACCATCCAGTAATGACTGTCACGCAAAATTTTGAGAACGCGAGGGTCATGGGAAAGACAGCGTGACATAAACTTAGCCATGCGTGCCAGACTGCTAACAGGCAAGACTTCCATGTCCTCACCAAGAGGATGACTGACCATGCTCTCCTACTCCTCCTCCTCTCTGTCCTCTGGCCATCCACGCTGAACAGACGGTATGACAGTTGTGCAGGTAGTACCATCTATAGCGCATGAAACTAGCTTCTGTTTTTCTTCCAGACTCGGGAGGACCTAACAGTTGTACTCGCAACTTCCTTCATGTTGGTGTTACGGGGAAGGGTTGCCTGCCTTCTGTCTGTGGCCACCACACTGCTTCTTCCTGCCTGTTGGGGTGCTCTGCCTCCATCCCCCTGTGTGCTGCTGTCCTCGCTCTGCCTGTCCTCCTGCCAGGTTGGGTCAGTTACTATATCATCCACCACCTCGTCTTCCACTTCCGCACCCTGGTCCTCCTCCTGACTTTCTGGCAATTGGGTCTCATCATCGTCCACCTCTTGTGACACTTTCCCACCGTCGTCTTCGTGTGACCGTGGCTGCTTAAATATTTGGGCATCGCTACATGCGATCTCCTTTTGCCCCGCTTCAAGTGGACCGAGCGAGAGGCCCGAATCTATAGAAGGAAAAGTGAACAGCTCTTCGGAGTGTCCAAGTGTGGGATCAGTTGTCTCTGGGTACTTGGCATGGTGGGAGGAAGGAGGTTCAGGGTGAGGAATATGCGGTCCAGACTCACAGCTACTGAGACTTGACCGTGTGGAAGATAGGGTGGTGGTGGTGGTGGCTAAGTGACTGGAAGCATTATCTGCTATCCAACCAATAACCTTTTCACACTGCTCTGGGTTCAATAGTGGTGTTCTGCGGTCCCCTATTAATTGGGACAGGAAGGTCAAGCGAGAAGATGTGGGTGTTTGTTGTGGCACAATTTCAGCTTGCCCACGGCCTCGGCCTCTGCATGCACCATCACCATCACGTCCAGTTCCCTGTCCCTTGCCATGTGCCTTGCCAATTTTAAATGTAGGACTATATCTTCCACGCTCACTACAAATGGCTGAATTTGGAGCGAACTTTTAAGTGATCCGTGTGACGGACAAACCACAGTTTTAAATAGCTGGGCTGTAGGTAACTATTTTGAACAGCAAACCGGTGTCAAAAACTACGCTGACACACTGAAACAAATTTAATGGAGGCCAGAATTGGCAGTATTTTCTGAAAACGTATATGTGATCGGTGTGACGGAGAAAACACGGTTTTAAATAGCTGGCCTGTAGGTAACTATTTTGAACAGCAAACTGGTGTCAATAGCTTCACTGACACACTGAAACAAAATTTCAATGGAGGCCAGAAATGGCAATATTTTCACCGCAATTATATGTGATCTGTGTGATGGAGAAACCACAGTTTTAAATAGCTGGATTTTTAGCGCTGTAATATGGAAAGGACCTGGCAGTATTCTGCAGTGCCAACAAGCAAATGGAGCAGAGAAAAATGGTGTTCTCTGGATTGCTTTTTAAGCAAATAATGAGGATTAAGATCCAAAAAAAATTATTCCTGGTCCCTGAGACCTGGGCCTATGTCTAGAAATATCTAACAGCAGCAGCAGACAAAACTGGAAAGGAGCCTCTTGTGCTATATGCACTGCAGTCTGCTATATACCCTGCCTGCCTATATACACTGCCTGTCTGATATCTCTGCAGATGGATTAGTCCTCAGAAGGACTGTTTGTCGAGATGGATATGTGTAATGTACTTCTGTTCTACCGACACTACCTAATAAACGAGAGAATCTCTCCCTAGCTCAGCAGCACCTCTCCCTACACTGTCTGATTCCGGAGTGACTGTGACAAGCATATAGACCTGATGACGCTGTGCGGCCAGGCAATCACTGTAATGCCACAACTAACATGGCTACGGCATTACAGTGAGTGGCTGGCAATCCCTGCATGTTCATTGGCTCTGTAAAAAGCGCCAAACATGCAGGGAGGAGACTCGAGCTCCCGCCTAGCAACCCCAGAAATACTCAGCGAGCACTGAGCATCTCGAGCAGTGAGATGCTCGGGTGAGCACCGAGCAGTAGCGAGCATGCTCACTCATCACTACTAATCAGCAATTACCAGAAATGTTCAGATGCAGTTATTGCTGCACAAGGATGCCACTCCAGATACTGAGAGCAATGGTTCACATATTTTTTCCACTCACAATCATGATATATTGGATCATTTTAGATGTTAGATTTGCTTCTCTTTATCTACTTTTGTGAAAATCTGATGTCGTTTTAAGGTTTAATTTATGTAGGAATATGGAAACTTTTGAAGGGTTCACAAACTTTCAAGCACTACTGTATCTGTTTGTTCACTAAACCACAATAATATTATAAATAGAACTACATAAAGTTATGAATAATTGGATATGACTATCATCCAATATAATCGCTGTTTCATTGCTGCGTTCACACTGGCAGATAATCAGGCCATTTCCCTACTATGTTATACATTTGTTGGTGTTTATATGTCAGATCAGTGGATTGGGATTATAGCAATGGAGTGAAGCTCCGTACTCACAGACAGCAGATGTCACCCACTTTGAGAGAGATCTATTTTTTTTTTCCTATATTGATCCTGACTTAATGGTTGCTGGTAATTTGTGTTTGCTGATGCTCTGGCCTCTCTATTGAGCCATCTGCATATTATCACGAGTGGTTTGTAAAGTAGATGCTCAGTAAATCACACTATAGAAATGGCACCAGTACGTGTCTGTCACGCCTCAGTGGCGAGCAGAAGGGATGGATGACATTACTGGCAGAGTACACAATCTGCTGTAAATGTTTTGCTGCACTGAGCATTTTATACCTATGATAATTCAGTAGTTACCTGGCTAAAAAATGATGCAGTTTGTACATGGCGTCTACTGCCTGCATTTAATACCTACAATACATCCATGTTATGCTCCTGAGGACGCTGGGCTTTATTACACTATTTGATGTTGTTTTCTAATACTTTATAGTATGTTTAAAGCTTTTATCTGGTTAAAACAACACCTTGTATTGTGTCCAATTAATTATGTGTATCAGGGGAGGACATATTGGTGCAACTTGTGCAGCTACAAAGGGGCTCAAGAGGTAATGGGGCCCATTTTCACCTTCAAATCAGGTGGAATTTTGCATTATGATGAGCTATGAAACCGCAAAGAGCCTATATATTGTTCTCGCACAGAGGCCCTTTTCTGTCTGTGATGTGTATGTTACGGCTGTTGGCTCAGGTGGATCGCAGGCATCCAAAGAAATCAATAATGAACCTCCAGTGTAACAATGTTTTATTAGGGTTTCAATAAAAAGAACACTATAAAAAATTGTAAAAAATGACACATACAGTAGTTTTAAAAGGAAGGGCTAGATAGAGATGCAGACCCCGCTCAACAAATTTTACATGCCCCAAAAATCTCACTGATACTCTTACCGTTCATGAGAACAGACGTTCCCGATGTAAATGGAGCTGGAGTCTCCCCTCTTCAAATCCCTTCATTAGCTCCCAATTCCAGTTCAAACTATTAACATTGACCAACAAATCCGTCCATAACCTGTCTCCTCCGTATATCTCCAAACTAATCTCCCGTTACACATAGTCTCCGGTCCTCTCAAGACTGTTTTCTCTCCTCCACACACATATGTTCCTCCCCAATCGCCTCCAAGACTTCTCCCGAGCATCCCTCCTACTCTGGAATTCTGTGCCTCAACACGTCCGATTTCAGAACTTTCAAACAGAACTTGAAAACCCATCTCTTCATGAAAGCTTACAACCTGCAATAACCACCTGCCACCTCAACACCACCGGAGCTGCCACCTCAACACCACCGGAGTTGCCACAACTTCCCCAATCTACGGTCTCCTTCCCCATTATCCGGTAAACTGTAATCCCGCAAGGGCAGGGCCCTCTTCCTCTGTACCATTCTGTCACTATTAGTTTGTTCACTGTACTTTATATCTGTATTTTGTATGTAACCCCTTCTCATGTACAGCGCCATGTAATCAATGGTGCTCTAAAAATAAATAATAATAATAAATCTTGGTTTCAGACCACCCATTTAAAGGGAACCTGCCAGCAGTACTGACTGTGCAAAATTGCCAACACAGATAGAAAGGAGGAACAGAAGATATCACTAGATGGCTACACGAGGTGAAGAGAGCAACAATATCATCCACGGTAGCAAAAAAGCATCTTCTTCTTTATTAATACATCACATATTGCAGGGAAACAGCAACATTTCGACTTTACAAAATGGATAGGTCTTTATCAAGCTATGGCTATCTGTTTTGTAAGGTCAAAATGTTACTGTCTACTTGTACTACGATATATAAAGATGAAGACACTTTTTGCTTCTGTGGATGCTGTAGTCGCTAGCTTCACCTTTGGACCTTATGGAGTATTGGGTCATCCTCTTTTTTGCATACTTGCAACTACTACCTACATATCAATTATTTGTAATGAGGTGCTGCCCTAAACTTGCTATTTTTCTAGATGGGTACACGAAACACAGTTTCATTCCTTAGGACACAGTAAGAAGGTACTCAGCACAAAATTCACAAAGTGACGGTTCGGTCTGTATCCCAGACCTTCCCTAGACAAGCCCCAAAGGCAGTCCTGTAATGTCAGAGACCTAGCAGTTCTAGGCCCTATTGTTCATATAAGATACACGGGCTACAACCTAAAAGCTACAAACCCCAGTACGATAGGACATAGAACTAGTTCTCTGACATTGCAGGACTGCCTTTGGGTTTGTCTGCGGAACAGGGGCAGACATTGGTGCAACCTGAGAAGCCGCATAAGGACCCGAGAGGTGGGGGGCCCACTACCACCTTTAAAGCAGGTGGAATTGTGCATGATAATGAGCTATTGGACTGCAAAGCTCCCATATATTGTTCTTGCATAGGGGCCCTCTTCTGTATGTGTCTGATACTGGTGCAGAAGTCTGGGATACAGACCAAAATGTCACTTTGTGAATTGAGTCTAATAAAACCATATACATCTGTAATTACTTTGGGAGCATCAAGGATCTTCGTACAGGGATAGAAAGAAGAACTGGAGAGCTGAATAAATGTAATGTAAGTTGCAAGTAAGTGGCAGTACGAATTACACTTGTAACCAAGCGCTTGCAACTCCAGCAAGTGCACTGGAGGAGGGTTCCTAGTGCTGGAGTACAGTCTGGTCCCTGTACTGAGAGCTACCCAATGTTAGAACCCTCCTGTTAGTTTTTGCTATCTTGTGTTTTGCGGTCACGTGACCAGCTGCCTATATATTCCAGCTCCGCCCTTCTGGCTTTGCTGGACTTCAGTGTTTTTTGCCTGTCTCTCTAGCCAGGTGCTTCGGTGCCTATCTCTGTCTTGTTTGCTTGGTCCTCTGGGACCTCTAGTACTTTTTGTCAGCTTGTCTTTTTGCTCTGCAACAACTTCTGTCAGGAGGTGTCCCATTTTTGTCCCAGTCCTTAGTTCTTTTAGGGACCCCTCCCTTTATTCTATAGGTCTCCGTTCAGACTAGCCGAAGACGAAGGCGGGTCTGTTCACAAGGAACAGGCTGCCCGCTACATCGTAGGGATTCAGCTTAGTCTTACTGTAGGGACAGCTTTTCCCATTCTTTCCTTAGTTTATGTTGCAGATCATAACAGTAAGTTCAGCCCAAAAAAAAAAAAACTAAAAGTAAAGAAATTCAGGGATCAATATGGTTTCTATCCAGGAGTTGGCTCAATGCCTGCAGGGATTGTCTCTGGAGGTGGCCGAGCTTCAGCAACACGTGAGTAGCTGTCCTGGAGCGCATTTTGTGGAACCAAAGGTAGGACTGCCTGATATTCTTTATGGTAAAGAGCAAGATTTTTTTTCCTTTAAAAATGTTTGTTTGTTATATTTTCGTTTGAGACCGAGGTCCACTGGGAATGAATCACAGCGCATTGGTTTTATTATGCCACCTTTGCGCAAAGAACCACAGGGTTGGGCCTTTTCTCTCCAACCTAATGATCCGTGTTTAAGTTCTGTTGAGGAATTTTTTTATGCTATGGGGCTATTATATGACGATCCTGATCGAATCTCATCTGCTGAATCAGAACTTAGACGTTTGAATCAGGGGTCAGATGATGTTGAAATTTATTGCACACACTTCAGGAGATGGGCTTCAGAAGTTAAGTGGAATGATTCGGCGCTGAAAAGTTTATTTCTTGCTGGTCTGAGTGAAAGGGTTAAGGATTTGCTAATTGCATTCCCTGCACCTGAGACTCTACAGGAAGCTATGCAGTTAGCTGTTCGTGTGGACAGGAGAATAAGGTCCTGGGTCAATGATGTAAAAACTCCAGTAACTTCAGGTCCTAGTTTCCAGAAAATCTGCTCTGACAGCGGAGAACCAATGGAGGTTGGGGCGATGTCACTCCGCTCTCAAGAAAGAGATCGGAGATTTGCCGAAGGTTTGTGTCTTTATTGTGGTAAAGATGATCATATGATTAAGTATTGTGAGCGTCGTTTAAGTAAAGAAAAAAAAAAGTCAGTTATGCCCATATAGCTTGTTTACGCTCTGCAGGAGTGTTCCTTTCTGGGTGTACTACTCTGCAGGGAGATTTGATTGAATTTCAGGTATTTGTGGATTGTGGTTCAACACTTAATGTGATTGATAAAGGGTTTTTGGAAAAACTTAAATTGAAATCCAAACCTTTGTCATCTCCTATTTCTGTGGTTGTAATTGATAACACTCCTTTGAAATGTATTACTCACAAGACTGCTGCATTTCCTCTCACTATCAATGGTGTTCACCAAGAAATTTTGGACTTGGTTGTTTTGGATAATTTGCCCTCTCCAGTTGTTCTAGGATTGCCTTGGTTAAAACTGCACAATCCTTTGTTGGACTGGTCTACTAATGTGATTAAGTCTTGGAGTCCGAGGTGCTACTCTTCCCAAAAGTCGCTTGTTTAATCTTACTATCCCTGAAAGAAAGGCCTTGGAGGAGTACATAGAGACTAGCCTGGCTGCTGGTCACATTAGACCTTCTAAGTCGTCTGTGGCAGTCGGATTCTTCTTTGTTAAAAAAAAAGGACGGTGGTTTACGTCCATGTCTAGATTTTCGTGAAATTAATAAGATTACCGTACGCAATTCCTACCCATTGCCGTTAATTCCTGACTTGTTTAACCAGTTAGTGGGGGCCAAGTGGTTCTCAAAAATTGATCTCTGAGGGGCATACAATTTGTTACGTGTGAAGGAGGGTGATGAATGGAAAACTGCTTTTAACACTCCTGTAGGTCATTTTGAGAATCAGGTGATGCCCTTCAGTCTTACCAATGCACATGCATTTTTTCAGAACCTTATTAATGATATCCTGAGACCTTTGATTGGTAAGAATGTGGTTGTGTATTTGGATGACATTTTGATTTATTCACCAAATTTAGAGTCCCATTGGCAGAGTGTACGTGAAGTTTTGCAGTTATTGAGTGATAATTCACTCTTTGCTAAGCTGGAGAAATGTGAGTTCGCTGTGCAGAAAATTAGTTTTTTGGGCTACATTGTCTCCAGCGAGGGCTTTGAGATGGAACCTGTGAAGGTTCAGGCTGTGCAGGAATGGCCTAGGCCTATTGGTTTGAAATCTATACAGAGGTTTTTGGGTTTTGCCAATTATTCCAGGAAATTCATTAAGAATTTTTCTGTAATTGTTAAACCTCTAACCGATCTCACCAGGAAAGGTGCGAATACGACCCAGTGGACTACTGAAGCCATTGAAGCGTTTGAGTATCTCAAAGAGAGGTTCAGTTCTGCCCCTATCCTTATACAGTGTAACATACCTGGCGGCGTCCTTGCATGGTGGTCCATCTCCCACTGTGCAAGAGCGCGCACTTGATCTCCAGTCCAGAATGTCTCTCTGGCTTCCCTCCATGCTGTCTGTTTGTGTCTGTTTCTGCTGCTTAAGGGCGGCGCCCGATCACTTCCTGCTTTTTGTACCTGCTGTGGGTCACACCCCTTGTGCGTCCTCAGCCTATTGCTGTCTGTCACCTGGTATATAGCTCAGCTGCTCCCATCTATCCCTGCCTGAGCATAGTGTTTCATTCAGTGTGTGCTTTCACTCTGAAGATGCCATGTCCCGTTCTTTGTCTCCTGTCTTGCGGTATCAGTTCCCGTGTCTGAACTGAGTCCTGTCTATGTCTCCTGCCTTGCGGTATCAGTTCCCGTGTCTGAGCTGAGTCCTGTCTTTGTCTCCTGCCTTGCGGTATCAGTTCCCGTGTCTGAACTGAGTCCTGTCTGTGTACTCTTGCCTGCTGCCTTTCCTGGAGGCTGTATTTCCAGGCCTGTCTGAACACGCTCCTAGCCTGTTCCTCCCGCCTTCTAGGGGCCGATTACCTAGATCCGTTCCTGTATCTTGTCTGTCCTGTCTGAACACGCTCCTAGCCTGTTCCTCCCGCCTTCTAGGGGCCGATTACCTAGATCCGTTCCTGTATCTTGTCTGTCCTGTCTGAATACGCTCCTTGCCTGTTCGTCCCGCCTCTCTGGGGGCCGATTACCCAGACCTGCTCCTGTATCTTGTCTGTTCTGTCTGAACACGCTCCTTGCCTGTTCGTCCCGCCTCTCTGGGGGCCGTATTCCCAGACCCGCTCCTGTGTCCCGCTCCTTTGTCGGTCTCGTCCGTACACTCAGTTCCAGTCTGTACTCTCTCCTATCTTTCATCTGTCTTTTCTCTATGTCCGTTCCTTTCCTTTTTCTGCAGAGTCTGAACTCGTACCTAACTCCTGCCTGTTGTCTCTGTACTCCCGTTTGTGAGTTTGTGGTCCACTCGCTACTTCACTGCAAGTACCCTGTGGGTGTCTGGCTCTGCCTTTCCCTTCCTGTCTGTTCCGTGTGAACAGAGCCCTGTCCCCCCTACTCAGCCTTGCCTGCTCTGACTCCTTTGCTCACTGCTCCGGCGGTTCTAGCCTGCTCTGACTCCTTTGCTCACCGCTCCGGCGGTTCTAGCCTGCTCTGACTCCTTTGCTCACCGCTCCGGCGG